>NC_137969.1:155241896-155841896 GCF_963924665.1 Micromys minutus | reverse complement strand
CCCTCTTGGAGCTGGGGTGCCGGGTGTGCACCACCACACTACCAACCCCAATTCTAATTCAGAGAGGGGTGGGTAGAAAGGAGAAAACTGGGACTTAGTTGCAAGTATGGCATCATATCTTATGTCATTCTATTCACAGAACAAGTCTATAGGACCCACTTCCCTCTGGATTTTACAGGCAGGTTCAGAAAATTAGTTAATTTTCCTAATATCCCAAATCTAACAATAGTAAAAACGGGATACTTTCTCTCCCAGGCAGTGGAGGAAAAAAAAGAAACAAACTACCCGGGTTAAAAAGACATGCTCAAGAATTATTTGTTGTGAGGTCAAGAGAGGAAGAAGAGAAACCCAGGCTAGCTGGGTTGCTAACCCCTGAGGGTCTCATCATACAATGCTGCCTACATGGGTCAATTTGAACATTTTCAAAATTCAAGGGAAAGCAAAAGAGGCTGCGAACAGACCCAGGCAACCCATACCCAGTACATACAAATAGGCTCTTGGATATTGAAAAGATGATACAATTTTAGAAAAAAGAGGAAAAAGGAATGTTTGCTTTCGGATATTTTGAGACAGGGTTTCTCTGTGTAGCCCTGGCTGTCCTGGAACTCTTTATTAGAGCAGGATGGCCTCACACTCAGTGAGGTCCTATTGCTTCTGCCTCTCGAGTGTTGGGACTAAAAGTGTGCACCGCAAACCTGGTTAAGAATGAACCTTTGACTCATAGACAGGAGTAGAAGGCAGTGGGAACATCCTACTCTCTCTTACCTTGCTGCGTGCGTCAGAGGCCCAGGTCTGCCTTAGGTCGATTCTGCTAACTAGACTCCAGGTTTTATATTTGGGGATATCGGATATGCTACTCATGTTATTTTTATCCTATTTGTGAGTTTTCCCTAACATTATCAAGAACTACAAGCCGGTGAATCTCACAGATGGAGGAACGAATATTTTACTACAAAGTGATGCTTTACTCAACTTGAAAGGTTAACTTTAATTAAGACAGCGATAAAAGCTCTTCCAGAAAGAGTGACAAATCTCACATTACCTCCACTCCTGTGGGCCATTGTCAGAGCTTCCAGGGAAGCTGCTGGGCTTATTTCTAGCTGGCAGATCATCACTTTGGCTCGGCTGATGACACTGGCTGCCTCCTTCAAGTCTTCAGTATTCAAAAGCAGATTTGCTCCAGCCACTATGACGATGATATTCTGGCCTATGAAGAAATTCTACATATTTATACTAAACCAAGCAAAGCCAAGCAATGTTATGCTGCACTGTAAAACCATCTTCTGAGGGCATTATACAGAATGTGTTAGAAGAATTAATCTTAACATTTCCAGGATATAGTTATTGTGTTCCAAATGTGTTTTTGGCAATGTTTTTTTTTTTTGAGATTCATAATATTCTGATTACTTTTATTTTTAAAGGAGATAGAGTCTTGCTGTGTTTTCTAGGCTAACCTTGAGCATTTGAGCTCAACCCCCTCACCCCACCTCCCCTTTCTGAGTAGGAAGGACTATAAGCACATACCACTACACCTGACTTACTATGAACACTTAATTGTTTTGCATGTGTTAATTCATTTTGTGCATGTGTGATGTGTGTGTATGCATGTGGGTGCATGTAGAGGCCATAGGACTCAGTTGTTTCTTCTTACCATGTGGGTTGCAGGAACAGAACTCATGTCTCCAGCCAATTATTGTGATTGCTTTGAACAAAGCTTTAAGCATATTTTCTTTATTAATATTTTTATATACAAAAATAATAGTTGAGAAATGATGCACAGCATACTTTTACCATTTCTTTTATGTGAAATGGCTAATACATGCATATGGTAAGGATTGTGAATAGTAAATGATGGGTACCATATAGATGAATATAGGTAGGAATAACCCTGTGGAATGCTCAAAACCAACGTTCTACTGTATATGAGCAGTTCATGTGCAAGACATTTCTTCCTCTGCTACCTATAACACATTAAAAAATATCTAAAGGACAGAAAATATATGAGCTAGGTAATCTCTTACTTTATTAGGCCTATACTATATAGACCAGACAAAGAAATACAACTAAGGATTTGATAGACCCTTATGACCCGAGCCCATTCTCTATAATTCTTTTATATTTCCAGGAGGTGGTGGTGATACACCTTATCTGCAGATGAACTCTCTTTTCCTCTGTCTCTGTCTGCCTCTCTGTCTCTGCGTCTTTGTCTGTCTGTTTCTCTCTGTCTCCCTTTTTGTCTCTGTCTCTCTCTCTCTCTCTCTCTCTCTCTCTCTCTCTCTCTCTCTCTCTCTGTGTGTGTGTGTGTGTGTGTGTGTGTTAGAGGGGGGTGGCAGAGGGAAAATGTAGATATTGTTCTTCATGCACCAGCTACCTTTCTTACTAAAATCACTTTGTTTGAGTGTCAGGGTTTTTAACTGGCCTGGAGCTTGCCAGGCAGGCTACGGTAGTTAGCCAGGAAGCCATGAGGATCTTCTTGTTTCTGCCACCTCAGATTGGGATTGCAAGCATATGCTCCCATGACCAGATTTTCCCTCCCTGCCTCTCCATCCCTTCCTTTCCTTCCTTCCTTCCCTCCCTCCCTTCTTTCTCTTCCTCCTTTTTCTTATTTTTTCTCTTTTTCCTTCTTTTATGTGGGTTCTGAGGATTTAACAGTTCTTTCAAAGTACTGTGGTGACTAAGCTATCTTTGTAGCCCCTGGAAACTGAACGCTCAGGAGGTGTGCTGTCTACTATTAGATTCATAATCCTACATGAGGCACTGACACTTGCACGACTGCTAGTCTGAACTGCCGTACACTTTAAGTATATGCTCTGCCAAGGGAGTGGCACTATTAGAAGGTGTGTGTGGCCTTGTTGTAGTAGGTATGTACTGTGGATGTGGGCCATAAGACTTCCTGGAAGCTAATGTTGTCATAGCAGCCTTCAGATGAAGATGTTGACCTGGGCTCTGCCTGCACCATGCCTGCCTGGATGCTGCCATATTCCTGCCTTGATGATAATGGACTGAACCTCTGAACCTGTGAGCAAGCTCCAATTAAATGTTGTTCTTATAAGAGTTGCTTTGGTCATGGTGTCTGTTTACAGCAGTAAAACTCTAAGAAGTCAATACACACTGGGCTTCAAGTTTAGTACAAAAAACAGGATGTAACATATTTCACTTTTTAAAAAAGATGTAATTATTTTTATTTTATGTGCATTGGTGTTTTGCCTGCATGCATGTCTGTGTGAGGGTGTCAGATAATTGTGAACTGTGGGTGTTGGGAATTGAACCTGGGTCCTCTAGAAGAGCTGTAAGTACTTTTAACCAACGGACCATCTCTCCAATACCCTATTTTACTACTTTTAAACATTCATTTTCTATGTGTTGTATGTATTGGGGGTGTGTGTGTGTGCTACAGCACACATGTGGAGGTCAGAACAAACCCTCTTTATCATGTAGGTTTAGGGATCCAGTTATGTTGGCAGGCTTGGCAACATGCATCCTGACCTGCTGGACCGTCTCTCTGGCCTCACCAATTAAAAAAAAAACATATTGAAAAGTTTTAATTCTAAAATAAATTTAATTACATGTTGAAATGATAATATTTTGGATATATATGTAAATATATATATATAATGTATATTGTCAAAATTAGATTTACCTATTTCCCTTTTTCCTTTAAAAATGTGGTTCCGGGACAATTTAAAAACTGCATGTGGCTTACAATTTATTTCTATTGGACAGCACAGCTTTAAAGGAATGAGTTGCAGCAGGCACTTTTTAGTGCTACAGGCTGCTTGTGAAGATCTTGTATAGACATGACCTAAAATTACCTCTCCACACAGAACAAATCCTAGCCTATCGTCTTACCACATGTGTATTTGTTGGCCATGAGAAAGACTACATCTGTACTCGCCTCTCTCCTGCAGTGAGCTCATTCTCCCAGTTGGAGTCAACTGTAGCACAATGTAATTGCATTTCTGAACCGGCTTTGGTGGCTGAAGAACAAACCTAAGACCAAGGCTGACCACAGACAAAGCTCTGTGGACATGTGGCTAGCTCGGGCATGCCTTAAGTCTAGCCTGCAGAGCAGCACTTGGCACTGTCTGCACTCTCGCCTCCATTTGAAGGAGCTGACTGCTCAATTCCCCGAGATTTATTATTATTGTTAGACTGTCTCACGCTGTAGCCTAGCCTGGCCTTGAGCTCCTTGCAATCCTCCTGTTTCCTGAGTGCTAGGATTTAGAGTTGTGCTGCCTTGTCTTGCACAATCTATACTCCAGTATCTCACCTTATATAAGCCAGGTAGGTTTACTGTAACAGACATGGTTCACAGGAAAGGAAGAAGAAAAAACAGAAGCCATTCCTAGAACATAACATGAGGCTTAAGGTCAGAAATGACCTGCTTTTGGCAGTAATCATTACTGACGACATAGCTTAATAAATATATATAATTAATAATTAAATATGATTAATATGTTTTTATTCTTGAATTTCATTCATTGTCAGAATGAAAACTTAACCTAGTGTATTTGCTATTGCAACTTTAGATTTCTGAGGTTGAGTTTAAAATGCTCATGCCAAAGTAAGGGGCTCGAGATGAGGCTCAATTGGCAGTGTGTGCTTGGCACACACAGATCCAGGCTTGGTCCTCAGCACTGCACAGACTGGGCATGATGAGGCATACCTGTGATCACAGTCCAAAGAAACAAATCCACAAAGAACAAGCAGAAGGCTGGACAGGACTGTCAGTGAGTTCAACACTAGAATAGGCTATGAATAATTCCCCTCTTGAGAGAGCATATGTGTAGTCAACATATTATGTGGATGATTAAATATTATGTGTAGATACTGAAGAAGATTAAGAACTTAAACGTGTTTAACATAGCATGCCTTTCTGGGTAGCACAATGAAATCTCATGCCATCCGATTCTGTCTCACTTGAGATGTGAGTCTCTTCTTAGTCCAACATATCACGTGAACACTGCCTGTGTGGCCTCCTGATGATCAGATGTGCAGTTTAGATACTTCGGTCCTTGTGTTCTTGCTAACCTCTCCACAGCAGCCTAATGCCAGAGCAGGATGCCTGTCCTTCATCTCATTTGATCTTATCACGAACAGGCTGTGTCATCTCACATCACCACATGGAAGCCACGTGCAGGCAGCGGATCTTTTGATGAAGATTACACAGACATACTATTTCTTACACCATGTTTTTATTTATTTATTTATTTTTATTTTAAATTACCTTTTCCCACTTTAATTAGATACTCTTTTACATTTAAAATGTTATCCCCTTCCCCCACCTCGATCTCTTCCCCCCTCCCCCTACACTTGTCTCCACGAAGGTGCACTCGCTCCTAATCACCCTCTCCACCATTGCCTTGGCATTCCCCTACATTGGGAAAATGTACCCTCCTTGGACCAAAGGCCTCTTCTCACAGTGGTGCCAGACACTGCTATCTTCAGATACATGTGCAACTGAAGCCATAGTTCTCTGAATATGTGCTCAATAGTTGGTGTTTTAGTCCATGGGAGTTTTGGAAGGTTTGGTTGGTTGACAATGTTGTTCTTCCCATGAGGTTGCAACCTTTTCCAGCTCCTTCAATTCTTTCTTTATCACTTTCATTGGGGTCCCTGTGTTCAGTCTGATGGTTAGCTGCAAACATGCTCAGCTGTATCTGTATGACTCTGGCAGAGGCCCTGAAGAGGCATCCATATCTGGTTCCTTCATGGCATCAGCAATAGTGCTTGGGTTTGGTGACTGCATATGGGGTGGATCCCCTTTCCCTCTATTTGACCTTGTATTACCTCCTGTGAGAGTTTTGTTCTCCCTTCTAAGAAGGACTGAGGCATCCCCATTTTGGCCTTCCTTCTTTTTGAGCTTCTTAATGTCTATGAATTGTTTTTTGGTTATTCAGCGCTTTCTGGGGGCTAGTATCTGCTTATCAGTGAATGCATACCATATGTGTTCTTTTGTGACTGGGTTACCTCACTCAGTATAATAGTCTCTAGTTCTATCCATTTACCTAGGAATTTCAAGAAGTCATTGTATCCATTGTGTAAATGTACCACACTTTCTGTATCCATTCATCTGTTGAAGGGCATCTGGGTTCTTCCCAGCTTCTGGCTATTATAAAAAAGGCTGCTATGAACATGGTGGAGCATGTGTCCTTGTTATATGTTGGAGAATCTTTTTGGGGTATATGCCTAGGAGTAGAACAGCTGGGTCTTCAGGTGGTACTATGTCCAATTTTCTGAGGAACCACTAGACTGATTTCCAGAGTGGTTGTACCAGCTTACAACTTTCTCCACATCTGAGCTTTTGATCTTAGCCATTCTGACTGGTGTGAGGTGGAATCTCAGGGTTGTTTGATTTGCATTTCCCTGACGACTAAGGATGTTGAGCATTTCTTTAGGTGCTTCTTGGCCATTTGGTATTCCACAGTTGAAAATTCTTTGTTTAGCTCTGTCCCAGATTTTTAAAAAATTGGATTGATTGATTTTCTGGAGTCTAATTTCTTGAGTTCTTTGTATATATTGGATATTATCCCTCTATCAGATGTGGGATTGGTAAAGATTCTTTCCCAATCTGTTGGCTGCTGTTTTGTCTTCCTGACAGTGTCCTTAGCCTTACAGAAACTTTGCAATCTCATGGGGTTCCATTTGTCAATTCTTGATCTTAGAGCATAAGCCATTGGTGTTCTGTTCAGGAAATTTTCCCCTGTGCCTATGTGTTCTAAGCTCTTCCCCACTTTCTTTTCTAATAGTTTCAGTGTACCTGATTTTATGTGGAGGTCTTTGATTCACTTGCACTTGAGCTCTATACAAGGAGATAAGAAAGGATCAATTTGCATTCTTCTGCATGCTAACTGCCAGTTGAACCAACACCATTTTTGAATAGTTTCTAGCTTCTTTGTCAAAGATCAAGTGACCAGAGGTGTGGGGGTTCATTTCTGTATCTTCAATTCCGTTCCACTGTTCTACCTGCCTATCTCTGTACCAATACCATATGGTTTTTATCACAATTGTTTTGTAATATGGCTTGAGGTCAGGGATGGTGATTCTCCCGGAAGTTCTTTTATTGTTGAGAATAGATTTCACTATCATAGATTTTTTTGTTATTCCAGATGAATTTTCAGATTGCTTTTTTTTTTAACTCTATGAAGAATTGATTTGGAATTTTGATGGAGATTGCATTGAATCTGCAAATTGCTTTTGACAAGATGGCCATTTTTACAATGTCGATCCTTCTAATCCATGAGCATGGGAGATCTTTCCATCTTCTGAGAGCTTCTTTAATTTCCTTTTTCAGAGATTTGAAGTTCTTGTCATACAGATCTTTTGCTTGCTTAGTTTTGGTCACACCAAGGTATTTTATATTATTTGTGACTATTGTGAGGGGTGTCTTTTACCTAATTTATTTCTCAGCCTGTTTATCCTTTGAGTAGAGGAAGGATAGTGATTTGTTTGAGTTAATTTTATATCCAGCTACTTCACTGAAGCTGTTTATCACATGTAAAAGTTCTCTGGTAGAATTTTTGGGGTCACTTAAGTATACTATCATATCATCTGCAAATCGTGATATTTTAACTCTTCCTTTCCAATTTGTATCACTTTGACTTCTTTTTGTTGTCTAATTGCTCTGGTCAGGACTTTCAGTACTATATTCAATAGGTAGGAAGAGTGGGCAGCCTTGTCTAATCCCTGATTTTAGTGGAATTGCTTCGTGTTTCTCTCCATTTCATTTGATGTTGGCTACCAGTCTGCTGTATATTGCTTTTATTATGTTTAGGTATGGGCCTTGGATTCCTAATCTTTCCAAAACTTTTTACATGAAGGGGTGCTGAATTTGTCAAATGTTTTCTCAGCATCTAGTGAGATGATCATGTAGATTTTTTCTTTGAGTTTGCTTTTATGGTGGATTACGTTGATGGACTTCATTATATGGAACCATCCCTGCATCCCTGGGATGAAGCCTACTCAATCATGGTGAATGTCTGTCTTGATGTGTTCTTGGATTCAGTTTGCAAGAATTTTATTGAGTATTTTTGCATTGATGTTTATGAGGGAAATTGGTCTGAAGTTCTCTTTCTTTGTAGCATCTTTGTGTGGTTTAGGTATGAGTGTAACTGTGGCTTTGAAGAATGAGTTGGGTAGTGTTCCTTCTGTTTTTATTTTGTGGAATAGTTTGGAAAGCATTGGTATTGGGTATTCTATGAAAGTCTGATAGAATTCTGCACTGAACCAATCTGGGCCTGGGCTTTTTTGTTTTTTTTTTTTTTTTTTTTTTTTTTGGTTGGGAGGCTTTTGATGACTTATTCTATTTCTTTAGGTGTATGGGACTGTTTAGATGGTTTATCTGATCCTGATTTAACTTTGGTATCTGGCATCTCTCTAGAAAATTTTCCATTTTCTCTAGACTTTTCCAGTTTTGTTGAGTATAGGCTTTTGTAGTAGGATCTGATGACTTCTTCAATTTCCTCCAGTTTCTGTTGTTATGTCTCCCCTTTCATTTCTGATTTTGCTAATTTGCATAGTCTCTTTGCACCCTCTAGTTAGTCTGGCTAAGGATTTATCAATCTTGTTGATTTTCTCAAAGAACCAGATCCTGGTTTTGTTGATTCTTTGTATAGTTCTTTTTGTTTCTACTTGGTTGATTTCTGCTCTGAGTTTGATTATTTCCTGCCATCTACTCCTCTTGGGTGTATCTGCTTCTTTTTGTTCTAGAGTTTTCAGCTGTGCTGTCAAGCTGCTAGTGTATGCTCTCTCCAGTTTCTTTTTGGAGGCACCCAGTGCTATGAGGTTTCCTCTTAGTACTGTTTTCATTGCATCCCATAAAGTTTGGGTATGTTGTGCTTTCATTTTTGTTAAATTCTAAAAAATTCTTAATTTCTTTATTTCTTCCTAGACCATGTTATCATTGATTAGAACATTGTTCAGTTTCCATGTGTATGTGGGCTTTTTGTTGTTTTTATTATTTAAAGACCAGCCTTAGTCCATGGTGATCTGATAGGATGCATGGGAGTATTTTGATTCTCTTATATCTGTTGAGGCCTATTTTGTGACTGACTATATGGTCAGTTTTGGAGAAGGTACTGTGAAAGTTAAATTTTGTTTTAGGATGAAATGTTCTGCAGATGTCTGTTAATTCCAATTGGTTCATAATGTCTGCTAGTTTCACTGTGTCTCTGTTTAGTTTCTGTTTCCATGATCTCTCCATTGATGAAGTCTCCCACTATTATTGTGTGTGCAATATTTGCTTTGAGCTTTAGTAGGGTTTCTTTTATGAATGTGGGTGCCCTTGTATTTGGAGCATAGATGTTCAGGATTGAGAATTTGTCTTGATAGATTTTTCCTGTGATGAATAAAAAGTGTCCTTTCTTGTCTTTTTTGATAAATTTTGGTTGAAAATCTATTTTATTAGATATTAGGATGTCTACTCCAGCTTGTTTCCTGGGACCATTTGCTTAAAAGATTTTTCCCAGCCCTTTACTCTGAGGTAGTGTCTGTCTTTGTCTCTGAGATGAGTTTCCTGTATGCAGCAAAATGTTGGATCCTGTTTATGTATCCAGTCTGATAGTCTATGTCTTTTTATTGGGAAATTGAGTCCATTGATGTTAAGAGATATTCAGAAATAGTGATTGTTGTTTCCTGATATTTTTGTTGTTAGAGGTAGAATTATTTTATTTTCTTTTATATATCTTTTTTTGGTTTTCTTGCATGATTTTTTTCCCCTTGGGTGTAGTTTCCCTCCTTGTGTTGGATTTTTTTCTCATCTATTATCCTTTATAGATCTGGATTTGTGGACAGATATTGTGTAAATTTGGTTTTGTCCTGGAATATCTTGGTTTTTCCAACTATGGTAATTCAGTTTTGCTGGATATAGTAACCTGGGTTGGCATTTGTGTTCTTTTAGGGTCTATATGACATCTGTCCAGGATTTTCTAGCTTTCAGAGTCTCTGTTGAGAAGTCTGGTGTAATTCTGATTGGCCTGCCTTTATATGTTACTTGTCCTTTTTTCCTTACTGCTTTTAGTATTCTTTCTTTGTTTTGAACATTCAGTGTTTTGACTATTATGTGTCAGGACTTGTTTCTTTTCTGGTCCAATCTATTTGGAGTTCTGTAGGCTTCTTGTATGTTCATTATCATCTCATTCTTAAGGGTAGGGAAGTTTTCTTCTATGCTTTTGATGAAGATATTTACTGTGCCCTTTTTGGGAGTATTCGCTCTCTTCTACACCTATTATCCTTAGGTTTTTGTCTTCTCATTGTGTCCTGGATATCTTGGATGTTTTGGGTTAGTAGCTTTTTGATTTTTGCATTTTCTCTGACTGTTGTATCAAGAACATGTTTTTTAAGTTGTCTTCTGCTCCTGAGATTCTCTCTTCCATCTCTTGTAGTCTGTTGGTGATGCTAGCATCTATGACTCCTGATTTCTTTCTTAGGTTTTCTATCTCCAGGGTTGTCTCTTTTTGTGATTTCTTTATTGTTTCTATTTCCATTTTCAATTCTTTCACCTGTTTGGTTGTGCTTTCCTGTAGTTCTTTGAGTGATTTTTGTTCTTCCTCTTTAAGGGCTTCTATTTGTTTATGTGTGTTCTCTTGATTCACCTGTAATTGTTTAAGGGAGTTATTCATGTACTTCTCGAAGATCTCCATCATCATGAAGTATGATTTTAAGTCTAAATCTTGTTTTCTGGTGTGTTTGGCAATCCACTACTTGCTATGGTGTGAGAACTGGATTCTGATGTTGCCAGGTTGTTTTGGTTTCCATTGCTTGGGTTCTTGTGCTTTCCTCTTGCCATCTTGTTATCTGTGATTATAGGTGATCTTGTTGTCTCTGACTGAAGCTTGTCTTTCCTGTGGGTCTGAGGGACTGTGGGCCCAGGAAGGAGATTTCTTAAGGGTGTTTGACTTTTTGTGGGCAGGTGGTGCATTCTGATGGCAGTGACTCTTTTTGGTCTTCGTGGGCTCAGGTGGGAGAGCACTTGTGTGGCTGTTCTGGGAGCTCAGCCATCTGTGGGCATGTCCTGAGTCCTAATGGCAGTCACCTGACCCTCCCTTTACACGACCCTGTTTTATTATTACCAATGTAAATTTCTTACAGTCTCTAATTTGTAAACTAGACTTTATCATGGGGCTAAATATACAAGAATAAAACATTGTACAGAGAGATCAGAAGTCTCAAATGTATTTCTCTATGGATAAGGAAGAACCACTGTATAAATCAAAGACATATTCTAACAGATTCTAACATAGCCCACAAAATATATTAGAGTCTGTCCTACATACCCAAGAGATGCCTGGTCTTTCTAAATATTGACCTTAATTTAAAAGAAAAACCCAGTGGAGATATTTTTACATGTTCAACAGTTGTAGATTATGACCCCTCAAGTTAAATGTAGTTATTGTTTTACTTTGCTTGTTTTGAGACAGGGTCTCACTATGTAGCCCATGTTGACTTTGAACTCACAGAGATCTGTTTCCACACCCAGCTGTAGTTACTGTTTTTAAAGGTAAATGTTTTAACTATGGTAAAGCCTCATGGTAGAACTAAGTACATTGGCTTTTGAGGTTTGATTGTGGCTTAAAGAGCAGACAAAATTGAACACTAATGACAAGAATTAATTACTGGATGTCATTTGCTTAGTAAATAATCTATAAATATGACTCATCAAGCTTGGTTTTGTACCTGTTTACATTTACTTCGCAGAAGTGTAACAGAAGTGGCAGGTGAGTTCTTGACTGTTTTGAGACACACACACCTGGCTCCCTGAAGGGAGAAGGGAACACCGAGGTAGGACACAGACCACCTTTGGAAGCATCTACGGTGCTTCACATGTATTGATGGAGCATGTCACAAATGATCCAGGAGGGGAACACAATCAGAAGGAAGTGTGTTAATTTGGAGCAGGGGTGCATTGAGGCTGGTAGGTCAGGGGAAACAATGTGGTGCTGAAACAGTCTGTTTGAGGTGTTGGCTCTCAGATGTGAGGCACATACCTTCATTATTGACAATTATGGAGGCTGTTCCTGTAGCTGCATCTCTGGTCTGATATGTAAACTCTACAAGAAAAAGAAAGCCACAATTGAGTAATAAATACAGTTTGGCATGGAGAATTTATTTTAACAATTTTATGTGACTCTAATTCTTGGAAAAACTTTTTAACCTTTAACCATCTGGAATGAGTTTAAAAAGTAAGTAATTAGTGCTAATTTATACCCATCACCTATACAGTGAGGAAACGGGCATCAGTGGCACCTTTTCTTTGCATTAGTAACAGCCCATCAAACTACCCACACACTTTACTCCTTAGAATTATTCAGAGTTGTATACATATGCATTTTTTAGTAAAACATATTTCTTTTCTTCACTGTAAAAAATGACAGACGAGATAAAAAACAAAAGGTTAAACATATAAAATGAACTTGCTTGATTTTCTTCATGTTCATCCAGAACTTCGTTCCATCCAGAACTGCAGTCTGGCATGGGAGCAGATGTTGATCAGCCAGACATCCTCTGTCAGCCGCAGAGAGCCTCAGGCTGCAGGCAGAGGCCCTGAGTTCCAGTCCTGGCTCCAGCTCCAGCTGGCTGTGTGCCCTTGGGAAAGCCTCTGACCCTTTGCTTTCTGCTTCTGTGTCTATGTTCTCAGCCTTGGCAGCCTTGGCCTCAGCTGTACCATCCAGTGACTTTTCTTAAAACACTTTTTATGAACATAGCACCTGTGTTTTTCTTGTCATCTGCCTCTTAGCCATTAAGTGAAGACTTGTGACCTCCTGTGATTTCATTCTCGTCTGGAGGAATGTCCACGAGGAAAGGAGACAAAGCAGTCAGTGCTCATGGCCTTTCTCCCACCAGAGGCGGAGCTACCAGTTATACTCAGCTTTCAGTTTCCCTGAGCTCATGGCCTCTCTCCCACCAGGGGCGGAGCTACCAGTTATACTCAGCTTTCAGTTTCCCTGATAACAGGATCACAGAGGAAAGCTATGAGCAATAAAGCTGCTGTGGTAGCACATGTCTCTAATCTTAGCACTCAGCAGGTTACGGCAGGAGGACTGCTTTGAGTTTTGAGACCAGCACAGGCTACATAGTGACTACCAGGTCAGTCAAGGCTATATATTTAGACCCTTTCTCAAAAAAGTAAAAACAAAACAATATAAAACCCATAAAGAAAGTTCAAAACATTAATTTTAAAAAGATGGAATGTTACCTGTAGAAATATGATTTTGTTTTAAGTTTTCTATGTAATCATTGCCAAAGGAATCATTGCCAACCTGTATCAAAGAAATGATGAGCATTAGATCTTTTACATTTAGTAAAATGTTACAATGTAGTTTTTAGAGTATTTAGCATTTTAAAAGGGCATATACACATGGTACTTCATAAGACTAACTAATTAATCTTCTTAACGTAAGATGTTAGCCTATATTTCAGTCCAAAGGATGGTTTTGCTCTGCAACCATGTTTCACTTACAGCCCACCTAAAGCATGAAACATGTATGTATGTGTACCCCTTCAAGACTGGTGCCTAAGGGGAGCAGAAGAGGCTTCAGATCTCTTGGAACAGAGGTTGCAAATGGTTGTCTGCCTTGTGGGTGTTGGGAATTGACCTTGAGCCCTCTGAGAGAGTGGCCGGTGCTCTTCCCGCAGAGCCTTCACTCCAGCCCAGTATCAGTGTTTTGAAGGCAGAGCCGCACATGAGTGGCACCCACTGCACAGGCAACGCTGTGTGGTTTTAAGTCACTCTTTCCCAACTCTTCACCTTTAAATCATGTGTGCATTCACTACTCATTCCTATTTCTAAACTTCTAAAAAGGTTAAGATTTCATGCTAATGTGAATGCAAAGCCCACAGGCCTCAATCTTATACAAAGAACTATAGGCAACTATTAAGAATGGGAAAAATAGTCTTCCCCAGGGAAGAGCACACTAATTTACCAATTCTTCAATACCATATCGTCGGGCTTGAAAACATATATACATGAACAGTATACACACTGAGCAGGTTGTATTTATGAATCCAGGAACACACACACACACATATATGTATGTACGAACAATGAAAAAAGGTCATGAACTTTAAAGAGGTGTTTATGGGAAGATACAGAGTGAGGAAAGGGAATATAATTATATTATCATCTCAACAAACTGATGAAATAGTTTAAATAAGCTTGAGATCTGTGCATAGTGGAACACGCTGAGGAAGCAGGAGGAAGCCAAAGTCAAGGACTGCCCAGGCTACTCCGGAACCCTCGGCTCCCTTCGCCCTCCTGCCTTGGAAGCACACACTTCTTAATCCTTTCTGTTTGTTTCTGCACTTAAACTGATGTTCTTGGAAATTGTTAAGAAGTCACAGTAGAACCTTTGAAAAGGTTTTGACTACTTCCTGCTACTGAGCACAGGGAATGACACAGATGAGACCTTACAGAGGATAATGGACCCAATGAAGGCTATTACAGAGGACTATCGCTTCGGTTTCCCAGTCACATGCTGGCCATCAAACTGACAAGAGAAATTTAAATGTAAGCATCTTGGCCAGGAGGCAGTGGTGCATATGGGAGTCAGGGAACTTGGAGTCTTCCTTCAGTTCTGCCATTATCAAGCTAATTAAAATTCTTTGCATTTTGCCTCAAATTGTTCCATCTGAGCCAGGCTGGAGGGTGGAACTGGTGAGTTCTCTCTGGCAGACAGGAAACAATGGTTCTCTAACATCTCCCAGGAGCATTAAACATCGACACTGGTCACACACACTCCCAGCTAAAGCACATTCCCCAGGCAGGTGGGACTGTGTGGAGAAGGGAGTCCAGTGTGTGTCCACTGGGAGACGGCTGGGAGAGAGTGGGGAAGCTGTGTGTGTCTAAGAGATGGAAATGAGAGCTAACAATGAGCTTGCAGTCCTGGGCATGCTCTGTAGATCAGCTATGAGGAGAGGGGGAAGCATGGGCTGTGAAGTCCATTAGGGCTGCCAGGCTGCACCCAACTGGGGTGAAGACACAGTGGAGCAACAGAGATGTCCTTGCTTTGTTTGCTGAGCCCTGCTCAGAAGGGCTGCAGGATTGTTCCACTGTTCCACTAGGGTTTTTTTTTTTTTAGTTGTTGTTTATTTTGTTTTTGTTTTTGCTTCTATCTTTCTAAAATTCACATTTGGCCAAAATAATTAGATTTCATTTTTTGAGTTGTGAGTAGAGTCATTTTGAACTTGATCTCATCATCACTTGATCACTTGACTCTGGCAGGACATGTGTGTACATATGTTCCTGTCTGTTTCCCTGCCTTCACTCCTGAGAAGGTGGGTGAAAGGACAAGATGACAGGGTACCAATGAAAGGAAAAGTCACTGAAAGGAAAAGTCCCGGGGCACCAATGTTGTGAAAAGATGACATCCCGGGTTTCAGCACCAATGTTAGGGAAAGGATGAAGAGAGTGGGGGGCATATGGCCCATGGAGAGGCCTGGGGGCAAGGGAGATGCCTCTGGGGGGCCCATCCTCCCACCCCAGGGACCAGCCATAGGACAGTATAGTACAGAATAGAGTTTATTCAGGTCATGGGAGAGTTAAGAGGGTGGTAGAGGCGGGGGAGGGGGGGTAGAGGAGTAGAGGTAGGTCATGAGCATGTGGAGAGAGAGGGGGGAAGGGAAGGGGAAGAAGAGGGATAGGGCAGAGAGCAAGGCTGCAAGAGAGCAAGAGCAAGAGAGAGAGGAGGGGTCAAGCAGCTCCTTTTATAGTGTCAGGTCACTGGGGCGGAGCATACCTGGCCTGAGGGGTGGGATTTATAGAATTCCAACAGTGGGAGTTCATTCTCTCTCCACCTACTTACACTGTACCTTGTTTTCAAGCACCAACCACATCTACCTTCTCTCTTTTGGCTTTCATTAACCCTTTCATTTCCAGAACGCCTACACAGCATTCCTGATTGCTACCATAACCCAGGGCCATCTTACACTGTTTGCAACTCTGTAATTGTCCATTGAGGCTTCCTACGACTTGGAGAGACTAGCCTGAAATCTATCAGCCCTTCCCACAGCCCTGCACACAGAAGGTGTCCAATTGGTATCACATCATCTTAGTCATGCTGACCTTTATTTCCTTGAGCCTGTCTTATTCCTGAAGCATGCAGCTATGTTGTAGCTGCAGACAAGGCTTTGCTTATAACAGTTCTCTTGTTTTGCAGGAACTATTATTGAAATTGCACATAATCCGAAGCAGTTCTATCTGCATGAGCCTGTTCCAGCTGAGAGGTGGGTAAAGGGCAGCTCCGTAAGGATTACACCAGGGCAATTCACAGGACCCAATGCTCTTGCATAGGAGGGTCTTCTGGTTACGAAGGTATTCTCTGACACTGCTGTTCAAGCTCTTATAGGAAGCCGTCCGCCCTTACTGCTTTCCTTGTTTATCCACAGTGTGGATTAAGAATTTGTAAAATACAAAAACAATGCAATCAAAACAGAAAGAGGTACAAAGCCTCGTTCATTGTGGCTGTAAGTCTACCACCATACTGCTATGAATCATTGTTTACTTCTGCTTTGTGAGTCACAGGGTCCTAATCGACTGGGTCCTTTGTCACTGGACTTCCTGTCTGACTTTTCTCAAGGGAACCAGGTGCTATCTGCATTAGAGGTGAGACAGTTTTACCTATGTAGGAAACAAAATCATGATAATTCCTCAGATTACCCTAGTGTGCTGGTTCCTGGTTTGGTCACTGAGATCCAGGTCTGCTGTGGTTTCTGTTCATCTGCACAGAGAGCAGCTTGTGGGCTCATACCTGGGCCCTACACCTTGGGCTCTTTAACATGGTTCTTAGCTGCCATGTTTGATGTTTCTTCTTTTGTGTGGACATATGTGTCTGTGAGGGCATACACATGATGTGTGTTCATGTATGTATATGTCTGGGTGCAGGAATGTGAAGGTCAGAGGTTAGCTTCAGGCTTTGTCCCTTAGGGACACTGTCCATGATAGTAAGAGACAGTTTCTTACTGGCCTGAAACTCTCCAATTTGGCTAGGCTGGCTAATGAACCATACTCCTCCTGCCTTGGCCTCTCTAGTGCTGGAATTACATATATAAACCAGACTGCCCTTAAAAAAAACACAAACAAACCACAGGTTCTATTTATTGAGGTCAGATACTCGTGCCTGCCACACTGCACCATCTCTAGTTTCCTGATACTTTTGAGACAGGGACTCAGTAGGCAGGCTAGGGAGGGCAGCTTCACACTGGTGGTGGTTCTGTGCTAGCCTCCAGAGTGCTGGGATTACAGGCAGTTGCCAGGGTTTGATGTTTAGAAAGACCTTCTTCCTCATAAACATTCCTGTTTAATGGCATACAAGTGGGGAAAGCATTTACACGTGTCTGGAGAAGTCTATGAGAGAGGACCTGCCTTGGGATGAAGACCTTCATTTTCAAAACACCGCATGGCTGGACATTAGCCCAGACAGGTGACTCAGATGAATACCAAGTCTACCTCTCAGCCACACAGAGTGCTCCACTGTCTGTCACTGTACAGACACTAATGGAACCCCGCTTACTGCTTTTGTCACAATTACCTTAAAAATAACTCCTTCATGGTTCTGCCCGTGTTCCCAATCTTCCCCGCCACAGCCTGGTATCTAGTGTGTTGTAGCGCAGTAGAACATAAGTCAGCATCGCGTAGAGTGACAGGGGATCCTCTACCAGTTTCTCTTTACTCCATCTGTTCATTCTTATCTTGATTAATGTAATGATTTGGGTTTTGACTTGGAACTTGTCATCTTTTAAAAAACTGCTAAAAAACAAGTGTGGCTAATGTGTCTGACAAGCACTTACTGCAAGTTGTGTGTGTCGGTCACACCTGCAGCTCAGCTTTAGACAGGTGAAGGCAGGAGGAATTAAGGGCTTTCTTTACCACACAGCAAGGTCAAGGCCAGTGTGGGCTACACAGGGCTGTGAAACCCTGTCTCACACAACCAAAAACAAACACAACACACGATAACACAGCTCAAGACCACACAATGGAAGCTGTAATGACAATGATAACTTTTGTATAGAAGTCTACTATTGTCTCTTTAAGAACTCTAAGAGGCACATACCTATAATCCCAGCAGTCAGGAGATCAAGGCAGGAGTATTATGACTTGGAAGCTAATAGGGGCTACAAAGAGAAACCCTTTATTAATCAATAAATAAGAGAGGTTTCCAGCTAGAGGTGAAGTTTAGAGGCAGAAGGCATTCTTAGCATTTGTGAGACTCTGTTCCTTCCCCAACATCAAAATAAGAAAATAAAACAAAGAGACTAGGAATATCACACTATTTTCTTTATTTAATGTTTTCAATAGATCCCTGCCTTAGGGTCCCAAGGCTTAAAAGCAAATTTATTCTGGGTAGTTTGCTTGAAATTAGTTTTTTTAATGTTTTTCTGTGCAAAGACTTGGACTAAATTGTGTGGAGCAAACACGGATGACTAAAAGAGTTCAGAAGAGACTCTGGAAGCAGGAGGTGCAGGCAGGAGCCATTCATCCCACTGAGCAGTCAAGCTGACAGCCCCTCCTTTCAACTGCCCTCAGGACTGGAGCACAGACCCTCCCTGTTCCCCTGTCTATCCTGTGATTTCAAGTCTCACTCCCCAGTTTAGTTCTACAACTCAGATGTTTCTAGTTTGTTTTTCTATCTTTGCCTTCCATTCTATAGACCTAAAATAAAGACAACTGAAAAATCTTAAGAGTAGGATAAGAACCTGGGCCCATGGAATCATGACTTCTGTGGCTGCAGGATTACAGGGAGGGTGTCCCATTGTTTTCTCTACTCCCAGGCCCAAGGACCTCCCCTCAGCCCAGGACAGCCACTCCAGATACCTAGCTTCCCAAACTAATTCTACATCCAGCTTCTTCCAGCCAGGAAAGTCTGTCTATCTTCTTCCCAGTGTCTGAGCCCCTTTTCGAGTGTCACTGTTTTGTCATTACCTAGATTGTATCTCCAATCAAGGGTGGGATCAGTCAGGTGTAAAGCTTTTGTCAGTGCCCTCTCCCGGTGCCGTGCCATTGTTTCTAGGGTATAATTATGTCCTGATTAGCTGTATTGCTATTTTAAATTCCTAAGGACCAATCTTAATGACAGAGTCATTCTTATTTTGAATTTTGTTTTTCCTGTGATGTTTCTGACCAAATAGCCATGAGAATGCTATGTTGGTCAGAGATGAGAAACACAGGTACAGTTCATTAGCACATCCCTTAGAGGCTCCAGTGAGACGGAGGTGCAGTGAGGATGCAGAAATGACACTTCTGCAGATTGTTTTTGTAACATCTACATAGTTCACAAGACACAGCTTTTCCAAGTTTTTTTTAAAAAATCTCTTTTCTTATCATCTACTGGGCAGATTTAAACTCTACGTTCCTTGTACTTTAACTCACCTAAGTTTACCTTCTTCATGTTACCACCTTCAGGTGACATGAAATATATGCAATTGGAAACTTTGACAGCCAAATACAATTACTTGCAAATTATTTCAGTAGGATTACTGACACTACAGACCCTTTCTCTACACAACTGAAGACAGAAGTATGCCAAGGATCCTTTATGTGTGGCCGTTATAACCTAGACCCAGCTAGCCCTCATACAGCAGTGGCGATGAGAGGCGTAGTGATGAGTAGCTGTCCTAGAGGTGCTATGCTGCCAAGGCCTCTGAGTGCAGGGTGACTCAGGCCTCTGAGTGCAGGGTGACTCGGGCCTCTGAATACAGGATGACTCAGGCTGTTTAGAAGCTGGACTGTAGACCCCCAGGGAGCAGGTTAATTCCTCTTCTGTTCCATACTCTGGCTGTGACCTCACTGGATTCAGGAAGTGCAGCATCAAGTTACTTGAGGACTGCTGCTTCCTAGAGGATTCTTCGATGGAGAAACTCAGACAAAGCATAAGGAAGCCTAATCACTCTTATTTAGAATTTTTACAAACAAACCTTCAAAAGAATTAAAAACAGGTGCTCAGAGAGGTGCATGTGGATACATAGTCACAGGCCACTCAGAAACAGAAAGGTGGGCACAGTCTAGGAGTCTAGCAATGCACTCACTGATGGATAGGTAGCCATTAAAAAAGATGGAATATTGATGCATGCTATGAATGGGGAATCTTAAAAACAGTGAAAGGAGCCATAAATAAAAGTCATATATCACATAGCCAATTTATATGGACTATCTGGAGTAGATAGGTTCGTGGAGACAGAATGTGGATTGGTGGATACAGGAATTAGGAAGAAATTGCTTAAATAAACAATTTTATTTAAGAGGTTTTCCTTTGGACTGATGGTACTTCGTAACTGACTAGATGCAGCAGATGCAAAACACTGCAGATCACTAAATGTCACTAAACTTTAATATTTCTTTAGACAGGGCCTCACTATGTAGCTGACGCTGGCCTTGAACCTGACCCTTCAGCATCATGAACAGGTGGTACCACAGGCGCCCACCGCCATTCCCAGTGAAGTGTTCATTATATAATTGTGAAGGAAAACAGAAACAATGGCCTGAGCCAGCCTGTGCCCTGGGCCCTTCCCCGGTGTTATATGGCTTACCTTGCAGACTATGGCCGCCTTTGCTCCAAGCCGGGCAGCTTGGACACACTGGTTGGCTCCTTTTCCTCCAAAGCCAATAAAAAAGTTATGTCCATGGATAGTTTCTCCAGTTTTTGGCAAGCGAGAAGTAAGACTATTATGAAGTAAAGAGAAGAAAACAAAGCATGTTGGTAATTGCAATCAGTACACATTCTTGTGACCAGGAAGGTTCTCTACTAGGGCTCTGACTCCTCTGAGAAAAGCAGTGAGGTGCCAAAACACCTTCCCTCTCAGCCCATCTCCTCCGGAGGACTCTCCAGTGCTAGCTGCAGTGTGAATGACAGCTGCTGTCTCTACTCCACGGTTACTCACAGGACAGTCCCCTGGCCCACACCAGAGCTTTACTCACAGTGGACCTCAGCAGGCAGGCAGAAGTCAAGTGTATGGGCTTCTCTGCCAGCTTTTATGTACATGAGTACACTGTAGCTGTCTTCAGACACACCAGAAGAGGGCATCAGATCCCACTACAGATGGTTGTGAGCCACCATGTGGTTGCTAGGATTTGAACTCAGGACCTCTGGAAGAGCAGTCAGTGCTCTTAACCACTGAGCCACCTCTCCAGCTCCTTCTCTGCCAGTTTAACAAGAAGCCAGAGGTGTATCATGATTGCAGTGAGTGTCAAGTGTTGGGACTTAAAAGAGGAGAGGAAAGCAGGGATTTCTGGTACTAAAACAACTCTTTCCTTGAGGTGGGGCAGGAGCAGCCTCTGTCCTGCATACTGTGTTGTTTATGCATGATGTCAAAAAGAGCATATATTTAAAACAACGGAGTGCTAAGTGCTAAGCTTAGGCTTATGTTTCATTATGGAACATATCAAGCATATAAAGCAGACCTCCCTTGTCCTATCCACTCATCTCTCCGGTTCAGTTATCATCTCCCAGCTCATCTTGTTCCCATTTCCTTTGTTATCTCAAGAAGCTAAGCATGATTTCACCACAGTGCTCTGGCTAATGGTGACAGTATTATCCAGGGGTAACATCACATGAGATTTGCTACAGGTAAAGGTTCTCATGACTTTAAAAGGCAAGATCTGAGGAAACATTTCTGGAGCCCAGAAAGAAGTGACTGACTTCCAAATGGTAGGGGGCCAAGGATGGCAGGTGGGGTCAGAGTGAATCAACTCTCCATGGGAACGAAAGGCCAATAGGTACACAATGGAGACTGGACGAGAACCAATCTGCTGTAAGAGACTACAGGTTCGTGTGCGTTAGTAGGCCATGATATATCTGGAGCCTATTGCATTAGGAGAGTAACAGAACGATGCAGTCCCTGCAGGTCACTAACAGCTTGTTCGCAGTGGGCTGACATGAACTAATGCCAGAATGCACATTTGTTTCGGTAAAGGCTGAGACAAACCCATGAGCCTCTCTATGCTTCTAAAACTGTCAATAATCAGACGACACGACTCCACTCCCCAGCACTGCGCTGTCAAATATGCTTGAGATTCAAGAGACTCATCAATAACATGGAAACGTCCCACTCCTCCTCTCTTCTATGCTATTTTTATCTAGGATCCTACATGCATTTATAGTACTGATGAAAAAATATACATCTAAAAGGTTCACTTCTGAAAAAGGTACTCAATCAAGAGAAAAATGGTTTTAATGTAATGTTATTATCCTGTCATTTAATTTAGCAATGACAGTGATGATGAGATTTTGATTTGCATCAGAAATCTTAAACATTTTAGGGTTCTGTTATGAGCAGCAGTGGTGAGTAATCCATGTGATGGAGTAGCGAAGTGAATTCTTGGCTTATTTATTCTGTTACCACGACTCCTCTAAAATCTTAAATAGCAGAATATCTAACATGGCTAAGACAGGTACAGTAACTTCATTAGCAAGATGATGACTTGGAGAAAACTAGGGCCTCTGTTGTGTTTATCTGGGTCACAAGTGTCCTTTTTACTGTCAGCAGTGGGAACTGCCAGGTGTACTGCCAGGCTCCTATGGGATGTGTATGTGCAGAGGGTGAGGGTGAAACTGGCAGCATGTTTGTGCGTTTGATGTAGGAGCAGATATGGCTAGGACATAGTCATTTCTTTGAAAAAAATGTTGTTTGTGTGTATATTCATGTTTTACCTCAGGTATGTCTGTGCCTTACGTGCATGCAGTGCCCATGAAGGCCAGAAGAGGACATCACATCTCCTGAGACTGGAGTTACAGACAGTTGTGAGCTGTCCTGTGGGTGGTGGAGACTGAACCCCGATCCTTTGAAAGAGCAACAGTGTTCTTAACCACTGAGCCATCTTTCCTGCCCCATTAGAGTCATTTCTAAACAAGTAATATTATCATGAACCAGTGGATATTAGAAGTGTGGAATTAATTCAGCAATCATTGAAAGGCTTCAAATCTTTGGCTTTTTAGCATTGTATTTTTTCTTCTTTATCTTTTCTCTTCCCTCAGTCCTTTCTTTCTCCAGCTGTTCACTTTCCTTGTACAGGGACAAGGATCGAGTCTGCTGTGTTCTCCACTACACACATGTCAGTCACACAACAGACTGGAGCTCTTGTCTCCTCTGTATAGTATCCATTTTTGCTTCTGAACTGGGGGTTCAGAAGAGGGCAACACACAGGAAATGAGCTCATGACTGGCACCCATAGAGAAGGGTGGGGAAGGATTGGACAGAAGGCCTTCCACGTGCTAGGCAAGTGGTTCTCAACCTTCCTAAAGTTGCAACCCTTTAATATAGTTCCTCATGTTATGGTGACCCCATACAATAGAATTATTTTGTTGCTACTTCATAAGTGCAATTTTGCTGCTGTTATGAATCATAATGTAAATATCTGATATTTCTGGTAGTCTTGGGTAGCTTCTACAGATAGGTTATTTAAAGTCCAAAGGGGTCATGATTGATAAATGCTGACTTAGAAACTGATTTACAAAGTACGTGTGACTGTGAGGATGTGTTCTCTGACTGAAAGGCCTAACATCTACTGTGGTCTTTGAGATAGCATCAAGGTCAGTGGGCCATAAAATGCATGTAATGTCCCCTCACCCCTGATGATGGGCTCTATTAATTGGGGGCTATAGACAACATCGGCCTTTGAGGAGAAGAGACTGGGATAAATAAATAAATAAATAAATAAATAAATAAATAAATAAATAAATAAAAAGAGACTGGGGGAGGTCTGCCTCCAGAAAGCAAAGGGGTTATCCAGTTGTTAACAAAATCTGGGTGGAAAACATGTATTTTCTCCTTTGAGAAGTGGGCCCAGTGTGTTTAACATTCCTTGTTCCCTAGTGCTCCGTGGGCATAAGGATCTTTGTGTCCCCAACACTCCTTTATAGTGCTCACCAGAGGATGTGTCCTCAATCCTGTGTTGTGCTTTCTCCTCTGTAATCCAGGATAAGATAGTTTGCTGAGCATTTGAGTATTTCTTAAAGAAATAAATTTAAAGCAAGTAGAGGGGAAACTGGGACATTAGTTATAAGTAGAAATATTCCTCAGTTGTAAATTCTTCTTTACTCTGAAGTAGGTTTTCCTAATCCATCAGAAAGTTATGCTAAGTTTAAGAAAGTATCCACACACAACATTATCGCCTGGACACAGGATGTCTCTGTGACTTTTCTTCTTGTTGTGACAAGCAATGTAGGGGAGACGTGGAGGCAGGAGTTTGAGATCGATTCTCACATATGGGCAGATGTGCTCACATACTGAAGCAAAGGAAGGGGACCTGTGGCACATACTGCCTTTTTGTTTTATTCAGTCTAGGATCCAAACCCAAGAAATGGTGTAGCCTAAATTTAGGTTGGGTCTACTTCCTTCTGTTAATCCTCCCTGGGAACACCCTCACACCCGCACCCAAAGGTTCACTGTACTAATAATGCCCTATGTTTCTCTTAATCCGGCCAAATTGACAACGAAGATTAACTGTCACAGCACCATTACATGGATTCTCTTTAATGCCAACATAAGGCTTAGTTAGAAGCCAAAGACAGACAAATTAAGATGCTCAGTGTGGGGGTGGTGAGAATGTGTGTGGGGAGAATACCAAGAAAGAGAGAAACAAGGTTGCTACCATTTAAGTTAAAATAGTATAAATTTTGATTGAAAGAGAAAAATCTCAATAGACAAAAACACACACAAGACATATTTAAAACCTAGAACACATTCATAGCTTTCGAAATGTTGCATTTTTGAATTGGATAGAAAGGAATGCTGTCCCTGAGAGGCAGCATGGTAACAGTACGGTGTTGGAAGCAGGAGGCCTGACCCACTTACTGATTTCATTATCTTGACAGCTCTCCCCTCTTTGAACCAGCTTCTTCTCTTGCAAAACAGTTTAATAATACTTGTCAACTCCTGAAATGCCAGGGTTTTGTGCTCACAGTGAATTCACTGACAGGTGTTACCAGAACAACTTATCAATTGCTTTGAACTTCTTGACAATGAGGTGGTTGTTACAGGGTCTCAAGAGATTATTTGAACCAAAGGAAGGATGACCTGGTGATTGGAAGATGACAAGTTCTTCAACCAAGGAAGTCACACTAATACCTGTTTCGGCAAAGATCAAGAAACATGTTGCTTCTCTGCTTTTGCACTGACCCTTTCTGCAAGCTTTTGTAACAGTATAAGCTTCTATGATAAGAGATTGTACATTAGTTACTACCTAATTAAAATTCATACTAATTATTCCTGCTGCCTGTATTTTCAGCCATCTCTCTCCTCCTCTGCATTTGTGTATGTCACATTTAAAGGTTAAGTGTAATTTCAAAATCAAGTTGTCACTCACAACTTAGAGGGCGCTATGGTAAGAGAAACAGGCTGGGATGGATGAGAAACACCCTGTGATCTCACTTGTTTGTGGAAGCTGAGAGCTGAATTCATAGGCGTAGAAAGGAAGTCACCAGAGGCCGGAGGGAGAGGTGGGACTGGTTGGTAACCACAACTGGATAGGAGGATGTGGTAGTTTGAATATGCTTGGCTCATAAAGAGTGGTATTGGCAGGAGGTGTGGCCTTGTTGGAGGAAGTGTGTCACTGTGGGGCTGGGCTTTGAGATCCCTCTAGCTGCCTACAGTCAAGATCAAGATGTAGAACTCTCAGCTTCTCCAATGCCATTTCTGCCTGGATGCTGTCAAGCTTCCCACCATGATGATAATGGACTGAACCTCTGAACCTGTATACCAGCACCAATTAAATGTTGCCCCTTCTGAGTATGACCCTTCCCTTGGTCATGGTATCTGTTCACAGCAGTGAAACCCTAGAACAGAGTACTAACTGCCTGTGTTTACCCATAATACGATGATGACAGTGAAAAGTAATGCATTGTATACCCTAATAGATGTACCCTGATAACCACAAGATATACACATGTACTGAAACATTATGCTGTAATGCATATATATATGTATGTATATATATATGTCAATAATTTAACAGTTAAATTAGTAACATGTATTTCTCTGTGTAAAAAGATCTTAACCTATAATTAAAATTGCATTCTGCTGGGCATGTGGCACAGGCCTTTCATCCCAGCACTCAGGAGGCAGAGGCAGGGCATTTCTCTGTTTGAGGTCAGCCTGATTTACATAGTGAGTTCCAGGACAGCTGGGGTTACCTAGGGAAGACACTGTCTTAAAACAAAACAAAATACATTTTTTCTAACTAAACTTGTAGACATATACATGATTATTAAAAGACATAAAATATTAATTAAGCATTAAGTGGCTAACTGCTTTTGACATGGTTTGTCTAACCCTTATCTTTCCAAGATAAGAGTCATTTTGCTTTAAGATGTAGCTGTCCCAAGTTTAGAACAGATGGTACTCCAAGCTGTGGTGTTGGTCTTCTAGTGTCACGTGCTCGACCTTAACTGATTTAATTGGTTCTATGTGGGGAAGCTGGGTGGTCAGAAAGGCAGAACAGACAAGTTCTCACAGTTGCTGTGTGTTCTTCCAGTCACCATTTGACAAACTTTTATTTCATTCTCGGATCTCTGATCACATTCTACCTCCTCCTGTCTTAACCCTGTCCAGTTAAAAATCACATTAAGTACTATTCATTCTGACAATAAACACTAAAGTTCCGGATCAGAAGTCTTCTTTTTGTTTTTAAGATGGAGCCTTACTATGTAGTCCTGTCTGACCTGAAAGTCACTACATTCATCAGGCTGGTCTTGAACTTGCAGCAATCCTCCCATCTCTGTTTCCCGAGTGCTGTCTGGAATTATAGGTGTGTGTTCTGATGATAAACTCTGTGGGGCGCCGCCCACACATTCCCACGCATTCGCCATTACAAGATGGCGCTGATATCCGGCTAGAGTTAGCAGTAAACAAGCCATGTGCGCACAGGCTGGGTAACTTTTCCGCTTCATGACTTCCGCCTATTCCGTGGCGTCATAGGGCCTGGTGAGTTTCAACCAATCAGGGGGCTCCGCGTCCAAGGCAAGGACTGATCCCTTTATAAGGGGGCGGGCTGGAAAACTCAGAGATATTATTGGGCACGGTAGCCCTTTCTTACTCATAGGAAACAAATAAGATTGTTTTCTTAATGACTTATTTATTTATTTTTTAATTTTGTGTATGTGTGTTTGCCTACATGAGGACAGGTCCTCACCGCCATAAAAACTTATATTGCCCTAAAGTGCTACAGGTGGTTGTGAGCTGCCTAAGGTAGGATCTGGGCACTGAACTCAGGCCATCTGTAAGAGCAGCAGTCTCTGTTAACCACTGAGCCATCTCCAGAACAAGTTCTAAGACACCCCTGCCTGTACTGGATGCTTGCAACCATGGACAGAATGAGACCCAAGTCATATATACTATGCTTTTCCTATAGTGAATACCTATAACAAAGTTTGATTTGTAAATTAGGCACAGGAAGAGACTAACAATCAACAATGCCAACATGGAAAAAAAATCATAAGATTCTGCAATGAAATTGCCATCACCACCATTGTTCCCCTTTGGTGTTCAAAGGTTAATTGAACACGAGCACTTTATCTAATGGTAGTCAGTTTGCTCAACAGAATGACACTAAATGATCAATGGCCACATGACACACAGATAATGAACACAGTGGTCCAAGGAATCATTTCTTTGATGTTTCATACAAATCCTCACCATGTAGCTCAAGGTCTGGCTTCCAACTTACTGTGTGGTTTGGCCTGCCTAGAGCTTGTGACCTTCCCAGCTCTGTTTACTGAGTGCCGGGATTATGCCATGTGCTACCATATCTGACCTCTGATTCTTAAATATGAAGGACATAGAAGTCTACGTCAATAGTTTGCTTCTCATGTACTTGAAGGTTTCATTTCATGAACTGAAAAGGTGGCTCAGTGGGGTAAGAGCTTGTTCTGCAAGCATGAGGACTCGAGACTTGAGTTCAAATCCTTAGCACTCACCCACACACAAATCATTTTGCCTGTGCCCGTGATCCCAGCATTGTGTCATGGGGGCAGACAGGCAGATCCTGAGGGCTCACTGGTCAGCCCATTTCACTAAAAACATGAATTCAGTGAAAGGCCCTATCTGAAGGCAAAATGATGCCAAGTAGTAGATGTCTCATCTGGCCTTTGAGTGCCCACAGCTAAGCACATAACCCGAACACTGTGGGTATCTGGACTCTGAATGCCAATGCACAGTCTCATACACTTGAACATACATGTACATCCACCACACCCCACCCTGCCCCACCTCATACACCACAACCTCTCAAGTTTCATCTCATTGCCTGTTTCTGACAAGAAGTTGGAACTAAGCATTTGTGTTCATATGCCATATATATTTTTCTCTGACTTTTTTAAATTGTAATGGGTTTTCACGGAGTTTCATTAGAATGTGCTTTTATACTATTTATCCTGTTTAATCTCTCAATTAAAATTTCAGGTTTTCATAAAAGTTGGAAAAATTTTAGCTATCATTTCTTCAAATACTTCAAATACTTTCTGCATCTCTCTCACTCTAATCACACTTTAGACTGTTGTCTCCCGGGCACAAGAGGCTCTGTGCCTTTCCCTGTCCCTTTGATGCTGAGCATATTTATGACTCATTTAAACATCTGTATTGATTCCAATATTTCTGTATTGTTGTCTTCTGATTGCCCTTTTTGTTCTCTCTTGTTTATGGATCACATTTACTTGATTCTTCAAAAGTCTAATGACTTTTGATTATATGCTAAGTTTTGCAGATATCACAGTTTAATTTTTTTGTTTCTCCAAAGAGCATTTGACAGTTTTGCAGTTAAATGAATTGTGGATTAGCTGATCCTCTTAAGTGTTACTGTTGAGATATTAGGATAGGTCTAAAGTGGTCTTTACCGGAGGGTGGATTTACCCCTTTAACCAGGTTGTGGTCCTGGTATCTTCCAAAGGTTCAATGATGCTTCTGGTTGGACAGAATTTGCCAATCTCCCATACATGTACAGTTTCTGGAAAATGATCAATTTATATTGCTCCTGGAGTTGCTGGTTTAGTTGAGCTTCTCTCAATACATGTGAATTTGGCATTTGCAGTAATTCTGTGGGGCTTTAAAAACTTTTCTTGATTAACTCCTTCCTCTCCCAGTATCCTGCCCCACTAATTCTAGTTTTCTTAGTCTCTCCAAGCTAAGAACTTTGTTTTCTTACCCCACTGGGATTACTGTTTTACATACTCCTTGAGTTTCTCTCTCTGCTGGGATCAGGAATTTGCTCCCAAGACTGTGTGTTTTCCTCTTCCATGTTGCCTGCTTTCACTATCTGAACAAGTCAGTTTTTACTTACCTCTACTGATGTTGGAGGGATAGGTTTGGTGGTTATATCAAAAGGGTGAGGAGTGTTTGGGGGTGAATAGTTTCCACCTTAAAGTAAATATACAGCAAAGTTTGGGTGACAGATGCCACTGCACGTAACAGCAACACAAGGACATGTAGGCAGGGGCAGTCTGCAGGGCGGTGGCCCAAGGAGAAAAGAAAGCCAGTTAGGAAAAGTTCAACATGGAACAGTGATTATAAGATGGGCCTTTTAATCTCAGTTTAGAAGTCATTATCAGGATAATGGGGACGAGAAGGACATACTGATTTTATTCTTCTAAGGTGGCATAGAAGATTTGAATATATAGTGTGCTGGGAGAGGCATGTAGCTCAAAATATTAACATACCTAAAATAAAAATATATCCAACATCAATTTTTGGTGTGTACAGCGTGTGCATGCATGTGTGTGTGTGTGTGTGTGTGTGTGCGCGCGCGCGCGCGTGCGCACATGCGCAGGCACACACATTATCTCCCGCTACTCCTTACTTTCATCCAAGTACATCTATTATTTCCTGGAGAAATAACAGAAGTTCAAATACAGAGATTGAATATGGATCAATTTTGTAACTAGAGGTTGTAAGAGGAAGAGAGCAATGAAAATAAAGGTGCATTTGGGAGTTAGGAAGTAAGGATCTGACAGCTACAGACGGCAAAGGTTTCCATGAGGGCCTTATACAGTAAGAAGCTAGGAGGCAGAGAAAACAGAAAGGAGATTGGTAAGACAGAGAATCTCACAAAAGGCAAAATTAGTGATGCTACTTCTAAATTCACTGAAAACAGAACATTTTCTTTATAACAATTTGTACATTTATATAACTTCTATTCCAATTTACATATTGTTATACATATGATCTTATACCGCCATATAAACGATTGTGACATTTCCAGGTATAGCCTCAGAGTCAAGTCAGCTTACCATCTGAATATACATGTTTACTGCTGTGCTATTTACAAGTGCCAAGTGAGGGTGTCATCTAGATGCCTGCCAGTAGAAAAATGGATTAATACAATGATACATTATCGTTTTCCTCAACCTCAAAGAATGATATTATACCATTCTTAGGAAAATTAATGGGTCTGAAAATCATCATGTTGAGTAAAATAAGCCAATGTTACAAAGACAAGTAGCCTTTGGTTTTTTTTTTTTTTTTTTTTTTTAAAATGTAGAACTGGGGTGAGAGACATGCAGGTAAAAGGAGACCATATGGTTAGATGCGAGTTATACCCTGTGTACTTGTTACCTAGGAACAGATACAGTTAACAGACACTGAAACACAAGACAGAGACAAATAGCTACAGAACCAATGCTTTATTTTCTATTTTGCCAATTAATTATAGTAAAAATTTAAATTCCAAAATGACTTCTGTCACCATATTATAATTATCTGGGCTACATCTTCCTGCCATCTGCTGGTATAGTTTAAAGCAATGAAAATAGATTTTTTAATTTCGCCCTTAACAAAATATAATTAGAAGGATAAATCATGAGAAAAATAGTGTATTTTAGAATTAATTATTAAATTTTCATTTCTGGTTTTGGGTGATCATGTTTTCCATTATTATAAGTAATCAACAACTGTTTATGTTGTATTTGAAGTTAACCATATATTTGGAAGCAGGTTGAGTAGGCATTGTGAATAATCAAGAACTGATTATATTTGTAAAGCAGATTTTACATTATCACTACCTATGTTTTAGGGGAGAAGGTTAAGAATTTGGTAAAGTACTTGCTTATCAAATCCATAGTTGTCATAAGGGGCTGAACTAAACTCAGGTCTTCCAATGCTGGTGCTTTGACAATTAGCATTTAAAAATCTGACCATTATAGTAGATATTCAGAATACTGAACATGTTAAGTTGCAATTCAATTGAACACTGAGAGAAAAGGTTGTATACTTACAGAGACCTACAGTTTATTCTATCTTATAACTTCTTTGGCTTTATAAATTCATGTTCCACTACCAGAAGACCTACAGAGTTAACTAACCAGGGCCTATGAGGGCTCCAGGAAACTCAACCACCAACCAAAGAGCATGCGTGGTCTGGACCTAAGCCCCCTACACATAAGTCGCAGATGTGTAGTTTGGTTTTCATGTGGTTCCTCTAACAATAGGAAATTTGGTTGTGTTTGACTCTGTTGCCTGTGCGTGGGATATGTTCTTCTAGCTGGGCTGCTTTGTCTGGCCTCAGTGAGAGAAGATAAGCTTAGTCTTTCTGTGACTTGATGTACAGAGGAGGAGGAGGTGGTGGTGGTGGTTGGGGGCTTCGGTCCCATGGTGGTGCTTCCCTTCTCTTAGAAGGGGACAGAGAATAAGAGGTGTGAGGGTGGCACTGGGAGGAGGGGGTGCTGCATTCAGAATGTAAAGTGAATAAGTTAATAATAATAAATAAATTTATGTGTCGGAGGCAGTGTCCACCTCCTTCTTATAATAGTGACTTTTCCTTTACAGCTTTATGTGTATTTTAAATTTTTTCTTGCACAGCCTATTGACTATACCTGGAAGTTCTTCCCCCTGCATCTTGACTTTTGCTAAGACATCCACATCCTTTAACCTGAGTCTCCCTCAGAAGTTCTAATGCATCAGTCTGGGTGGCTAGGCACTGTGCCTGTGGTCGATGGTCATCTATAAAATTCTTTCATGTCCCGTGCCATACTTGCTTCTGAATCACCTAACAGCTAAGATTGTTCCCGTAGACACCCTGCCTCAATAAAGTTTTGTTGAAGCAATCCTTGTCCATACTATTTCTTGAACCTTATCATGTAGGAAGTATGGCATCAAATACTTCATCACAAAAAGGCCACTTGTTTCCATCTCCTTTCAGTAATAAGACTCAGAATCACAGGCATTGTAAAAACAGCCCATGTTTGCTTAAAAGATGGCAAAGCTAGGATTTATTTACTTATTTACATGTTTGGTCCTACACTGTTAAGTAGGGTTCAAAGTCTCTCTGTAGCCAAGGATGAACCTCAATTCTTGATTCTTCTGCCTCTGTCTCGCAAGTGCTGCTATAACAAGTATGTGCCAGCATGCCCAGCTTAGAGTCAGGGTTTAACATAAAGCAGGTATGACTAAGGTATCCACAGATACACCTACTGACCCTAGGACCTATTTACACCCCAGAGTTTTATTACCTTTTGAGTAAGTTCTGGCCATTATAATTTGTTTTTTTTTTTTCAAGCCTCAGTGTAGCTATATAGTCTAGGCTAGCTTCACTCTGAGGATCCCCAGTGACAGTCCCTTATGCCATCATGACTGGCTCATCAGACCTCCCTGTTTTGTCGCTCTCTCGTGTGAACTATGTCTAGCCTCATTTGACATTTTATTCTGAGATAGGGCCTTACCAAGCTGCCCAGGCTGTTTGGCTCTAAACTTCCTCTGTAACCCAGGTGGGCCTTGAACTCATGATCCTCCTGCCTTAATTAACCTCCTGAGTTGCTGGGATTATAGGACTGAGCCCCCAGGCTCACCTCTGGTTACACTTTTAAAGAATCTAAATGATGAGATGAAAAAGCCAAATAATGATGTTTCTTTTCTAGAGTTCAGAGAAATAAAAACTGCGAATGGACAGAATACTCTGACATATATGTTTCTTTTAAAATATTTGGATATACCACCTTTTGTATAAAATACAGTCTATCAGAAGAAATCATTTAACTTCATGTGCAATATCACACAGTTAACTGAATCTTAGTATTCTGTGTTATTCTACAAAAATAACTTAGTTGTGTTGTACAACCTTAATAAAACTGACAACCAATATTTTACAGAGCCATTTATGTAAAAATGCTTGAAACAAATCTAACATTAAATAGTTAATGGGTGGGTTAGGTACTTTGCCATCTTTTAATATTTCTATGGAGCAGTTTATATAAGAATGTCTGAAATGAATCTACATCGTAACATAAATAAATGTGAACTGATTATATTTGCTAGTACAAAGAGAAAAAAATATAGTTACAAAAAAAACTCAACAAATTCACACACAAAAATAAACTCTGGATATGTGCTATTATGGAACACATTTAATCGTTAAACTAAAGGTTGGAAAAGATGTATCAGGCAGATATTAATTATGAAAACTCTGGATAGCTTTATTAACATTAGTCAAACAAGAAAGAAAATAGCTCAGAGTTGAGGTTGGGAAGAAAGCAATTCTAGACTGAATATACTAATAAAACACCAAATACACATATTATAAAATCAAAATAAGCATGGCTATAGTTAGACAAATCCATCATATATACATAATTAATTTTAACAAAATTCTAAAATATAAAGTCATATGGAGTCAGCTTGGACTGGTGAACACCACAGCATCAGACCTTTCATGTATGAGTGAAGATGAGCATTTCTTTATGAATTACCCAGTTTTAGAAATTCTTTTCTCTTTTTTTTAGATACTCTGTATTTAAGTTTGAGATGTTATCCCTTTACCCCGCCCTGCTCCCATCCCCCCTTCCCCTCCAAGTTGCCTTCACAAAGGTGTACTTCCTTCTGATCCCCCTCTCCACCCCATTGCTTTGTCATTCCCCTACATTGGGAAAATCTACCCTCCTTGGACCAAAGGCCTCTTCTCACATTGCTGCCAGACACTGCTATCTTCAGCTACATACACAACTGGATCAATAGGTCTTTCAAAGCACAAATTCCATGGAGTTTTGGAGTGTTTGTTTGGTTGATAATGTTATATTCCCATGAGGGTTGCAACCCCTTTCAGCTCCTTAGGTCCTTTCTTTAGCAACCTCATTGGGATCCCCGAGTTAAGTTAGCAGAAAGCATGCTCAGCTGTATCTATACAACTCTAGCCTAGTCCCTGAGGGGCATCTCTGTCTGGTTCCTGCCAGTAAGTACTTTTTGGGATCAACTATAGTGCTTGGATTTGGTGACTGCATATGTGGTGGATCCCCAGGTAACAAGGCTTCTGAATGATCTTCAATCCCTGCTGCTCTATTTGACCTAGCATTTCCTCCCCTGAGAGTTTTGTTCTTTTCTAAGAAGGACTGAGGCATCCCCATTTTGGCCTTCCTTCTTTTTGAGCTTCATAATGTCTGTGAATTGTTTCTTGGGTATTGGGTATTCAGAGCTTTCTGGAGCTAGTAGTTTTAGGAATTCTACTATAGCATCACAAATGAGTGAGGGTGTGATGTGCAAGCATGCATTCCTTACTCAACCCATGCTCACTAAGTGGCTATCTTGAGCAAGGTGCTGTGATATCCCAAGCACAAACACAATACTGTTTATTATCCTTATTTTAGATAATATAGCATCTATTTTCTTTTGGCATTAACAAAAACCAAAGAAACACTTACCTTTGAAGACGGAAAGTGCACTTTATCTCTATCACTCACGTTTGAGACATATACAAGTCTCATGTCTCTCTGGCTGATTTGGATCTCACAGAGACACTCTGAGTCTGCCTTCCAAGTGCTGGGATTAGGGTGTGTACCACTGCTAGTTTTTATTGTTTAATGCTCTTGAGATAGGACTTTATTGCCTTTCCTGTCCTCTAACTTGCAATATAACTGACACTGACCTTGAGCTTCTGACTTTACCACTCAAGATTCCACTTTTAAGATTCCACTCAAGGCATGTGCCACCGAAGATGGCCCTGATGAACTTTAAAGCCAACATTCTGTAAGGTCTTTAATTGAAAACTCAGGTAACTGAAAAACATACCTTTTTTTGTCACTTGAAAATGAAGACTCTTAATCAGAATCCCTCCCCCAAATATTATGGCTCTGACTAATTGTAAAAATCCACTGTGAAATATATGTCCATATACAAATCTATGCAGAATAAAATTTGTAGCTGGCTGTGGTACATAGTTCTAGCTAGTTCAGAGACTGAGGAAGGGGCATCGCTTGAAGTAAAGCCTTGACAACATACTTAGACCTTACCTCCCCCCCCCAGCAATTTATAGAGCACATTTAAGAGTCTATTGTACAAGTTACATTGTGCAATATTACAGAATTGTATTTCAAGTTTTTTTCCCAGGGAAACAACCAAAAACCAAAGTAAAACAATATATCCCAAACAAAAAACCCCAGACCTAAAACAAAAATAAACAAAACCCTCAAGTTTTATTTAGACAACAAGCCAATCTCAAAAATAATTTGTAAACTTTTGCAGCTAAGTAAGACATGCTGTAAGTCAAGCTAGTCACAGAATAACTGTGAAGTAAGGCAAAGACATTGAGTTTCAAATGTTCATATAAAAGTTTTGAATGCTTATCTGAATGCTCAAAGATGTTCTTATAGATTTGTCAGGGCCTCTAATATAATATAAAGAAAGCTTGTCCCCCAGGGCTGTAAAGGTAGAGATTAGTTATATTCAATTTGGTAACTTTGATTAAGTATGATGAAGAATGGAAGGACTGCACTGGAATCATCTGAGATCATTTTGGGATTCTCCATCTTCAGCACCTTTCTCCTTTTGTAAAGTTTCTCTGCTTCCAGAGAGCCTGTAGTTACTTGCTCCAGAGTTTGGATCATGCTTTACTAACTACAGTATCCCAAGTGTCTAGCATATTTCACTTTCTTTTTAAAAAAGAGTTATTTATTTTTATTTTATGTGCATTGGTGTTTTGCCTCCATGTATGCTTGAAGGTGCCAGATCCCCTAGAACTGGAGTTACAGACAGTTGTAAGCTGCTGTGTGGGTGCTGTGAATTGAACCTGGGTTCTCTAGAAAAGCAGCTAGAGCTCTTAACCTCTGAGTCATTTCTCCAGCCCCCTCACTCTCTTAATATTATATACAAATCATCAAAATACTGGAGCAAAATTCACTGGAGTTCACCTTTGTTCTCCCAGAACACAGAAGAGTTGATGGACAAACAGCTTAGAATCAGGGCCTCCTCCCTATCCTCTTCCTCCTGAGAGAGGATCTCATGTATCCCAAGCAGGCCTTGAACTCCCTGCATAATCAAAGCTAGCTTTGAACTCCCGAGTCTCCTGTCTCCACCTCTCAAGAGCTGGGATCACAGGTGTGAGCTATCACAGCCAGCTTCGCTCTTGTCACTCGGAATTTACTTTTTAAAGCATCCCTTTTCACTGAAGGCATCAAAATTAGCAAATTTCTCATGGATGATTTCTTCTGGCATTACAGAATACAAGTGACAGGAACACATTTAAAAATACCAATTTTAAAATATGACTTACAACTTAAAAGCAAACTTTTAAAACTTAAAAAGTAGAATTATGAAGAATGTCATTATATTCTTCAAACACTGGGAATTGTCAGATAATTTTGGACTAAGGTTCCTTTGATTTTTACTTTACTGAAAATATGACCCAAAAGAGTAATTTTTCCTATCTATGATAACATGCTTCAGTCCAACTCAGTCTACAAACAAGGCATCAAAAGGAAATTTGTTAGTTTTCCCCTGAACCCTTTTATTAGGTTTGATGCTACAGCACCAGGAGAGTGTTGCTTTCTAAGTTTGTGTATACCTAGTGTATGCCTGATGCCAGTGAAGGGCAGATGAAGGTGTTGGGAGGAAATCCTGAAGCTGGAGTTACAGGCAATTCAGTCGTCAGCCATCCAGTGTGGGTGCTCTGCAAGAACAAGTGCTCTTCATAAGCCAAGATTTTTTTCTTCCTTTAAAACTTGTATATCTGGGTTTGTGCAGTGCTTTTGGAGGCTAGAGGAGGAGTGCTGGATCCCCTGAAGCTGGAGATGCAGGTCGTTTGTGAACCACCTAAACTGGGTGCTGAGAACTGAACTCTGGACCTATGGAAGACCAGTACACACTCTCTACTGTTAGGTTTAAAAGTAATCTAGGGTCACTCCATCACTTAGTCCAGCACCCACTTAATGTCTTTTGAGAATTAAGCAACCAGCTTCTGATTTGCTAACACTCAAAATTACATCTGTTTTTTCTGAAGCTACCCCTTTTCATTGGCAGCACATAAAAAGGTATAGGTGTTAGCTGACATCACAGTCAATTACTGTGTATTAAACTCATCTTTTTGTGAGTTTTGGGGAGTGCATAGGCTGAAAGGGCGGCAGTAAATAAAATGTATCCCAGAAATATTGAAGTTCTGCTGGAGTTCAGAGTTCAGTGACCTCATCATGTCTCATAGCTTTAAATATTTATACACCGATGACACACTTATAGATTTGTAGATCCAGACTGTACTTCTCTGAATGCCAAACTCATAACTGCCCTTTTGACCTCTTCAATCTAATAGGCCAGATGTCTAATGGGTAATTAAACCCTCACACATCAACCCTGAGCTCCTGATACAACCTTCTGCATTTCTCTGCAAAGATCAATTCACCTTGCAGCAGAAGTCACACAACTTGGAGTAATATCTGGCATGTTACAGTCAACAAATCCTTTTAGTTCCTCTCCTTTCTAAATATAATCACAAATACCTGCTGCTCCTCCCTACAGGCTTACCTAGGTTACTGAGATCAACTCCAAATGTGTCTGTTCTCTACTTTGCTTTCACTCTTGTCCCCAGTCCCCAAGAACTCCAGCACACTCTAAGTCGGATTGTGTCACTCTTCCACCCAAATCCAATGGCTTCTTGTTCATCCAGAGTTGATACATTGCTCTTTAGGACTGTGAACCCTGAACCCTGACTCTCAATCTTTTTTTTCTTTCAAATACTGAAATCCTTCTTGTTAACCATTCAGGGCCTTTGCCAGGAGTGTTCTTCAGTCACATACATTCTTTAGTTAATGTATGGCTCACTTCTTTCCTATTTTAGGCATTTATGTAAAATACCACTTCTCAGTGAGGCTTTCTTTGGCTAGGGATCTAAACTTAGTATTCCTACTTCCCTGTGTGATTTTCTTCTGTAGCATTTAACTTAGCATATCACATGATTGGCTTATTTTCATTGATACTGTCTCTCTATAGCTTTACAAAGCAGAAATTTTTGTCTGTGTATCTTTTCTACCTAGGGAAGAAACTGGTAATAGTGTAAATCCAATAAAAATTAGTTGAATGACTGAAAAGAATGGGTGACATTCGTGTTATAAAAAATAGGGACTTAAAGTATGATTAATGCAAGTCTGTAAACTGAACATATAAAAAATTACCATGTATTTTCCTATCTCTCCTAAGATCAGATTTTATTTCTCTTTTCTTTGTAACATGAAACCCTTTTTAAAGACAGGGAGGGTTTCACGTAGCACAGACTGGCTGAGGATGACCCTGACATCCGATATTTTTTTTTTGCTCCCACTTCCCAAGTGCTGGATTACAGGTATGTGCCATCATGCTTGATACAACATGAAACCTCACGGGATCTTAGACATGAGTATTCAAGAAGAAAGGGTAATGATGAACACAGATGGGTATACACAAATTCGGCTGGATGAGCTAATGCATTTTAAGAATTATTACTAAATAAAGCTTTACTACACATAGAAAACTAAAATTAAAAATTAAAAATATGCTCATTGATTGAATTAGCAGTGTCTGGCAAACAGCAATATATAAAGTTGGACTTGGATGCCTTCCAAAAAAAGGCTTAGTGAAGCAGTTTTACTTCTGAAGTGATTCCATAGTACAGGCATGATGTCTAGGCTGCTACAGTTGAATGCATGAATAAAATGAATAATGAAGATATTATTTTTAGATCTAAAGATCTTTATTCTTTATCAGTGTCCAAGATAAACAGTGAACACAGAGCCTACAAATTTCCACATGGACTTTACGCAAAAAGGCAGTTTTTGTTGTCCTAGAGGCAGAATCATACGAAGGAAAGGTAAGCTGGAGTACTGGGTTCCAGCCTTCCCTATGCTTCTGACTGGCTGTGTGGTCAGAGGTGAGCTATTTAAGCTCTTGGTCACCTCATATGTTGAATGTAGGGTGGACTGAAAGACCCAAAGGTTCCCTAAGTGATACTGTAAGGTTATTTGATACTTATATACAGTATTAATAAAATGTTCTTAAAAGATGCCCACACTATAATCCTTTTTAGAAATATATTGTATGCATCAAGAAAGTACTTAGGTAGTAAATAGCCAATAAGATACAATAAAGGAAAATTATCTTGAGTTCTTTACCTGGGATCAGTGTAATTCAAGGGTTCTTATAGTGTACATGGACTGAGTTAGGCTGATGCTAAGTGAGAAAGACTCAATCAACCATTGTTCGTTACCAAGATAAAGGGAACTTGAGTAAAAAAGTAACAGAGAAGCTCTAACAGTAAGAAAACACCCCCCGGGAAAGGAACCCCAATTACTGACTCTCTGATTTTAGTTCAGTGGTTACTAAGCCAGACTTAGGGCTCAGAGCTATAATAATCTCAGGCCAATCAAATCTATGGCAAATTGTTTCAGCAGTAGTAGGAAACAAATATAACCATAACACACATTAACAAACAAGCCAATTTTTTTGCAGGGTTCTGAATAAAAACAAGGTAAATTTTTTAGGCTTAATAAAAAAACAGATCATGAAAACTTAAAGAAAAATCTATGGAAATCAGTAGTCTAGGGAATAGTATTTAACGAGTGACTCTATGAAAAATAGTAATTCAAATATCTTATAAAGAAAATGACAAGGGAAATTAGGACATTTATTGCTAATGTAAGTTTCTAGGGGCTAGGATCAATAGCTCCTAAAATTTCTCTACTACTGAAATCTTAAAATCCTGACATCATAAACTTAGCCTTTACCTCTGCTTATCCCTCATACCTTACAGTCTGAAGAATACCTCAGAAGACATTAGGCTGTCTGTAGTATGTATTGGTCAAGCTTTTTAGAAGGTGGTAGACTGAGCCCAGGTCTTTGCACATGCTAAACATGTGCTCAGCAACCAACAACTACTAAACTTTGTATGTTCTTGACAGAACTATTTCTAAAGTTAAATATACTCCCTATATTTTTTTAAAGATTTTTTTATTTTATATATGTGAGTACATTATACTGTTGTTGTCTCAGCCACACCAGAGGAGGGCATTGGATCCCATTACAGATGGTTGTGAGCCACCATGTGGTTGCTGGGAACTGAACTCAGAACCTCTGGAAAAGCAGTCAATGCTCTTAACTGATCTTCAGCCACCATACTCCCTATTGTGATTAAAAAAAAGGACACATTTGATCTTTTCTTGAAGATCCAACACTGGGATTAGGTTAATTAGGATGGGCTGTAAAAGGAGGACAGCCTACACACAGGAATCTATAGACAGGTCAGTCTGCAGACTTTCTGTAGCATGTGGGAGGTGGTTTGTATATGCTTGGCCCAGGGAGTAGTATGATTAGAACGTGTGGCCCTATTGAAGTAGGTGTGTCACTGTGAGTATGGGCTTTAAGACCCTCATCTTGCTAGCAGCCTTCAGATGAAGATGTAGAACTCTCAGGTGTTCATGCACCATGCCTGCCTGGTTGCTGCCATGCTTTCTGCTTTGATGATTATGGACCAAACCTCTGAACCTGTAAGTCAACCCCAATGAAATGTTGTCCTTTATAAGACTTGCCTTGGTCATGGTGTCTGTTCACACAGTGAAACCCTAACTAAGACAAATGACCTTTCACACTTCAAAATGTGACCTACCAAACTTAAAAGTTATTAGCTAAAGCTTTACAGGAAGATGTGCTGATTTTTCTCCTAGAAAAACTTATGTAAGCCTTCTCACCAAAGGTCTCCAACTATTGTTTTCCACTACAGAAAATCATGCTTGCCTTGGCATAACTTATGACAAGGTAGCAGCTCAAACATTTCTGAAAAAGTAAAATTTAGAATTTAGAGACAGACTTGGTGCTGTGGGCACCACTGCAATCCTCACTGCAGCAGCCACAAGGCCAAGTGCCTGAGTTATATAGGACAAGTTCAGCATGGGGAGCTTAGTAAGATTCTTTCTTAAAATAATAAAATTAAGTATAGCCATGTAAGGGACCTGGGTTCAATATCTGGGACCACACACAGAATTATGCAAAATTTAATTATTTGCAGCTCTTCTGTTATTGCTACACTTATAAAAATGATTTTTTATTTCTCTGTGTGCATGAGTGTGGGAAAGCAATGCCCTTGGAGGTGTGGGATCCCCTGGGACAGGAGGAGTCACAAGTGGGTGTGGTCCATCGCTCTTAACTGTTGAGGCCATCTCTCCAGTCCCTGCAACATACCAAGGTTTCTGTCAACTACACTTGCCTCTCCCAGACTCCTTTAATTTCACCTTTTATGTTGTGTTTGGTAATTAGAAAACATACTTATCTATGTATCTACTTACCTACCTACCTATTTGTCTGTCTGTCTGTCTATCTATCACATATGTAGAAAAAGTCAGGGAACTTGCTCCAGTCAGTTTTTGTTCTTCTACCACACTGGCCTATTAACTGAACTCAGAGCATTAGGCTTAAGTCAAGCACCTTAAACTCATAGCCATTTTGACTATTCTGATAACAATTTATAAATGTTTTAAGATTAAATTGGATATATGAGGATCCTGGAGCTGTTTTAAAAGTAGATATAGGTAGTCTGATGCAAGGATAAGGTTGTTTTGATTACCCCAAGGCCTAATTTCAAGGTTCTGTTATCTTTTGGAAAAATGATTGGGGACCGATGGCATTAAGTTACAGAGAAATATAATTATCAACATAAACAGAGTCAGACGGCCTGATTTTTTTGGGAATACCTGAATTAATTTTTGTACAATGTATATTGCTTTTATCCTTAGAAAGCCATTTTCGTAAAAACAGACAACAAAGCAAAAGGATCTTTCCTACAACCTCTCTGACCTAACTCAGCTATTCTCATTTAGCACTAGTTGATCGGTTTTTATTTAGTGGCTGTAATTTTTATGTGTATTTGGTTTCTTGTTTTTTGAATTCACACTTGGGTTCGCCACAAAGGCTGACCCATAGTTACATTTCTACATAAAATTAACCTGTAAACATGGAACGCTGGAGGAATGCCAACAATAGATTGAGTGAAAAGGTGTATGCCTCGATGAACCTTATTTCACACGTGTTCAACCTAGTAATACCTAGTTGGGTCTGGTGGATAAAACACTTGTCTTCACTATAACCCCGTGAGGTAGGTACATCACAAGCTCAGAGGCTCAGAGGTTAAAATGTCATGGGGCAGCCTGGCCAAGAAAACAGGTGCTGGTGTTTGTGGGCACTCTGGGATTGGAGGGCGGGTGTCTTTACAAGTATTGAAGCTTCCATTTAGCGTGTTTCCCCGCTCCTTCCCCGTCCCTTATCCGGGTCACTGACCTCTACAAACTTGAATTCTGCCTTTTCCACCTCAGAAGTCCCGCTGTGGAAGCCTGAGGCTTAAGCAAAGTTCCATGGCGGGTGCCCACAGATCCCAGGCCCCCTCCCGAGACCTTGCGCTGCGGTCCCGCACTAACCTGACCAGGTCGGTCATGCAGGAACCCACCACCACCACCGCTGCCGCCGCCTCCTCCGGACAGGGCCTCCCGGGCTCCCCTGATGCCGCCATTTCTAATTCTAGTTCTTGCTCAACCCGGACGCTGCCCTTTGCCCTTTGCCCGACCCCGTAACTAGGGACGCTGCTCCGTCCTCCCTAACGACGCGGGCGTTTCACATGCCTGTGAGGGTCGCCCACCCTAATGCCCGAAACCTCCCGGGCCTTTGGCTGATCCCAGTTTGTCTGGGACCGGTGTTCCCGCTCCGCCTCAGGGCACAGGGCCAGCCGCCACGGCGAGAATCACAGAGCGTGCCAAGCTCGAGGCGAGAACTCCGGGGAACCTTCAGGCGCGACCCGGCCGCCTTCCTCAGCTTCCGGGGGACGTGCACGCCCGGCCCGCTCCGGAGTGGGCGGGACGTCCGGGGGAGCGCGCACGCATCCGGCCCGCGGTTCGCGCGCAGGTCGGTGCGTCGGTCGGGGGCGCGCTCGGGTAACCTGTACCCTGTCTAGTCGCCGGTTACTGATCGGACTGAGTTCCAGGTACCTGGACCCGGGCTGGTGCGGGGAGGTTGGATCTCAGTCGCACAGGTGGCGCAGAGAGCCGTGTTTGAGTCTGGCCAGAGAGCCTTCAGGAGAAGGCCCGCGTTCCAGAGATGCCCCGCTCGCCCCCCAGCACGCGGATTCCCTCAAGAGCCGGCCCCCAAGATCCGAGGCTTCTCTTTCTCCACACAGCTCGTTCAGTCCTGATCCCTGATGAATCCCGCCTCTTTTTGCACTCGATGAGGGGCATTATACATTTTGGGAGAAAGGGTTGGGTCCCTTTAGATTTTCCTCAGAATGGGTGGCCATTCTTTGGATCTGAACCGGATGGCTCTTTCCGCCCCTCCCCGATGTTGCCCAGTGGAGAAATTGCTCCCCCACCGTAACTTCCCTCGTGCGCCATATGACGTGGATGTGATGCAGCAGGAGGCCACCCCTTTCCGTTCCATGACGTCAACGGGGCACATGTTTCCGTGTTTGTCATCCTCTCTTAATTGCAAGAGCCTGGATGGTGCTTTATACGTCTTTGTATTCCCCAGACAGCCCGCCCACTAAAAGACCTCATGTGACCTTATCTTGCGGCAGCAGATTTCTATAAAAATTATATATTTGCACCTTCCTTCTTCAATACGTCAAAATCAGGAAATACAAATTACAAAACAAGCATTCAAGAGAGGCTGGTCACTAAAAATTCCTGCCTCTCTGGGATCTGTTATAATGGTGCCATATGTAAAGGAGGTGTGTGTGTGTGTGTGTGAGTGACCAATCCCTATCCCTGCATATTGTATCAAAGAATCTTTTTTTTTTTTCTCTTTTCAAATTCCTGATTTTGGAGTCAGTATAGTTTTCTCTCTTTGCTAGTGAAGTCACATTTACAGAAACATCTTGAAGCTGCACAAAACCTTGTTGCTGTCAAAAATTTGTATTATAGCTGTTCCGGAAATAAAATAAAGACAGACATGCATTCCCTCAGGTATTATCCTAAAGTCTTGACAGTTGCTAAACTGGAATGGGTTTTCATAATCTCTCGTGTGGTTTGGCATCGGGAGAAGGTTGTTTCCTTGGCATTTAATTAGGGAATCATTCAGGCTAGCACTAACACTGGGTCAGCAGAAGCCTAGTTGGTGTCTAGCTGTAAAGCAATCATGGGTGTAAATGCGTGACTTTGTCTTCATATTTTCCAAGGTGTATGCTTTAAAAATTCACCTGGATGCTTTCTTTAGTGGCCACTGTAATTCGTGCTTGAGAGGAAACAGGAACAGTGGATTTGTGAGAGATCTGGATTTTCATTCCAGTCCTTCTGTTTGTTCTGTGTGTGGCATTAAATAAGTAACTTGGTCTGGTTGGTCTTTAGCTTTTGTATTTACAAAGTGGAAACAAATACTCATTAAGAAACTATGTGGGGGGAGTGGATGACTACACAGGGAGGTGAGTAACAGAGCTCATGTGTGATGTGCTAGTTTGGTTTCTCTTTCCTCGAGAAATTTGGGGTAAGATAGCGGGTACTCTGAGGAAAAAAGCATGGAAAAACTTTTGTCATAAGAGGTCCTTCTGCTTGCTTCTCAGATGACTCTTTGTGTGTTTTGAATGTGAAGTAAATGAGTATCCCCTTCAGGAACTATGACATAGTGGGCAGACATCAGGTAGGACTGCAGAGTTTGGAAACATCTTCAAAGTGATCTTGTGGATGAGCCTACTGTTCAGAAATAGTCACCCATGTCACCTGGAAAATGGGACTTAGAAACCTGCCTTCTACCAGGTTGTTAAGATGACAGCACTGCATCTGGAAGTGCCTTATCAGTCATGCAATGCTACAAAAAAATATATATTTTTATAATAGGTACGATATATAGCAAAGGAGATATTTGCTCACGTTAGATGTATTAGAATGAATGCAGAGGTCAGCCAGCTCCCAAGAGTCAGAAGACAACCTTGTGGAGACTAATGTATATAGTATAAAGCTTAAACACCTCATAAGTATTTCTTGGGGGGGGGAGCATCATGGTGTCACTGTGGTTGTTTTGTCTTTAACTATCTAAAACGATAAAACAAGTTCAGTTTAGCACAGCTTGTAAATCCTTATGTGGCAAAGTGTTTAGAAACCAGAACCAGAATAGCAGGTACTCACAATTGTACCTTTCAGATTGAGAAAGACAGTGATATTTGAATTGACTTATTCACCTCTAAAGTAGTAGCTTTCAGCTAGAAGCCCATTAGGAATTCATGCACTCTCTCCTCCAGCTCCATGAATATCCAAGTGACTTAGGTGTGATTTATTGCTTTTGTATTATCAAGGGTAAAGACTTCATAGTGCCTGAAAATCAAATGACTAAAAGATTGAATTTGTCTTTGTTGCTTAATATCTGGACATGCTTTCATTTCTGGCCTATGTTTTTATAATTTTAAGTGTCAAGTACATTTTTTTGTTTCCTTTATTCCTCAGATTCTGCTTTATTTAATCCCCTATTATTTATGGTATGTCTGTGTATATAGTATAATATATATTATATATGCACACATGTCCGTACATGCATTCACCTTGGTGTGTGCCTGTGGAGGACAGAGGTCAGTGTTGAGCACCTTCCTCTATCATCCTCAACCTTAGATTGAGAAACAGGGTCTCTCACTGACTTTGAACTTCAACATTTTGGCTAGACTGGCTGGCCAGTGTGAGTCTGGGGAATCTGCTGAGTTGAACCCCCCAGTGCTGGGGTTATGGGTGTGTGCCACTAGGCTGGCTTCTTACACAGCTGCTGGGGGTTGAGGTTATGCATGCTAAGGCATGCTCAGTAAGCACTCTACTCACTGAACCATTTCCTCAGGGTCCCCACCTTATCAGATTTTGAGGATATATTTTATCTTCTCCATTGCTAATTTTTCTTCAGCTTTACTCCCCTTATTCATCTCTTTAATGTTATTTTAAAAGTAATTTTTAAAAAATTAAATCTATTATTTGAGGCCATATTCTGAGCATGGGCCTTGGGTATGGTCCAGCCCAGTATCCATGGTCCTGGCCAGTATTTAATAAATCTTGCTTCAGATTTAGCTCAGAAAAAAATTCATTATTTGAATTTAACACTTTATTTATTATCAAAATGCTACCGAATACTAAGTCTATGTTAATTGCATTTATTAAACGTGAGAGTTAATATGATCAGGTAATTTTAATGTGCCGTGGCAGGATTTATTAAGAAAGATATGTGGGCCGGAAAATTGGTTGTGTTTGCTTTAGAGTGGTGTGTGCTATCACTGATCAAGCTCTTTGTCCTTGTGGGGACACAGGTGGGGTCCCTTACTTAGTGATGTGTGTTTTGTATGTTAGTTCCAGGACTGTTAGTGAGCCTTCTCCAGCTCAACAAACTTAGGAGACCCGTTGTAACATGGGGCCGTGCAGCTGTAAGGAGACTGAGCTAGTGCGGGATTGTCTCTGGAAAGGAGGGATTGTACATCAAAGGCTCTTCATTCCTGAAAAGCATGGCATAGCCCATGCCCTGAGTACTTGAGCCACAGGGACCTGGCTCCTGGAAGACTGACTGAAGAGGTGTTACTGGGTCATACAGCATTTGCTCACACAAGAGAAAATTTTGGGCACTGTGTTAACTTCCAGGAAGCATGTTATATCTATATTTCTATAAGTATTTTTTGTAAACTGATCACTTTTCTTCCTCCCTTCAGGGGTCACTCATAAATCAAGCTAAAATGTCTCCAGAAATTGCCTTGAACCGAATTTCTCCAATGCTCTCCCCATTCATATCAAGTGTGGTCCGAAATGGGAAGGTGGGACTGGATGCTACCAACTGTCTGAGAATAACGGACTTGAAGTCTGGGTATGTACCAGAGCTAACATGGCTTTTATCTCACAGTTAAACGCCAAACTTAGACCACGCAGTCGCATTCCAGTACCAAATCCATTTAGCTTTGTTTGATTCTTAACATTTATGCTTGTTGTTTCCTAAGTGTGTGTGTCCACCATGTGGGTATTATGGGCAACTTATTTCCAGTGGGAATGCTAATGTATCCTTTCCGACTTGTCTCTTTGTGACTAATGTGTGCTATATGGGTTGGAGCATGTATGTTTTCCTTCAGTGGCTTGCTTTCATGTTTACTGCAGTTTAACATACGCTGTAAGGATTGGGTTTAGAGGTGCTGTGTCTGACCTCATTTGATAATCTCCCTTAATACAAAAATTACAGTAGCTACCTAAATGAGTCACAGTGCGGTTTGAAACATTCAGTCTTACACCTGGATATGTTGTGTCAAAAAAATACAAAACAAAAACCTGAGACAAACCAACAAAAAATAAAAATAAAAAAGAAGTAAAAAAACCTGCTTCACATTTCATTTGGATATAAAGCTAGATCTACAGAAAAGATAGACAAGCACGGTAGGAAATAGCAGTAGTAATCTTGATTGTCAACTTGACAGACGTAGCAAAAGCGACCCTCTTGAGGAATTGCCCTGGTCAGATTGGTGTGTTGGGCATTTTCATGATGACTGATTGATGGAGGAAGAGGCTTAGGCCACTGTGGGCAGTCCATCCTTGGACATAAGAGATGTAGCTGAACACTGCCATGGGGGAGCAAGCTGGAACTCAGCATTGCTCCAAGGTCTGGCTCCTGCTGGGCTCCTGCCCTAGCTGCTCCCACTGATGGACTAGACCTGTGAGATGTCAGAAACCTTCCCTTGTAAGTTGCTATTGGCCAGTGTTTTATCACAGCAACAGAGAAGCAAAGTAGGATAGAAATGAATATGATTTTAACATTAGTAATCAATCTATACTTGAGATTTGGATACTCTTTCATGGACAAGAGTAAATCAGAATACAAGTTGTATTTAGTCATTAAGTGGCCTCTGTTTCCTCAGCCTGTCTTTAGTTTTTCTTTGTCATGAATGACCTTGGCATTCTAAAAGATTATTGACTATCTACTTTGTGATATGGCCCCTCTCTGTGTAGTGGTTCGATACCTTCCTCTTATCTGAATCAGAACTGTATCCCCTTCCCCAAGAGCACTGTAGCAGTTTGTACATCAGAGCACCCGATGGATGACTGTATGATGCTTATATGTCTTCTTAGATGATCCTCCTGCCTCAGCCTCTTGAGTAGCTGGGACAGCAGACTCCATACCCACTCAGCCATGCAGTCAGGAGGTGAGACCTCAACGTCACAGGCAGCAGCACTGTTAGGCACATTCTATGAGTGTTCAGCATAAGATCTTTCCAAGTGTTGATTAGTTTACTGGGGTGTAACCCCTTTGTAAGTCAGAGAGCAAATATCTGCCATATTTGTTCTTGTTGCTTGTTTGTTCCTGGCTTTGTCTTTGGGAGGTCAAGGAGCTTTGTGCCCTTTTGACATATCTGTATTTTTTTTCTCACTAGAAATGCTGCCTGTGTGTGTGTGTGTGTGTGTGTGTGTGTGTGTGTGTGTGTGTAAGAGCAAGCAAACAAGGTTTTACTGAGAAGTGGAATAACAGCATCATAGAGGGACCTGGAAATGGGTGGCCTGAGGTGCTGCGTTCTTGGCTCTCTCTTAGGTATCCTTGTTAGACTCTCTTCTTACCCTTACATTTTTTACAGTGTATTTATTTATCTTTTGTCTATGTATGTGAACATGCATGTGCTACAGTGCACCTGCGGATATCAGAAGACAAACTGAGCAATTTCTCTCCTTTGACCATGTGCGTTCTGCGAATTGACCTCAGGTCATCAGGCTTGGAGGGCAAGTGCCTTTTTACCTCCTAAGCCATCGCATTGACCGGCACTTCTCTTTCAGAGCACAGTGCGCAGGGTTATGGGTCGTGATTGACTGCTAGGCCTTCAGTGTTGTAAGGACCGAGAACTTGCCCATATACTTCTGTGCTATAGTACCTCCCATGCATAATTGATAAATAGGGGCTGAGTGAGCGGGCGAATGGAACAGCAGTTTCACAGAGAAGTTACATAGTTTGAGGATCATAGCAGTTTTGTTCCTGTGGCTTAGAAGGCTTTTTATTGTCTAACATATTGTTTACGTTCTATTACATTTGACATTCCCTGACAAATAAACTGATACTTTTGAAATTAGAGCCAGAATACATTATAGGATTATATTTATTCTTTAAAACAATTCACATTTATTTATATATTTTTTAGATTTATTTCATTTTATGTGTATGAATGTTCTGCCTACATGTATGTATGGGCACCATGTGTATGCCGGGTGCCTGCGGTAGTCAGAAGAAGGTGTTGGACCCCTGCAAGTGGAGTTAACATGTGTTTGTGAACCGTGTTGTGGGTACCTGGAACAGATTGTAGGTTCTCTGCAAGAACAAGTACTCTTAACCATTGAGCCATCTCTCTAGCCCCAGATTTATTCTTTTAGGTAAAATATGTATTGAGACCCAAAGGGGCTACTGTTTATCACAGGGAACTTTGTGAAGGTTTATTCTCTGCTGTTTGGTAATTCCATCACAGCTTTGTGCTATCCACAGGATAGTGTGTTTTGTCAGTTTTAGTGAGTTTTGTAATCTCGATGATGTCTAAGTGTCTGATCAGCACTCTGCAATGATGCCTGGCAAGTGTAATGGGAGTTGGGGAGGCAGTGCAGCCCACTGCAACCTGTGGCTGCTGAGTCTTAATATCTTTTTTTGGTGTATTGGGTGACTCAACCTCACTGGCACATGGCTGAGTTTGGGGCATCTGCTGTGACATCTCATCCACCCACAACTACCTGTTGTGTTTTTGGGTCCATGTTCTAAATTTTGTTACTTAGTTAAAAATAGATACTCAGTGTAAGTACTTTGATTACTAAAGAGTGTAATTTTAAAAGATGAGTGGTGTGCGTTCTTATGATTGAGTTCAGTTGAGCTATGTCTGTCTGGAATGAAGCTGCTGTTCTGGGAGGCAACAGATTAATTTTAAAGATGGGAGTTTATAGTGCTTTAGTATGGAGATGCTCACTTGGCTCTTCATATTGCTTTTTTTATCTCATTCTTTCTCCCTGTACATGACTTCATTCTCTGTCTCCCTGTCTCTGACTATCTCTTTGTCTCTGCCTCTGTGTTTTTCTGTCTGTCTCTCCCTCTATCTCCACCCCCCCCCTCTGTGTGTGTGTGTGTGTGTGTGTGTGTGTGTGTGTGTGTATGTTTGAGACATGCTTCCTATACATAGCCCTCTTAGAACTCCCTATGGCCCCAAACTCAGAGATCCAGCCTTCTCTTACCCTCCGAGGGCAGTGATTCACACCTGGCCATACTTAATATATTGACTTATTATAAATATATCTCCAAGAGGTATCTTACTTTGCATGTATAAAAAACTGTTTTAAAGCAGTGCACTCTACATATTCATGTGGAATTTGCTTGCTTTGTTATTTTCTTTTTTGAGACATTGTCTCACTATAGTGTCTAGGCTGGACTTGAATTTACAAATCTACTTGAGCCTTCTAAATGCTGGGTTTATAGACTGTATACCACTATGCCTGCTTCGCCTAGTTTTAAGCTAATAAAACTTGTGTTTATAGATATTCTTACTTTGAACTGGTTTATCATAGTCCATTGTGTGAATATGTCCCACATTTTAAATTAATATTTTTTATTTAATTCATTTTTAAGTGTTCTTTTTTTTTTTCTTTCCTTTGACAAAGAGTACCATGGTGAACGTTCTATCGTCTCCATATAAGAAGCAGCTTATGAGAGTATTGTCTCAGGCAGAATTTCTCAACCTGGGTATGTTTATCTATTAGCGTTGTAAAAGCAGTTGAGCGAGTCATAGCGTCCCTCAAGAAGGGAAAAAGAACAGAGTGGAAACTCTGAGAACATGTCGAGTGTAGTAGGAGTAAAGTGTGTTTTGTGAGTTTTCAGTAAAATAAGTCTGAGTGTACTGGGCGGGGCCTGATGAGAGCATGAGGACCAGCTGCTCCTCACTCGTCCTCGGGATGCAATTACTCACCCTTAGACTAGAGGCAGCCGCTGGTACTGGCTGTGGCCATGTAGTGTCTCTTTCCTGCTATCGGAAGGAGAGTCTGCCTCAGTCCAGCCTTACTGTTACCTGGTGTGCTAGTTTGTTTTCTGTGGCTGTGTCAGAATACCTCGAGAACAGCAGCTTAGAGGACAACAACGAGTTTATTTTGGGTTCACTGCTCTACAAGGATGGAGTGGTTCATGGTGGGGAAGACTTGGTGGCAGGCACGGAACACACGGCGGTTGGAGGGGGAAGCTGGCTGGTCACATTTCATCAGCAGTCAAGAAATAGCAAAAGAAGGACCAGGCTATAAAACCTCAACCTGTTTTCAGCAGCATACTTTATCCAGCAAGGGTTCAGCACCCAAGTTTCCTAGTCTTCCTAGACAGTACTCCCAGCAGGGACCAATCTTCCAACACATGAGCCTATGGGGGTGTTTCACCTTCAAACCTGGACAGTACTGCTCGTCAAGCCAGTCTGTAAAATGGTATCTTATATGGTTTTTGTTTATACCTCTATGATTTCTGATAATCTTTCTATATGCCTCTTGGCAATTCAATTTCTTCTTTTGGAGATAATGTTTGTTCATCTTTTAAGTGGGCTATTGGTATGTTTGTATAGATTTGAAAGCATTATTCACGTATTTTAGACTTTAATCTTTTGACAATTACATGTACTAGAAATGCCTGTGTGTAGTTTGAGATTTGTATTTTTTTTCTTTGATGCTACTAATATTCAGGAGATTTAGTTTTAATGAACTTAGATTCAGTAATAATTCAGTTTGGAAGAGGAGGGCAGAAGAAAAGAATACACATTAAAAGAAGAGAAAGAGGGGAGAGGCAGAGTTTTGAGAAATTCTGGTCTATTCAGTAGTCACACATTCTTTCTAAAAGTTTTAAAGGTTTTTGCTTTTCCTGATATTTAAACAGAAATTAATTTTATCTTCCTATAGAATACAGAACAAGATACATAGATCTTCTTCCATATGGCTAGTGATTTAGCAGGCATCATTCTTTGCCTTGTAGGACCATTTCAAGTGGATCTCAGGTGTCCTTTATGTCACAGGTGGACCTGTTTCTAGGCTTTGTCATTTCCTGTCGCCCTTGCTGTCTTGGTGTCTTATTTCTTTAAGGATATTAATTTTGCTTCTGTGTATTATCTTTCCACTCTTTCATGTGAATGGCTTTCTTCAAGTTCTTGACTGTTGTCAGTCCATATTTATAAAAGAATATGACTCTAAAATGAATGTGTAAAGCTCTTGGAGCCTGGATGAGTTAATGAGTTTTGGTACAGTGAGGCAACAGTTGGGCCTTTTTATTGGGAGATTGCTAGACTCACTAGCTGATGGTCTTCCTGTAGGCTATAAAATAAGGCCCATCTGGATGCATGCCTTCTCATTCATCAGCAAAATTCCAATTTGTAGACCAAACAGTATGTACACTTTAAGGCTTTTGATATTCTTAATGCAGTAGTATGCTACATATTAATAGGCATTCACACATACATTTCAGAAAATGTAGTATAAAGTTGCTCTTCTAATAGCAGTATATGAAGCTGCCAATTCCTCCACATTCTTAATTTTGTTATTCATGTTCTGTAAAATAGATTATTAATTTAATAGATAGACGTGGTGCTTACTTAGTCATTTAAATTATCTTAATTGTGTATGTGTATGAGAGAGAAAAGAGAGAGCACCTTGGGTATTTGTCTTTTTCTGATTAATTTGCAAAACTCTTTGTACCCTACCAAATGTAACATTTCACACAATGCAATACCTGTGTTCCTTCTACCATTTCAGTGTCTTTCAATTAAATCTTGTTTTTTTTTTTTATATAAATATGCAGACACTTCAGTGTGTTCTGTTTGTGAAGCCTTGATAAATACATCTAATATTAAAGAAGGGAACTGACGGTGGGTAGGAGGGTGGAGGGTGCAGAGGTGACAGTGGGTAGCCACTCTTTCCCTTTTGGTGTTGCTCTTCGGTGGCCACTGCTCTTCCTGCCTTCTTTTACTTCTAAAGGTATGCTCTGTGTCTAAGCCTGCGTCTCTTCCTACGGAGAACACTCGCCATGCTACAGTAACAGCTCCCAAAGACATACCTTCCTTTGTTCATTATCCTCTGATCTTAACAGATTCAATACTTGGGTTTGTTTGTTGTTGTTTTGGCTTCTGGCCTTTTTTTTTTTTTTTTTTTTTTGGCTTTTGGCTTTTGGCTTTTGGCTTTTGGCAGTCAGGGTTTCTTCGTGCAGCCATTGCTGTCCTGGAACTTGCTCTATAGACCAGGCTGGCCTAGAACTCAGAATTCCACCTGCCTCTGTCTCAAAAGTCTTTCTCCACCACCACCAGCTTCAAGATTTTTAAGAAAAAAATTATGCATTTGTGTATGGGTTTGAGTGTGTGTGTGTGTGTGTGTGTGTGTGTGTGTGTGTATGCATCATGTGTGTACAGGGAGAAGCCAGAAGAGGGCATCAGGTCCCCTGGAATGAACTGGAGTTAACAGGTTGTGAGCAGTCTGATGGAAATGTTAGAAACTTACCCCAGGTCATGTGCAAGAGCAGCATGAATTGTTCACTGTTGAGCCTTGTCTCCAGCCATTTCCTTAACTCTTCAGTCTGGAATTCTCTGTGAGTTCAATTTTACTAATAGAACTTGAGACAGTGACACGTGACCTCTGAGTCCTGGCATGGAGAGCCTTGCAGTTGTATTTCTGCCCTCTTGGGATATCGTGGTTGACATGTTTGTGGTCTCCCAGGAGAGGAGGACCGGTTAATTCCAGTTACGCTTACGCCATAGCTCATCTTCAGCCAGGCCTCTGGAGACAGTGAGAGTGCAGACTGCAGGAGGGACTTTTCCCAAGAATGGCAGGTATACACGGCACACTGTTGCTCTGCTGCTGTGGGCCCTTGTGTGGCCATAGAGATTCTGGGGTAGGAGCTCATCTAGAGTTCACCGTGCTAACTAGGTTCCACAGATGGTAGACACACGAGTGTGGTGCTGATCTTTTACTGAGTGTTTTTAACCAGATGAACCTCGGGCCCTGCACTTTCCAAGCGCTGCACTTCCCTCAGACCTTTATCCCACTAGCTGTCTGTCTAGCTCTCCTCTGATCATAATCATGTGATAGAGTAATACACACATTTTAATTAAGCCATTAATAACTGTTTAATACTTAAAGGGGCTGTCATAGCCAGGAATGCTATACTTTTGTAAGCCCAACTGGAAGGGAGCAGGAGGATCCCAAGTTCAAGGTCTGGCTTGGCACAGATTGTTCAAGGTCAGCATGGGGCAGTTCAGTCTGATTGAATTTCTGATTAAGAAACGAGGGCTGTGAGATAGCCCAGTGGTCAGATACAGTCAAACAAAACCCCAAATAAAACTAGTGCCTTTCCCATCACTGTGGTTTTATTTATATCTCGTACTTAGGATTTAGTAGTAGTTATTGGCCTTGAGCCAGTAGACTCTGAAATCACTTACTTGGGAACTTTTGAGATTCTAGAATCTGGGTAGTCAAACCTTGATAAACCTTGATGCCTTGGATTTTATGTAGTGCGAATCTTAGGCTTTTCATGTCCTGCAATGACTTCATTTCAGGGTGATTTAAAAATATTTTGTGTGGAGGTTGGGGTGGGGAAAAAGATGAAGGGAAATAACTAGTTTAATGTGGACAGAGTGCACGAGAGTGTAGTCAGGGCCTGACCTAAGCTCATGTGCTTAAGGGGACAGAAAAACATTGTGTTGCCCCTCTGCCTTTTTTGTATTTCCTATTCTGTACAATTTAAAAATGTTGATTTTATTTTATGTATTTGGCTGCATGTATAGAAAGCATACCATGTCTTTGCCTGGTGCACATGGGGCTCAGAAGATGGTGTCAGGTTCCTTGGAACTGGAGTTACAAGTTGTTGTCAGCCTTCATGTGGGATCTGGGAACCAAACCTGGGTCCCCAGCAAGAGCAGCAAGTGCTCTTAACCACTGGGCCATCTCTCCAGCCCTTTATTCTGTACACACACACACACACACACACACACACACACACACACACACACACACACACACAGAGTTATGTGTCTGCCTGAGTGCTGGGAACCAAACCTAGGTCCCGTACAAGGGCGATATGTGCTCTTAACTACTGAGTTGCCTCTGCAGGCCCATTCTGAGCTATTTTAAGACAATACCTGGTAAATAGTTTTTATTTTGTTTGTTTCCGAATTTGAAGATAGGAGGGAGCCCTTTGGTTGGTTCATGTTTATATGGGAATAACTGTGCTTTAAGGCTCCAACTTAGTTATTCCATGCTCTTGCTTCTGTGTTCAGGGCCTTCTACTTGTGTAGAAAGGTAGATTACCATCTTTATAATTATTTATCTGTTCTGTATGTATGTGTATGGTGGTCCAAGGACAACTTGCAGGATTCTCCTTCCACTGTGTAGGTCATGGGTTTTGAACTTAGGTGGTTAGGCTGGGTGGCAAGTGCCTCTACCTACTGGGCCGTCTTGCTGGCCCTGGATTAGCTCTCCATTTTAGCTTCCAGGTTGCTTGGATAATCTTGCTTTTTATGCCATGCTGCTTGAGGGATGATTTTATAACCTTCCCTTTCAGGGCCACATTTCCTGAGTGATTTGGTTATCTTTCTCATGGCCTGTCAGGAAAGTGAAATCCATCTCACCGACCTTGCTGTTCTTGACTTTTTGTTTTCTGAAAAGGTTTTTATCTCAACTTTTACTCACCAATTTATGGACAGCAAGTCTTGAATCAATTTGACATTTTGGAGGACATCATTTTCATCTTCTTTTACATACTTAATGATGTTTTTTTTCATCTGTGGACTTCTAAAAGTTTTCATTTAAAATTATTATTTTTAGTGGTTCAGTAAATTATTACTATACAGGTACAATTTTGATCTTTGCACAAAATTTTAATGTGAGAAAATATATGTAACATAAAATTATTCTTTTATAATCTACAGTTCTGTGGCATTAAGTCCACCCAAATGTTGTACAAGTGGCTAGTCCTTGTTAAGTTTTGCAAACTCAAGTACCCATGAAACAATAACTCCCTGGTCTTCCCTTCACTCAACCAATGACAAATGCCATTTCCTTTGTCTCTATGAGTTTAATTATTTCAGGTAGTAAATAAATAATGGAGTCATGGAATATTTATTTTTTGTGAATGAGCTTATTTCACTCTGCGTGGTATATTCAAGGTTAATTCATATTGTACTGTGTGTCAGAACTTTCTTTTCTTTTAATGCTTAGCAATATTCCTCTGTTTGTGTGTGTGTGTGTGTGTGTGTGTGTGTGTGTGTGTGTGTGTGTGTATTGTATTGTATTCCTGTAACCCCATATGTATGTATCACATTGTATATTTTTTTCAGTGATGTCTGTTGCATGCATCTTTTGGCTGTTGTGAATAATGCTGCTGTTAGTAAAGAAATCCAACTCTCTTAGTTTGTTTTCTAGGACTTGTTGGATTGTATGGCAATTCTGTGCTTAGTTTTGCCAACTCATCATACAATTTTCTATTATATGGGCTGTAGAGAAGTAACTTGGGACACTCTTTACAATATTGATAGTATTATTTGATGCACAAAATTCTTAGCTTGTTGAAATCCAATGTACTTATATGTCCTTCACTTTGTTAAGTTGACCTTTGAGAAGTTGAAATCACTTCTGTAGCCTCCTTCACCTGTAGGTTTTTTTTTTGTTTAAGTTAGAAAAGGTGCTGGGAAAATGGCTCACTTGGTAAAGTGTTTGCCACACAAAGCATGGAATGCAAGTGTGAATTTCCTAGCACCCATGGAAAACCCAGGAATGGGAGCACACATCTGTAACCCCAGAGCTAGCAGGCAGGCATTTGGGGAGAAGAGATAGGCAGATCTTTGGAACTTATTGGCAAGTCAGCCTAGCCAAATTGATGAGCTTCAGGTTCTGTAAGAGATCTTGTCTCAAAAACAACATGGAGAGCCATAGAGGAAGGCCTATGACCTCTGGCCTTCATGTGTGCACATGTGCACATGAGCCTGAACATGCACACCCACACATGTATAAACCTACTTGAATTTGCCACACACACACACACACACACACACACACACACACCTAGAAAAAACTGTATTGAAATTGGGTCTTTCCCTTTCCTGGCATTCCCTTCCAATAGAGGAAACCCTTCACCAATGCACCTGCTTCCTCCAGAGTAGAAGCCTTTTAAGGAGAGTTAGTGATTATAGTGTTATGGTTATGGAGGTAGGGTGTAGCTCATGCCAAGTTATTGGTTAACTCAAGCAGCACTAGGTCTAGCAGTAAGGACAATGGTGCAAGCTGCTGTGAATAATGCTGTCTTTGTAATAGGAGTGCTTTGATGGCTATATTGTAATCTTTACATAGTCGCCTTTCTTTATCTGGTTTCACTTTCTGTAGTTTCAGTTCTACCACCTATGATCCAAAAATACTAGCATTTCTTGAAACTCTAAATAGAAAGCAGCCTTGTTCACATGGCTTCTATGATTGTGTATAGTTACAGTTGTTCCATCTCATTCTTGGTCATGGTAAGTTTCTTACAATGTCTACTTTGTAAACTGAACTTGTGTAGAACAAAACCAGAATCAGTAGACTTTAATAGTGTTGGGTTACTGCTGAAGGTATCACACACGTTGGTTACTGGACATGGAGAAATCAGGTTGGTACAGACCACCAAGCTTTCTCCCTGCTGGCTTAGCTTTCTAGGTGCTAGAAGGTTCTGTGTAGGCTGGTGGGGGGAAAAGTCATCAGTAGTCTTACTCAGCCTTGAACACGGAGGTACAGTAATGCCTGGAGTGACAAGATGTGCCTGCGGGTACAATAGTGGCGTGGATATCATGGGGATGCACTTTCTGATGGGTTTAAGGCCCTCTCCATGTGAGCAAGTGTATGCCTGGTACTGTAAATCTTGACAAGGACCTATGTTTGGGGAGCTCACATTCCACAGGGGTGAACCTATTACTACTATTCTGCTAAGTGGGCAAGGTATTTACTGCTCTCTGAATTCCCTTCTCGATCTCTAGAGATATAGAGCGCAGCTCTTAGGCCCCAGTAGAGAAGCTTCTTTGCAGTGGATGGTGGTTAACATAGAAACTCACGACCAGTCAGAGTGCAGTGAGTGTTAGTGGAGGACTCAGCCACAAACGGAGTATATCTATGTTTCCCTTCCCCTGCAAGGCATAGGGAGCATCAGAGAAAGATGGTTAGAGACAGAAGTCAAGAGCAAAACAGTATTATGCAAACATGGAGGACCTCTGTGCTTAGGAACTTAACAACAGCTATGGTTACTTGTATAAGATCAGCAAGACATTAAGGTGGTGAACATTCTAGCAGGAGAGGAAGCAGCTCTTGAGCCTTTCTTGCCTAACTAAGGAACTGTTGGCAGCTGATGGCTTCTGGGAGTGAGGTAATCAGTTTCCTTTAAGGGTGTGTCCCTTGGTGGGCCAGCCATGTGTGTCAGTGAATGGCTCTGTACCCATGACTAGATGGGCAGCACAGTGGGTTTAGAGGAAGATGATAGGAAGTTGGGAGTAGGGTCGAGGGGTTAAGGGGTCAGGGGAAGAATAGGGAGTGAATATGATCAAAAGAACATTGTAGGTAATTCCCAAAGGACTAAAAATATTATAGTAAAGTTTCAGATAACAGTAAAAAATGATGTCCAGGGTTTATTGTATCCTCAGGATGAACTATATCTACTTTCATTTATTCTCCTGTCTTCCTGCCTGATTTTCTTCTTGTGGGGATGTTGAGAGAATTTCACTATATAGTCCAGGTTGGTTCTAGACTCTCACCAACCGTGTTGTTTTTGTCTCTTGAGAGCTAGGATTACAGGTGTGAGCCATTGCACCTGCCGTCAGTGTTGTTTTATTGAAGACTTTTAGCCCCCTGAGGACAATGCCTGTTCTGTTCTACACTGCACACCCTATACCTGGCACAAAGTAGTTACCCAGTAAGTAGTTGTTCATGCTCTTGGAAACTGTTCCAACTGCAGTGAGTTCATACCTACTACTCGCATATACTGTCCGAGTTTCCCAAGACTCAAGCTAAAGTACTGTTGATTGTATCTGAATGCCAAGAAGGCAGAGTCAGTTTATTGAGTAGGAGATATAAAATAATTGTGTCTTTGTAGAAAAGTCCTCTCTTATATATATGTAAGGGTACATGTTTTCATATGTATGTCTGAGTGCCTGGAGAAAGTTTTTAAAGAAAGAAACATATCAAGTTCAGTACAGTGGTTAAGTTAGGGAAGGAAGAGACTGAATATAGAGGGGGTAATTGGAGTTTCATTTTTATGATATAAATGTTTACAGAGAAAACATTTTTTGTATAGTTTGTAGAGCAAAAGTGAATATGTTTAAAGCGAGCATAGGAATTACATTCTCCTGTAGGGATTAAAAGATAGGAGAAGAAGAAGGTTGCTTTAGTATCAGGATGGCAGACAGATTTTGGGTAGAAAAAATCATCCGGGGGAGGACTGAAGCTCAAAGGAAAGTATCTTTGGTCTTGGGCAGTGGGAATTCATGCAGGGACATGTACTTCATGTTAAAGAAATGCAGAGACATGAGGAACACCCTTGGCAAGAACATCAGCTTTACTGTGAATTGGCAGCGCATGCTGACCAAGGCCGGCAGTGGGTTCACAGTGCTCTGTTGTTAGTGAGTGTGGTTTTTCCATGAAGACAATTTAGTGGTACGAGTAGCGTAAATCTCTTTTTCTTAGGCTGATTTTTGCTCCCAGTAAATCTGTGCAGAATCTTAATCCCCCTCTTTAAACATTTAAACATGGGAGGACATAAGTCTCCAAGAGGTTATGAAACTCTTTGAAGGTTACTTTGCTGATAAGTGGTGGAGGCCTGGACTAGAGCCCAGGGTTTCTCTACCAAATGCCATGCCCTTTGTTCCAGGAAAAGATTGGCCAGGAGATCAGGAACAATGCACTGTTGAGTGGTTTGGCCGTCTCCATTTAGGAGGCCTGTATGGACACTCAAGAAAACCTAGCAACTGGTCAAAATGCAAAGAGAAAGATTTTAGGAGATTGAGACTAAAATATGGAGACTAGTTCAGTATTAGAATGACTTCAGAGTGGGCTGGGGAGATGGTTCAGTGGGGTTAGGTACTGGCCACCAAGCCTGAGGACCTGAGTTTGAGTCCCTAGTCCCACCTGATGGGAGGAGAGAACTGACTCCTTCAAGTGGTGCTCTGACCATGTGCCCCCTAAAATAAAGTAAACGTAAAAAAAAAGTAATGCCCCAGAGAAAGTAGCTGGCTAAGAAAAAAATTTTTTCCACAACAATTTAGTTCTTTAGTTCATTGCTCTTCTGAGCAATGGGTAATTTGACAAAAATTTGTAGATGTCTAAACATTAAGCAGTGTTGGAGAAGGAATTGAAATTTATTGTTGGAACTAAGGCAAACAGAACTCAGACAAGCTTATGTGCGGCTGTTGTTTACATTTTGACCACAATTACTACTTTTTCATTATACAAGTTTTTAAATAGTTAAAAGCATGAAAAATATTGCTAGTATCAACTAAAAGTATGATGTGGTTACTATTATTTATGGTGCCTGGTTTGTCAGTATTGTGATGTCAGAACACAGCATCACATACTTTATTTTCCTTAGTAGATTTTTCTGAAATAAAAATACCTTTTGGATTTACCATTGGCAAGTTTTCAGAAAACATGTTTCATATATATATGAAATGTATATATATATATATATATATGACATGTGTATATATATATTTGTACATACTTGTATAATAAACTAAAGAAATTTGTAAATCAGGAAAGTTGTATAGTTTAAGTGGAAAATTTTAAGTCTAGATAGATTATCAGAACTGAAGGGATAATAGGTTTTTGAGCATGAGTTCCAGGTGTCACAGGCTATTACTTTATGATTGTTGTTGTTATTTTTAATCTTAGGGCATCTCTCAGGCCAGACCACATCCTAGCGTGCAGAGGGGAGGTGGGCTGGAAGTCCTTCCCCTAGCCGAGGAGCTATTGGCAGGCGCTAGCTGCTGGGGGTGGGGGTTGTCCGTTTCTTTGAAAAGTGTAGCCCCTGGCAAGCTAACCACATCCAGTGGATGTCTACACATTCAAGAATCCAGGGACAGCACACGCTAGACTTGATGGGTATGAAAACAACAAGAAAGAAGGACACAGAGTTGTGTGGGTGGGAGGGGCAGGCAGACCCAGGAGCAGTTAGGGAGGAGGTGGGTATGATCAAAACACTTGGTGCAGAGTTCTCAAAGGACTAATACGATTTAAAATAGATGTAGCACTGAATTTAAAACACTCCATACTATTCTATACTAGGTTTAGGATTTTTTTTTTTTTGATGACTTATATTCCCACAAATGATGCCAGCGTACATACTGTAAGGTTGGGTGACTCTTTAAGTAGGGTCACCAATTAGTGATTGCCTTTCTCACTGGGAGTGAAGGTGTTGTATGTGCTAAAAGGGAAGCGGCATTCGGGCCTGTCAGTCAGAGAATCTGGTGGTAAGTCTTAGGTGGTGGACTGTACTTGTGTGTGTTGCTGCCAGCTTAGCAGAGCCCCGAGAACACTGGGAAAGACAGGCATTGTGTTTGCAGCTCTGTGAGAAAGCCAGATGAATAGGGATGGGGACACCAGAGACAAGCAGGTCTTCATATCCGGCAGCCTTCAGCACTTACAGTCACAGTGGGTGTTTCTCAGAAGGCTCTTTGATGAAAATCCCGCTTCTTACTGATCCTTCTGTAGTATATCATAAAGAGAATCACGAGGAAAACAACTACCTACCATGCTTTTCTTAGCTTCTTTTCTTTATTGGAGTCACCAGACTTAACGTTGTTTTTACACGTTGCCTTGAAGCCTTAACATCCTTACATGAGTTTCTGTGGATTAGTAACAGTTTGTATACCAGAGCTGCTCTGTGCACTCCAGCTCGAGCACTGTGTTAGAGAGTGTCATTTTGTCATAAAACAGTACAGAAGTTGTCCATTTTAGAATTTTTCCTAGAATGGAGCAGAATTAGGTAATACAGCTATTAGACTATAGCCAAAACTGAATAATGCAATTAATTTTAAACAAACATGGTGGATAGGTATCAAGACTTCTCAGAATTTCAGTTATTTGGAGAAATGAAAACACTGGAGAGCATCATTATTTTGTGTATTTGGATTGTGCTAAGAAATACGGTTCTTGTTGTTTTGTTTGTTTGTGTGGAGAGCCAGTCTTACTGCAGCCCAGCTTGGCCTCAAACTTGTTATGTGGTAGAGATGACCTTTGAACTCTTTAAAATTTACATTTATTTGTCTGGGTGTTTTGCCTGCATGATTGTCTGTGCACCATGCATGTCCCTGATGTTCAAGGAGACCAGAAGAGGGCGTAAGAGCCTTGGAGTTGGAGGTACAGGTCATTGTGAGCCGTCATGTGGGTACTAGAAATCAAAGCCTGGTCCTCTGTAAAGCAGCCAGTACTCTAACCACTGTGCCATCTTTCCAGCTCCTGACCTTGAACTCTTGATCTTTGGCTTCTAGTTCCCAAGTGCTGGGTTTACAAGGACGCATGGCTTTTGAGTAAAGAGAGTATTTTCAATTCAGTCTTCCATAAACACTGTCTTGAACTGTATTCATTCAGATTTCCTTTTTATAAGAATATCATAAAGATAGACTGCACACATAGCAGACCGAGGAAGGAGAGTCCCAGATTTGGGCCATCCTGGGCTACCAAATCAGATCCTGTCTTAAAAAGCATCTCTGGAATAGGAATGAAAGCAATAAGAGCAAATATGGAGCACCTGGTAAGTCAGAGACACCGTGGGAACAATGAGCATAAATTAAGCACGTGGCTGGAAACTAATAACAGAAGCAGATGAAAGCTTTGCAGTTTTGTCCCCTCAAAGGTGAGCTCCCATAGCATGTCCTGGTAAATAGTCCCCATAGAGAACTGCTTGCCCATGAAGACAGGGATTCAAACAAAGAGTCTATATATGATGCAAATGAAAAAGCTCCAGAGTTTAAAAATTAGGGCAGGCATCCACTTAGGGTAGATGGACGTTTGGGTGAGGAGATGAAAATGATCTGAAATGGTTATAAGCGTATTTTTTTTAACTGAAAATGGTTGATTATAAATATTTTGTACACAATTACAGTGTATATTAAATGTAGACAAAAAGCTAACTCTAGCCTTTAAAATATATGTGTGAGAGTTACCAGCAGTTGCTCTGGGACATTTGTGTGGCTTGTTTAAGGGGTTCTTTGAGTGAGTGTATGCTGTTCACCTCCAGCTTGTCCTGGGAAAGTACTTCTGTAGTCTTTGCTGTGTGTCCAGAGGGTCACTTCAGACAAAGCTTCAGCCAGGCAGTGAACTGCCTTCTGGGTTCTGTTCCTGCTTCAGGACAACTGCAGGGAGGAGTTCTACATTCCCCTCTTCACCGGATCCAACTCTTTGGTCGAGAGGCCATTTTCTCAGAACCTTCCTTGATTATACCAGCTCAAAACAGTGTCTCTGCTCTCTTAAATCTAGCTGTGCTTACATTCTTTAACCACTAATTTGGCAATTAATCATGTTAATTGCTTTGTGCCTTGTTTCTATTGTTGTCTTGACTTGTTATTCAAATTGCATTTTGACTTTGCTGGTGTGATGCTTTTTTCTTTTGATTATAGTGCAAGATTCTTGAAAAGAGATGCCTTTCTATAACTGAGGACAGTGATCTCCAAACTCTTTTTGTTTGTTTTAAGGGCTATGAGGAAGACTTTATAGTGGGTAATTTATTAACAACTAAGGTTTCTTTCTCAGAGTTCTGGAGGCTGGGAAGTCTAAGGTCAGAAGCCACTGGAGTTAGTATCTCTTGAATTCCTGTTCTGCGTAGATAGTGCCCTCGGTACTTCCTCTCATCGCACAGGGTGAAGGGACAGGCAGCTTCATCCAGCCTCTTTCATAAAGGCACTAGTCCCATCCACAGCGACTTAGTTAGCTTCTGTCTCTTAATATCAACACCTTGGAGGATTAGATTTTATTATATGAATTTTTGGAACTATATAAGCATTCAGACTATAGCATAGGCCAAACAACTTGGTTATGAATCTTTAAAATTTTTTTTAATTGGATATTTTCTTTACTTATATTTCAAATGTTATTCCCTTTCCCAGTTTTCCCTCTGGAATCCCCCTGTCCCCCCCTTCTCCCCCTGCTTCTGAGAGTGCTCTCCCACTTACCCATCCACCCACCCCCTCCCACCACCCCACCCTGGCATTCCCCTGCACTGGGGCATTGAACCTTCAAGGACCAAGGGCCTCTCCTCTTATTGATGACTGATGAGGCCATCCTCTGCTACATATTAGGCTGGAGCCACGGGTCCTTCCATGTGTGCTCTTTGGTTGGTGGTTTAGTCTCTAGTAGTTTTTGGGGTCTGGTTGGTTGATATTATTGTTCTTCCTATAGGGTTGTAAACCCCTTCAGCTCATTCAGTCCTTTTTCTAACTCCTCTTTTGGGAACCCCGTTCTCAGTCCAGTGGATGGATGACAGCATCTGATTCTGTATTTCTCAGGCTCTGGCAGAGCCTCTCAGGAGGCAGCTACATCAGGCTCCTGTCAGCATGCACTTCTTGGCATCTGCAATATTGTCTGGGTTTGGTGGCTGCATATGGGATGGATCCTGGGGTGGGGCAGTCTCTGTGTAGCCTTTCCTTCAGTCTCTGCTCCACTCTTTGTCTCCATGTTTCCTCCTGTGAGTATTTTGTTTCCCCTTCTAAGAAGGACTGAAGGATCTACATAGTTTGGTCTTCCTTCTTCTTGATCTTCATGTGGTCTGTGTATTGTATCTTGGGTATTCTGAGCTTTTGGGCTAATATGCACTTATCAGTGAGTGCATACCATGTGGTGTTTTTTTTTTTTTTTTTGTAATTGGGTTACCTTACTCAGGATGATATTTTCTAGTTTCATCCATATGCCTAAGAATTTCATGAAGTCATTGTTTCTAATAGCTGAATAGTACTCCATTGTGTAAATGTACCACAATTTCTGTATCCATTCCTCTGTTGAAGGACATCTGGGTTCTTTCCAGCTTCTGGCTATTATAAATAAGGCTGCTATAAACATAGTGAAGCATGTATTCTTATTATATGTTGGAGCATCTCTGGGGTATATGCCCAGGAGTGGTATAGCTGGGTCCTCAGGTAGTACTATGTCCAGTTATCTGAGGAACCACCAGACTGATTTCCAGAGTGGTTGTACCAGCTTATAACCCACCAACAATGGAGGAGTGTTCTTCTTTCTCTGCATCCTCTCCAGCATCTGCTGTCACCTGAGTTTTTGATCTTAGCCATTCTGACTGGTGTGAGGTGGAATCTCAGGGTTGTTTTGATTTGCATGTCCCTGATGATTAAGGATGTTGAACATTTCTTTAGGTGCTTCTCAGCCATTTGATATTCTTAATACATGCATTTTATTTAGTTATAAACTACATGTATAGATTATAAATCATAAAATCTGGATTAAAATGGAAAATAAAATAACCAATACTTAAAATTTATATTATTTATACTACAGTATTGTTACCAGGCACACTTGGCAATGAAATCTGAAAAATTATGGGGATACTAATACTAATGGTAGATATGCCAGGTTGGCAACTTAAGTTGCATCCTTGGGCTAGTGTCCAGTTCTGTTGGATCCATATGCAAGGTTTTGTTGAGAACCTGGGCTGACGTTGTCACCATTGCTTCCATTGTAATGGGAAACCTCACTGGAAATCGGGGGGCCTTGTGTGATGCTTGTTCTTCCCCCAGGACCCTGGGAACCAGCTGTGAACGTCAGCATTTCATGGAGTAGGGAGTCCTTTCCTCCACATTCATATTGAACACTTTGCTCCCCAAGACTTTCTTTCTGTGGGTTGTCTGACATGCTCACTTGAACATAGACTACTTTTTTTTCTTTCTTTCTTTCTTTTTTTTTTCTTTCTTTCTTTCTTTCTTTCTTTTTTTCTTTCTTTCTGCTTATTGGATATTCTCTGTATTTTACAGTTCAGGTGTTATCCCCTTTCTACCAAATCCATCCTCCACACCATTGCCTCTATGAAGGTGCTCCCTCTCCCATTCTCCCTCTCCTACCTCAGCACCTTGGAATTCCCCTACACAAGGAAAATGAGCCTTCATTGGCTCAAAGGCTTCTCCTCCCATTGTTGCCAGAGAATGCTGTCCTCTGCTGCACACTCACCTGAAGCCATGGGTCCCTCCATGAGAACTCATTGGTTGGTGTTTTAGTGTGGAGTTTTATTGGAGCTGTGGTGGGTTTGGTTAGTTGATCATTTTGTTTTTCCCATGGGGCTGCAGACCCTTTCAGCTCCTTCAGTCCTTTCTCTAACTTCTTCATTGGGGTCCCAGTGTTCAGTTCGATGGTTAGCTGCAAGCATGCTCAGCTGTATCAGTATGGCTCTGGCAGAGCCCCTGAGGAGACATCCATATCAGATTCCTGCCAGTAAGCACTACTTACCATCAGCAATAGTGTGTGGGTTTAGTGGCTGCATATGGGGTGTATCCCCAGGGGAGGCAGTCTCTGGATGATCTTTTCTCCGACCCCTGCTCCTCTATTTGTCCCATTATTTCCTCCCATGAGTGTTTTGTTCTCCCTTCTAAGAAGGACTGAGGCATCCTCATTTTGACCTTTTTTCTCTTTGAGCTTCATAAGTCTGTGAATTGTTTCTTAAGTATTCAGAGCTTTTTGGGCTAGTATCTGCTTATCAGCGAGTGGAACACTGACTACTTATCTCCAGCATTTTCTGTACCTGCTTGTCACAGAAGGTTCAACAAATGGTTCACAAATTTCTTGAAAACTTTCTAGTTCCATATGAGTTAAAAAGAATTCTATTACAGAGGAATGAAACACAGAAGAACAGGTTGTTTCAAAATGGTTTCCTATCATTAAAAATGAAAATCTGAACTTGCGTGTGGGTGAGGTTGCTGTGCTAATCCAGTGACCATAGAAAATCTAGGCAAGGGGTCTAGGCAGATAGACACTGAAACATAACAATCTTGAACATTCACGTCAAAAAATAAAGTGTTTGGGGATGGGAGATAGCTCAGTGGGTAAGAGGGCTCGTTTCAAAGTCTGGAGTCCAGCACCCTTGGAAAAAGTTGGGCACTGCTTCCCATGTGCCTGTAACTCCAGTGTTAAGTGGATGGTTGGATAGAGAAAGACAGATCGCTGGGGTTTATGGCCACAGTGTAGTTTCAGGTTCAACAAGAGACCCTGCCTCTAAGGGATAAGCTAGACAGTGATAGAGCAGGGCAGTGGGTCCTCTCCTCTGGCCTCTGTGCTCTTATGCATACACACCACATACCACTCACACACATACACACATGCACGCACACACACACACACACACACACACACACACACACACACACACATCAGCATCCTAGAAGTCTTCTATGTTTTCCTTCTTACTCAACCTTTCTTCTTTCACCATAGTGAAACCACTTTGGTTTTCATCATAAATACTTTTCTTTTGTCAGTCAAGAGACAGAGATTACTTTTTATGATTTTGAGTTTTACACAATAGAATCCTATAGTATACATCCTTTTATTCAGTGAAAGTAATGTCCTTATAGCTATATATGTCTCTGCCTCTGAGTGCTGGAGTTAAAGGCGTGCACCACCACACACCCTCTTGTTATAGATTAAGAGTAGAATTTGAGCCCAACATTCCTACTAGAGTCACATTGTAATTTAAGTTGAATCTGTCAGAGGAACACTAATCAACATTTATTCTCCATATCCTAAGGTGGAATTGAAACTTATCACTTATGAATGGAGAGACTACATTAGAAGTTGGGATTAAGAGCTGATGTCACACAAACTGGCAACGTTTTTCTTGATTATTTTACTTTTGTGATGTTTAAAAAAACATTCTTGGATGAGTCACCTATTTTGGTAATGGTTATTTGGAATTCTGTTCTAGGAATTAATACATCATTTTCTAATAGATTCTAAAAATAGTTTTAAAGACTTTAGTGATACAGTGACAAACATGTGGTATATCAAGAAAATCATGTTATCAAGTGGATAGTCCCACTCCCTGGAGAACAGTGTGAAAGGTTTGCTATAGAATACTTTTGCTGCTTTCTTTTTCTATAATTCATGTATTTCCTTTGATGGGGAGTAATACTTCACCTTGCTTAGTTTGATTTAGTTGGCTGTATGGGCAGTGGTTGCATTAAAGGCCTGCCTGGGTCCAGTGGCTTGAATGACTTTGCATTTTGCAGATTATTTGGGTAGATTTAGGTTAAGATGTCAGTCAGTCTGGATGCCTAGACCATTTGAAAACCAATTGAGTTTGAGTAAAGTTGTTGATGCTTGATTTAATGCAGACCCCCCTTCATTCTATAAAATGAATATGTGGTAAATATCAGCTACAATTACTCACTGCATCACGTGCCTCGAGTTATTTACAAGGCAATTATTGGTCTTGGAGCCTATTCTGTTTCACTGTCACCTGTTAGTTGAGGTTGCCAAAGCTGAAGGCTTCTGTCTTAGCGGATGTTAAGTGTTGTTGGTGAAGCACAAACGTCATTATCACGAAAACAGGAAGCTATGTAGGGAACATGCCAAATGGTGAATTAATAGTCAGGGTAAAGGAAGCTGACGCACTTAGGGAAGGAACCCTGAATTTATCTACTCTGTTCCTTTAGGTGGTTTAAAAACAGAAGTAGCAAACTCACTACATTTTTCAGACCATATTGAGTTAAGTAGGTTTAGCCGTAAGCCTGAAAGCATGGTTTCTTGTATTTTGCATTGTCTTAAAAATGTTGATATTCCAAAGACTGTGAGATGTCTGCGTGGAACTTGATTAATCTACATTAGTGTTTGGCTGACTGAAGTCTTGTAAAGTACAGTAAAATTGACCATTCTCTCTGTTTACATAGAAACCTTAATGATTTGAATCATATTTTAATAACTTGGAGTAGATAATTTAAAGAGGAAATAAATAAAAATGACTGTTTACTATTTTTTGGATTTTCATGAATAATCTGCTTAGTGAATTCAAGAGTACCTATCAGTAGGTCCCAAGAATCAAGTATCAAGGACGTCGTTTTCTTCTATGTCATTGGTTGATGTGTGTGCAGACAGTTCTTATACATATTTGTAAGTGATCTTCATTAATGCACATTATAGAACTTTTTATTAATTAGTTAGCGTACAGAGCAGTGGATTTTGTTCTAACACTGTCATAATACATACATACATATTTACATATATTTATTTAACTGAGAAGCTACATTTGTGTATATGTATGGGTGCACACATGTCTGTATTAGGTGTGTGGGTACAAGCATGCCACACTGCATGTGGAAGTTACAGGACAACCTTTAAGAGTTGGATATCTCCTTTTCTATGTTCAGTCAGACTGACAGGCTTTGTGACAAGTGCCCTAACTGTCAGCTATCTTGCCAGCCCTCATACACATATAGTATTATACTTAGCTCTCATCTCCCCTTCCCCTTCCCTCTCTTTGACAGGATGGCTCATCCATTCAGCAAAGTGTGCTCTCTCTGTGTCAATTAATCTTGCTTCAAACTCATAGAAACCCACCTGTCTCTGCCTCCCAAATACTCAGATTAAAGGTTTGCTCATTCAGCAAATCCTTATCTGTATATACACTGGTTAGAATGCCCACCTGTTTTACACAGTGCCCTTCATGGACACAATTTCTAATCCCACTGCCTTCTCTGAGTATCCATGAGGCAAGCACGCTTCAGTGACAAGTTTCGAGTTGCAATTAATTGTACACACTTGAGATTTCCTCTGTGCTGGGTGTTTGTGCTTGGCGTACTCTCTCTCTTTTTAAAATGTACATAAACAGTTTTTAGCACCAACATCTTACAATTGGATTGAGAAAACAAGCCACAATTTGAAAACAGATACATTTTAGAAGCAATTTCAGAAGTTATGTGAGAGACTGTAAGGGTGAGGGTATGTGAAACTTATGCTGAACATTTTTAATTGTAAATTGGTAACTGCAGAAGTTTCCATCATAAAGTGTTAGTAGAAAAAACTTCTTTTGATGTTATCAAGAATTCCCACATGAGGGCTGGTGGGATGGTTCATTGGTCATGGTGCTTGCTGCTAGGCTTGACAGGAATTCAGTTCCTAGGAGTCACGTGGTGGAAGGAGAGCATTGCTTCTCACAGTTTATTCTCTGACCTTTAGACATGTGCCATGGCATACCTGTGTAGGACCGCACACACAATAGAACAATTCGATTCTATGTAAAAAAAGAATTCCCAGTTGATACTCTTATCTTCAGGTTTGTAGAATTGGTCTCTCTAGCTTGGTTTTTTCACGTTGAACTTCAAAACATCACATTTCCAGTTTTTGAAGATGATTTAAATGGGTAAAAGATACATTCTTACAGCACAGGCCTTCATCCAAACTACTCTTTTTTCTTTTTCTGGGCCATAGCCTGTTAGTCCAGTGTCTACTTAATTTACTTTAATTAGAAAAGATGCACTGAGCATTGTTCTGGGTAGTAGGAATGCCAGGCAGATAGACAGGCAAAATCTATAGTCTGTTAGTACCTCAATTTCCATCAAGGGAGAAAGTAATTAGCAAGAGACAAACGCATGAAAGCAAAGCATCCTAAGTGATATGAATAATAATAATGTTAATGATAATGATAATAATAATAATAATAATAATAATAATACCCTCCAACAACAACAAGAACCAATCCCAGGGTCCTGCTTCCCAGTGGAAAATCAAGGGAGACCTCTGGAGGAGAAGAAATCAAAGCCTGAGTTATGCAGAGGGCCCAGCAAAGTCCTGGGAAGAGCTGTCTAAGCAGGGAAGAGCCCTGCAAAGGCACAGAAGCAAGGAAAGGCCGAGGCGCTGAGAGAGATCTGTAGGCAGTGCTGATGGGCCACAGTGAACAGGGTGAGTGCCTCAGGAGATGATGGTACTCAGGATGTAAGACAGACTTCAGGGTCTTGCAAATAGTGGCAACTGAGTTGGTTTTTACACTAGGAAGAAAGAATGATTTTAATCAGAAGAGTCCTTTTGTCAAACCAAGTCTATGTTTTTAAAAGGTTGCTGCCTGTACAGTATAGAGCAGAGAACATGGGAGATAAAATGAGAAAGTTGGGCATGGTGGTACCAACTTGGAACCCATCTAGAGTTCCTCCACTGATTTCCTATGAATGTTTTATTCAGTTAAGAGGTCAGGGCTATGTTCATGCAGTTGAAGGTCTGACTTGTTAGGTCCTGAGATACTTTACAAAACCAATACTTATGAGAAGCAGAGGCTATTGTCAAGCCTTGTAAAGCCATAGATTTCTAAAACTCCCAAATGTTGAGACCTAGCTGGCTGACTCATCCCCCTCTTTTGCATTTGCATTTTATCTGAAATCAAGTACCATGCTTTGTGCTTTCCTGCAGATGAATGGTATGGCATGCCAGATCTAGAGAAAGCATCGTAACGTACCTTTGGAGAAAGAAAGAAAACCATCTGCCACTAGAAAAAGACCAAAAGTGGGCTCTTTTTTGTATGAACAGAGTGAAAGCTAAGAATCTATGTTTAAAATATGACCATAAAATTTCCCTGCGTTTATAGTTCTTGGCACCAAGGACTAGAGACCTGTTTTGGATGATATACATGGTTTTAAAAGTCAAGATACACTTCTATGTAAGAGATACTTGAAGCACTTGGGGTTCGTTGTTAAAAGGCATAGAAGTTCTTTTGCAAGATACATAATTTATCTCAGATCAGGGCTCACTCATTTTTTGTCTTGGACTTCATGAGCAGTTAAGGCTTTCCTTTTCTTCATTAATTCCTTTACATATAAAAATTACTTTTCTTTTACTTTATTAAGTGTCACAAATTTGTGGGCCTTTCGATTTTGTTGTTAAAACTCTCATTTTTCCCTCCCCTGCATTGCTGAAGCTGTACATCACTGACTCCTGGACCCAACTGTGACCGATTCAAACTGCACATCCCGTACGCTGGAGAGACGTTAAAATGTGAGTAGACGGTGGTCTCCGATTATTGCAAGTCGTGGTTGAGATTTTACTTCTGGCTGTTCAGAGCACACTCTGTTTTGTTATCTGCTATCCGGCCCCGGTTCTGTTCAGAGTGAGGTAGCCGGCTGAGTTTATGTTGTGGAGGAATAGGCCTGTACAGAAACAAAATAGTGCATATGTATGTATTTTTCCTTGGAGGGAGCTCTAAGATAATACCCAATAAAGAGGCTTGCTGCTTTGTGCCTGCAAGATGGTTCAGTGAGTGGATAAAGACACCGCCCACCAATCTTGACAACCTTAGTTTCATTTCTGGACCCAGAGGAAGGAGAGAACTAAAACTTGTAGGTTGTCTTCTGATTTCCACATGTGTAATATGCCCCATACCCCATAATGTTAAAAAAAAGTAAAAAAGAAAAAAGATGTACCACTTAAAATACCTACTTAGTAATAGTTGTTTTTAGGTAGGAATGGCTGATGTCCCCACTGCTGTCAAAACCCACTGTCATAGTCCTTTCTCTAAGATTCTGGGCACGGAGTACTCTGAGCTTTATAGCAAGAGTTAGAAATACAAATAGCTTGTAAGAGCCAGAGTGATAGGTAATACAAACAAGAAAAACAGATCCACTATGGCTGTTTGTTAAGCCTGTCTCTGAGGAAACTCCTTCTATTGACTCAGAAAGTGGATGATCAGACATTTTACATCTTTTCTTTTTTTTTTATATCAGTTTTAAATGTTGTCTACCCTTCCAAAATTAAGGAATATGTTATTCAGGTCAACTGAGTACATGGGAAGGGTGGTTTCCAGCACCGCCGGGATGCTGTGCGAGGGGCGTGCCTGGGATGAGACCAGCATCTGCAGCGTCTGTCTGTGCCGAGTTAGCCCTCTGTGTCACCAGCACAGCACTGAACCTCTTGCCCACTGTGAAAGTGATAATAGCTTTGCTTTGGTAGTGTCAGTAATTGCACCTGGCATTTTCTTTCTTAAACCTATTCTTGTGAACAGGTGTTAAAACCTATCTATTCGTTAAAAAAGGGATAAAAATGTGATTAGTAAAGATCAAATGGATGGGTGAGGGAGATGGCACAGGCTATAAAGTGCTTTCATGGTAAAAGGGCCTGGGTTTGATCCTCAGAACCTACACAGAGAAAAGCTTGGCAGGGGAAGATGCTTCTAATGCCAGTGTGGGAACACAGAGACAAGTCGATGCCTGCTGCTTGTGATGATCCATCTTAGCTTACTTGGCACGTTCCAGGCCAATGAGGGACCCAGTCCGAGAAAAACGAGTGGATGGTGCTTTAGGAATGATACTTCTTTAGGTATCATTCCTCTGGTGTCCATGTGTACTTGTGTGTGTGTGTGTGCTTATGTACTTGCACACATGTACACACGTACATACACACACACACACACACACACACACACACACACACGAACACACGATATGATGGGTGGAATGGGTGGATAAATTATATTTTGGAATACCGACAATATGTTTTACCATCATTGACCAGGAGGTACCACATCTTGATAATCTATAGAATTGCTTTGTATTAATTTACCAAATGCAACAGTAAATGAGACATTTAGGTTAAGGTCATTTGTTCCCCTTGCGTTATTACTCAGGAAACCACAAAAGTACAAAATAGTAACAGGATTAGATTGATGATTTTTTTCAAAAAGAACTTATTAGCTCAATTGAAAAGAAAGGATCCAAGCAAATCAGTTGTAGAGGACAGGAGAGCGCGCTGAAGGTGCACACAGAGGGAAGGAAGCATTGCTCTCCTGTCCAGTGCTCCCCCTGACTTCTATTTCTCAGGAAACTATTCAGTTTTAAGAAATGGTTTCAGTTTAGTTCTTCTGAAGATTCCCATTTCTCTCAGTACTACACTGCCTGTTTTCTGACTGGCTAGTTGTAGATGTTATCTTTTGACTTCCTGCCCTGCTAGAGAGGCCACCCTTACCTCTCTCTTCCTCTTTAATAAAAGTACATCACTGCTTTTGGCTCCTGAGTTCTTTACCTTGTAGCTTAAACCTTTGTTCTTGTGCTGAGGATCAAATATCAGGACCTTATAAAGGTTAGAGATGAACTTTTCCAAGGAATGAATTCATGGCAACTCCCTCAATCCCCCCCTCCATGGCCACTTTAAACACCACATCATACAATTCAATGAACAGTCCCCAAAAGTTCTTGATAAGTGCAAGACTCAGCTTCATTATCAGCTAGGACGGTCTCTGCAGTAGTGATGGATGCTTCATTTATCTGGAGTCCCATGAACCACAGATAATGCCTTTGGCTTCACACTTCACAGGATAAGATTAGCCTCTGCTTCTTTCTCTTTTCTCTCGCATTTTCCTTCACTGCTTTCACATGTTTTCTGTTTTCCCCTTTGCATTCTCAAGATTAATAATTTTTAGTCTATAATACTCTCCAGAGCATTGTTCATAAATCATACAGTGGCTCTTTAGGCCTGTTTCTGCATTAATTATCATTAGATTTTACCTTGTTTTATGGGCCTAAATAGTCACAATTCTATACACTATTAGATGGTTTCTTAGGAAACAGGCCACTTGCTTAGGTTATTGGAACCCAGTCTCAAATAACCTGCCCAGATTTTGTTCTTTCCTCTTTTGCGTCTGCCTTTCCTACATCTCTGCCCAATATTTTTATTACTGCCATTATTATAATTAGGTAACTTACTTAAGATCTCTTTCTTTCTCTCTGTTCCTCTTTCGGATGTCTTGTTCTTACTTTATGACTTTAGTATCTGTTACAGTCTTTAACAAAAATTAGAGATCTAAAATACTTCTGGGACCAGTGAAATGATTCAGCAGCTCAAGGTGCTTACTGACAAACAATCCCTGGGATCTACCTGGTAAAAGGGGAGGACTGTTGTAGTTTCCTTTCCATTGTTGTGATAAAGCACTCTGACCAAAGCCCTCCTGGATCAGTTAATAATCAAGACAGTGCCCCCCAGATATGCACGTTGGACAGTCTGTTCTAGGCACTTCCTTAGCCAAGGTTCCTCTCAGATAACTCTAGGGTGCAATTAAAACTAGCCAAGGGGTTGAAGCAATGGCTCAGTAGATACCAACACAAACTGTTCTGTTCTTGTACAGTTTGGTCCCTAGAACCCATGTCAGGCAACTCATAACAGCTGTCTGCAAGTTAAGTTCCATGAGACTCGATGCTCTCTTCTAGACTGTGCAAGCTCCTGCACACACGTGTATACACACATGTGTCGTTCAATTGAAAATACAATTCTTTAGAACAATAAGATTAAACAAAATCCCTGCTAACCAGTTCAAGAACTGATTCCCATGCGTTATCCTCTGATCTTCAAGTGCATGTCATGTATACATACCATTACACAGTCACTCACACACGCACGCGTGCGCGCACACACACACAGATAAATAAATAGAACAATTGTAAAAACTTTAAAAATGCTTGTTTTAAATTACCATTATTTTAATATCCACATGGAGGCATCATTTTATATTCTCATTTCTCTTCCTGTTATTCTATAATGCTGCAACCTTTTAATATAGTTCCTCAAGTTATGGTAACACCAACAGTAAAACTGTTTTCATTGATACTTTATAACTATAATTTTGCCACTGTTATGAATGTGATGTAAATAACTGTGTTTTGGTCTTAGGTGACCCCTGTGAAAGGGTCGTTCATCTCCCCAGAGGTCGAGGCCAACAGGCAGAGAGTTGCTGATCTATAAGCTTTCCTCAAATAAGTGTGGGAGTAGACACTTGGCCACTGTCAGGCAGGGAGGTGTGGACTCTTTGCTGAAGAACTTCTAATTACTCTCCCTGCTCAGAGCCCCTTGTCTCCTCCTCTCATGTCCTCACCCGGTACATGGAAGGACCATAGCTTCTCTATGACCATCTGTGTCCTCCTTATATTCCTGTGAGGGACACAGAGCACTCAATGGGTCCTGTGTGAAGCTTTGTGGAATTTCTTAAGATAAACAACCCTCATAACATGGCATAATATAGCCGGGACATGGTCAGCATGATCCTGCTCTGAGTCAAGGCATTATTATTCCATGGCATTGCTGGCAGGCACATTACAGCAGCAATGTGGAACAGCTGCTGGGCACGGAACAAAATGGCTGCAGTGATGGTGGGTCAGACAGAACAGGAAGACTTCAGCCTTTACCAGCCCACAGCCAAACCAACAGGAAGAAATTATTGACTATGAAATCTTTATTTATATGAGGTCATTAACGGCAGGGATGAATTTTTCTTCCCCCTGCTCTAACATTGTATGTTTGTGAGTCATGTGTACTTGTGTGCTTGTGTATGTGCATGTGGAGATGAGAAGGTGACGTGAGGCATCTTCCATAGTCACTCCTTACCTTAGGTTTGCTTTGTTGAGACAGGGTTTCACACTGACTTTCCTGCACCTTGCTCTGTAGACCAGGCTTGACCTTGAACTCACAGAGATCTAACTGCCTCTGCCTTTTCAGTTCTGGGATTACAGGAATGAGCCACCCTATGTAGCTTCTTTTTTTAACTGCTTATGTTATTTTTTTCCTTAACTATGCCAGGCTGGTGGGTTTTTGAGAGTTTTGAGAGAAAGTCTCTCACTGAACTTGGAGCTCACTAGTCCTCCTAGACTGCCTGCCAGTGAGTCTAGTGATCCTTACTCCCTGTCTGCCGAGCTCCGAGATTACAGATGTGCACTGTTGTACAGATGTGCTTTCTAATGTGGGTTCTGGTGCCCCAGACTCAGCCCTCATACTTGAGTGGCAATCAGGTTATTGAGTGAGCCATTTTCCAAGCTCCTCCTTTCTGAAATTCTGGACTTTTCTGTAAAAAACCTTCTGAAGGATGTTGGTGATGTGCTTAGGTTTAGGGTTGGAACCAGGGGCGGCAGTAAGTACAGAGCTAGGAATTTACTTGACAATATGTATTATGAATAAGTTCCTTCCAGACTTTAGAAAGGTGTGGGGTTTAAGGTGCCATTTGCCTGTTGCCTAAAAAACCTGTTCTAATTCTCAGATTTGTACCCTGTGGGGCGGCCTATTGCTTCAGTCTGGAGGCCAAGACAAACACCTCTATCCGTTTAGGGATAGAAACTTTTTTTTTTGTATTTACTTATTTATCCTTTATTTTTTATTTTTATTGGATATTTTCTGTATTTACATTTCAAATGTTTTATCTGTCTCCCACTTGCCTTCCTCCTCCCCTTCAACTTGTTTCCATGAAGGTGCTCCCTCTCCCAGTCACCCTCTCCACCTCAGTGCCTTGGCTGATGATGATATTGTTCTTCCCATGAGGGTGCCAATCTTTCAGCTATTTCAGTCCTTTCTCTGGCTCTTTCAATGGGGTCTCTGTGTTCAGTCTGATGTTTAGCTGCAAGCATCCTCATCTGTATCTATATGACTCTGGGAGAGCCTCTGAGGAGACATCCATGTCTGGTTCCTGTCAGTAAACACTTCTTGGCATCAGCAATAGTGCTTGGGTTTGGTGGCTGTATATGGTATGGTTCTCCAGATGAGGCAGCCTCTGTAGATCTTTTCTTCAATCCCTGCTCCTGTATTTGACCTTGTATTTCCTCCCCTGTTTTGTTCTCCCTTCTAAAAAGGACTGAGGCATCCACATTTTGGTCTTCCTTCTTTTTGAGCTTCATAAGTTCTGTGGATGGTTTCTTGAGTATTCCAAGCTCTTTTTTTTTGGGTGGGGGATTGTATCCGCTTATAAGTGAATATATACCATGAGTTTTCTTTTGTGACTGGGTTACCTCACTCAGGATGATAGCTTCAAGTTTCATCCATTTGCCTAGGAATTTCATGAACTTGTTGTTTCTAATAGCTGAGTAGTACTTCATTGTGTACATGTACCACAATTTCTGAATCCATTCCTCTGTTGAAGGACATCTGGGCTCTTTCCAGCTTCTGGCTATTATAAATAAGGCTGCTATGAACATGGTGAAGCATATGTCCTTGTTAGATATTGGAGCTGCTTTTGGGTATATTTATGCCCAGGAGTGGTATAGCTGGGTCCTCAGGTAGTACTATGTCCAGTTTTCTGAGGAACTGCCAGACTGATTTCCAGAGTGGTTGTACCAGCTTACAATCCCACCAACAGTGGAGAAGTGTTCCTTTTTCTCCACATCCTCACCAGCATCTGCTGTCACCTGAGTTTTTGATATTAACCATTCTGACTAGTGTGAGGTGGAATCTTAGGGTTGTTTTGATTTGCAATTCCCTGATGACTAGGGATGTTGAACATTTCTTTAGGTGCTTCTCAGCCATTCGGTATTCCTCAGTTGAGAAGTCTCTGTGTAGCTCTGTACCCCATTTTTAATGAGATTCTTTTATTCTCTAGGGTATAATTTCTTGAGTTCTTTGTATATATTGGATACTAGCCCTCTATCAGATGTAGGATTGGTAAAGATCTTTTCCTAATCTGTTGGTTGCTGTTTTGTCCTTTTGACAGTGCCCTTGGCCTTACACAAGCTTTGCAATTTCATGAGGTCCCATTTGTCAGTTCTTGATTTTAGAGCATAAGCCATTGGTGTTCTGTTTAGGAAAATTTCCCCTGTGCCTATGTGTTCTAAGCTCTTCCCCACTTTCTGTTCTATTAGTTTCAGTGTACCTGGTTTTATGTGGAGGTCTTTGATCCACTTGGACTTGAGTTTTGTACAAAGAGATAAGAATGGGTCAATTTGCATTCTTCTGCATGCTGACTGCCAGTTGAATTAGCACAATTTGTTGAAGAGGCTGTCCTTTTTCTATTGAATGTTTTTAGCTCTTTAGCCCTTTCTCTATTCCTGAGAATTTATATTTTTAAGATTTGTTGAAAATGCAACAGACTTTTCAAAAATAAATGAAATCAACTATTATAAATTATGGTGGGTAAGTCTTGGTTTAGAAAATCAGAACCAGCGTGTCTGAGCAGTTAAAGCTCAGGTAAAGAAGGTTTGTGCTCGTCACTGAGTGCCATGTCCCCACCAGCAAACTGCTTCCAAGGACAAACTGGTCTTGCTTAGTATGATATTTAGGCCATGGTCATTAAGCTTCCATCCCTTGTAACTTAACTAAAAATTATTTACAAATTAATTATGTTTATAATACTTTAAAAAGCTAGAATAGCATCTCTCTTCCTCTCCTTCCCCACTTTGTGTGTGTGTGTTCATGCGCACGTGCTTTCTTTTACTTGTGGGGGTCAGAGTACAAATACCCTGCAGGGGTTGTTTTCCTCCCATCATATTGGACTTGGGGACTGAACTTGCCTGGTCAAGCTCAGTGGCAAGCACCTTTATCCAGTAAGCTTTCTTGCCAGCCCATCTTGGTATAAGCTCCCAAAATCCTTCCAGGAGGTTTGAGTCATGGTCAGCTGACAGTGGTAATAGTGTGGGACAGTTAGATCTTACATCAAGATCAATACTTACTATAGTTCCACTGTATGCATCACTTGAAAGTCATGGAAGTAGGTTTTCTATGTCAACCAGAATTGTTATAACGAATGAATCATTTGTGGTAGCCATGGATTTTTTAAAGAATCAAATTTTTCTTCTTAGAGTAAGATTTTGCAGGCCCATCTCTCTTTATTTTTCTCTCTCCCCTCTCCCTTCCTTCCACTCCTTTAGTTTTTCTTATAATTTCCTCTTTGAGACAAGTTCTCATCCTATAGCCCATGCTGTGCTGGAGCTCACTGTGGAGCATAGGTTGGTCTCAGACCTTCAGTGGTCCTCCTACCTCAGCCTACTGAGTGCTGGAATTACAGGTGTGAGCCACCCAACTGAGCTACTTTTATAACTTTTAAGTCATTCTTTTAGTTTTTTTAACATCTTTTTGTAAGGTTGAAGATAGCATCTGTTCCTACTTGCACAAATTTTGTAACTATATTTATTCAAGCTAAGAAATGTATAGCCAGTGGCCTGTTATTACAAGATTTGTCATTAAACTCAATAGTCACCTTTAAATGATTAAATACTATTCTCATCAACAAACTCTTTAATAAGTTTAGTTTGCTTAAATAAATATAAATATTAGTGAGTTTCTATAGTTCTGCAGGTCTTTGAAAGCAGTTATGATAGCAAACACAGAAGCTTTTTGCATTTTTAAAAAATAATTTACATGTATGAGTGTTTTGTTTGCATGTATGTCTATGGGCCACTTGCATACCTGGTACTTACAGAGGCCAGAAGTAGGCACTGGATCCCATAGCATTGGAGTTACAGATGGTTCTGGAAGAGCATCAAACCTGGGTCTTCTGGAAGAGCAGCCAAGTATTCTCTCTCTCTCTCTCTCATATTCTTCCCTTCCCCCATCTCTCATTCCCCCCCCCCACATTCTTCTTTTATATATTAGGTCCCAGCCACAGTTTCTTCTCTCTCCCCTTCTCCAGTCTCTCCCTCCACCTCCCCTCTCCTCTATATCTACTCAGCCTCCCCTCAGAAAAGAGCTTGCCTCTTAGGGACATCAAGCTAACATGGCATAACCTGGGCACAATAAGACCATCCATGTACCATCACATCAAGGCTGGCTTAGGCAGTGCAGTGTGGAGCAAAGGGTCCCGCAAGTAGGTGGAAGAGTCAGGGACAGCATCTGCCCCCACTGCTAGGATTCCCACAAGAACACCAAGCTACTCAGCCACAGCATCAGCCCTTCCAGGCTCCTTGGTCCTGGTCAGTTGGTTCTGTGGGCTGAGTTCTTGTGGTCTCTGTGACTCCTCTGCTTCTTCCCTTCCTTCAGCCTTCTCAGCAGAACTCCCGGAGCTCCCTGTAAGACTCCTGTAGGATTTTGCTTCCATGAGTTGCAAGATGAAGTCAATCTGATTTTTTTCAATGACAGTTCTTTTAGGTTCCAATCCCAAAATACTTCAGCCAGGACAAACTGTAGGTAGAAGGTTTGGCTGGGTTGGTGTCCCAAACCTTTCACTTGAGAATAGCCAATCTCTATCACCATGCAATCTTCCTAGCCTGAAGCTTTAACCAAGGCTAACTCAGAGTGTCTGGAATTTACAGTAATTTGTTTTATAAGTTAAGCTCAGTGAACAGACCTGCTTTGTTTACTAAGTTGTACCTTCAGCTGCTAGCACAGAGAGATAGATACTTAGGTAGATATCTGTGGGAGCAGTGGAGGGAGGGAGCGCATGAGTCGTAATGTTCAGATCTGTGCTGGCTACAGGGTTAGAGAGAATATGGTATTTTCTTCCTGTTTCTGCCTTGTTACCAGCAGACACCCAGTCATCACAAGTTATTTATTATACAAGGAATTATTAATTCAAACACTACCCCTAACAATTCAGAAAAACAGGAAGGCATACACAGTACTTTGCAGATGGGGAGTCTGAACCTATTTATTTATTTATTTTATTCTGCCCCTGGAATCAGAGTGATGAAAATAGGATGCAACTAAAATTTGTGTGTGAGCATCTTTGACGTATTGGAAAGAGGTCAGCACTTAGAGATCTGTTTGACCTGCACACAAAGGGAGTGCCGTGCAGCTGCTGAGAGAATGCACAGCCGGCCGAGGAGAGGACAGCTTCTGTCTGCATCCGAGAACCACTTCCTAAGGAGAAGGATGCCAGAGGCTACAGTACGCTGCTGATGACGATGATGCCATTGTTTCCACAGTTCCGTCAGTGTGAAGAAGCAACTGCTGGCTAGTGAAAGAGCTGCCAACTTGTGTAAGGAATTATTGAAAGTTGTCCAAGCTCAGAGGTATTAATTAAAGAGAAGCTCTTGGATTTGACAGTCGTAGATGACACAAATCATCCTTGAAGTGGAATAAAAATGTGCTTCTTCAGTGATCAAGAGGAATGGAATAGAGTGCATGTTGGAGTCTCAACATCCCACTGGAATGATAGAAGTTTCTGAGCTACAGAGGAATTCATGATGGGCCAGGGATTGATTATAAACATGGGTTTATAAGCAGACACATCAGTCCTTCTGCATAGCATTTAATTCTAAAATAATTATCTGATTGTTTGAGAGAGAGAAGGCGGGGGAGACAGAGAAAAGAAGATAAAGAGAAAACCAGTGAGAAATGTGTGTGCATGCCCACTCTGGTTAAACAGAGCAGGGGGGCAGGCTTCTCTCATGTAGTGTCTCCAGGCTCTAGCGTGGTTCCTGACATTTAGAGAAGCTTACTAAGTGTTTGTGGAATGAACCAAGAATATTCTTTCTCTGGATCCAGCAGTGATGGGGCTCGATGAGCAAGTGACAGGTCTTAATTCTGAACGCTCTTTGAATCATATTTGTTCATGCCGCTATGAAGAGAAATTACCGAGATATTGTAGGTTATATTGAGCAAGTCTGTGGCTAGCGAATCAGTTTCAAATTTGAAATTATTTTTTGTTTGAAATTTTTGTTTCACACCAACAGTTTATGTTAATCAGGGACTGTTTGGTTATAAGAAATTCATTGGAACCAAAATAAACCAAAGGATTTGTTTATTTGTCTTTCTAAGGAATCAAGTGAATTTTATGGTGCTCAAGGGCAGGGAAGATAGGGAGGCTTCCTTGGGACTGCCACCAGGGACTGGAATGCCTGTAGACACGATAGTAGCTGCTTGTCATCTGTGTTCTTGTGTTTTGGCACTTTGTTAACTTAGCTATCTTCCCCAAATTTCTCTAAACATTGGGTAGAAATGACTTCCTGAGCCTCTGATGGGTGACTTGATTCCAGTCATTAGTGAGAAAGTATTGAGCCTTCATTTTTGGGAAAATTGTGTGCTTAAAATCTCACTCGATAGAAGCGTGGCCAGGGCTCTCTAGGTTAGTTATTCTTAGTTTGCTCCCTAGAAGATAGGCTCTAGTGCGTGCTCCTTCTCTCTGTCTCTGTCTCTGTCTCTGTCTCTGTCTCTGTCTCTGTCTCTGTCTCTCCTTCCCTCCCTCCCTCCCCCTCCCTCTCCCTCCCTCCCCCCTCCCTCCCTCCCTCCCCCTCCCTCTCCCTCCCTCCCCCCTCCCTCCCTCCCTCCCCCTCCCTCCCTCCCTCCCTCCCTCCCTCCCTCCCTCCCTCCTCTCTCTCTCTCTCTCTCTCTCTCTCTCTCTCTCTCTCTCTCTCTCTCTCTCGTATGTGTGTGTGTGTGTGTGTGTGTGTATGTTGGCATGCCCACGAGTGTGCAGGTATGCAGGCACCCATGCATGTAGCTAGAGGAGGATTTCTGGAAACTTCTCTGCCATGCTCTTCTTTCTTCCCCATGAGCCATGGCTCTCATTGAACCAGAAACTTACCGTTTTTCTCCTGTTGCAGCCATGCATAGCTGTGCTGAGCTTTTTAGCCTGGGTGCTGATATTTGAACTCATGCTTCCAGAGCAAATGATTTTAGTCAGGAACTATCTCCCAAGCCCCTAGGAACCAACTTAAGCACAGGCAAGCATGGTCTGGGGAGCCTAGAGAGGTCTGTCACTTTGTTCCTCGGGAAACTGTAGACATGTTCACTTTGTGTCTAACAATGGAACAGTATTGTTGCTTATTATCTGAGAGGAATGATGAATATTTATTAAATCCATTTGCAACACAGTAGAGAAGTTGTGCCAGAAAATTATCTCAAAGGGTTTCAAGTTGAAATACTTTCCCCTCATAGGAAAAAGCCTGGAAGGAAACATGGATTATGATTTGGGTAATACATTCTCCCCCATGTCCTCAGACATGTAGTGTAGAAGTCACTTTATTTCCAAGGATTCAGTACTACATTACTAAATTTAAATACATAATTTTGGACAATTATTCCAACCAAATAAAACCAGCGTCAGAACTGTTATTTAAATTGAATCCACTATTCAATTAAACAGTGGCCAGACAGACTGATATTTTTATAGAGAAGTTACAATCAGCTCAGGATTCAGCTTCAGTTCTTGATCCATACCTTTTGATGATTTGCTTCCCTCTCCTTCTCTCCCCCTCCTTCTCCCTCTCTGCATGTGCATGCACATGTCTGTTTGCAGTTCTCCACCTCTGTTCATGGCTCTAGCCAATCAGTGGGGTGAACTCAGAGTGCTTATCTCTCCTGCTCACTCTTCTCTAAAATCGTACGTGGTGCAGTGTCTGTGCACTGAGCATTCGGCTCTGATGGATGGTACACAGAAATGGCCGCCACCGTACGGTTATCAGTGTTCGGAAGTCTGTGTCAACTGAAAAGGATGTTATTGCTCCCCCCACCCCCAGTTTTGTACTTTGCTTGCTTTGTTACTGTACCGTAAGTTCCTTAGACAATGCAGACATATTTGGCACACTCGTGTGTATGATGTTTGTCTGGAGGCACTGACAGGAGGAGACCAGAGAACGGCTTTAAGGAGTGAGCTTCCCTTTCATTAGTGTAGGTGTTCCAGGCATCAACTGCATGACAAGTGTCTTTTCCACTGAGCCTTTTTGCCAGCCACATGCCTCTGAACTTTGTCCAAGTCAGCTCCAAAGTTGGCTGCTGTGCCCATAGCTGTTGGCATTTATTTTTTAATTTCTAAAACTTTGAGCCAGGGTCTCTCCAAGGATCTCAGGCTAGCTTTAAACAAACTCTGTAGCCTGGGAAGACCTTGAACTGCTTATTCTACCGCTGCAGCCCCGGTGGCCAAGATCACAGGCCTGCACTGCTGCTGTTGGCTTTTCTGTTGGGGTGACAGTGTTATTTTATGATCAGTTTCTTGTGCTGTGTGAAATAAAACCTGTTCAGAGAATGTTGACTGGATAATCTTTCTTGTTCTTATCCCTTTGCACACCTCCCCGTTAGTATTTACTGGACTGAGTCCTTAGCCCACCTTGTTCACCTACCCTTCCCTGGTTCTCCTCTGCGCTCACACTGCTGACATATCAGGATAATAGAATTTAACTACTCTTCCTGTGACTGCTACTCTCGCTAAGTAACAAGGTGGACGCTGTGTCTGGGACACAGTATCTTGTTGCACACCGAGGAGCATTGTCGTTTTCCGAGGTCGCACAGTCCGTTTTACTTTTATTTTTATCTTTTAAAAAAGATTCATTGACTTAAAGATTATTATTATCCACCACTCATGGTATTTTTAGAGGCTAATTAGGGAGGCAGGTCACCTTTGATTTACTGAATGGTTTAAAAGTGCTCACTGAAAAAGCAAGAAGTGCTAATTTTGGGGATTAGACATTCTTGCTCCCTTAGATTTTCAGGATTCCTTTGTCTTGGTGTTTCAGAGTATTTGATTTCTTGGGATCTATGGAATACACTGCTATCTTAAGAATAACAGCCGATACTATTAAGTTTGTAAAATTCTTTTAGTTATAAATAATAGTACATATATGCAATCTGGTTTTGATGCTGATTGTAATTTAATAATAAACAACTGACAGACATAAATCCTAAACTATAAAAAAAATCTCATTTATACAAAGCAGGCTTATTATACAGAACTTTACTGGCCATCACAATTCTGATGTAGGAACTTATATACTGCTATTTTAAGTCAACTTTATGGTATCATAGTTACAGTAATAAAATTTATGCATTGTAAGTGAAATATTTTGCATATTTTGGCAGTTCTAGAAGTCTGTAAGGAATAGAGCATTTTGTTCCTCACAGGTCAGTCTGCTCCACTACCTTCCCCTTCATACTCAACCTTTTTCTGAAGTGTGAAGCTGTTTTGTCCACTTGAGAGTTTTAAAGAGCTGGACATTGCTCTGTGCCGTTTGGTGCATCAGTGGCCAGCTTCTTCCTCTGAGCATGTGTTTGGAACTTCATCCATATTGTTGAATATGGGTGCTGCTCGTTTGTTCCCTGGCTGTAGTGACAGTAAACTCCAGCCTCCCTCCACAGCCTCCTGGTGGTGGGACTACAGGACACAGCAGAGTCTACCCACTTCATTTCTTTATTTCGGAGTAACATTGTGTTCATAGAATCCCTTTTGAAAAGTCATTTGTTGAAGGTCACTTGGGCCACTTACAGATTTCTGGATGTTACAAATTGCATTTTGAATTTTTACTTGTTTGTAGATACTTATTGTGGAAATAAATTTTTCTATTTCTTTTGGGTTAATCCTATGTTGTAAGCTGAATGTAGATTAATGTTTATAAGGAGTAAAGTGTTCTCTAAAGTAGGTATATCATTTTACAGTTTGGTTAACAATTAGTGAATATTCTAATTACTGCATATTCTAGTATTGTTGATTCATTTTGAACTAATTTTAGCCATGTATTTATTATTTAACCACTTAAGTAGTTTTCACTTCTGGATTTTCTATTGTGTACTCTCTTGAGCTAATACAACATTCTTTTTAATTCCTGTAGCTTTGGTGGAAGTCTTTAAATGGGAGCCTGTATGTCCACCAATGTCTTTCCACAGTTGTCTGGGTTATTCTAGGTTATTTGTATTTTAGGATCAGCTTTTCACATATTGCCAAAGTCTTATTCAGTAGGACCTACTGGGGTCTTCTTGAACCCAGAGACTGATCTGTAGAGAAGTAATGTCTTAATGGCATCAAGTCTCCTTGCTAACCCCAAAGCTGGCATTTCTTAGTATCCTGTTGTCACAGTTGTTTGGAATGTTCAGCCAGTACTGTCTGAGCAGATCCCAATGAATGGAAACCGCTCTGTCTGTCTGTCTGTCTGTATTTCCCTGGTCATCCTTCCTCATCTTTGTCCTTTCTGTTACTGTTACTTTTTCTGTTTCTCTCTCTCTGTTTCTGTCTCTCTCTCTCTCCCTCCCTTTCTCCCTCTCTCTCCCCTCCCCCTCTCTGGATAGAACAGTGACTTTAGTAAAGTTTTCACATCTTTTTCTCAATTTTTAAAATCTTTTGAGAATTCATGTGTTTTGGACATAAATATTTTCTCTCTATCTATTATTATTTTTACAAACCTTTGTCTAACCCAGTGTCAGAAAGATCTTTGTACCATGCTTGCTTCTTATTGATTGATTTCCATGTTTTTGTGTGGTGTGCATGTTTTAATGTTCGCGAATACATATGTATATGTTTGTACATGCATGTGGATGCCCAAAGTTGATGACAGGAACCATCTTCAATCATTCTTCCACCAAGTTGATGACAGGAATCATCTTGAACCACTCTTCCACCTTATTCATTGAGATAGGGTGTCTTAGTCAAACCCAGAGCTCATGGATATGTCTAGTCTTTTGCGGTCTGGGGATCTCATCTCAATTTTCTGAGGCTAGAATTACAGAGGCTCAGGGGTCAGTTAGCCTGCCTAGAGTTTCAAGGATGCACCATCAAAAGACAGTGGAAGGCCAAAGACCCATACTCAAAGCCTGCCCTTCACATGCCCTTGAAAGGAGTATGCCACGTACTCCTACAGGAACAAATGTATACACACCTTGAAATCAGGTAGTATGAGCATTTCAATTTCTCATACTTTCAAAAGTGGATTTAGAAATACAAGGTTCTTTAGTTCCATAAATCTTGGAATCAGTCTTTTTAAAAAAAGCCTCTCATGTTATACTTCTTTTTCACATTTAATATGTAGGTTTTAGACTTTTTCTGTCATGAATCCAATGTTAATATATTTTGATTATAAATTGTATTTTAAGATCTGATTATTTATTGCCATCATGTAAATATTTTTTTTGTCTGTTGATGCTGAAACTATTATAAGCTCATTTATGAGATACGATTAATTGTTTATAGTTTCTTAGAACTTTCTATACAGAAAATTATGTACTCAGTGAATGACTATTTTAGTTCTTTCTACCCAGCATGAATCACATTTCTTTTTATTGCCTTAGCACATTGACTAGGATCTTGAGGAGTGTTGTAGTAGACATTCTCATTTCAGATTTTAAAAGAAACGAGTACATTCATAATTCAGTATGGTTTTAGCTTTGTATTTTTAGAATTGCCTTTTCTCAGGATGGATTCCTTTCTATACCTAGTTAGTTGAGAATTGTTTTGTCTTATTTAACTTTTTATTAAAATCAAGAATAAGTGTTAGATTTTGTCAAATACTTTCTTTTATCAGCTACAATGATTATGTGATTTTTCTCTGTTTTAATTTTATTAGCACAATGGATTGTAAGAACACATACCAAGGTACTTATTAATTTAATTTAATTACATAATTTTTTCTTTAGTGTATTTCTTCCCTTGGCTTTCTTGTATGTCTTTCAAATTCATGGTCTCATTCTCTTTAATTATTTTTCTTACATGTACGCACACAAACAAACACAGCTTTCAGAATTTATTTAGTGTTGCTTGTATTTGTATGATTTTAAGGCTGTTCACTTAGTATTGAATGACAAATGGTTAATAGAGTTAATAAAGCACTGTGGATATTTAGTGACTAATTTTGGCATATTTAACCTATTTTGCATTCCTGGAGGATGGGCTTCAGTTGTCCTGATGTATCATTTTTCTTACAGGTTGTTGGATTCAATTTGTTAATGTTTTGTTGCATATTCTGTGTATTCATTTGTTATGCTGATTTATATTTTTCCTTAGTATGTTTTCTAGATTTTGCATTGTAGGCTAAATTGAGAAGTATGTATTCTATGAATGTTCATGAAGAATTTGTATTAGTTTTTCTTTAACTGTTTGGTGAAATTTGCTAGCAGAAGCATCTTGGATCTGGACTTCTTGTAGGAAGAGTTTAAAGACCAGATGGAATGTTCTATGGACACAGTGAGTCGATCACTGGATCCTATGACTGTTGCTAGTTTGAACCTTCTTAAGTCTCACTGTTTACTGGCATAAAAATCTGAATACTGTTCCCCTAGTTTTGAAAATATCTGTAAAATTCGTAATAGCAATGCCATGTCTGTGTTTCCTGGTTTAGTAATTTATCTCCTCCCCTGCCTTTCCTCATGGGGCTGGCTGGTGATCATGCCTTTGTTAGTGTTCTCAACAACCAGCTTTTGCCTTCCTCCATCTTTTTTTAAAAATTCTTTCCAGTGTTACTGTATTTCCTCCTGATCTTTGATTTTCCTCCTCCTCTTTCTTTTCTTCCTCCTCCTTTTTCACCGCTGAACACTTCTTTTCTTCCCTTGGTTTATTTAAATGGAAGCCGAAGTTCCTGTCTTGATAGCTTCATGTGCTGTGATTTCCTATCATTAGTATATTTAGTCTTTTCTGCAGCTACTGCTGTGCTGTGCTCACTGTTTTCTGTTATGGTTTTGAATTTTCCTTTAGATTTTTTTTCACATATAGGTTATCTAGAAATATCTTTTAATTTCTAGAATTTTGTGGGGTTCTATTACCTCTTATTGATTTTGAATTTAATTTCATTGTAGAGAATATTCTTTATATGACTTAAATCACTTGGAGCTTTTTGAGGCTTGTTTGCTGGCTCAGGATATAAATGATCTTAGCAGATGTTCGGTGTGCATCCAGAAGAATGTATGTTCTGCTGTTTTTTTGGTGGCATGCTCTGTAAATAACAGCTCAGTCACATTGGCAGCTTGTTCAGATGTCACATGCTGCTTTGTCTGTCTGTCTGCGTATCACCGGGGGTGTTCAGAAAGGGTCACTGAGTTCTTGGAGTGTGACTCTGAGTGTGTGAAGAGGGTGGCATATTTTATTCATGATGCTGTTCTATCAGTTGGGTGGCTGTAGGAACTGTGGACTGCGATTGTACCTACCAGGCGTCATCTCCTCAGCGCCTGCTTCATGTATGTTGAAGCTCTACTGCTAGATTAAAACAATGTAAGATTGTGATATCTACACATCTTGCTCTTAGAATATTGTTTGTTGTGAGATGTACATTAGTTGATATTAATGTACTATGGTACATTTTTTCTTATTCTTTTCTCTTTAACCTACCTGGGTCTTTACATTTAGAGTAAATTTTGTATAGCAGCATATAACTGGACCTTGTGTTTAATTCTGACAGTCTTTGTTGCTTGGTTGAGATGCTTGTATTACTTCCATTTATTATGATTATTGATGTATTGGATGGATCAATGCATAAATATACTTAGCGTCTTGTGGCAGTACATAATGCATATCTTTGAACACCTATGTGTATAGTAATCATCTTTGGATTTCAGACATATTCTCCTTTTTGAAAGTTTATGGTACTGAGGAAAGTGTTCTTGTGTTCAAAAGTAAGGAGCTTTACAAATGTACCTTTCTAGAATAGTAATAGAAGATAATGTAACATTCCAGTCTTACCTCAGAATGAAGAATTTTTAGAAAACTAGGTTTTTACTGAAGGTGTTAATAGGGCCTGAATATGTTTCTGTATAGTCTTTTTCTTTATCATTCTGGCCCTTAAAGTCAGAATGACCTTACACATAAGAGTATTTCAAATAGAAGCTGGCATAAGACCTTATGGGTCATTTTATGGCCACTCCAGATGACCCAGTTACTCTAGATCAGGTCGGGGTGCACGGTCCTCTTTTCCCAGCCTGATCTAACCTCACTGATCACTGGATCATTGGTCTGCCTTGGGGGAACATACTGAGATGACATATTTTATCCACTCAAGAAATATATCCCACTTGTTAGTTTCTAGCATATGACATTCATATTAACTTGTGTACATGATAATTGCTGTCTCTATTCCTGACTATATGTAGATTTTTATTTCTGGGCCATATATGAGTCTTCCCTAAGACTTTTGTGTGATATAAACAGCCTAACCTTTCTTAGTAGAGTTTTAAAAATACTGTTTTCAGACTGTTGTTTGAACCCGAGACTTATAGAAATCCCTTTCACATTCCAGATCTAAGCAAGACAATCATCTTACATATATAAAATCAGACTCACCAGGGATGTCATTTTGATATTAGCTGTTGACACCATCCCTGTTAATATCATTCGGACACACCCTTCTACCAAAATCCTTTTATATCTCTGACTTTGGCTCTGTGCTGTCTTGTAGCGGAAGGGAACATAATGTTTTGGTAGGATTATGTCTTTAGAGGTGGAGAATTACATCCACTAAAAAAAATGAAATATGGTAAAGTCAGAAAATGCTTGCAAGAGGATTTGGGACATTCTAGAGAATTACAGAGATATGTGATTTCAGGTAAAGACCCAGGGTCTCTAATTTGTGAGGGGAATAAAGAGGCGGAAGCAAGAGAGAAATGGATTGACAGCCCTTGTTGGAGGAAAAAGAGAAAATGATTAAAAGTTTTTCAATGTATTTTGAAAAAAAATAAAGAAAAAATTAAAAATGTATTCTGAATAAAATCTGCACTCTTCCCCCCCGCTTGGGCCTTAGAAATTGGAATCCTTCCCTCTTATTGTTTTTCTCAGAGGTGAGCCCTGTTTGATGGTGGTTGTATTTAGTACATAGCAACGTTGCAAACCATCTCTCATTAGTTCTTTCTTTGTACTTATGCCTAACCCTCTCCTCTGGAGAAATGCCAGTTTGCCACTAAATTTAAATAAATAAGAACATGTCTCATCAATAGGGGTGGCAAATTTAGCCCCTCTTTAGAGCACTGAGCAATTTATGACCATATGTTAAATACCATAAAACAGCTTTAAAGATTTGGTCCCTGGCCATTGCCAGATTGCACCGTAGGAGTACGGCAGCGCTGCGAGGGACTGGGAATGTTTCCTCCGGCCCTTGCAGGCCTCAGCAACTCAATGATGTCACAGCCAAAGGGGCCTGTTTTCAAACATTCCCTTCATAAAGGTGAGATCCCACAAGATCCCACTACTTTTTAACTCTTCAGGGTGAAAGTTAGTGTGTGGGAGAGTGAGCTGCTTGGCAGTGGCCAGTGCAGGAAGCAAGTCAGCAGTAGGTAGGAGATGCCCTTCGAATTCTTGTTCTTGGAGCATGAACTGGGCTTTGCCATGGTCCCAGTCAACCAAATACCTCATTTCTCACTCATTTCCTTCTTGCCAGCTTTCATGGAATTAATATTAATGTTACAACCATTTAAAAATCTCATGCTAGAGAGCTGTCAGCTGTAAGGATTCCTTTTCTTCCAGGAGCGTGCATGACTCATTATTTGGTGAACTCCAAATATTAGTTTTTCTTTTTTACCACCATCACTGCCTGTGACTCACACAGGGCATGTCGTGGGCTCTTGGCTGAGAGCATGTAGGTGTGTGCCAGCAAATGTGATTTTTGGTCTCTGGTGGGTGCTCACCACGGAAGAGAAGAACACTGGGGACAGGGGCAGGCCCACCAAGTGCACGTAGGCACGGCAGGGCTCTGGCTAGCGTTTCCCTGTCAGATCTGGAAGGAGAAAGATGATGGGATTTGGTGGTCAAAGGTCAGGATCCCTAGCCGTGTTGAATGTGTCTGTTGGTTCCTGTGTGCGCTGCGCTCTGCCCTCGCTGTGTAGACCATCCTGTTGACTTCCCTGTCAGCTTTGTCGTAGCTGCTCTCCTGTGCATTTGAGGCAGTTGCACACTTCTCTAGGAAGTGCAGCTGGGAAGCGCCTGTTGAATTCTCCCTAGGGCAGGAAACCATTGTTTCTTGTTGTCACTTTCTTCCGTTGAAAGAACAAATTACTTCAGACTTTGGCAATTTATAAAGAACATGGGTAGCAGTTTGAATGGACTCTGTCCATATCGCTGGACCTGGGCAAAAATGCAAGTGACCTTTCCTGTCACCTCTAAGTCTGGCCTTGTTTTTCTGGGACACAGATGGTTGCAGTAGGGCAGCCGGGGAAGAGTGGAGTCCTCTCCCCCAGTGTGAAGTCTTTAGAGGGACAACAGTTCTTACTTTGTTTTGAGCCTTTGGTTTTAAGTGTCAGTCTAATTAATTAGGCCATATTGTTGCTTCCTTCACTCTTCTGTCTCTGCAACAGAACCTTTCTGTTCCTGTCACTGGCATCTGTTTAGTCTTTTTACCTGAGAGAATTTCTTGAGTATTTGTATTATAGTTTTCAAACTATATAGAATGCTGAAATGGTTTAAATGCCTTCTTCACTCTTTAATATGAGAAAAATGTCACTCCAGTCATTTCTCAGTATCTTGCCACAGTGGATAGGAATTAGAAAAGGGAACATTTTGCTTTCTGTGAGTTGAAAGCTAGATCTTTGGCAACTGATTCCTTTCTGTAGACTAGTAATTGCTCTTTTAGCTCAGTCCACTAAAGAGAAGAACCTGTTTACTAAAGGGGATACCAGTTCACTAGTGAGTTACTTCACCATATTTAACACAGCATCCTTGGCTGGCTGTCATGGCACAGGCCCTTCATACTCAAGGCTCTTCTTTTCATTTCTATGCGAAGCTTGTCTTCAGCAGGATCCAGTAGCAGATGAAGTGTAACTGTGGTCTTGGATCATAGCTTCTAACACAAATGAAGGGAAGGGAAAGAAGGGTAAGCTCTGTTCTTCCACAGGGGAAATAACCCACAGAAATTTTGCTGAAGGTAGATTTTAAGTCCACTAATGGACATCAGACAACACTGTAGAAACAGCCCAAATCCTGACAATGCTCTTGGATGGCATGTAGAGAAGAAACTTGCATTTAAGATTTGGAGGAGTTTGATGCATAGTTATTTCAAAAGAGCCGATTCTGTAGTCAAAGGGATAGTACATTGCTAATGGTTTGACACATGATCACTGATTGCAGGTCGTTGCAGTATATGGTAGACACACTGTGTGTATGTAGTAGACAACCAAATATTGTTTGTTCAGTGAGAAAAGCAGGGGCACCAAACCACATGTGGAGGAAAGTCTTAATTGGAAGGAGATCTTGCAGTGTGACAAGGTAGCATCTGGTTTTGAAAAGGAAAAACCTAGTTTCTGTATCGAAAAAGAGCAATGAAGGTGTGTAATGAACAGTCTATGATGTTGACAAACTTAATAGAAAAACTTGGAAAAGAATACCTGAACTAGACTATTACAGGACCATCTTACTTTGTAAAAAACAATTCTCCATAGGTTTAATCTCTCAGAAAAAGATTAATACACTGTACTGGGAACAGATTGACAAATTGAATTATTCAGAATGCAGCAGGGTTTTGATTCTGTCCTTGGGATGGATCTTTTTAGTTGATTATGAATGATTAGTTAAGCATAAACTATGTTGTTGCCTACAGTGTGTTTAAAGTCTGCTGTAGTTCAGTCATGAGCCCTATTTACTGTTGAAAGCATCCTAGTCTCAATGCAAAGCAAATTACAACTTTTTTTTTGTCAGCTAATTACAAAATATATTTATTTCCTTGATTGTACTTTATTCTGCTTTTAAGTATAATCTCAGTACACTTGCTGTTGTATCTTACTGTGATGGACCGGAGCAGATTATTTTGGGGGAAGGATGATAGAAGGCGTTTGCAACCTTGGTCTAGATAGACAGGGTGTTGAATGTTCAGAGCTTATTGTGCTGATCTGTGGGGACTTGGTGTCAAGTCAGAGTAGATCTTAGACAAATAATGCTTGAGAGGCTCTCACATGGTACTGGGTTTGAAAACAGTAAGGGGTTGTGGAGAACAGCCAAGGCTTTTAACACTGTAAGTGGCTAGAAAAGGCCACTGCTGAAGGGCTCAGCCGCAGGTCTAGTGGAGTTCCCAGTGTAAGAAGCCAACATAGTGGGGATGACCCTCAGGACAGTGGCAGCTTTTGGGCAGAGCCAGCCTGAGGCAGAAGATCCTGAGTACATTCTAGATACCAGATAGTGGTCTGCAGGGTTTGATTTGTAATGCTGCATGTTGGGTTGGTTTGATCTGGTTGTGATTGTGCCGTGGTTCTTCCCTTGTGCAATAAGAATGTATCTTAACTTTCTAAGGAGTTTATAGGAGTCTGCAGTTCTGAGATTAGCTGAAGGAAATGGGTTGCTGGAGGGTGAGTCTTGAGGGTTTACAGTTTGGTTTGGTTTCAGCCAAGCTCTCTGCTTGCTAGTAGGCACCATGTGAGAAGCCTGTGCCCCAAGTTCCGACTTCATTGTTATGTATTTCCTACTTTAATGGACTACATCCTTAAATCTTGGCCCCGACAAATTGTTCCTTCCTTGAGTTGCTTCTGTCTGTTATTCTGTCAGAGTGATGAGAAAAGTAACTTAGCAGAAAAGCTAGCGAAGCTGCAGAACTACCTACTGTGGATTGCTCAGCAGAAGCCACTTCAAAATGGAGTAAGCTTGCTTTTCGATGGACAAGTCAAGCCAAGTAAAAATGTATGGGTGGCTGTTTTGTCCAGGAATAGCTGTAGCATCTCCTTTCTATGATCGTTTGTACCGGCTCCTGATACTTTCTTTGGTATACTATTAGTTCCCTCCTCTTGAGTCATGGTGCCTCATGACTCTGAACCAAACAAGTGTGATGAAGGTGGTGCTGGATGGCTTGGTCATACAAAGCAGTTCCACATTCTTCTCACTAGCAGCAGTGCTTGCACTTGAAGCCTTTCACTATGTAAGAAGTTTGACTACTGTGAGGTAGCCAGGCTGTCTGGTAGCCAAACCATGTGGAAAGGCGCTACAGTTGGTGGTTACCTTGCAGTCATTTCAGCCTGAGCACCAGATATGTGAGGAGAATTATGTTGGGCTCTTCAGAACTGAGTCCCACTGGCCTGAGCACTGGCTGATCTCATTGGCTCCCAGATTCCATCCTGACTGTGTGCAAGCTTCTAACCCTCACTGTGAGCGTGATCAAGGGCTGGGTGGCTTTTATTTACTTATTTTTAGTTTTTGTGTTTTAGAATAGTTTCTGGGCAGGGATATGAGCTGGAATGTGGGCATGCAGTGAAACACAGATCTGTAGGAGGGTGGGAAAGCTGGGAATGGGAGCAGAGACATCATCTCCCTTCAGGAGAGAGAAGACGAAAGGACCGAGAGGAAAATGCAGGAATGACAATGAGTCGGGACTTCACATCTGGCTGCCAGTTACTGTAGATTACAACCTTGAGTCTTTTCCAAATGAGTGCTCAAGTTCCATTTTGCTCTCTGGTGATGCTTTCAATATGACAAATTTCCCACAAAACTCCCTTTTGAGAATGGGGTCTCACTGTGTGTCCCAGGCTGGTCTTGAACTTGCCTCCTGCCTCCCCCATTTGTTGGTAAGATTATGGGTCTGCACTACCATATCCATCTTCTCAAGATGGATTGAAGCTGTATAGTCTTGTGAAATGGAAGGATCTCACTTTATAATAAGAGGAGAGAGCAGATCTTCCCATTTTAGTTGTGACAGTTCACAGTGTGTTTGTCCACGTTGAAGACACAGCAAATGTTTCTAGGGTCAGAATTACTTATGTAAAACTAAGAATTTTTCTGTGGTGTACAGCATTCTGGTCACTAGCTACATTCAAGCGATATATCCACATCTAAATGCAGTCCTGGAAAGTCACCAAGTCTTAGACAGTTTTCCCTTTAGAGAAATGAGATATTTCCTTCATTGCTAAAGACTTCTAATTTATATTTTATGAAGACAGATGTTATAGAGCTTCATTAAGATACTATTACTAGATGAAAGAGGATGCTTTTATTACAGGATAACTGTAATATATCAAGTGCTTCCTTTATCAGTTGTAGTCAGAGGATGGTCTCTGTCTCTATAAGCAGACCCTGCTGTATCCCAGTGTTGATGTATATCAGACACCTCTATCTCACTATTTTTTATTACTAAGTTTTTGTTACTTTAAATTTTTAGAGTTTCTTTCTGTTTACATTCTCACAAGCATTTGTTGTTCTTGTCTTAAAGATTTATTAATTACTTTATTTACTTTTATGTGTGTGAGTGTTTTGCCTGCATGTATACATGTGTGCCATAGGCATGCCTCATGTCCATAGAGATCAATGCGGGCACTAGAGTAACAGTTGGTTGTGAGCTGCCATGTGGTGCTGGGAGCCCAGTCTGGGACCTCTGTAAGAACAGTAAGCGCTCTTCACACGGAGCCATGGCTCCAGCCCCAGTTGTCTTTCTCTTATGACCACTATTCTCTTTCGGTTGAGACCTCGGTGCTGTTTTAATTTCCATTTCTATGATGGCGAATAAGAGCACCTCCCCACTTCATAGGTTGTATTTATTTATTTTTTATCTCCCCTGGAATGACCCTGAAGATGTGTATTTTGCTCCGTTCTCCACCCTTTTCTTCCACCTGCGCACAGCTTTCTCCTACTGACCATTCTTGGCTTGTTTATTTCTTACTTCAGTAACTTTCCTACTTGTAACATGACTGTCTTTGTTCTTTGTCAACCGAAACTTGAATCATCAGAAAAACTACCACTTACTTGCTATTTTTTTGTTGCTTTCCCCCCCCAAACTTCCTGTAAATGTTGGCTAGAGATTGTGACCCTTTTACTTGAGAAGTAGAGTATTTATATTTTATATTTAATGTTTCTCAAAAGCATTTTCTTATATCTGTTTTAGAAGGATTTTATATTTTCATTGCTGTTTCAAAGCATTAAAAGTTTTCATTCCTCTCAATTCTTCTCCATGTCAGCCTCTGTATTTCTGAGCTTGCTTTTGTTTATTGTTAGGCTCATTGTTTAGATCTGTCATCTGAGAATGGGACCTATCCTTCATACCATAAAAAGACATGTCTTTCTGTGTTAAACTGTTTGACAGTAGATAGTATTATTCAGTCTTTTTCATAAATCCCACAGGAAAGTGCCTGATTATCACAAAGTTTATGGAAGTGTGTGGACTTCTCCAGGATCTTCCAGGCACTGCTCTATGGAGTGAAGCCCAGGGCCGTCCTCTGTGCAGGTCTGACTTGGTGCTCTGGCTCAGGCCTGTGTGTGGAGTCGGCAGAGACTCATTGGTAGACAGTGAACTCAGATCAAGCATGGTTGGTGTGGTTTCCCCCTCTTTTAGCATTCTGTGGTTATTCCTGCTGACTTTTTTGGCAAGTGTTGTTTGTATGTGTCAAACTGTGCCACATCAGCCTTAAGTTTCTGCTTTGTATAATTCAGCTAGGAATTAGAAAGAAGTATTTATAATCAAATTGTATTCCTATTTTCCAAATACAGATTTATTTGTATGATCTCATTTTAATCCCCAGCGGCGTTCCCAGGGCCTGCTCTCCTGTTTTGTGTATGAGAGAAACCCCAGAACCCGAGTGTCCAGGCTGAGGTCACGTATCTGGGCACTCAGGGACCTAGTGCACAGATCTGCAACTTCTGCATTTGTGCTTTTGCCACTGCAGCATGCTCCAAAGTAAGTTGTGTCCTTATCACACCGCACCAACAGTGCACTTCCCTGTAGCAGTCGGGAAGAGTCAGCTGCTCGTGGTGGAGGGGTAGGAGCATCCTGGCACGGCTGGGTAGGAAGTAAAGAGCTGACTGCTGGAGTTCTGCTGCACAACAGCTGGAGAGACTTCTAATTGGGGACTTTTTTTTTTTAAAAAAAACAAATTGCAGGGAAATTAACTTATAAAGATGTGGCCCATGGTTTTGGAGGGGTCTACTCCATTATCTTTGATGATTTATTGGCCCTGGTGAGGCAGTGCCTTCTGGTGGGAGCATGTGTCAGAGGAGAACTGGAAGGAGTTGGTTCACCCAGTCCTTAAATGTCATGTCCCCTGTATCCTGAAGTCTCCTGTGAGGCCCTACTTCTAAAAAATTTCCACACTGGATCCATATCAGGAAGCTAACCCAAAACCTTCCCTTAAGGTGTAGAAATCTTTAGACACTCAAACAAAACAAAACAAAACACAACAAAACAACCCAGTAGCTTGTTATCGGCTGCTTTCTTTATGGGATGGAAATCACAAGCGGAAGCTGCTGAAAGTAGAGTTGAGAGTTATTCTGGTTCATAGAGATGGAGGCTGTTTCTTTACTATGTGGAGAGTGGTTGTTTGTTTGTCATTGCTGTTGTTATTGTTGTTGGGTGTAGGATGTTGGGGTTGAACCCAGAGCTATGCTTGTTAGGCAAATGGCTTTTCCACTGAGCTGTGTCTTCAGTTCATTTAGAATTCTCCCTCTCTCTTTCTCCCTCCCTCCCTCCCTCCCTCCCTCCCTCCCTCCCTCCCTCCCTCCTTCCCTTCCTCCTTCCCTTCCTCCTTCCCTCCCTCCTTCCCTCTCTCTTTGTCTCTCCCCCCCTCCAATAACAGACATCATTTTGTTTGGGAGATACAGACAGAATTAATTCACAGTGTCTACCATTAAGCATACTGCAGGAAGTAGTAACAACTTGTTTGCAGACTATGTCGTGGGGAGCAGCGGAGGGATCAGGGCAACAGCAAGAGCGAAGACTGTATTTGGAGTGATTTCATTCTAGTAGTGTTCACACTGAGGTTGGTGTTTAAGTATCTGAACGCAGTCTGATCATACACACTATATACCAAAAATTGGCACGCCTCTTTTTGGTTTTACTTTTGGAAAGAGACCAAAACATTTTTAGAGTCACCTTCTACCTTCTGTCTATCAGTCTGTCCTTCCTTTCTTCCTCTCTCCCTCCCTTCCTCTCTCTGTTGCCCCTCTTTTCCTTCCCTTTTCCTTTCTTTCAAACCTAACAGCTGCCCCTACCCATACCAATTCTGCTTATTGTCTGGAAGCCGATTTTTTAAAAAGTAATATGATGATTATTATTCACAGGAAAAATAACACTGTGACCCATATTATGTTAGGGTTCTAGTGTCCCTTGTTTTCTAGTATTATTAATATTTTATGTCATTATAATCATAATCATTTCAAAGAAAGCTACTTATTGGATATTTGCTTTGAAAGGCCATTTATTTTGATAGACAACTCTTGGTCTAGTCTAATTCCAAAGCTGGAAAGCTGACTTATGTTGTAAAGTTGAGATTTTCAAGTCACATTGTCCAATCGAGCTATAGTTATTCATTGAAAATTTATCCTATTGCTCAAAATAAAACATAAAAATGAATATATTGAAAGGGAATACAAATTATTTTGACTTTTAAAGTAGGGAGACCTCTTAAGTTTGACATTATGGGCTAGAAAAAAAAGAGAAAAGGTAGTTAATGCTAATCATGCTGGCCTGGTTAGAGGTTATATGTACTTACGTTCCTTTACCCAGAATTGCTCTTAAAGCCAGGTGTCAGAAACAAGCATCCGTGTAAGAGGAAGGCACTGGGTCACAAGCCTGTACTACCAGTACTTGGGAGGAGGTGGCACAGGAGGGTCAGGAGTTCAAGGTCCATCTCAGCTACAAAGTGAGTTCAGAGCCAGCCTGGGCTACTCTGAGACCTTGTCTAAAAAGAAAGAAACAACATAAATCCTATATGGAATTACCGGTGGGCATATCTTTAGAGGTTCCTTAAAGTAGTATAGAAGAATAGGGACTGGGGGACACTGAGGCAGCTTGTTGCTCAGCTTTGTAGTTAAGGCAGCGATGGTGTCCATTTTAGCATCTCAGAACCAGACAAACATAAAGCAGGTAAGACAGCATGGCTCTGTCTACAGGGAGCTGGAGCTGCAGTGTGTGTGTGTGTGTGTGTGTGTGTGTGTGTGTGCGTGTCTGTGTGAATTTTCCAGTTTACAGTAGTGGGCTAACTACTCTACAAAGCTGTCCTGGTATTTATAATGTTAGGAAAATAATAAGGCCAATTTCTTCTCAACCTCTTTTCTCACTGTGCTCAGGTGAGTATTAGTCACATCTTCTGAGGTGTTCTTGGCAGCTCATGCTAGCATAGCAGTGCTGTCAGTTTACCTCGAAGGATCTCTGGGTTTATAGATGTGTGGTGTGGATAACCTTCTCCCAGCCCCTTCTCCATAAGCTTTATGCATGTTATAACCGAATAGTAACCTTTTCATATATGTATATATCTCCATTTAAAAACTTTGAAGAATTATATAAAGTTATACATCACATGAAGTAGAGACATAAAGATTTCCTATGTATGAGAAAATGCATGCACCAGAGCCCAGCAGAGTACAAAGCTTACAGAATATTGAAGTTTAATTTTAGTTGTATTTTCTACTCAAGCAAAATATTTTCAGAATTTTAGATAATGCCTACTACATTAAATTTAAATGAAGTTCTGGAGCAATGCCCAGTGGTAAAGAGCACTTGTTGCTCTTGCAGAGGACCTGTGTTCAGTTCCTAACACCCACATGACAGCTTTCAACATTTAGTAATTCCAGTTCCAAGGGATCTTGTACCCCCTTATGACCAGGCATACACATGCTGAACAAATATACATGCAGACAGAGCTTTCACATATGTAAAAAAATATCTAAAATAAGAATGTAAATGGAAATGCTCCCTTTGTGTGTATGTGTATATATATGTATGTGTATATATATACACACATACAGTAAGAGTAAGCAAGACTTTTTCAAGGCAACTTTATTAAATGATCTGCCATATAATATATATATTATGACATATTATATATTATATGCAACATATATACACACATTATACATATCACATATAATATACATGTGTGTGATGTCAATTATATACAACACACACATGCACACACACATAAGAAATATTAAGCTTTGGAGCAGGAAGCCTTCTTACACGGGCTTTGAATGTTTTTTTTCCCCAGTCATCAAATTCACTGGTTGTTTTGGCTTCTTTAGTGATGGCATCTGTGTCTCTTTGGCTTTGTTTTTCTCATGCTTCACCACACTGTGAATCTGGAACTCAGCTTCAGGCAGACAGAACCCATACTGCTCAGAGAGCACCTCAGCCCTGTCAGAAGAGCTCAGGGCCATGCACCACAACAGGAAGCCTCTGCTCAGTGTGCAGTAGAAGAGGAAGTGACAGGAGACAAGAGAGGGACTTGTCGGTGTTGAATATACCATACACCGCTCAGTGTATCAGTGTGTTAGTTGGGGTTTCCATTGCTGTGATAAAACACTGAGTAAAAGCTATTTGGAGAGGAAAACATTGATTTCTTTTTACATCTCTCAGCTCACACACCCCATCACTGAAGGGAAGCAGGCTAGGAACTCAAACATGGCAGCAATCTGGAGGAACACTGCTTACTGGCTTGCTTAGTTTGCCTTCTTTTTCAGCTCAGGACCACTTCCCCCGAATACCCACTGTAGACTGGTTCCTTCACATCAACCATTGATCAAGAAAATGATGGACAGAGTTGCCTACAGGCAATCTGATGAAAGTTGACTTTCTCTTCCCAGATAACTGTAACATATGTCAAATTGTCGAAAAAGACATGCATGACCAACCAGGCCAATCGTCCACTCAGTATCACCATTGTTGGGACTTCTTGTGGCTTTCACTGGATTATAGGCTAAGCATCCTAAACCTATCAGGTTGCAGGGAAGAGAGGCTCCATAACCAAATCCCACATGCAGATCCACCAGCCCAGTGACACCTAGCATGAAACGATCTGGTTCACTCTGGTCTTGGCCTCCAGTTTGGCCAGAAGGTCAGTCATGTAGTGTTTCCTATGCATGAACCATGAACCACTCAAACCTTTCCCTCGTGGCTGCAGATAAATAAAATAGTAAGCTAGTGTCTCTGTGTGTGTGGTATGTGGGTTTTTTTTTTGGGGGGGGGGAGTGTGTATGTGGATGAATATGCATGTGAAGGTGAGAGGTCACTGTCAGGAGTGCTCCTCAGTTCCTCTCTGTCTTGGACTACATTTTATCTGTTTTGTGTATGTGTAGGTGTATGGAGATCACAGGACACCTACAGAAGTCCTGGAACTCAGGGTTCTAGGCTTGGTCACAGGCTCCTTTACCAGCTGATCTCAGTGGTGCTTCACCTTAGTTTTTGAGACAAACTTTCTCACTGACTCTAGCCCAGTGATTTAGTTAGTCTGCTTGGCAACAGACATCAAGAACCTGCTCTTTTCTCTCTGCCTCCCAAGTGCTGGGATCACACGTGGATTCTGAATGCAGGTGTAATCCATCTTTGTGTGGCAAACACCTTACCAACAGAGCTTTATTCTTTTAAGATTATTTGGTGTGTGATTGACTTTCTAGCCTTTGGCCCTGGGTAGGCCAGATTTATGATTCAGGTCTTGTCACTGGCCTCATATCTCTTTACTTTTCTTAATTATATTTTTTTGATTTGTAAATGAGAAAACAATTTAAAAACACTTTCTAAAATTATTTTGTAGTTTACTATAATTTGGGAAAGATGAAAGAAGATTAAAGATAAATTATAGCTCAAGATGATAAAGTAGATGAGATCTGTGTAACTAAATTCTAACCATTCTTGGAACAAATCAGTTCACTCTTCATTCAAAAATGCATTCAAAGCCAGACGTGGTGGCATGTCCTTGTAATATTTAGGAGGTTAATGCAGGAGGATTACAAGTTTGTGGAAGGATCTGTCTATAGAGCAAGTTCTAGACAAAGTCATGAAAAATAACTAAATCTTATCTTAAAGAACAAAATAAAATAAAAATGACAGAAAGAAAGACAGAGTTTTTGGTAGAAATAAAATTATCAAAGATTTTAACTTTAATGTTTGTGTTAAGAAGGCACATAGTTTTGTGTTATGAAATAGATAACACTAAGACCAAGTTAAAGTAGAATATATTCTTTTCAATTTACTAATTTTTAACATCTCCTGAGGGACTTGGATTTACTAGAACTTACATGATTCTCTGATAATTAACTCAGTGACAGAATTTTAGTTTTTAGAATGGAGAATGTTTTGGCATCGTCTAACTTACTGCACACGAGCACAGTTTCTTAATCGTAGGTCAGTAGGCTCCTGTCATGAAGAGGGTTCTTGCTCTCTATGATACAACATCATGGGTCTCATTCAAACTATATTTATATATGTATATGTATAAGCATTAAGTACATATATATATATATATATATATATATATATATATAGGTGTGTGTGTGTGTGTGTGTGTGTGTGTGTGTGTGTTTATCTTAAGGATAGAACAATTATATTTCCTCATCTATGTGACAGTCTTATGGTGCTGAAAGGAATAGTTTCCAGAATGCTTGTCTATATTTGTTATCTGAAGCACAATTCCTTTAATAGTTACTATTCTTTTAACAAATGGTATTTCTAGAATTACTGCAGTAAGTGTCTGCATTAAAGAAGTGTGCATAATGGCAGTGGCCCTTCCATGAAAGAAAACCCAGCTCCATTGTTGAAGGAAAATGGTTGTATGTTGAGGTCTGTGATCCACTTGGACTTGAGTTTTGTGCAGGGCTGTAGATATGGATCTCTTTGCATTCTTCCACATTCAGTTAGTCCAGCACCATTTGTTAAAGATGCTTTCTTTTTTTCCCCACTGTATAGTTTTGGCTTCTTTGCCAAAAAAGAATCAGGTGTCCGTAAGTGTGTGGGTTTACTTCTAAATCTTTGATTTGATTCCATTGATCAACCTGTGTGTTTTTATGCTTATACCATGTGTTTTTTTTAAATTTTCTTTTTAATTACAGCTGCTCTGTAGTACAGCTTGAAATCAAGGATGCTGATACCTCCAAAAGTTCTTTTTATTGGGTAGGATTGTATTAGGTATTCTGTTTTCTTTTCATATGAAAATGAGTATTGTTCTTAGGGTAATATATTCTAAAGATAACAGCTTAGTTATTATCATATGGATACTGGCTGAGACTTAAGCTGATGACACAATTTTTATATATATCAAGTGGACTTGGAGCAGATCAAATAATCATGGAAAGTAGTGTTATTTCTCAGTGTTTTTTTCTGAGTGATTGAGATGTATTTGATTCAATATGGATGACTCAACTTTTGAGAGGCAGACACTATCATGCACTTCAATTTGTCTAGTAGTATAGTATGTTAGACTAGAAATAATGCAATAATTGTAAAGATGTTTATTTAGTTCTTTGATAAAGGAAAATAAGTTATTAAAAAGATCTGAGAGAGATGACATGGACCCATATTGGCACGAGACCACTAGAAACACAGTCTTCTTGTGCATTAATAGGAACACTGGGTCCCTGGTGCTATACAACCAAAATAGAACATCATGGTCATACTGTAAAAGTTAACAAGTGTTCTTAAGTCTTTTATTAGTGGTACTACAGTTTTACTGATTGATGTGTATATATGCACATATACACAAATGTATTCATATATACACATGTAGCAAGTTGTGTGTGCTTTACAGCTTTTGTATGCTGATAGTGTGTATGCTACAGTATGTTTATGGTTGTTAGGTCTCATTATGGTCAGCTTCCCGCCTCTTTCTGCCTTTGGTTCAGCTCTCTTTCATCCTCCTCCTGCCTCCACCCTTCTCCCACTCTTTGTTCTTTCCCCTTTGCTTTCAGTTTATTTACAAAGAACCTGGATCATTTGTTCTATAATTTACTATAGGCTGAATATGGATTGCTTCATTCCGTGTGTCAGTAAACACATCCGGGCTTTTGCATATTCTGTATGAACTGATAATTTTCTCTAGAGGTTTATTCAAGTTCATTTTTCCCAGAAGAAAAAATTTTAAGATAGCATATTTTTCTATCAAGAGCTCTATAATGTCTGTTTGTCACTGTCTGTTGGTGCTGAGGATTAAATTGGGACTTTATGTATGCTAAACATACATGGTACTGTTGTGGAAGCCCACATTTTATATGCAGCCTTTAATGGTCTTTGTTTAGATCATTAACTTTTTAAAAATTATACAATGAACAGGGCCTGATAGCCTGACTTGTTATCCTAGCACTCAGGAAGTGGAGACAGGAGAATTACAACTTTGAGGCTAGTCTGAGCACATAATATGTTACTATTATATGCACATAAGAAGTATCATAAGCACATAAGAAGACCCCATTTCCAGTCTTAAGAAGTTGGGAAATTGTGAGATTCTAGTAATATTTCTTATTAGCTTCCTGATTGGACTATGTCTTAGTTTAGGTCTTATTGCTGTGAAGAGATACTATGACAATGGCAGCTCTTATAAAGCAAAGCATTGAAGTGTAGTTGGCTTATGGTTTAGAGCTTTAATTCCATTATCTTCATGGAGGGAGGCATGGTGTCATGCACACAGATATGGTGCTGGAGAAGTAGTTGAGAGTCCTACATCTGGATGATAGGCAGCAGGAAGAGAGTGACACTGCCTGGCTCGAATATTGAAAACTTGAATACTTTGTCTAACAAGGCTGCATTTGTGCAGCAGGAGAGAGACAAGATGGAATGGTACAGTGGAAAAAGCCACTTGCCTCTGGGAACCAGTAAGAAAACAGAGCCAGAAGCAAAGGGTCTGTAGCAAGAGAAGCTTTCAGAGTCACCACCTCCAGTAGGCTCCAACTCCTGATAGGCTCTTCAACTGCTAACTCGCCTACACATCAACCCATTGATGACCCAATCACTTTTCAATAGCACCAGGAACTGGGGACCAAGCCTCAGCATAGGAATCTTCTAGGGAACACTTCATACGGTGTATGGTAATACAGTCCCCAAAACCTTGAAATCTAAGATAAAATCTAGGATAAAATCTTTGATCTTAAGACACAAAATATTTTTTTAAAGCTATAAACAGAAGTAAGTAATTCAAGATGAGATCATCAGAGCATACTAAAACCATCCAGTAATGAGTGGATTAGACAAAGCAAATGCTATTTAAGGTCTGAATTAGATACTTTTAGAAATCAATAGCTTTAGAAAATTCATTTTGAAGATTAGCTAGTAAGAGAAATATTAAGTATTTTTTTTACTGTCCTTCCTAAAGCTTTTAAACCTGTGATTACCAACTGCTTGATCAGGAAAATGTTACATTCAGAGGAAAAACCCATAATGGTTTGAGTGAAAATGGCCCCCACAGGTTCATAGGGACTGGCACTATTGTGAGGTATGTTCTTGTTGCACGATTAACTGACTCAGCTCATCTTGTTCTTTGATTCCAGGCCTCAGGCTTGCCTTTCCGCCCTCTTCTCATTTCTCACAGGTTTAACTCTTACAGGAGAATCACCATACTTTGCAAAAATGTCTGGCTCTGTTTATGCCTTTGGTTGGTCTGCCAGGCAAGTTGAATAGCCTAACCCCTTTTTGTTTGTTTGTTTTAGATTTCTCTGTTTGGTCAGTTTTTTGGATCCTTCCTTTACTTGCCTCTGGATCCAGCATGCTGCCTTCTTCAGTAATTGTGGGGTAGAAACGGAAGCATCATGTCCTTTATACTGAGTGCTGTTTCCTGTGGGCATACTGAGTGAGCAAAACCAGCCTAGAGGCGATTGTGAAAACTCACTCAGGGCTGTAGTGCGACATTAAAGCTTCTATTTTTCTAAGAGGAACAGATATTTCTTTATCAAGCAGCCAGACTTCCTGCTTTAGATTGGATTCTAGAAGCAGGAGACCCCAGACAAGGACTTGGGTGTCTGTAATTTGTCTGGGAGGTGATTTCTGAGGGCCCAAGAAACTCTGCTGTTTCACTTGCTTCCTCCTGTGGTGATAACACCAGGGCCAAAAGCAGCTCAGGGGAGGAGAGGGCTTTTATTTGGTTCAGTTCATCATGAGGGAAAGCAGGACAGGAACTGAAGAGACCCTAAAGGAACACTGCCTAACTGGCTCGCTCGCTGCCTTATGCTTAATGCCTTCCTTAGGGATGGCGCCGTGGATGTGGACTAGCTCCTTCTACATCAGTCACAGACATGGCCATAGGCCAGTGGATGTGCTTAACTGCAGTTGTTTTAAATCGACACTAAGGACTACCAGTACAACTGGGGAAGAGAGAAAGGAGAGGGAGAGACACCATCACAGGACACTTTAGAGAGGAGCTTGTTGCTGTGGGTAATTGAGATTCAATTTCATTGGCCACTTTTTAACTGTGTAGGACTTGCCTGCAATTGTTCCTGGGTAAAGAAGTTCATGTGTCTGTTCTTAATCCCTTAACTCTCAGACAATCTAGTCTCAGACTCTCTCTCTCTCTCTCTCTCTCTCTCTCTCTCTCTCTCTCTCTCTCTCTCTCTCTCTCTCTCCCTCCCCCTCCCAGCCCCCCCCCCCACTAGCTAGTGTGTTCTAAGCCAGAGAATGTCCTTTGCAGGCTGATGTAGGTGCTTGAGCCGACTGACAACTAGTTTACCTGACAGCTAGCTCATAGCGCAGCTCTTTCTTAAGCAGGACGGTCGAGTTCAGCGAGAGGAGGCCTGTAATTCCACTCAAATTCCTGAAAATGTCATAATTTTATTTTCCTTTATAGTGGAATACAATTCCCTTGTGCCTTGTGTATATGTACCATACTTGCCCTATCATTCATTTGCTCCTGGATATTTAGAATAGATTCTTATTTTTTTTTCCTGTTGTCAGTAGTACAGGAGAAAGATGGATGTGTAAGGAGCCCTGTGGTGTGCTGACAGGTATACCTCGGTGTGGTATAGCTGGGTGGTGTGGCAGTGCTAATTTAGCTTTTGAGAGCCCTCTACACTGGTGAATGGTTTCCAGAGTGATGGCTCCAGCCGATGCTCCCACCAGCACTGGATAACATCCTTCTTCCCTACGTCCTCACCAGCTCTTCCTGATTGGGGCAAGACAGAATCTTGTAAAGCACTGTGAACTTGCATTTCTTAGTTTTAAAAAATGAAATCTATCAATAAAAACTGGAGCAATTATATATAATAAATCTAAGTTTTATATAGTTTATTGGTTGTTAACATTTTGCCATTAAAATCTCTGTGCTCACAGATATATATTTATAAGCAGATACAAATATACAGTTATAGTCTGTACTTTCCAAAGAACAGGTTTTAACCTGAAAAATCTCAGGGCTAGTATCATCGTAAAGGAATTTTAAACAGTTACAGTGGTCTTTCTTACTTCTTCTCTGTCATGTTTTTATTTTATTATTTTATTTATACAGGGTCTCACTATATAGGCTAGACTGGCTTCAAATTCTAGAACTTCCTGCCTCAGCTTCCTGAGTGTTGGGATCATGTCAGGCTCAGTAACAATCTGTTAGCTCACCTGGAAGTGATCAAATAGTACCTATTGCTTATATCTAGTTAATAGTCTTTGATCTAGGGTAATTTTGTGTGTTTTGTTCCTTCCTTACAATGATAGCAGCTTTAGGGAGTTCAAGCTTGTGGCGTTCTTGGCCCTCTCAATTTGATGTGGGGTTTTTCTCTGACGGGTTTATTTAGGTGAAGCATTCGATCACATGTTTGTAGCAGATCATGATGTAGCCTTCACTGTTTGATCACTTGCTTTAATTTAGATGGCTTCTTCCAAAGTTTTCCAATACAGAGATACTCCCTCTTTCTAGTTAATTACTAATTTATGAAGTGACTTTGAGATTGTATATGATTCTCTAGTACATTTTGTTGGGTGGTTTTAGCTCTGATGATCTCATCTTGAATTATTTACTTCTCTCTGTTCATAGCTTTTTTTAAAATAAATATTTTGTGTCTTAAGATCAAATCTTCTAGATTACAAGGTGTATTGGGACTGTATGGTATGGCTCTGTATGAAGTGTTCCCTAAAAGGTTCCTATGCTGAGGCTTGGTCCCCAGTTCCTGGTGCTATTGAAAAGTGATTGGGTCATCAGTGGGTTGATGTGTAGGCGAGTTAGCAGTTGAAGAACCTATCCAGAGTTGGAGCCTACTGGAGGTGGTGACTCTGAAAGCTTCTCTTGTTACAGACCCTTTGCTTCTGGCTCTGTTTTCTTACTGGTTCCCAGAGGCAAGTGGCTTTTTCCACTGTACCATTCCATCTTGTCTCTCTCCTGCTGAAGTCTAAAGCAGCAGATCCTACTGACCATGGTTTGAACCCCTGTAATCATAGCCCCGACATGATCAATCCTTCTTTATGTGGACTTACCACACTGTTATAGGAAAACAAGGCTCACTAACATAAGGGCAAAAAGCCTCTTAACTTTTCCATGTCAGTGATACTGACTGCCTTAGTACATGTGCTTCCTAGTTTTTGAGTGATTGAGTGGACTTATGAATGAAAGCTCTCTTTAAGAGATGAGTAGGAAGCCCCGTATCCTGTCAGTTCAACCTAGATTTTTCTATTTACCTTTCCCCTTCTTCATTTTCCTCAGGCACAGAGGACTTGATTGCCACCACTGCTTCCCCAACCTCCAACTGCTTTCCATTTCAAGACTGTTTTCAGAGTCTACTGAGTGTAGTGTCTCTTTCCTTCCTTGTAAACGCAAAGCTGCTCGGTATGATTTTTTTCCTCTCCTTATGTGGAATCCATAGTAGACCATCAGCCAGGCATGAGCTCCATCCTCAGGAGCTGAGGTGGGAAGGTCTAGACATTGACGGCAGTCTCAGTTCCACAGTGAGAGCCCACCACAGTATAAGAATAAATACAATGAGACGAAGGCAACCTTTTGATCTCTATCAGCGATGCTTACCTGATAGAAAGTGGGCCAGAAGTGTGGAGTAGCCCAGAGGTTGCACTGAGGGCATGGGTTTCTAAGGTGTGTAAACCCTCATTCACCCTGCAGGTCCTAACCCTGATCCTGAGCACAGCATGAGGAAGATGACAGCAGCAGCATGTCATTTGCCCCTTTCCCACAGTTTTGTTTTCCCAGATTCTTATTTTTCTTCTATAAAAGCCATCACTACTGATTTGTTTTAAAAATAAGATTTAATTCCTAACTATTTTTTAAAACTATAGCCATCATGGAAGATCGAGACAGTTTCTTTTCTTTTTTAATGAGGTCAGTTGCATCGCAGGCATTAAAGAAGAATTGGTAATAAATTGCACTAATGAGACAGCTTGTGAATATGCATTAGGAGATTATGAAGACTAAAGCTTTCTGCAGTAGAATATTCATCGCTTATTAAAGAAATGCTAATTTATAGCAGTTGGTGTAAAATATTGTTATTTTATGCCTTGAAATAAATATACAAAAATAGGGGTTAAAAGTTCGCTTAAAACTTAGTTTAATATCTGAGAACAGGTCATTCTATGGCTTTCCTAATTACACTGAAATTCTTAGAATCAGTGACATAGTAGAATCTCTCAGATACACCTAAGGATCATGCAACTTAGTTTTCTGAAAACCACCTGCTCCTCTCTCCCTGTACTGGGACCGGACCTTGGACCTAATCCACATTGGATGTGTGCTTTGCCACTTGAGCTACTTAGTCTTCCTTTTAGTTTGAGACAGCAGCTTGCCAAATTGTCCAGGCTGGCCTTGAACTCATGATCCTCTTGCCTTGCCTCCTAACTGTTTGGGATTGCAGGCATGCATCTGAAACCCTGACTCTGCAAACTGCTGAAAGATCTTGTTTTTAAATTTTTTATTGTTATTATTAATTATTATTTACCAAATGGAGATACGATAGGTATTGTTAAATGAGTTAGGGGCCACTGTGTAGAAAGTTGCTAACAGTGTATTTAGCATCAGTGTAGAAAGTTAAGGAGGAAAGTGATTTATAGGCGTGTTTCTTTCTCCTCTCATCTTTTCAAGGTCACACTATGGTCTAGACTGGCCTAAGACAATAATTCTCCTGCCTCGGCCTCCCAAAGACTAGTATTATAGGCAAGCAGAACAACATTCTTTCTTTTTTAATATAAGAACCTTCCCTAGCCACTAATAACTTCAGAGAACAGAATGTGCTGGCTGCTGGACTGAGCACATTTCCCTGGAACTGGGCGTGGAGAGCTGGGTTGCTTCTCTCTCATCACACCTTCTCTCACCCCCTTTACTTCTTTCTCGAGTCCGGGTTTGCTCTTTTACTGCCTGGATAATCACTACTAGCCACATGTAGTGGTAATCCCTGACTTGTGACCAGTCTGAATTGAAATGTAACATGTGAAATCCGTAGCAGATTCTGAAGTGTTCTTTGTTTTATTTATGAATTTAACCATTGGGATTAATTATGAATTCAAGGTAGGGAAGAGTAAACACCCTCTACCTCATTTTTCTCACCATTTGTAAGTAAATCCCCCAGAATATAGGACATGGCGGAGGACTCTGAAGATGAAAAAGCCATTGACAAGTGTAAGGCTCAATCTCCCATGTCACAGAGCTAATTGAGAGAGGCCCAGCTGAATGCTTCCATGTAACTATATTTGTTTGATGTTCTGGAAAAGTAACTTCAAAGGGACAAGGAGAAGGGCCGCGGCTGCTATGCATGAGAGGAAGTGTCAGAGTGTCAAAGGGATGGAGGAAGGCTGTTCGGGAGACAGAATTATTCTGTGCCCTCATGTTGGTGACAACTCTACACGGGTCTGTGTGTGACAGTACAGCTTGTGTAGCATCTAAAAAGCAAATTTACTACACATAAAAATTTTTAAATTAAATTTCGTTTCCATTTTACTCTTTGGTGTGATTGCCAGTGAGCCCAAAACCAGTGGCTGGCAAAATGGTGTGCCGTGGGGTGCTTCCCATAGTGGAGATGCCAAGTCTGGAGAGCAGGATTTGCTGGGAGGAGGTCCTGTAAGGAAAACAAAGGCAGGGAGATGACCCAGGCCTACTTGGCCTTATTTTCTTTTTCTTTTTCCTACAAATATATTTTCCGTGCCTAGTACACAAAGACTGTACTTTCTCAGATGTAATTTCTTATCGTCTGTTTTCTTTTGTAGTAAAAAAGATACAGTCTTTCAGGACAAAACACACCCTCCACAATAAAATTATTACCATATTAATTATTGTTCATCAGTAATGCCTTTCAATTTGTAGGCAAAATGGTACTTTAACAAGTTTTTCAACATATTAATGATAATATCCTTGGGATCCATATTCAGGTTCACAATTATTTAGTTGATATTATTGTTTAAATGTTTTATTTTCCCCAAGAGGCACTGATAAATCGATCTGTGGATGCTGTAAGGATGATGTCCTCCTGGTACATGGGCTTTCTTTTCCTCAGCTTGATGCAAGCTAGCGTTTTCTGGGAAGTGGAACCTCAACTGAGAAACAGATTGTCAGCAAGTTTTTGCTTGGTAATTGATAGAGGAGCACTGCTGAGCCCTGATAACCACTCAAATCATCCCTGTGGTGGCAGCGTGTCCTTGCTCCTGCCCCAGTGTTTCGGGTTCTCAAATGAAAGACATACACACATGCACATGCATGCATTCACATGTGTGTGAACACACACACACACACACACACACACATACACACACACTCTTATATTTTAATATTCCTAAACAGCTCAATGGCTGGGTCACTTTCACACTTCTACGTGGCTTAAACACTCCCCTTTGATATTCCCCAGTTATTGCTTACTGTCCACTTTGGCTGCCCTAGACCCAGGCCTGTAGCTCTCTTGGGCTGAGTTCCCCAGCACCTACATGACAGCCGTGTTCCCTATCCAGCACAGCTTAGAAGTGGCTGGCTTCTCCTCCTTTCCTGACTTAGCAGCTGTTTCCCTTCCTACTCTTTCCTCAGTCCCTTGCCCAGGACCTAAAAGTCCAGGCCCTGTCTCCCTGCCCAGCCTTTGGCCACTGGCAACTTTATTTACCAATCAAAACAAATTGGAGACAGGGTCCCTCAGTGTCTTATGTGTGGACATGCAGATTCTCATGCAATCTTGAGAACATTAACATAATCAGCATTAGATCAAAGCCATAACATTTCCCCCCCCTTTGTCCACTAAAAAGGCCTTTTTTCTCAGATACACATTGAACATAGTTATAAAAGCTATATGTAAACTATAATATATGATGTACACCAAATGATGTCTAGTCCATCAATTTTATCACTTTAGGTACATTAATCTAACATATATCTTAACTTAAAGAGTTTAGAGTTCTATACCAGAATTACGTTTTGGTTTTAACTTGCATTACCATCTGAAAACCATCCTTTCAGATCTACATCATCTTCCTCAATGCTAAATAACTTAAGTTTTATTATGAGACAATAACTAGTCTTTAACCCTTTCAGAGATCTGAGAACAAATTAAATATTAACTGAATATATAGGAAGCACACAAACGTAGCTTCCAAAATTTAAAAAATTTGTTGACAGCCAACATCCTAAACAGTCCCCTATTCCTCATAATGTGGGAGCATCTGTCTTCAGCCTTCTGGCTCAGAGCTATCTGACAGACTTTAAGTGAAGTAGCAGTTATCAAGGACTAGCTTACCCTGTCTTGGCAGAGCTAAGCTGTCAACCATCCAGCATCATGTGTCCTTTCCTGGACAGTATTTTTTTGTCTGCAGATGAATTAGGGAAATTCTTACCCAGTGGCTACTTTGCCACTATTGGAGCAACCCTACATGTTGGTTATGATGTTCAGTATCTTCTTTGACCTGTAAATTGGGCACTGTCAGGAGCAGCCATGTTTCTTCCTCTAAAGGTCGATTAATATATCCACAACAGAGGAGGGCCTGGCCTATGGGATTGGTGGCACCCCTTGACAGATGATACTGGGCAGTATAAGAATGTAAGCAGTTTGAGTCATAAGGGGCATACCCCTATGGCTTCTGCTTCAGTTCCTGCCCTCAGGTTCTTGCCTTATCTTCTCCTGATAATGGATTGTAACCCAGAAGCCAAGTAAAACATTTCCTCTCCAGAGTACTTTTGGTCATGGTGCTTCCACAGCAGCAGAAACCTAAATGTGATGGGTGGCTTCCAGGAGCATGCCTGGCCAGTCTGCTGCTAATTGAGTTAGGAATGCCAACCCTAAATGAGAGTTGGATCTAGGGATGTTATGATAGGCTATCTACTGGTAGATCTAAAGAAATTGAAATGATAAGGTTTAATTTAAAACCCTGAGGTAGGTTCAGAAATTCAGCTGTCTCTAAGTAGGAGAGAAGGATATGTAGGTTAGCTGTAGTAGGTAAGGGAAAGTCTGAGGTTTTAGTTGGCAGGAAGCATCCTACTTCAGTTTGCTATGATATCTAGCACTAGAAGGCTGCTATCTACGATGAAGGCCTGGCTTTTCTCATGCTTAGTTCTAGATATTGTTCTTGAAGAGCGTGATGAGCATATCAGAGACAAGGAGCAGCACCACCAAGTTAGACGAGGAATAGTGGAGGCGACTGGGCTGTACAGCTTGGCCAAGAGGTGACCCACAGCAAGGAAGAGAGAGGTCAGAAGACTGCCTTCAAAGTGTCTAAAGTTTATGACACTAAAGAGAAACCTGTTTTATAAACTAAGAACAAGTGGATAGAGTTTTTTGGTGGAAGAGTGGAATTTAAATTTCAGCATAAGGAAAGATCTTGTAGTTGAAACTAATTCTTAGAAATGACCCGCTTCTTTAGTGTTCTGTTAAATTCTTCTGCTTAAATCTGCCTTTCAGTTTTAATTATCTCCTTTATTCTGATGTTTTCTGGCCTGACCCCCCCTTCCTCATACTTGGGTTCATAGTAAATAAGCATGTAATAGAGCAGTTTAGAAGAATAAACTGAATTCTTTATTGCATCTGCACTTGTATTTCTACTGGGAAGTAGACTGAATAGCATGACCCTAATTCACTGGGAACCTGTGCACAGGCTGTGTTTCTTCTGTGTGGAGTGGAGTTAGAACATAGGGTCTGCTTGGCTGCTTTGGTGACTGCCCCCCCAAGAAGCCCGATGCCTTCTAGAGAGTGTCAGGTGCCATGGTGCAAGTGTGGAAAGCTGCCTTGTGCCTGGATTTCTGTGCATTTTTAGATGTGTTACCCCAGGAAGCAGTTATGATGCACACCTGGAAAGAAATTTCCTGAGCATTGGTCCTTCTGTGGTAGACCAGTGAGTCTCAGAGGGTAATGTCAAGCAAGACTCAAAACTCCTTTTGTTGTTAGGTGGCTATAGCACTTTGAACATCTCTGTTTCCTTTCTCTTTTTCTCTTAACCTCACCTCAGATCACCTCAGATCCTATTTTTATTTCTTTGTTCTCCTGCCTACTCTTCATTTTATGACAGGTCGAAGTAAGCAGTGCCCAAGTCACCTGTACTCAGATCTCACATCCTCTTCTCCAGGGTGAGATAAAGGAAAGGCAGTGTTATTGCCTTTCCCTATGATTTGTGTATGTCTTTATGTTCCTACCAAGTCGGCCTCAAGGGCAGGTGCTGTGCTTTCTACTTCCTGTGTAACTCCCAGGTGTCCTGTGTGCTCATCTGTGCGGAGTGCGCTTTTAATAACTGTTCTTGACTGATTTACTCACTGTTCTCTATAGCAGGAACACAGTGCCACACGGGCCTTCAAGGAGCCCACTGAGCATCGAGGCAAATGCTTCAGTCTTCTGAGAGAGTCAGAGCAGCATGAGATCTCAAAAAGCACTTGAACAACTTTGTTTGAAAAATAGCCATACAGTATTTTTGCTGTATCTAATATAGCAAATGCCGCTTCTCTCTTATAACTTTCTCAGAAGATCTTTTCAGATAGGGTATTATAATTTGGTATACAATATTCCTCATTTGTGAGAAAATTTTTACTATGAATTTAGATGTTTTTCTTTGTCATAAAATATTTACTAAAATTTAATGATACATTTTTAACATTTTTAGTACTTTTAAAAAAGATATGTAAGAACTTTTTAAAAAAGTGAAAATATTGTATAAGTATTCATGTTATAAAGATCATTTTTACTTTCAAAAAGAGACCATTGTAGAGTTCTTTAAGTACAGAACTCCTAAAAATGCACTTTCAGCTTGACTTTATTTACAAAGAGTAGATCTACCCATAACCATTCAGTAAACATTTTATAATTTATTTGTGTTTAAGAACATATTTCTTGGAAGTGGGGTAGTTTTTGCATCATACTAGAATAACAGCTTTATTGAATATAGTTCACGTACCATTCGATCCACTTTTTAAAGTGTATGGTCTCATGGTTTCAGGATAGTCACAAAATTGTGCAACTATTGCCACTAACTGTGCATTTCCATCACTGCAGAAGGAACTCTGTGTTGCACCCACTCTCTTTTTCCTGTCCCCAGGCAACCACAAGTTACTTCTGCCTTTACATTTGTGTATTTTGAACATTTTATATAAATGAATAAGTGACCGTTCCTCATCTTTAAATATTAGCATTAACGATTTCAAAGTTGATCTACATTGTAGCATGTATAATAATGAGTTTACTCCCCTGTCTTTCCCCCTCTTTCTGTCTCTCTTTCTCTTGTTCTACATTTATCCATTCTTCAGTTGATGGGCATTAGATGTTTATACTTTTTGGCTTTTATGGACTATGCTTGTGTGAGCATTCATGTGCATGGCTTTAGGTGGGCATGGTTTCAGTTCTCTTGGGATCTCTTAGAGAAGAGCTGCAGAGTCCAGTGGATAACTCTATGTTTAACTTTCTGAGCAACTGCCAGACCACTTTGTATTATTTTGTGTCCTGCTTGCTGTGTTAAAATGCAGCCTTTGCATTACTTGTTATTGTCTATCTTTTCTATTATGGGCATCCTAGTGAGCTGTGACATGGTTGTGGTATCTCATTCTGATTTTGATGATACCTCTTCCCTAGTGTCCCATTGAACATTTTATGGGCTTTTTGACCACTTGTAAGTGGAGAAACATCTCATAACAGTCCTTCCTGATTTAAAATTTAGGCCGACTTTTTATAACTGAATTGTTAGTTTTCTTCATGTATTTTGTATATGTTCTGTATATTATTTATCAGATATGTTGTTTGCCATATTTTATGGGCTTTTTACTTTCTAGGTAGTATTCTCTGGAGGACAGTAGCTTTTAATTTTGATGAAGTCTCATTTATCCTTTGTTGGTGTTGTTGCTTGATTTGTTTTTGGGTGGAAGAAAGTGTTAATGCTTTCCAGAGAGACAGAATCAACACAAGGTACAGATACACAGAGGAGATTTATTAGCATCAGGGAAACTGACCCTGATGGGCATGAAGGCTGTGAAGATTTATGACATTGTCAGTAAGTTGTGGTTACGGGAGGCTGGGCTGCAGTATGACCAGGCCCTCTTAGAAAGTTCCAGAACTGGAGACCCAGTGATGTCATTCTCAGGGTAAGGCCAAAGGCAGAGACCCCAGAGGATGCTGGTGTAAGTCCTGCTAGGTTACATGTGAGTCTCCTGTGTGTAGACGCAGCTCACTCTATGCTTTAACAGTTTTCCTGCTGGACCTTCAGTTCAGTTGGCCGCTGAAATGAGCCACTGCAGAGTTGCCTGCCTGAGCAGCGCTCTGATCCAATGCCTTGAGGATTCAAGTCAGCTTCCTATAGTAGTTTTCATTTTAGTTATTGCCTTTAGGCTTTTTATCCACTTTGTATTAGTTTTTCTATATTATGTAAAACTAGGACCCACTTCATACATTGGCTGTCCAGTTGTCTCAACAATATCTGTTGAAAAGATACTTTAAGATGGTTTTATTTGTATTGTTATCTATACATATAGGTGTTGATCTGCATGAGTATATGCGACTTGTGCATGGGTCAGGCAGAGACCAGAAGAGCATGTATGATCCCCTGAAGCTGGAGTTACAGGTGGTTCTGAACTGCCCCATGCGGGTACTGGCAACTGAGCGTGGCCTCTAGAGCAGTTTGTTCTCTGCCATCTTAACCAAGTTTCCTTTTCAGTGCTTGAGATAAGACTCGAAGCTTCCCACATCAGACAAGTGACAAGTCCTTTACTGCTGAACACCCTTAACCCCTAAATTCATTTTTTTCCTTGGGGGTAGGCAGTATCTTATTATAGGACCTGGGCTAGCCTAGAGCTTGGTATGTAGCATAAGCAGATTTCAGATTCACAGTCCTTCTGCTTCAGACTTCTGAGTCCATTACTGTTATGTTCTATACCCAGTTGAACAGATTTTTTTTTTCTTTTTAATTCTGACTTCTGAGACGAGGTCTTGCTATATAGTCCAAGGTGGCCGAAAAATTGATGTGAGCTCATGCTTATCCCCCTACCCCCACCCCGGATCCTCCTGCCTGAGCTTCCAAAAGGGCTGGGATTACAGGTGTGTGTCATAACACCCAACTTCAAGACTGGAGGTGTAAGTCTCTGTTGTAGTATTTATTGTCAGATACAGTCCCGGAACTCTTGCACTGTGTAAACAGACAATACCATTCCCAGCAGGTCCCGCTCGGTTCCTCTCTCCAGCCTGGCTCCCACCATCCTGCTTCCTGTGAAGCGTACTCGAGTCTGTCCTTTAATTCACTTCCACGGTGCCTTTAGAGTTCATCCACGTTGTAGTATCTGTCAGAATTCACTTTCTTTTAAGGCTGAATCTTATCCCATATATGGCATGTTTTTTTTTTTTTCATTCATCTGTTGATGGGCTCTTGGTTTGTTTCTACTCCTTGTCTGTTGAAAATTATGCTGCCATGAAAATTAATATTTGAGCCCTTTTTTTTTAATTTGATGACCTCCAGTGTATAAAGTTTATATTTCCTTAAATTTGTTCCTAAGCAATTCTGTTCTCAGAAGTGGGATTTTTGGATCTTATGATAATGTATTTTTAATTTCTGAAGAGCCACTGCTCTGTTTCTTCTGCAGCAACATCATTTTACGCCCCTGCCAACACTGCTCAGGGCTTGGTTGTCTCTGCACCGTCCCCACAGCTCTTTCTGTCATTGTTGTCCCTCTTAGTTGCTGTCATAATGGGTGCAAGAAAGTAAAATGACTTATATTTGGGGACTAGATTGAAGTCTGTGAGGAAGTTGGCCCCAAGAGTGGACTTTTTGTTTTGCTTTCCTTCCTTTGCCTCTCCCTTGCTTTCAAGAGTCCTTTTGGGCTATCTAGGAGTCTTGCATTTCTCGGTGACTCTGAGAATTGGCCTTCGGTTTGTGCAGATAGTCTGTGGGGATCGTGTGTGAGTTGTGTGAAATCTGCAGATCAGTGTTGCCTCAGTATCATTAGAGCTCTGACGTGCAGATGTATTTCCCTTTCCATAGGCCTTCTGGGATTGATTTTTAACAGTGTTTTATGGTATATTTATATCTCAGTGTATAAAGTTTGTATTTCCTTAACTTTATTCCTAAGCAAATTTTTTTTATGCTACTGTAAATGGAATTGTTTCCTTAATTTAATTTTGGGATTTTTCCTTGCTAGTATACAGAAATGGAGGGGTTTTTTTTTGTTTGCTTTTGTTTTTGCTTTTTACTATTTATCTTATATGTAGAAACCTCTCTGAAACTGCTTATTAGTCCACATAGTAATTTTTCCTTTTGATTTGTTAAGATTTACCATATGCAGAACTAAATCACTGTGGGAGAGGTGGGTTTGTTTGTTTTCGCCCTCCAGTCCAACACTGAAGAGAAACAACAGGACTGGATATCCTGGGATTGCAGCTTTAGTGTTAACTGGTCTGGAAATAGTTATTACTGACACTGTTCTTTTGGGAAGTTGAACATTTAGAGTTTTGACTTCCTCTAGTAACTACAGCAATGCCGCTTCTTCTACTGGAACTGATTGGTTGATTGACTGATCTCAGTCAGTTCTAGGGTTTGAGTCCAGGGCCTCGTATGTTCTGGGCAAGTGGTTTTCCACTGAGCCCTGCTTTAAGCCTTTTTGTTACTCCAGTTCCCAGTGCTTGAAACTTGTGTTTCTCAAAATTGGTGATGGCCGTGCTTTATTAACTTAATGAGAAACATTCTAAAAGCAATTAAGCACGCAACCTTAAGGACACGTTTCAGTGAGTCAGTCTAGTGAGTGCGCTCTCCTTAGGGAGTCGTGCCTGCCAGCATGTGCAGATAGAAGCAATGAGGTCAGCCATGCTGTATCTTCTGGAGAGTCTTATCCATGGCTAGGAACGATGCCTTAGCACTTTGGAAGTTTAGAGTTCATAAGGTGTAGTTGGCAGTTGGAGATATTGATAATGATGGTTTGTAAAGGAGATGGGGTTGTGTTTCCTTTGATTGTTTCGGGTGCATTTTCTCACTTAAACTTAGTTCCCAACTAGAAACTCTGGAGGTAGCACTGCGGTGCTTTGTAGTTTCCTACAGACTTTCTCAGTACTTAGATATCGTTCACAGAATAGAGGACCTTTTTATATTCCCAGCATTTCTGGGGATATATCTAAATATTCCCATATTTTTATATAGAAAAATCTAGAGTATATTTTTGTGAGCTGCACTTTTGCCCTGTAAGAGACATTAAATGAGCATAAGAACCGTGTTCTCTGGATGCTTGTAATATATGTAGGAAGTTCAAGTATGTCTACTTACCATATCCTTGTAATATATGTAGGAAGTTCAAGCATGTCTCCTTACCATATACTGAATATATATATATATATATATATATATATATATATATATATATGTATGTAGAAAGTTCAAGCATGTCTCCTTACCATATACTGTATATACATGTAGGAAGTTCAAGCATGTCTCCTTACCATATACTGTATATATATGTAGGAAGTTCAAGCATGTCTTCTTACCATATACTGTATATACATGTAGGAAGTTCAAGCATGTCTCCTTACCATATACTTGTAATACATGTAGGAAGTTCAAGCATGTCTCCTTACCATATACTGAATATATATATGTATGTAGAAAGTTCAAGCATGTCTCCTTACCATATACTGTTTATACATGTAGGAAGTTCAAGCATGTCTCCTTACCATATACTGTATATATATGTAGGAAGTTCAAGCATGTCTCCTTACCATATACTGTATATATATGTAGGAAGTTCAAGCATGTCTCCTTACCATATACTGGATATGGGTGTATCTGTGTGTTCCTTTTTTTGTTTTCTTTTTGGTTAGTTTTTAAAAATTGAAAATAGTTATTTCTTCAATATATTTTGTTAGTTTCACCTCCCCCAGCCCCTCCCAGCCCCTCCCAACCCCTCCCAGCCCCTCCCAACCCCTCCCAGCTCCTCCCAGCTCCTCCCAACCCCTCCCAGCCCCCCAGCTCCTCCCAACCCCTCCCAGCCCCTCCCAGCCCCTCCCAGCTCCTCCCAGCTCCTTCTGAGCTCCTCCCACCCAAACTCACACCCATTCTACACTCTTCTGCCTTTTCTCATTAGAACATAAATGACTGTCTAAGAAACAAAACAAAACAAAAAACAGAACAGAAAAACAATGAACTAAAGGAAAAAAAGAGGCAAAGGGGGAAAAAGCACAAAAAACACATGAAGACACAGAGATAAACACACTTGCGTACACATAAATTGTGCATAACCAGAAGGAAGCCATACTATATCAGGCAAAATCTTGTAAAGGATAGGGGGAGACCAGACAAAGCCAGGTGAGATAAAAATACTCTCCAGAAATGCTATTGAGTTCATTTTGTGTTGGCTGTCTATGCTGGGCATGGGGCCAGCTATTAAGTGTGCTTTGTTTTTCCTGTGAGACTCTATTGGAGAAAACTTACTTTATTTTTGGTGAGTGGTTATCAACTGGAGATACAACTTTTAGGTTAGAGGTGTGAGCTTTTGTCCACTTCCTCTCTCAGCCGTGAGACTCCGTCTGGCTTAGGCCTGTGCAGGCCCTGCATGCAGCCACAGCCTATGAGTTCATATATATTGTATGTTAGTCCTGTTGTGTCTGGAAGGTTCTGTGTGTTCTTATCTCCAGCACTTACTGAGCCCCTTGAGGATGAGTACTTTTGAGTTAACAGAGTATGTCATGGTGCCTCTTATGTAGACCATGTTTATGATAACTTTTAAAATTAATAGAGCCATAAAACAGTTTAAGGTTGTAACCAAATATTTAAGCAGTGTTGTGACGAAGCAGAATTGATGAGTTTCAGAATTAACATTGATCACTATTCTGCAGATTGATGAGAGGAGACCCTGTGCAGGAGAAGGTAATATGAGCGGCTCATGAATGGTTGGAGCCAAGTGAGAGCCCTCACTCATGGGAGGTGGGTGCTGTAGTATTCGGGAGGCATTGAGCAGATCCCAGTGCCAGAGTAAACGGTTTGTATTGGCTTGTAGACTTCAGGAGGGTGGGTAAATATGTAGGAACATTGTATTTTGGAGGGCACAGGTACCACATTGTAAGGTTTGCCCTTACTATATTCAACATTACAAGATTGCTGAAATTTTCCCAGTCACAAGTTTCCTATCAATAGTACTTTAATAAGCTCTACTTGGGGACTGGTGTATATTGTGGTCCGGAGGGCAGCTGGTACTACGCTACCATGTAAGAGGGTATGATTGAGTGAGTTTAGCGTTTCAGTTCTTTACTAGTAGAATTCAATGGTTTTAGTGCCTACTGTAGGCCCTAGAGCAAGGTTCATTATTCAGTGAAGTGGGAGTGTGTACACTGGGCAATGTGGATAGAGCTAGGGGCAGCACAGAAGTCCATGGTAGTTCATTTGGAGGAACTATTGAGATGGCTTGTGTTCTAGAGTATGAGAGCTTGGACCATCACGACGACATCTTTACACTTTTGAGTCTGCTGTGAAATGCCTCATGTATACACATGTGAGGGCTCAACGTGGAACTGAAGCCAGAATGTTTCATTTTGGGTTGCATGACGTAAATCTTACCCTTTGGACAGTGAAAGTGAGTCGACTGACAACTGTGTTGTATGTAGGAGTTGTATGTGAGCAGAAATGTACACACCATGAAATACTTGCAGTCCAGTGTATGTTAGATTACCTGCAAACTAATCTGCACATTAGTAATTATGAGCAGAAAGTTAGGGACTGAACTTCTGGCTGAGTAGAGAGAATACAGGAGCTGAGTAAGGAGAGAGGAGGAACAGGAGACCTTGGCACTCCTGGCGTGCTCACAAGACCCTGCAACTTGCTACGTCTGAGGATATCACCACTACCAACACCACACTTGTGTATGGCTTGTTGAGGGTTGCCCTTCTGAAGGCTGGACGTGGTGCGGAGCACACTTGTCTCCTTCACAGTAAGTCTGTCTGCCGTGGCAGCACCGCGTCACCACTTGTGTACTGATAAGGACCCTTTCTAAGGTTGTTCAGTTAATAATGTTAGGGACCCTGGAATGTAACTGGGGCCTATTTGACTTCAGGCCGATGCCCCTCCTATTATTTCAAAGGTACGTGTGTTTAATTTCTGTGCTTACACAGAATCAGTTTTCAGTAGAGGCATCTTAATTAGCAGGCAGTGATTGGACAGTTGTGTTTCCTGTAAAAGACAATCAGCATGTGTTCATGGAGCTGTTTCTACTTTCCTCCTGGGGTATTTATAGTCACAGTGTAGTGCACTTTTTTGATTGCTTATTGTGGATGGTAATTTCAAAGAGGATATCAGTTCTTTTATCTGGAGAATTAATCATTCAGAAAGTACTTTTCAAATTTGTTTCTTAAACTAAATATAAATTTCTTTAAGTTCTTGATGCATTTTTCAGAATGCCCATTTGCAAGGGACTAAGAAGAGCTTGTCATTTTCCTACCTTTCAGGGGACATAATTTTCAATGCTCAGTACCCAGAGCTGCCTCCTGATTTCATCTTTGGAGAGGATGCTGAGTTCCTGCCAGACCCCTCTGCTCTGCACGTGAGTACTGCAGGCTCACTCTCATGGCCTCTGTGGAAAAGAAAACAAAAGTGGCATTTGGTAATTGCTTAGTCAAATGTGGTTTTCCCTTTCTGTGGGATAAATGCAACTCTCCAGTTCCAAATCCTTAAAGAGAAGAGGGTTTGCATCGGAGTTTTACTTTGGGACCTTTTACATTACATCTACAGTATTGGTTGAAATAATTTTTCTTCAGCTTAAAGACACATGGAAGATGTTTTCTTTGTTTCACTGTGATCGTCCACACCTACAGTCGTGTTCGCCAATGTTTAATAACATTAAGTAAAATGCTGGTTGGCTTTGTAGGGTCTTCTTTTCCTTTTTGGTTGCTGAAGCGAAGTGGCAGATTTGGACCTGCACATCTGTGATTAGTGCCGTACAGGGAAGACCAGACACCAGCCCTGCAGTTGAAATGTTTCTGGAATTAAAGCAAGAAGACTCACTGATAGAGGAAGGGGTCTGGTACCTGTCTGAGCACACACAGTTTGTGTGACAGTTGAATCTCTTCATGGTCGAGGAAGTGTAGGTGCCATTTTGTCTAGTGTTGCTTTCTTTTTCTGAGTCAAATCTGATGTAATAGCTGTACTCTCTGAAGAGTATAGCTTTGTTGATGAAAACTATTACTAGTTTGCTTTCTAGATTTTTTTTTCTTTTTTGGTTCCCTAAAACTGTGTATTTGATATTTTGATGACTTAACTTTGAAAGTTTCCTCATTTCTCCAGCTTCCATTTAAAGGCGAGGTACTAGGTACAACTGAAAGAATTACATTGAAATTTCACACAGCTGTGAAAATAATGTTAGCAGGAGTTTGTTGTAAGGTTTTAAATAATTTCACATGAACTTTTGTTTGACTAAAATTTTTCCAGTTAAGTTAAATACTGCTTCCTTAGAAGTCAAGGTGTTGGTATTTACCCCATATTAAAATTGAGAGGCCCCCCTGCAGTAAATGAGACTGGAGCATTACTGTATAGTTCTTTTCTGTCTGAAATCTGTGCAGTGGACAGAGGCCTACATCAAATGCAAAGAAACGTAGCCTAAGTGTCGCTGGAATTTCCAGAAGGTGATCAGAGAAAGCCTTGTGGAGGGGGTGATGTTTGCCTTCATCTTTCAAGAGAGAAAGAAAAGTGGGAAGTTTGAGAGAATTCAAGTAGGTAAGAGGCTGATGCAGATTGGAAGAAGCTGTGGTTCATATGATGTGTTGTAGAAAGGGTACTGCTAACAGTTGCTGGTATGAGCATCCCTGTAAGGCAGCCACAAAGGCTAGGTGCATTTGGTGGTGTCTCAGCTAGGGTTTGCACTGCTATAGTCAAACATGACTAAAAGCAATGTTGAGAGGAAAGGTTTGGGTTTTGATTATTTGCTTTAATCTTACAGTTTATAATCTATTATCCAGGGAAGTCCGGCTGAGAACCCAACGTAGGAATTGATGAGATCATGAGGTGTCACTTGTTGGCCTGTTCCTCATGACTTTCTCAGCCTGCTCTCTTACACACCCACGGCCACCTACACAGAGATGGTACTGCACACAATAGTCTGTGCTCTGTCTCCCACTTGTCACTAGTCAAGAGAGTGCCCCACAGGCTTTCCTATTGACCATTCTTATGGAGGCAGTCTCTTGGTTGAGAGTCCCTCCTCAGGTGATGCTGGCTTGTGTCCTGTTGACATAAAAGTAGTCAGCCCAAGGACATTGGTGGAGTGTAGAGCCACTGAAGGAAGAGCAGGATGAAAACTACCTCATGGAACAGTGTTTTTTTTTTTATTGTTTTTTTTTTTTTAATTGAACAGCTTTATTTTAAAAAACAGAGATAAATGTACAGATTTTAAAAGGATTTTTGCATAAAAGTATATGAGTACATTTTTGTCAGTACTTGATTTTTTTAAAGTTTTGATAGTATGGCTTAAAATCTTACTAGTTACAATGAGCATAAAGTACATGTAAAACAAGATGTAACCTGGAAATAGTCAAAGTTTTATTGGTGTGTAAAGATTAAGCATAATGATTTTTCATCATTTTTTTTGACCTTTGTTTTTTTTGAACTTCATATAGTCTGTGAGTTGTTTCTGGGGTGTTCAGATCTTTCTGGGGTTAGTATCCCTCTATCAGTGACTGCATATTATGTCTGTTCTTTTGTGACTGGGTTATCTCACTCAGGATGATATTCTCTAGATGCATCCATTTTCTTAAGAATTTCATAAAGTCATTGTTTCTGATAGCTGAGTAGTACTCCATTGTGTAAATATACCACAATTTTTGTATCCATTCATCTACTGAAGGACATCTGGGTTTTTCCAGCTTCTGGCAATTATAAATAGGGCTTTTGTGAACATTGTGGTGCATGTGTCTTTGTTGTATGTTGGAGTGTCTCTGGGGTATATGCCCAGAAGTGGAATAACTGGGTCTTCAGGTAGTACTATGTTCAATTTTCTGAGGAATTGCCAGACTGATTTCCAGAGTGGTTGTACCAGTTCACAACCCCACCAACAGTGGAGAAGTGTTCTTCTTTCTCTGCATACTCGCCAGCATCTGCTGTCATCTGAATTTTTGATCTTAGCCATTCTGACTGGTGTGAGGTGGAATCTCAGGGTTGTTTTGAATTGCATTTCCCTGATGGCTAATGATGTTGAGCACTTCCTTAGATGCTTCTCAGCCATTTGATATTCCTCAATTGAAAACTTTTTGTTTAGCTCTGTACCCCATTTTTTAATAGGGTTGTTTGATTCTCTGGTGTCTAACTTCTTGGATATTAGGCCTCTGTCAGATGTGGGATTGGTAAAGATCTTTTCCCAATCTGTTGGCTGCTGTTTTGTTTTCTTGACAGTGTCCTTAGCCTTACAGAAACTTTGCAATCTCATCAAGTCCCATTTGTCAATATTTGACCTTAGAGCTCGAGCCACTGGTGTTCTGTTCAGGAAATTTTCTCCTGTGCCTATGTGTTCTAAGGTTTTTCCTACTTTCTCTTCTAATAGTTTCAGTGTACCTGGTTTAATGTGGAGATCTTTGATCCACTTGCACTTGAGCTTTGTACAGGAGATAAGAAAGGGTCTATTTTCATTCTTCTGCATGCTGAGTACCATTTGGACCAACACCATTTGTTGAATAGATTGTCCTTTTTCCATTGAATGTTTATAGCTCCTTTGTCAAAAATCAAGTGACCATATATGTGAGGGCTCTTTTTTGGATCTTCTATTCTATCCCATTGATCCACATGCCTATCTCTGTACCAGTAGCATGCAGTTTTTAACACAATTGCCTTGTAATATAGCTTGAGGTCAGGGATGGTGATTCCCACAGATGTTTTCTTGTTGAGGATAGATTTCACTATTTTAGGTCTTTTGTTATTCCAGATGAAATTGGACATTGCTCTTTCCAACTCTATGAAGAATTGGGTTGGAATTTTGATGGGGATTGCATTGAATCTGTAGATTGCTCTTGGTAAGATGGCTACTTTTACAATGTTGATCCTTCCAATCCATGAGCATGGGAAATCTTTCCATTTTCTGAGATCCTCCTCATTTTCCTTCTTTAAGGATTTGAAGTTCTTGTCATACAGGTCCTTCACTTGCTTAGTTAGAGTTATACCAAGGTATTTCATATTGTTTGTGACTATTGTGAAGGGTATCTCTTTCCTAATTTCTTTCTCCACATGTTTGTCCTTTGAGTAGAGGAAGGCTACTGATATGTTTGAGTTAATTTTATATCCAGCCACTTTGCTGAACTTGTTTATCAGATGTAGAAGTTCTCTGGTGGAATTTTTGGGGTCACTTATATACACTATCATGTCATCTGCAAACAGTGATGTTTTTACTTCTTCCTTTCCAATTTGTATCCCTTTGACTTCCTTTTGCTGTCTAATTGCTCCAGCCAGGACTTCCAGTACTATGTTGAATAGGTAGAGGGAGAGTGGGCAGCCTTGTCGAATCTCTGATTTTAGTGGAATTGCTTCAAGTTTCTCACTGTTAAGTTTGATGTTGGCTATTGGTTTGCTGTATATTGCTTTTATTATGTTTAGCTATGGGCCTTGGATTCCTGTTCTTTCCAAGACTTTTAACATGAAGGGGTGTTGAATTTTGTGAAATGCTTTCTCAGCATCTAGTGAGATGACCATGTTGTTTTTTTCTTTGAACTTGTTTATATGGTGGATTACATTGATGGATTTCCTTATATTAAATCATCCCTGCATCCCAGGTTTGGTCTTCTCATTGTGTCCTGGATCTCCTGGATATTTTGGGTTAGGAGCTTTTTGGATTTTGCATCTTCTATGACTGTTTTGTCTATGTTTTCCATGTTGTCTTTGGCCCCTGAGATTCTCTCTTCCATCTCTTGTAGTCTGTTGGAGATGCTTGCATCTGTGACTACTGATTTCTTTTTTTAGGTTTTCTACCTCCAGGGTTGTCTCTTTTAGTGTTTTCTTTATTGTTTCCATTTCCATTTTAAATTCCTTCTTCAATTCCTTCTTCTCTTGGTTCTGTTTTCCTCTATTTCTTTGATTTCTTTGAGTGTTTTTCTTGTTTCCTCTTTAAAATCTTCTATTCCTTTATGCTTTTCCTTCCTTTCTTGTTTTAGGATCTCTATCATCATCTTGAGGTATGATTTCGGGTCTGAGTCTTCTTTTTCTGGATGTTTTGCATTCTGCTGTTTGCTGTGATGGGAGAGCTGGGTTCTGGTGTTGCCAGGTTGTCTTGGTTTTCTTTGGGTAAGTTGTTTCGCTTTCCTCTTGCCATCTTGTTGTCTGTGATTATAAGTGGTATTGTTGTCAGTGATTGGTTCCCATCTTTCCCTTGTACCTGGCCTGTGTCCCTGGATCTCTGCTGTTCCTGGTGGCAGATGGCCTGAGCACCTGTTATGCATGCACGGGCCCTCTGGGTGGTAACTGAGTCCCTAAGGCAGAGTTCCTGCTCCCCTGAACCAATGGCGGGGGCCCAGACCGCTCTGCGCCCTGGGTACTTGAAGTTCAGTCTCACCAGGCCTGAGTCCCTGGATCTAGGAACCAAGTTCCATGTGATAAAATGGATAGGAACACGCTCACAGCCTGCTTTTGGAATTGACTTGTCAGTTTGCAGTGTATGTCTTCGATATTGGCAAGCATGGTGAATGGAGAATTTGAGAGCTAGAAAGGGCTCTGAGATTCATCTTATTCCTGTCTGCTATTTTTGTATTGAAGAAACGCTGGTAGATTTATTGAATCCCATAGCAAAGCTGATATGGTAATTCCACTCTTGTGATGTTTCATCCCTGAGTAAAGTTATTATGGGAGCTTTTGGGAAATAAGCTGAAAAAGAACAGTGTCAGGAGGAGGAGGCACAACCAACAGTGTACTGGATCCAAGAGGAATCGATTGAGGACCTTAGGAAGGCTCCCGTCATGGGCCAGTGTGTCTGATAGGTGCAGCGAAGAAGTCAGAGCACACTCTTAAAGGTGCACGCTTGCTGTCGGTCTTGTTGAAACACCAAGACAGGAAACACTATAATTTGATCTCTAGTAGCTGTTTCTCTAGGCACAGCCTGCCCGGGGACTTGTCACTCAGTGTTAATAGGGTAGCATTTAGTTGTGCATTCCACCTGGACTCCCTCCTCTTGCCTGCACATGGAACGAATAAGAACTGTGGGCTGGGGAACAGACCCGTGTCAGGACTTTCCACGATTCCCTACCAAGTATAGAAAGGGATTTTGCACCCTCACACTCTGGGACCATACTTTGGCAAGTATGAAATTTGCTTTAAGTTACTGGTCTTAATCATTAAAATTCATGAAAAAAATGCATCTGATTTTTTGATTTATTTGTGTTTTTAATGTAAACAATATATTGGGTTACAATGATTAAGGGAAAATGAACTCTCCAACGTGGTCCAGCTTAAGAAACATAGTTTTAGATAAATTTATTGTATTTATTTAAATGTTTTTCTCCAGAAATCGAGATGGTGTCAATATGGAACACAAGTAAAGGTAAGGGAAGTAAATGGGCCTCAGACATCAGCTGAAGCCCTGCTTTAAGCTCAGATTGCTCCTTAAAGGAGGTGAGCTCTGTGGAAGGGTCAGTTGTATGTAAGATGCATCTCAGACCCCACAGAATCATGAAGACAATGAGCAAAGCCCTTAGTGTCCCCTGGCTTGCAAGTCTGGATGCATACTAGAATAAATTAGAAAACGTGTTCTGACTTGAGCTTTCCTGCTAGATTTAGGTATCTGGACAACCCAAGACAGAAGAGAATCAGTCTTCTGGGTTATTTTTCCGTATTGGTCTGAAGTGTGCTGGGAAGCACTGACTTAGTTGTCTATGAACATTTCTAGCACAGTGTTCTTTGCCTTTGCTTTATGTTGCTTTACTGAAGTGTGTTTTCTCCCTCGGGAATAGCATGCATACTTACATATGCGTGCAATTTTTTAAGAAGCAACTTTATTGCCACATAATGTGTATGCCACCTGATAAACCTACTTAATGTATTAATTCAGTGATTTTTTAGTGTATTTGTTGAATTGTGCAACCGTCACCACAAATTAGGGCGGGCACATTGGCATCACACTGAGAAGAAATGCCAAACTTACTATTGTCTGTCTTTTTAACTGGCTATCACTGGTAGCTCTTCAGTAAATAGTGTCTCCTTGTGATTTGAGTTTGTGTTGCTTTTTTTTTTTAAGTTTATTTTATTTTTAGATTTATTTATTATATATAAGTACACTGTTGCTGTCTCCAGACACACCAGAAGAGGGCATCAGATCCCATTACAGATGGTTTCGAGTCACCATGTGGTTGCTGGGAATTGAACTCAGGACCTCTGGAAGAGCCAGTGCTCTTAACCACTGAGCCATCTCTCCAGCCCTTGTGTTGCTTTCATGATGAGTGATTCGAGCCTCCTTTAACATTGTTGGAGAAGGATTGTTGACATCCTTTGCCTAGTTTTTCATCGACTTTATCCTTTCTTTTTTCTAAATATAGTTTTGGATCAGGGTTTTGTTTTTTGTTTTTATCATATACATGATTGGCCACATTTTTCACCCTGTTCTGTGGATTATCCTTTTTGTTTCTGAGGTTCTATCCTCTGTGGATCGGATGTGTGTGCTTGCCTGTGTGTACATTGGTAGGTCTGTGTGTGTGCTTGCCTGTGTGTACATTGGTAGGTCTGTGTGTGTGCTTGCCTGTGTGTACATTCTAGGTCCGTGTGTGTGCTTGCCTGTGTGTACATTGGTAGGTCTGTGTGTGTGCTTGCCTGTGTGTGCATTGGTAGGTCTGTGTGTGTGCTTGCCTGTGTGTACATTGGTAGGTCTGTGTATGTGCTTGCCTGTGTGTACATTGGTAGGTCTGTGTGTGTGCTTGCCTGTGTGTACATTGGTAGGTCTGTGTATGTGCTTGCCTGTGTGTACATTGGTAGGTCTGTGTATGTGCTTGCCTGTGTGTACATTGGTAGGTATGTGTGTGTGCTTGCCTGTGTGTACATTGGTAGGTCTGTGTGTGTGCTTGCCTGTGTGTACATTGGTAGGTCTGTGTATGTGCTTGCCTGTGTGTACATTGGTAGGTCTGTGTGTGTGCTTGCCTGTGTGTGCATTTGTAGTCTGTGTGTGTGCTTGCCTGTGTGTACATTTGTAGTCTGTGTGTGTGCTTGCCTGTGTGTACATTGGAAGAGTCCATTTGTCAACCTTGTGTCACTCTATGATACTTTTTGAGACAGTGTCTCTCATAGAACTCAGAGCCAGTCATTTCTGATGGAGTGGTCTGTCTCTATCCTGCCTGTTCTGGGACAAAGCTGCGTGTTTCCGGGCCTAGCTTTAGAGTGGTCCTAGGGACCTGAACTCAGATCTTCATGTACCAGAGTTCATGCACCTTAGTCTTTAAAAAGGAGTTTTAAAGTTGGGTGAATTTAAACTTATCTCTTTTTCTCACATTGCCTATGCTTTTGATATTCAAGAAACAATAGCCCAATCTGAGATTGTAAAGATTTAATCTAATATTTTCCTTAAAGAGGTTCTTTTTTTTTTCTGTCATACTTAGGTGTTTGTTCCCTTTTGGGTTCTTTTTTTTTTTTTTTTTTTGTATTGGTATGAGGCTGATGCCCAGCTTTATTTTGTAAGTGGATATTTAGATATGCTGTCATTGTTTATTAGAAAGGATGTGTTTCCCTCATTGAATTTTGTTGGCATTTTATTATCACTAAATTGATAGTAGTTGTGAGGGAGTATTTTGGGTTATTAATTCTATTTCATTGGTCTGTATGTGTATGTGTATAGTAGTGTTAGATTGCCTTCATTGCTGAGTTGTGTAATTTGTCTGGAAAGTAGTGAGTGGGACTTGTACATCATTGTTCTTTGCAGAACGCCTGGACTATTGAGGGTTCCTTGTGTTGCCATATACCGTTTAGACCAGCATGGGAATGTCTGCATAGAATCCACCTGGGGTTTTAAGAGGGCTGTACTGAATCTTATGTTAATCTGGACATGATTGTCGGTGTGAAACGCCTTTCCATTTATTTATACTGCCTTTAATTCTTTTCAACACAGTTTGTATTTTGGGTGTATGAGTTTTACATTTTGCTTTATGTTTTTTCTTTTTCTTTTGCACTGTTATAAATGAGATTGTTTATTTTAGTTTCTAGTTTTATATTGTAGCAATATAGAGACACAATTGATTTTTTAAATAATGGTCATATATTGTGATATTCTATAGTGTAAATTTTAGTGTAAGATTTTTTTCTATTGAGCAAAAATTTTTTACAGATTAAAAAAAAATCATTTTATTCCTGCCATTTTGAGGCAGACCAGTTTGTTCGGGAAGCTGGCTCAGAGTATATTTTGAGTTGAGATGTGATTATAAAATAGTAACACTGCTTTTCTCTTTCTCTCAAAACGAAGCTGAAAGCATTTCCCAAGACAAAAATGGAAACAGTATTGTAACAGACTCGAGAGTATATTGGAAAGTTGTATTTAAAGTTAACGATTGTAAATTATAGTAGAATTACCTCATGGCTTTATATTGTGTAAGCTAATAATTCATTCATTAAACCATTTAATTAGCATTAATTGAAAGTTAGGATATAGAACTCCAGGCAATTGACCCTGAATTGATCCCTGGGTTGTGGAAGAGACAGACCCCAAACTTCATTTTATAGCTTAGGAAAATTATAAAAATAAAACAGTGCATTATAGGGGGAAGATGTCACATGGTTTGGGGTGGCTGTGGGGATTTCTCATGCTGTGAAAGTTATTCATTCCACTTATGGATGCTCCTTTGGGGCCTTTTGTGCTGACTGTGATTAGGGAGACTCGGTTCTGTTTGCGCTTTAGCTTTGCCCCTTACATTGAATCACTCGCTGAGTCAGAGGCTGCTCTGCACTGCAGGGCAGGTCTCGGTGCCCATTCTTTCCTATGTTCATTCTGCTTGTGCTGGCCTTGTACCATGCTGTGTGTGAGGCAGTGAGTATTCCACGGCTGCCTACTGCTAATAAAGCCATACGAGACAACCAAAGGCAAATCAGTGAAAATCCCGCCTACGGTGGCTTTTGATTGTGCACGGTGTTCAGTGCTGTATAATGTAGAGTGGACTAAGTTATTTAGGAAGGTCAGATATAGATACAGAGAAGTAGGTACACTTAGGTATATTATAAAGATTGGAATAACTGTTACAAATACAGGCTTTGCATGTCTATGCATATGTACATATACATTCTTCCCTCTATATTCATATATATGTACATGCTCAATCATAAAGCAGAAGTTCCATTATAATGATGAGGAATATTCTCATAGGTTGGGACTTGAGTGCTACACTGAGTGATGGGATTTGTATGTGGCTGTCACTCAGTCTGTCTCACTTCTCACACTGCTCTTTGCTGACTCCCCTCCGGCTGCATAGGTGTCTTAACCTAAACACACTGCCACCTCAGGACCTTTCACAGACCACACACTATTTTCTTTCCTTCTGCTGAACTCTTTTCCAAGTTGCCTAAATAGTTTGCTCCCTGCTTCCTTCAAGTACCATATCCCGAAGATTCCCTCACAAAGCCGGACCACTCTCTGTGTTTTGACCTTCACGATGCCCTTTCGTTGTCACTTACTGCCAGGTGATAAGCTTCTGTTGCTCTTGTGGTGTCTGTCCTTCCTAGGGTGACCAGCTTTTCTGATTTGTCTGCCTCTGATCATTGTGACACTCAAGACACTTACTGTTAAAGCAGTACAGTCCGTAGACAGCTGGGCTAGAGTGTTGTCCTCTCTTTCCCAGAGTGGAAGGACACAGTGGGGTATTGGTTGGTTTTGTTCACTGCAGGGTGACAGTACATGCTTATTACAGGAGTAGATTTCCTTTGACATTATGTAGTTATAATCTCACTGATTTTTAAAACTAGATGTACACTTTTAATACATTTATAGAATATTAGGGAACATTTTTATCATTAGAACACTTTGGAGGGCTGAAATCAGTTACCAGAACTTGTAAAGCAATGCTTCTCAGCCCGGTCTTGCGACACTCTGTGGTATGCTCAGCTGCCTCCAAGGCTGTTTTGTAATTCTTTTCCCCAAAGTAATAATGATAATTCATTTTAATTTAAAATAAAGTTGCATAAAGTAGGAAAGTTGGATCATAAATTTAAGTGAGAGGAGCATGTGGCAATTCTAGGAGGGGGAGAAAGCAGAGCCGTCTGACGTCCCGGTCCGACGGTGAGGCTGATTTAGTGCCCGGGACAAGCTCTCAGTGCAACTCCACCAGCGCCACCGATGCTAGTCCTTTGAGCCCTGCTTTGACTGCTCGGCTGCTCTGAATGTGAACTCCCTCAGCCATCTAGGTTCTCCTTTGCTCCTCACGGTGCTGTCTACAGAGGACGATTTCTGAATAGGTCCTTGTAAAGTAGGTACCTGCCCCTGTGTACTTGAAACACATGCCACACGTGTTCTGAGCTGAATGGACCGCATGTCTCACTACTGGAAAATGGCAAACAGATGGAAAAAAACCTGGACACTTCCAAGTACTTGGACCTATAACATGTTTAACATGGAAGACTCTCCTTTTTCACATTTTTATTCCATACTGTTTGATGTGTCATTTAAGACTCATAAAGGACTTACCTTTGCCTCTGAAGCTGTACCTAGTGCTTGCGACTGAGGAGATTTGCATGAGGGGGTGAGGTGGTGACTGTGGAGGTGGAAGGGTAATAAGCACAGCTTCTGTGAGAACAAAGAGAAGATCTGTGAGTGCACGTATGCCTGGGGCCTTAGCACAGAATCAGCTCAGAAGGCACTAAGCTGATTAGTACTGTTTCCTGCTGTGTGCCTGCTAGGCCAGCGGTGTACTCCTGAGCTAGATCCCTATCTGAGTGGTCATAAGACTATGGTAATGTAGCCATTAGTGATGGTTTACATAGAGATAAGAACACAAGGCCAGATTATGTAGCACAGTGAATACTGAACCAGGACCCAGAAGAGGCAGCAGAACATCCCCACATCTGGAAGCTCTTCTCGAATTCCCTTCTATCTCCGTGCTCACCCACCTTGGAGTGAACACTGTACTGACCAGTAGCGTTTTAGTAATTTTACTCTTTGATTGTCATACAAACCAACTCAAGCAGTTTTACTTGTTTGATTTTATCTGGCCTCATCTCCCATGCAGTTTCTCTCTCTGTTGTTAGGTTTATGCATTGATGATAGCATCCCCTAGTATTAGCACACTACAGTTTTTATCTAGTCTGTTGATTCATTCACCTCTCGTCCCCTGCTGTTGCCAACAGTGCTGCTGTGGATGTTCTGCCTTTCTCAGTAGTAGCCGTGTGCTTTCCTGATGGTACAAATCATGCATAGGGGATAGATCTGTTAACGATTTCTCAGGAGATAGAAACTACCCTAGTAATTAAATAGGGAACATTTAGTATACAGAATTGTTAATTACTGAAAAAAAGCAAGAGAATGCTAAAGAATACAAACAAGACCAATGGTGTTGAAAACTGTTCCTTACGGCTAAAGGAGAGTAGCCTTAAAGGGACAAACCTAGAACCCTCTTTTTCTATCCCCATATGGACCACATCCATGATTTCAATTTATTCATTGGAAGAGGGTGTGACTACAGCCCTCTGGAAAATACCAACCTTCATTGTAGGTGCTGAGAGACAAAGCTGATGTTAGTGGCCTACTGGGTGTTTTCGGGACTGACGTCAGAAGTGGGGTGTGTGCAGTGCTGTGAAGCAGGCTGGACAGTGAGGGGCATGACGTCTGTTATACGACGTTGACATGACTACCATTGGAGCAAGATGGAGAGTCCCTGGTCCAGATCCTGGATGTGAGGCTCTGTGCCTTGTGTTCTTCCTGTGTCACTGTTGACAGGCTTGTAGAAGAGGTGAGAGGTGAGAGACGAAAGGTGAGAGGTGGGCAAGCACATTTAGACAACGCCCAACTCATCTCCCAAGTTATTAGTTTTTCATAAACTCATGCAATGACTTCTTAATTTTGAGAAAACAGTCTTTAGCCTCCAATTCTATCCAATCCTTTTTTTTAAAGACGAGAAACAAGTCATTTAAATTCTAGTTAATATTATACCAAAAAAGCATATATGTAAACAGAACCCAATAAGGAAACTCTCATCCTGGACCCTCCATTAGGCCCAAAGCCAAGGAAGCCAGGACGCTCGGAACCCTGGCTGTGATGATTCTGTTAGCCTGCAGTGTTCCTGGACATTCTCTGTGTGTGTGTGTGTGTGAGAGAGAGAGAGAGAGAGAGGGAGAGGGAGAGGGAGAGGGAGAGGGAGAGGGAGAGGGAGAGAGGGAGAGGGAGAGAGAGAGAGAGACATCACAGCTTGACTTCAGTTTTTCAATTTGATCTTTTTCTACAACTTTTAGTTTTCTGATGCATTTATCTTTTCCTCTAAGTGCACAATCTTCATTTTTACGCTAGTAGTCATTTTCAAGTCCTTGAGAGCTAATCCTAACATCTAGATTATCCTAGAGTCTGTTTTGCCTCCTCTCTTCCTTATCAGTCACATGGTCCTGTGCTTGGTAGCTCTTGGAATTGATATAAACACTAGATATTCCAATTACAAAATGGCAGCAGCTCCAAGGGTGGTGTTTTCTGAGAGGTGGGGGCGGGGAGTAAGGGAGAGGAGTGTAAAGACAGAAACAGACAGAAAATTGTCCTCTCTGAGAGCTGCTAAGCTGATTATTTCAGCCCAGAGACTTTGAGGGTGATTTATGCTTTAGGTAGGGCCACTTTTAGTTGTAAAGCCTGTTTTGGTTATTACTGGGAGCCAGTGATCCGTCTTTTGTGGCAGTTCTAAATGCCTGGCTTTCTCTGTATATAAGTCAATTCTTATCAAATGTTTGAACACACATCAGTATGGATCTTTACTCCCAGGGAACTCACATTTTACATTTTGTCTTGTATGACAGCAGATAACCACTCCCCTAGAGTTTTCTTAAGTTTCAATGCAGTGCTGAGCTCTGTTCACCCAAAGCCTTGAGGGGAACTGGATGCATATTTGAGGTCTCTTAACTCTGTGCCAGAAGCTGTCATGGTTTCCCTGAGCCACTGCAGCAGCTCTTGCCTGGTCAGTGCCTACATCCCAGCACCCCTCTGGGCCAATTCGCACATATCTCTGGGTAAAGCCGCTGTAGCAGTCAGTCTTCTCTGAGGTTCTCTGTCTCTGCCAATTCTTGCTTGTACAGAGAGAGGATTGCTTCAGAGAAATATCAGTCTTGTATCTAAGCTTCAGGCTGTTCTTGTTCTAAGCGCTGTTCTGTGCAAAGCCACAGCAGCCCATGTGCAAGTGCTCAGTTTTATTTTGAGAACATGTCATTTTACTTTGAAAATGTCATTTTTATCCTTTACTTTCAAAGCAAATTCATAAAAACCTAAGTGGACCATGAATGCTACACCTCCCTGTTGGTAAGAACACAGAATTAGACCTGAGCTGATGGCTCCATCTGCAAAGTATGTGCATCCAAAGCACAAGGCCTGGGTTCAGGTCACTAGGGCCCAAGTAAAAGGCGGGGCTAAGTGGATGCACTTTATATACCAAAGATGCTGAGATGGGAGGTGGAGACAGATGGATCTCTGGAATTTGCTGGCCAGCTAGCTTACTGTGCCCACTGAAACTAGAGAATATGAAAACCTGTCTCAAAGAAAAGGCAGATGGTGCTTAAAGAAAGACACAAGGCGTTGTCCTCTGATTTCCACATGCCTATACCTGTATCTGCATACCTACCCACTCCTCACATGAACATGTGCACACATACACACACACAGAGGGAAAATACATAATCAACCAAAAATTTATTATTGATAAGATGCTAATAATAATGTTGACCAAACATTTTAAGAAAAGATTCTAATTTCAGATATGAGATATGGGGCTGCTTGAGATTGTCCACAGCAGCTGACTGTGATTTGCTTCATGCTGTAGCAGAGGTGTGATTTTCCTAGCTGCAGATAGTTTCTGCAATCCTGGGGACTTCTCAGAGGATATATATAAATGCTAAGGACCAGAGAGGTGGGATGGGTTGTTGGTTGGTTACTGTTCGTAGTGGTTTGTTAAGTACTCATGCACAAAGAAAAAAGCAGGAGAAGAAATGAGATATCTTGACTGCAAAGATCAAACTTGCCCCAAGGAACTTGGCACCCCTAAACAGCTCGTCTAAGCATAATGTTGCTCCTCCCCCCACCATCCTTTTTTCTCCGTTATCTAGTGTTAGGGGGTTGAAAGGATAGGAAAACGGTCATGAAGGGTGGAAGAAAGATCCCACAAAGCAGCCAAAGTCCAACTACAGTTCCATAGCAGTGAACTTCTTTTATTATAGAAATCTTGGTACTTAAGTTCCCATAGATTTTCCTGGTGTGAAGTAGAATGTTATTTAGAGAGAGCATCTCTGGTTCTTTTGAATTGAGAACAGCTTATACTAATAAATCTATCAGTAAATGCTCAGTGTGAGTGTGAGAAAATGACTAGATATTCTGGTGGGAAATTGGTTTATGTCCTGATGAGACAGAAAGTCTATGAGTACTCTGTCCATGAAGGCCTTTGAGTAGTGTCTTTGAAGTTATATGAATACTTCCATCTGGGAAGGTCTGTGAGCACTTCCTTCTGGGAAGGTTGGTGATTACTTGTGTTTATTTTAACTTATTAGCTGTAGAAATCCTTTATGAAATGAGGAAAAAGTTGGTGTATTTCTTTCCTCCTTTTAAAAATGTTCTCTCTAGAGGACGATAGTGGAGGGCTCTTGGTTTAACAACTATAATTTATGATTTTACCCGTTTTTCAAAAATTGTTGCTATCACAGCCAATTGTGGATTAGGGACTGTTAATATGCACACACACAATTTTGAAAGCATGTGTTATAAACAAGACTTTTAAACATAGTTGTGGAGAAACAGAGCATCTTGGAAGTATAAACAAGGTACCTTAAAATGCTGTTTCCCATAAGACAAATGGAAAAAAGGCAAACCAAGTTATTTTTTGAAATCCAATGGCAAATAAAACATTTAGCAGATGTTGTCAGTTTTTATTTACTTGACTGAATTTGTAAAAATGCTTTTGGGAAAATGTTATTGAGTTGGGAATAAATCTTTGCAGTCCATGAGTGCTCTTTTCCAGGAGAGGCGCACTGAACAGTTCTGGGCATCACTGTTCTGCATTCTCTTTATCACCTCCTGTTCCTCCAGACTCCTCAAGAGTGTGTTGTTCATATTCTGACAGTGTATTATTATTGCTGTTATTATTGTTGTCGTGTGTACTTTTGTTTTGAGATGTGATCTCACTATGTAGCCCTGGCTGTCCTGGAACTCGCTCTGTAGACCAGGCTGGCCTCAAACTACAGAGATCCATCTGCCTTCTATGTGCCGTGATTAACGGCGAGTGCCACCACTCCTGGCCATCTGTTGTTATTACTAATGGCAACAGGTACAGACCCCTCTGTGATCCCAAACAATGTAGAGCTATGTCTTAATATTTTAGAATGTATTTTGTTTCTTGGTGTTTTCTGGGTCTGTACCATGTACATATATATTCTCTAAATTTTTCTGTATCTTACTGTTTGCAGACTTTATATATTGTCAAGCATTTCATGACCAAAAGCAAGCTGCAGAGAAAAAGGATTTTTTTCTTTTTCATTTTTCTTAATTAAACAACTTTATTTTAAAAAACAGAGATAAATGTACAGATTTTAAAAACATTTTTTGCATAAAACTATATGAATATATATTTTGCCAGCACTTGATTCTTTTTAAAGGTTTGATAGTATGCATTGAAATCTCACTAGTTACAATGAGCATAAAGTACATGTAAAACAAAACCTAACATGAAAATAGTTAAAGTTTTCTTGGTGTCAAAGATTAAACATAATGATTTTTAAATGCCAAGAATTGCTACAAGGCTGCATTCTTAGCTCTTGAACTATTAATGATTTAAGCTCTAGGTGGATCATACTCCTGAGAGGGTGCTATACTCTTTTTTTTCCCCTAAGAAGAACTGAGGCTTCCACATTTTGTCCTTCCTTCTTTTTGAGCTTCATATGGTCTGTGAGTTGTTTCTTGGGCATCCAGAAAGGTTTATTTTCATTCACGGTTCATGTCAAAAGCAATGAGTGCAGGGAGAGAACCTGGAGGCAGGGTCTGCAGATGTTACAGAGGGGTACTGCTTACTTTCTCCCTCCTCAGCCTGCATTCTTTTTAAATATTATTTATGTATTTATGTATTTATTTATGTATGTATTTTTATTTATTTTTAATTTTTTTTTAACACTCCAGATTTTATTTCCCTCCTGGTCTACTCTCTGACTGTTCTACATCCCACACCCCCTCCCCACCTAGTCTCCATAAGGTTGTCCCTATCCCCACAACCCCTACCCCACCTGGACCTCTGAACTCCCTGGGGCCCCCAGTCTCTTTAGGATTAGGTGTATCTTCTCTGACTGAACCCAGACCCAGCAGTTCTCTGCTGTAAGTGTTGGGAGTCTCATATCAGCTGGTGTATGCTGTCTGGCCCAGTGTCTGAGAGATCTCCAGGGTCCCGGTTAATTGAGACTGCTGGTCTTCCTACAGGACGGCCTTCCTCCTCAGCTATTCCAGCTTTTCCCTAATTCAACCACAGGGTTCAGCAGCTTCTGTCCATTGGTTGGTGCAAATATCTGCATCTGACTCTTTCAGATGCTTGTTGGGTCTTTTGGAGGGCAGCCATGCTAGGTCCCTTTAGGTGAGCACTCCATAGCCTCAGTTTCTGAGGTGGCCCGAAATATACTTCTGCCATTTCTGTGCTATGTATTTGTGAAGTGACATTCTTAGCTTTGACGATTACAAAGCAAAGTATTGTTCAACTCTGAAAAGCCCTTCTAAGTTTTCTACATCCTACAGCATCAAACATGCAGCCAAGATTTAATTCTGTAAAAATAAACAAATCCATTCGACTTATTCGTGTCAAATTTGCTTTCATCCTTAACAAATGGTAAAACATAAGTTTTATGAAAGTAGATGTATACCAAAGAATTGCTTAGTAATTTCCTTTATGAGTTATTAGTAAAATTTTCTTTTGTAGACATATTTTATATGCATGCATATTTAGGAATCACATAAACATTTCCCAGGCAAGGAAAAGGTTACAATGGAAAAAAGTTTAAGAGCCCTGGTCTAGATTAAAATGTTAAGAAGCAAAATATTATTCACTGCTAGTTTATGCTGTGATTTAAGACATACTTGTTTTGTTTGTTATTTGTGTTCTTATGTGTGTTGGCCGCACATGCCACAGTGCATGTGTGGAACCAGAGAATATCGTGGTCCAGTTGGTTTTTTCCTTCTACCTCTGTGTGCTGCTCTGGGGCTGAATCTTAGGTAGCTAGGCCTGAGCAGCTCCTTAACGCACTGAGGCATCTCTGAAGCTGAGCTGTGCTGTGATTTAAGAAACTACCACAAATTTGGGATTTATTTTCACTCCCTCCGCCCACAGTGTGGCTCATCTACAGATCGAAGCTTTTGTGAGATGTTTATCATCTGAGAATTTTACTTTTTCCAAGATTACAACATTGAAGATAACAAAATTGTTTTTGATGGGTTTCCTTTTTAAGCACTTTTAAAATATACCTGCAGAAATAGTTATGTACTTCATGTGAATGCATCGTTCTTCAAAAGTCCTAGTGGTGGTGGTTGCTGATTCTCTTCCCTTGGCATTTCTGAGTTAGTTATTTCTTAGGTTGTAAGGTTGGTCTTCTAACCAGCTTGCTTTCTATGTTTGTGAGGGGTGTGTGTGTGTGTGTGTGTGTGTGTGTGTGTGTGTGTGTGTGTATGTGTGTGTGTATTGGGGTCTTAGGAGAGAAAGATTTTTTTTTCTCTTTATTTAAATAAGCATTTGGTTCTAAATGAACAGGATTACTACAGATATTCTAGAGAGAGCTTCACAGCCCACATTTTCCCTGATTCCTGATCTCTTCCTGTGCTATGGTGCGTTTGTGGCGAATGTTGAATCAGTGTTGAGAACTGCTAACTGAAGCCTGGATTGTGATCTTTTTTTTAAATTAATGTTTTTGTCATTCTAGCCACTGTAGCAGTTGTACATAAAAAGTTGCTATGCTTATGTCAGAATTTAGCAGTAAAATCTGAAGTACTATACAGTAACTTTATGATGAAAGTAATTATATTTTCTTTTCAGGAATATTGGTTTGTTGGGTTGATTATTATATATATTTCTTAGTTATTTTTCTGAGTATAAAATGTTTGAAACAATCCAATATTACTAATAACTATACTAATTACTAATAACTATAATGTTGCTCTTATTTTTTCATTTCAGCTATAAAGCCACCTATAAATAAAATAAATAAATCCTGGATTGTGTTCTTTAGCCACTCCCTACATGAGCTATCACACAACATTTAGTTCTCACAGCTGCTGAGGCTCTCGCCAGCTGTGACAGATGTTTGTAGCTTTCCTTGTTCCTTTTGGCCCTGATAGCTTTCAGGAGTATCTGGTCAGCCATTTAAGCAACTGTCTTTCAGCTGGGACTGATCTGGTATTTTTCTCATGGTGAGGTTGTGGTTATAGGCTTTTGGCTATAAGACCTCAATAATACAGTCTTTGTTTACTTTTCTATTGTGCTGTGAAAAGCAACTCCATGGCCAAAAGCAAATTGGACAGAAATGGTTTAGTTGACTTGTTTATGCTGAGTCATAGTGCATAGATAGAAGCCAAGGCAGGAACTCAAACTGGGCAGGAACCTAGAGGCAGGAGCTATTGCAGACGCCATGGTTTGTCCATGCTTACTGGTTTGTTCCTCATGGCTTGCTCAGCCTGCTTTTTTATAGCACCCAGGACCATTAGCCCAGGGATGGGCCTACTCACAACAGGCTGGGCTCTTTCCCCAACCTCTTTCAATCACTAATTAATAAAAATGCTCAACAGACTGATCTTATGGAGATATTTCTCAATTGAGCTTCTTCCCTCTCAGATGACTCTAGCTTATGCCATGTTGTCATAAAACTGTCCAGCATATTCAGTGATACTTTTGTCACATGATATCAAGAGTCCACACTTTTGCAATGACTTTGTTTTGATATTAACTTTGGTCACTTGATTCAAGATACTTCTAGATTTCACACTTGTAAAGTTACATTGCTGCAGTGTTTTATGAGGATCTCAGTGTGTGCACTCATACTTAAGTATGCAGTAAGGCTCAGTCTCATCCAGCACTCATCTGTGTGCGATATTTGCCTATTCTTCATTCTTGTTTATTCATTTTTTATCAGCATGTGCACCAGTTAGTTTTTGTCAGATTGCCACAAGCTAGAGTCACTTAGGAAGAGGACCCTGTCAGTTGAGGAATTGCCTCTATCAAATAGGCCTGTAGATATGTCTGTGGGGCTTTTTTTTTTTTTGATTGATTAATGATTGATTGTGGGCGGGCCTAGCCTATGGTGGGTGGTGCCTTTCCAGGGCAGGCAGTCCTGGCACCTGAAAGCCTGGAAGCTTCTTGAGAACTGCTGTATTGAGTAGACATTGAAAGATGCAAGAAACAAAGAGCCCAAATGTCAGGGACAGTCACAGGTAGAAGAAGTGATGCAGGAACATTCATGTTGCTTTTTTCTCAGGTCTCTTTATTCTGGACCATTTGTTGCCATTTTTAAGGGCAGATTTTCCACTTGTTTGGAATGTTCCCTAGACATCCCCTGAGAGACAAGCACAGAGGTATGCCTCTTAGGGAGTCACCCCAGTAGCAATCCTAGCTGGGCCTCCTGGTTAAGAAAGCCAGTCCTACTCTGACTGCAAGTAATAAAGTGACTATTGGTGACTCAGAGCTAGCTGCTGTCCCAGATCTGTCGAGTACCAGGGAGAGTGTGCTAGATATGACACTTGGTCTTTGTACCTTCTTTAATAGAAACAGTACTGTCCATACTGTCCCACAAGGCAGGTGAGGAATGGGGAAAGCATCAGTTTCACTGTAAAAACAGAAACAGAGGCCGAGGTGGTCAGGGCAGTGCGGAGCTGATCGTGCAAGTCCTCTCTCCTGCTCTAATTGGAGGAGCTTACTTTGATTTAAACTATTAAGAAAGCGAGCTTTCCTACTTACTAAGTGTATGTTTGTGGGTTAGCTTGCTGTCCTTGGATTAGCTTTAGAGAGCAACACAAGAAGCAGGGAAAAATGTGTTATAAAAATTGAACCTGGATATAATGTATGCTTTCTCTAACATTTTTAAAAGCAAAAACCTTAGTTATTATAAAAACATTTTTCCCCCAGAGGAATTATCTGCATCCGGCTGAGAATTTTATGCCAAACTGCAGCCCCCACACAAGCTTTGGAAAGCCAAGATATTCAAACCTGTGAAGTAAAGTTCCAGCTCAACCTTACCCTGGTCTGATGTAATCCTTCAACTGCAGAGCGCTTTGCAGTTTGCCACTGACAGTGACTCAGTAGACCTTGTATATGTTCCTTAAAAGCTGTTTTTAAGTTGTTGCAGTTATGAAAATTCCAAAGAATTATAAGCAAAACATTCAACACATTTAATACATATTTTTGAATGTGGTTCAAGAACATTTATGAAGAAGCCAGATTGAAAAGTAAAAGTCTGGATTATTATAGAATTTTTAAAAGAGGGGCAACTAATTACTTAGAGTATCTAAAATGGAATAACTAGGCCTAGTGTTGGCCTATAATTTCAGCTTCTTAGGAGACTGAGGCTGGAGCCTTATAGTCCGGAGGCTGTCTGGGGGCAGAGTGAGTCCTAGGCAAACTCCACTAACTTAATAAGAGCCCGTCTGTTGTCTCAAAAAAAAAAAAAAAAAAAAAAGTTTCTTAGACATCTTCAGTCAGTTTCTAAAATCAAAGGAATCCTTTACATGATTAAAAATAATTTGTTTGCTCAGCTATAAGTGGAGCATCTGTATCACACCCTTCTCTTCAAGGCTCTGGAATATTGTGGAAGAGGAGGCAGAAAGAGTGTGGGAGCTGGAGAGCAGAGAGGGAGGTCCAAGCTCAGGGAGTGCAGCAGTGTCCTCTGAGGAACACCACACTCACAGCCTCTCTTGCTATATATACAAGGTCAAGCCTGTTAGCACTCCAACATGGATCAATCGCTGAGGGGCGATTGGCAGCTTCTGGGTAGACCATTTAAGGATGTAGTCCCTGTGCTCTGGCTGATGCCCATTCTTATAAGGGAACACAAATTGGGTTCAGTGGATTGTGAAGAGCAAAGCAAACAAATCAAAAGAGGAAGGAAGTTTGAGGGAGCGGAGATTGGGTCTGGAGATGGGAGTAAGGGTAGCAATATTATCCACATACCTAATATGTGTGAGACTCTTAAAGAATTAATACAAGTATTCTATCTAAATAAAAACAATTGGTAAGAGTAGTGATTAGTATAATTTGTGTGCTTAAAGGCATGTTTTAAAACACGTTGAATTTTAGGATTTTAAGATGCTTCCAGTGTTGACATGAGGCTTATCTTAGCTAACTCCTCTGGCAGTTTTGTTCTAAAACAGTAAAACTTGTTCCAGTAAGTTATTTAAAACTATTATTTAAAAAAATTTTTAAAACTAATTTATTATTAAAACTTTAAACTTAACTATTTACTTGTCTTTTGTCCCATTTCCAGTCCTCCAAACGTATTAAAGTCTGCTCAGATTAAGTTTCCAGCATTTTATCATAACTGTAAGGCAAAATGGCTGTCACAGACATCTAGCTCTGTATATTTGCTGGAGGATCAAGGGTTTGAAAATATGAGCTATATGAGACCTTGTCTCAAACAAACATCTAAATAAATCTTTGTAAAGATGAGATGGTTCCCCACTTGGGACATTAACTGTGCCTCGTGACTGAGTGCCTACAGCAAGCCTAGTAAACATTGCCTCCCTCCCTTCGCTCTCTTTTTGTTAGTATTTTTATGGGCCTTTTGTTCATAGCAATTAAAATATTAATCTAAAGTCTTGTGCTGTTTCATGGCATAATTTATGAAAGTTTTAGTTTTCTAAGAAAAGAATCCCCTGAGAGATGTTTATGACATTTGCAATTAAGGATTAATGAAGGTTTGGCAAATTAAGAGTATTTTTAGTCAGGTTAAAGAATGCAGATTAATAACAAAGCCCCTCTAGCTGTTTAGTTTTATGCCATGTTCGTCAGTGCTCATCTAGGCATGGTCGGGAATCAAAGCAGAGTGTCCAGAAAATAAGGAAATCAAAACTAATGCCACCTTTCAGATTTCCTCATATGAAGAGACATTTCCTCTGGAGATTTTGGCATGTATGTAAAAAGGCAGCGTTGTACCATGAAACTCCATGGCTCCATTTCCTGGCTTCAGTCCTTGCCAGTCTCGTCTACCCCATCCTCTTCTTTCTTAGCCTTGAATCTTCAATGAACCCACCATTACTCGGATTTCTAATTGTCTAAGCCAAGATCTATGCACCGTGATTATTTTCTTCTCTAGTATCTTCTAATTTAGATATTTTCTCCTTTCTGCAATTTATGGCTTAAGAAACAAGGTGATTTATCCTATAAAATTACAACAGAGTGGATTTTTGCTAACTGTGTCCCTCATGCCATAATATAACACATTAACTCATTTCTTTGGATGGTCTATAAGTTGTTTGGTTTCTATGTGTCCTGATTTCCTGTCCTCCGATTCAAAACCATGAACAATAAATAACCCTCTTCCTCCCATACTAGAGAGTTCTGAGAAATGGCTATTGTAAATGGAAGAGACATAGGGCATCTTAGTCATTCTGTAGGGAATTGTGTGAAATATATGCAGTGATGCTTGTAGCAAGATGTGGTGTGTGTGTGTGTGTGTGTGTGTGTGTGTGTGTGTGTGTGCTCACATGTACATGCACAGATGTGTAGGTAGAAGATAAAAATGGTCAGAAACAACAGGATTATAAAAGTACAGCATCCTAGCCATTTATTATTGTTCAATTTACTTAACCAACAGGATCTCGCTACTTTAAAAATTTATCTGTATAATATGGTCTTATAATAAATGACTTAGACAATCAAGATATATGAATTGTATCAAATGCAGCTTATGTTAAACAACTAGACAATCAACAGGATGGCAGTTGAAGAATTGAAGAATTAGGTTCTATGATGAAAAATATATGTTAGGTTTAATCTGCAGTCTTTGTTATTAATGTATTTAATGTATTCATATCATAAAATAACAAACATAAAATTATAAGTTTCATTAATACTAAATAGAAAATAAGGTTAAGCCAATTAATAAAATGTTTAGACTCATAAAAATTTACTATATAAATTATGTATGAATCACCATGTTTTAAAACATAATTGAATTTTGATAAAATGCCCCTTCCTCTAAAATAGAACCTATTTGCTCTTTCTTTGATGATTCAGAAGCACTTAAGGGAGTTATTTTTACCAACCTTCTCACTGTATTGTAACTGCATAGAGAGTTGGTTAATGCTTAGTTCCAGAGCAGTGCTGGCTATCAGAGACTTTTGTCTCAATTAAAAGATGGTAGTCACAGAAAATCACATCAGTAGAATTCTAGGAACTGTCATGGAGCTATGCATTTATGTGTGACTGGATATATAGATGCATGTTTACCTGGGTACACTGATACACATAGTTAAAATATGTAATGTATATTGTTAAACACATGTACATGTATATTGACTTGTGACATGTGAAACCATTACCACTAACTAAGGAAGCTGCAAATGGAAGGAATTTCATCAAAATTTACCAAGGGGAAATTGGCTCCAAGACGTGACGATTTTGGCTGGAGAAGATAGTGATCCTGGCACTGTGTACTCTCTGTTTCCTTGTGAGAGCTCCAAGATGAAGAATCAGCGACACGGAGGCAGATGCTTGGTAGTTTTCTGGAAGCACAATTATAAGGTTTATGAAAAACAGGAAGACCAACATCTCTTGCAGTTTTCTGAACTGGAGAATGATTTAATGTGCTGTTTTGTACCTTCAGGTCTCATCTATGGAGCCATGATATTTCATTTTGCTTTGATGGTTATTTTTTTGCATTCTTATTTTATGCAGGCAGCCTTGGAGAAGAAATGTCTTTGAAAGCTTGAAAGATACTGTTTTTAAGATGTGCTAAAATTATAACAATTGGTGACTATAATTAGTTATATTGCAGTATTGTATGTTCAAAATTGCTGCCCAGCTTTCTTTTGTCAATTTTTGCTCATAGCCACTAAATAAGCTTGGCTCAAACAATTTAGTATCTTTTCTGACCCTTGAAAAGTCTCAAATTCTTTACTTTATCTAATTTAGCTTATACTTGTGGTGGTCTTTTACTTGAAAAATAATTAATTGTGTAAATTGTAAAACCCATGCTGTTTAATACAGCGCCTGCACAGAGATGAGTAGGATGTTGTTTCTGCTCTCAGATACTTTAAAAAATAGTCTCCTGGAGGGAAAGTAGTATCTAGTAACTGTTACCCAGACAATCAGTCATTCACCGTGAACATTGAACAGAAAAACTCTTTGTTTCACTGTTAATGACAAAGAAGGTCTAACTATTCTTCCTATTGTATTTTGCAAACATAAAGCTAATAAACATTCACTGTCTGTAACATAAATGAAGGAACCAAGGAAGGAACTAAGTCATCTCTTTAGGAAATGTCCTAAAATCTTAACGACGGGGTTATAAACTCAGGCATCTGCAGGGACCAGTCACGTCGAGCTGATGAGTGATGAAGGCGACTCAGCGCTGTGAGAATTAGTGGGGACTGTGACCTGCTCAAGTGTGTCTGCCTGGTCTGAAGATAAAAACACTGTGCAGCGAGAGAAAGCATGTCCGCAGGCCACAGCTGCCAATTTGGAAATGCGTTGTGATTCCCTAATATTATTTGGGTCATCACCAAAATATTTGAGTAAAAAGATGGTGATTTAAAATGAAATGCAAATAAATATGACCAGTTCAAGAACAATCACACCATGGCTGGTGCTTTTGTTCCTGGGGCATAGATGATTAAACTAGGAATGCTAGGGCCCCAGGAGAGCCTGGAAGAGATTCCATATTCAGGCAGAAGAGGTAATAAAGAGCTGTGGGAGAGGCAGAAACTAGCAAGAGTAGAATTAATTGGCTCTCTCTTCTCCAAGACAGGCTCTCATGTGGACCATTGTCCCAAATATTGGGATTGTAAGTATATGCCGCTGTGCCTGGCTTCCCCATTGCTGAAAAGTATCACACCCACTTCCCATCCTGTTCTACGTTTAGGTAGCCTTGGATTCCAGGAGTTAACACTCGTTAGAAATCTTTGATTGTGAGACATGTGTTCTGTAAACAAAATCTCTTATTTCCTGAGAAACGTGTGACAGTAGTAGAAAAGTCCAGAAGGAAGCAGCTTGCCATTGTGATACCAGAGGGGCTTTATGAAGCTTTAAGGAATCATTGTAAAATGACTGAGCCTTTAATACCACTAAGACAGATTGTCACAGAGATGGTTAAGTTTTCTTCCTTGCTATGACATGCCTGACTGTGGTTCAGAAGTCATAAATTCTCTACATCCAAAGGGTGAGTACCATCTGGGCTTACCAAATCTATGCCTCCATGGACACATGAGCCTGCCCTTCAAAGATACTTCCACATTTTTCTGAAGACACCCAGGGCTGTCATACTTGCTCCAGAGGAGGCTCTTTTGGTTAGTTGTGAAGTGAGCAGCTCACTATACCTGGAAGAGAGTTTTTTAAGAAGAGAAATGGTGTTTGTGAGAAAAGGGACCCCATTCTGTTTGTTTGGTGGTGGGTTGATAGCAATAGATATTGGTATCCTGGAATGGGAAACCTGGTAAGGTTTCTGAAGCAGTTCATTGGCTTGGGTAACTGTAATTATTCACGACAGCAGTGGAACAGATGCCTTTCTTGTTTGATTGTGAGGTTCACCACAGTGTTGAAAGAACTGGTAGAGCTTGGGTTTGGGGGTTGGAGAGGGATGACGAGTTTGAAGAAGCGAAAGTTCATTAAACAGTGTTCACTATGTGCTGCTAAGTTGATATATGGTTTGAGTGCAGTCACTGTGGCTGCTCTGTGGGGCCCATTTTAGGTCTCCAGAGAGAGATTGTTTGCAGAAGATAGAAAGGTTTTCTGCTCCAAGGCACACATTCCCAGCTTGGCATATGGCCAGCATTCATTTGATACCACCAGACAGCTTGTACGTGCTGAATGTGTTCTAGTCAAGTAGAACAGAGGTAAAAATATCTGCAGGGTAAGGGACCATGAAGTGAGTGAACACCTCTCCAAGCTCCGTGCTCAAGAAAGGCTAGGTGCTGATTGTTCTGTATGGCCCCAAGTCACATGCCAGTAATCAAAGTGTCCTTATCTGGTCTTGACCAGTTCATTTTATTTTTATTTTTATTTTTATATATCCTTAGTGGGTCTGTTGGTTTCTTGGGAAGGCTTGCTTTATTACCCAGTGAGACGAATGCCTTCTCCATGTTTGAAAAGCTCTGGGGTAGGGAAACATCTTAGATACTTACTTCAGATGTATTTAAGTTCATTAAATAACACATACTTCATAAAAGTATGGCCTTCTGTTTTTATTTTTTTCCTTTTGTTTATTTTTCCCATAACAGAAATGGTTATAATCATTGTAGGATTAGTGAAAATACATTTGTTCTTTTTGTAGGTTTTCTGCCACATGATTGTAAGATCCAAGTACCTAGAAGTGACTCTGTACTTTAAGGTTAAAGGTTTTTCAGGAGTTTATGGCTTTGTGGCTTGCTAAGAGTTTCGATACCTTCTCCTTCACTCCTAGAAAAGGTGAAATAGCAGGCCAGTTTTGTCTCTATTCCCCCTATGCCTCCTGACCTGTTCCTACTCTTTCCTCCTCTTCCTCTTTTTATTTTGGTCTTTCTTTTTTAAGTAATAGAAACTTGCTTCAAACTGTCTTCAAAAGGTAAAGGGAGTCCATTGGTTTATAAGACTCTGCAAGTGTACAGTTGTACCGAAGTGTTGTTCTCACTAAAGGCCCTAGGTTCCTTCCATTCCAGTTCTTGTTTGCTTCAAGTTGTGTTGGCCTTTACTTCCCCACTGCATACTACTCCTTAGCCGCCCTGCTCCTAGAAACACAGCATACTTAGGCCACTGCAGACTGTCCCCAGCATGGGAAGAGGCAAGCCTTCAGTTCTCTGAGAACCCCTCCTCACATTGCCACTTCTCTCCTTGACTGCATAGGAAATACAGAGGTTTATCTGATAGCTCTTACTCCAGACCCATGTCAAAGAATGGTGAGGAGTGATTCTTAAGGAAATTTGGGTATGCATTAGATGGAGGAAGAATCAGTGTTGGATATCAAACTGGATGGAAACTTACTGTAGGTGTGTGTCATAGTAATTATGTGGACCAAGGCCTAAGGGCTAAAGTTTTATTTTTGTTGTTTTTGTTGTTAATTAATTTTATGTGTGCTTATATGTTCTTGAGTGTATGTATGTGCATCACATGCCTGTATGAGAAAGGGATAAATTTTTAAGGAAAATAAAAACCACTGAAAGCTTTTATACATGTGCAGTGTTTGTGTATCTGCTTCAGTTAATTACCACTTTGTGATGCTTTCTCTTTCTAGCTGCAGTAGCTACATGCTCCTACAAGAAGAGCCCATATTTCTTCTTTCTTTTAGGTAGTTTTCCCTGTTCAAATGCACACAGATTGATGACTAGGTCATTGTTACTTTGGAAAGTCTGTGCCTGGGATTTGGAGTAAGAGGAGGGCCTGTAAACGCTGTAGGTCTGGTCTGAAGTCTGAGGTGCTCTGCTAAGGTGAGAACAGCTAGAATAAATCACTGTAGCACAGGGCCTGGTCTAAGTAGGGAAGTCATTTAGGACAGAGGACAGAAGCCAGGTGTCAGAGCCTGCAGATGTTTCTTTAGTTGCAAATAACAACCTGGTTGAGGTTTTTTGCTCTGTTCTGAGCTACCCATTGCTGCTAAAGAGACGGAGAGACAGGGCACAATATCGGGGGTATCACCTGAGACCAGGAGAATTACTCTCTAGCCATGAGAAAGGTTAGGGACTCTCTCACTTATAAAACACTCATTGCCCCAGAGGGTCACTGAGCTTGGCAGGCCTGTCATTGTGATCTAAATGATTTGTTCCAAGTTGGAAACCAGCAATTAAAATCGGGGAATTTTTAGTTTCCTAGGTTTGAGAGGCTCCTGAAGACATTTCATAATGAAAAGTAAAACACAAAGTGTTTGCTTTAACTGAGCTATTGCAGTTAATTTCTTGTAAAGACACACAGAAGCACACATTAATTTAAAACAAGCTCACACTGTTGTTTCTTGTAGTACAGCCAGGAAAAACAGTAACAAGCTGTCTCCTTCAAAATCACATCCCTGGATGATATTCGAGCAACCTGGAAGATTCAATACGTCCCCAGGAAAAACATTTGGAGTGAAGCTGCAGTAACATTTCTAGTTTGCTTTCTGCCCTGGCAGGGCTGTCACCAGCTCTGAGCCGCACGGACTGGGCAGTGTGTGACGTCAGCAGCCAGGTGCAAGGCAGCAGCGTTTGTCTCAGGCCTCAGCTGTTCTGTGCTGGGAAAAACTAAACAAAACAAACAAACAACTCTTTTCTTCATGTCAATCATTTTGTGCACTGGGGTTTTGTTTGACACCGAGTTTAGTACCAATATTAATTCATATTTTGAAAAACAGGTATAAAATGATGGCTTTGACCACGAACATATCTTATACATAAAAGATATACTTTAAAGATATCATCTTAAAATTGTGTGGGCAAAGGTAAGACCTGTGGACAAAAAGGGTTTAGTCAGTGTGCAGTCTGCTTCTCCAGGGTGCTTGATCAGAACACTGGTGTGTTAGTCTTCCCCATACCGCCACAGGATGTTTGCACTCTGTTGGCTAGGATGCTCACAAGACTCTTTTCCTCGGAGGGCATTCTTGCCTTTTCATTTCTGTCCCATTTGAGAGTGCTTCTGAAAGGAAGGAAGGGATGGATCAAGAGTTGCTCTCTGAAATGTCTTTCCTCTATATCCTTTACTCTCCTTTCTTCCTGCTTACCATAAGTTCTGAAGAACTACAACTTAGAAGTGAGCAGTGTGATCCTCAAAACCCTACTGAACTGGGAGCCGAGCGTGGAGTGGAGCTGAGCCCTTCTCCCTTTTAAGAGCAACGGAAACGTCTGTCCTGGAACTTCTGATGGTCAGGGACAAACAACATGGGTCTTGAATTTTCTAAGTGGAGCCACAGCTACAATTCTGGCGTACTTTCTCATTTTTAGACTTAAGGCTTGCTTGTTTCTTGGAGAAGTTAAGCCAGTGTTCCAGCAATAATGATTCTGATATCCTAGGCTAAAAGCTTGATGAGAGAGAAGGTCTGGACTGAGACCTCACTCTACCATTTCTTGATAGATATAGAAGATACTCTAGAACCCTCCTGGTACTTGGTGGTTTTTCTTTACCAGGTAGCTGGGTAGACTTGGTAGGAGACTGAATTTTAAGTTCAGACTTATGCATTCGTCCTTTTGTATTCTCTCTTTTATAAGGCTTATTAGTACTATCACAACAACACATAGTAAGTTACTTCCATTGTTAAGATATTTGTGTATTTCTCCTCAGTCATTGCCTTCGACTTCCGGCATACTTAACTGTCTAATGCCCATTCCCAATTGGCACGAAAGTCAGGGTCAGTTAACTAGCAGCTCGATGACTTTGCTGGCTACTAGTTTCCTGTAAGCCAGGGAATGGATTGATGGGTGCTGTCCTGCAAGTCATTTAAAAATTACTTTTAGGGTCTGGAATGATGACTCAGTGGGTAAGAGCACTTGTTGCTCTTGCAAAGAAACTCAGATTCTGTTCCCAGCGTCTACATGGTGGTTCTCAACCAGCTCTAGTTCCAGTCTCAGGGAATCTGGTGCCCTCTTCTGACCACCACAAACACCAGACACTCCCATGGTGCAGTACATATATGCAAACAAACCAATCACACACACAAAATAATAAAATGAATAAAATCCCTTTTAGAAGAAGCTTCAGACACACACTTGGGGTGGTTGGCTGTTGGCTGAGAAGCAGATCAGAACCTTGGAGAGCTCTGGTCATGCAGGTTTTGAACGTCCAGGGTGCTTCCTTCTCACAGTGGCCATGGCTGCCTCCTTCTCAGTGCATACTCCACTGCACAGTGGAGCCATCCTTCTTAGGCGGGTGTTCAAACTCCGCTACATTTCTAAGACAACGTTTACTATTATATATCAATCTCTCAAATGACTTTTCATTGGTTACTTAACTGTTTATTTGCATCTTAGAGATTTGCATTTTTTCTAATTAGCTCCACCTAGTTTTGAAAGAATATAACTCACTAACTTCAAACATCACAGTAACAGCCTTGAACTTTAGGCTCAATTAGCCCTGCTTATGAGAGATATTAGAGTGTTTGAAGATAAAGCTACTATGCTCATGTTACTACTGTCCTGTTTAATATCTTGCTTTGCCAATATTTGCCACTGTGAGTGTGCTGCAGAGTACACAGTGTTCTCTTTCCTTGTAAGAGCTTCATTTTGTTCTTAGTACTTGAATCTTCTCAAGACCAAAGACCCCAGGTACTAGCTGTCAGCTGCCACTGTTGCCAACACAGGCTGCGATCACAGTGCTGAGGTCTGCTTTTGTTTGTTTGCTTGCTAGCCACACGACTACATAAATATTTTGAGAATTGTTATGTGAACGGGGAACAGACTTGCTGTGTGTAAACCTAAATTTGTCATCCACACCATACTCAGGTTGTGTTAGCTTTAAAAGGCAGGAAGTGCTATTTGAAGGGATTGTGGAAAGATAGCCAAAGTACTTTCATGTATTTTGAAGAATTATATGTATCTTAACACACAACAGATCTTTCTTGCTGACAGAGTCCTGTTACAAATAAGCTGAGAGCAGGGATATTTTTCTCATCATTTGTATATCCTTCAGCTGTGTTTAAATCATTCCTGCTTGTTCAGTTTCTGTTGTTAGAAATGAAAATGTCATTGTCCGTTTCCTGAGACCACTGTGACCACTACAAGCCACTAGAGTCTGAAGCACTAATACTCCCAAGGTGTTCTGTGAGCCTTGGAATTGAAACAGTAAAAGCACAATGGTGATGTGAAGTCAGACATATTTATGGTTAAAGGGTATGATTTTTTTTTCTTCTGAACTTTCTAAGTTTCAGTTGTTTAAGAAATAACCAAAGTCTCACATCATAAACGGCAAATGGAAATGGGTTCCTCAAGGTTGAGAGGAAGGGCTTTGTGTGGTGTTTTTGAGCCCTGGGTTCAGTTCCTGGCACCATGCATGGACAAATATTGAAGTGAAATATGGAAAATATCCTCTCCTGTTTTGTAAAATTTATACTTTTTCCATTATGCATATGGTAAATGCATTTATACCTAAATATGGGCACACACAAAAATTTTAGAGAATATGGAAATCAGGTTTTAAAAACGTACACAATGGCTTTTAATTGTAGAAATCAGCTGATAAAACCTTTTTTTTTTTTTATTCTGGTACGTTTCTTGTGCATAGATGGTTTTTATGTGGAATATTACACTCCTGTGTGTTAAAGTACCCATTAAATGATACCCTCAGTATTACTAGTTAGTTGGCCAATTTAAGATATAAATATTATTTCTCATAGTTTGGTTCAACTCTTTTGTGTGGGTGCTATGTGAAGGGGACGACAAGTAAGAATGTCACATGGGAGTAAGAAACACCTTACAGAGCTGTACCTCTGTCCTCAGAAAATGCCACACTAATTAGTCCCATTAGATCCTGGTCTAGGTCTAGTCTAACCCAGAGAACAGGAAATGCAGGATGGCAAAGCCTTGGATCTACAGGCTGCCCAAGGAGGGCGAGCCTTGAGTCTCTGTGTTGGGGAGGGTACGTGACCATTAATGCTGGCAAGGACACTTGCTGTCATTCTGTTTGTTTTAAAGTCACACTTCTTTGATTACTAACAAGGCTTCATATTTTCATGTTGTTCCCTGGTTGTGATGTCCGTTTATGTAAGGCAGGATTTTGCTTTCAGTTTTTAGGTAATGCTCGCTTTATATTTCTAATTCATTCTATACATCATCCTCTTAGTGACAAATTTTATCAGAAAACTATTTTTGTAGAAGAGGAATTTCTCTGGGATGTTATCCCCTCAGTGATGATCCCAAGTCTCACGTGTTTATCTACTCTTCCCAAAGCCACAGACTTGTGGCAGTTGTTTCTAGCTCTTTCCATCACTGCTGTCCTTTCAGGTATGAGTGTGCTTCGGTGTGATGCGTGCTCTGTCTGAGGAAGCCGTGACTGCCTGTGAGCTGGCCTCTCATGCTGTTCTCACTCAGTGCCCTTCTTACAGGAGAAGCACAAAGATCTGAGGCTTGGTGGTCCGTCTGTGGGGCTGCTGATGTGAGTGGAGCGGATTTAGGAAGGAAGAGACTTGTGCACGTTGAGGGTCACTTCAACAGGAATGTCCCTCATGTCAGGTAGCTGGGCAGGGTATCCAGAGCAGAGACAGGGATCACCATGCCCATGAAATGGGCTGTGCCTCTGGTTCACTAATGTTTTAATGAACTAAATTGGGGCTCAGGGTCAGATTTACATTTTACTCTTTGCACCTCACTAGTTGAATGGTCTTTGACTGCCCCCTTCCCTGAGGTGTTTTAGGGAAACAATTTAAGTTTCTCTTTCAAACTGTTAGTTAATTATTTGGTTATTTTCATTGACTGTAATTGATCATTTTCCTCAATTGTATTTTTTATTATTCATTTTAGGATCCATTTTAGATTTTTTTTGTTAGTATTTTATGTGACCTTTCCTCTGGTTTGTGGCATCTTCACTTTACTTCAGATGTCTTCTTTTGTTCATTAACAAAAATAAAGCAGAACAGAACTTTATGAGTAGAAACACAGCTATATTTTCCCCTTTTAATAAGAGAGTCCTGAAAATGTACACTGTACCTGCCTCTTTCCCCGATGGAAGTTTGGGCACTTGTCTCTATTTATTGCTCAAGAGGATCAGGAAGCCCAGTATCTGTATGCTAGACACTGTTTAAAATATGGCTTAGTTTTTAGTAGACTTACTCTTAAGGAACTTCAAGACTTAAAGGTTATATATAATCTATCTATCTATGACTAAAACTTTTTATAATTTTTATGTTCATCCCTTCTAGATAAAGTGATTTAAACATGGGTTGCCTAACAAAAGCAGTCATATAGTCATAAGAGACAAATCTTTGCTAGTTTATATGTCCAAACCTGCAAGGACGGTCGTGGTTTTCAGCTAAGTGTGTTTAAATGGTCAAGGTCAGAGGCATTTCAGGTGTTGGGAGGCTGTGTTTTAACAGGAAGGAGGTGTTTGTTGGCATGTCTATACTATGAATTTAATAGTTAAGTTGAATGGTTTGAAATTAATTTCAATTACTCAGAGATATTTGCTTGATAATATATTTTAATATTTTTTATTGTGTGGATATTAGCTTGATGTGTTTCAAACTCTGAATAAAATGGTAAGAAATAGAAATTGAGGTGACTAAAGCTTTTTCCTTTTGCTCTAGTCTAGGCAGCCTGGGAAGGGATACTCAACCAAGAAGTCATTATCTTTCTTGTCAGTGTGACTGACTTCTGAAGGAAATACCTAGCAGGCTGTGTAATGGCCATTTTCAGTTCTGGCCTGTGTTTGTACATCCTGTTAATATTTGTCACTATACCTACTTTATTGTGTGAAGTCAGAGCATTTGTTCTGCTTCTGTCTGTGAACATGTGCTTGGTCCTGTTCTTCCTGTCAGTGCAGGGACACCGTGCTCCATCCCCACCGCCATCTAGTCCCTGTTGTTAGACTGCAGACGAACACAGGACAAGAACCATTGTCCTGCGGTCTAGGAAGTCAGTGTCCCGAGATGCCATCCATAGCAGAATCTTCTTCAGCTGTTTGACAATTTATATAAAACGGCGTGCTTGTAGTAATCTGTGCATATCACCCATAATAGAAATAATACTGACGGTAACATTCTCTTGTTTAGAGGATAATGGACAAGGGAAGATACCAGTCCAGTACAAGTGCATTTTTTCTAATGATTTTAACCCCCAGTTGTTGAATCCCTGTTAAAATCATGAACACCAAGGGCATCAGCCTCCTTGTAAGGAGTCCATTCTTCTGTTTTGTTTGTTTATTTTCTTCAGGCCGGGACTATGCTTAGGTTGTCTTCAGAGGAAAGCAGTGTAGTGTGGTGGTTCTACAAGCGGGCCTGCAAGACCTGTGGTGTCAGAGTATTTCCAGGACCACATCGAAATGCTATTTGTGTCTCCTTTTATGCTGCTTTCACTACTTCTGAGGAAGTGCTGGTGGGCACCACTGATACACAGTGGAGGAAGAGCGTGGCTCCAGCTGTACTGCAGTCACGTAGTGGTAGTGAGTGTAGACCTCACTACCACACAGTCTCAGCTTGATAATGGACTTGTCTTTTCACGGTCTAGACCAGTAGCTGATGTAAAACAGGAACCAGCACAGTTAGCACATAGGGAAGAAAAGTGAACACACAAATGTGAGCTTGACTACTAGACACTCCTTCCTTTCTCCCTTTAAATCCTGCATTTTCTAGATGTATTTTCCCCTGTATCTTCTCCATTTCTATCCTTGATCCATAGTGTTCAGTTTATATTTCTGTGTAATGCTATTGTTTACAGAGTATTTATTTACTTCTGGTGTTACCATGCAGATAGTCTGCAATGTGGAATTAAATTATTTTTGTATAGAATGCTGAATCTAGGTGCTGCTTGTTAAACAAACAAACAAACAAACAACCTAAGGTTATAAAAAAGTAAAAACCAAATTCTGTGTTCCAGGGTCAAAATCAGTCTTCTGGGCGATTTTGATTTCTCCCTTTGGCCATACCAGCTTCATCCGGGTTAGCGGCCCTGCCTCTGTGCACAGCCTGTAAGGAGTGGTTGTGCTCTCAGGCAGTTGTTGCTCCCTTCCTGTGCTCTGACGTGCAGTTGTGACTAAGGATTTGCATGAACCTGTTTTTCACTGGCCCTTGTTTATGGCTCCGCAGAACCTTGCCTCCTGGAACCCTTCAAATCCCGAGTGCCTGTTGCTCGTGGTGAAGGAGCTGGTCCAGCAGTACCACCAGTTTCAGTGCGGCCGCCTCCGGGAGAGCTCACGCCTCATGTTTGAGTACCAGACGCTCCTGGAAGAGCCTCAGTATGGAGAGAACATGGAAATTTATGCCGGGAAGAAAAACAACTGGGTAAGTGCCTAGAGCTAGGGGAGTTATCTGTGATGACATTAAAGAGACAAGAGCCAAAGGAGGTTCGTGCAGAGTGAGGCGGCCATAGCTTCACACACAGATGGCTTAGGCGACCTGTGCACGCTCTCAGAATGTAGCGGCTGAACTAACGGTGAGTATCTGTAAAGACTATCAGAGGATAGTGTGCAGTCTGGGTCATCCCATGTCTCCTCTGTTCAGAAGTCAGGGAGCTTGCCTGAGGACTGCCTGTGTTCTCCTGCTCCACACAGGCCCCGATGCAGGTGGGGCTGGCAGGCCACGGTTAGGATGCTGACGTGGCCTACCTTCACTTAAGTAGTGACTTCCAGTGCCCAGTCAGATATGCAGCTGCTTATCTGGAGCCTTCATCCTCCCCTGGTCCCTCTCTTAAAGGCAAGGCCTCGTTTCCAAAGCTCAGAGTGGTCTAGTAGTTGCTACACGGCCCAGGTTGGTCTTAGACTTAGGATCCTTCCGTCCCTCTTTCCTGAGTGCTACGAATACAGGGATTGCTGCCACCTTCAGCTGTAGCTGCTTCTTATAATTCCTTTGCATTATGTGATCATTTTTGAAATATAAAGTAGATTATAGCCTTCCCTGCCCAGAAACTGCACATACATACCCCATCCCTCCCTTTACGCTGGGTCAGCCGCAGTGTACAGCTTCCATCCTTCAGGCCCCGCCTCCTTTCTCTTCTGCACTGGGCTTAGCTGTGCTGGCACCTCTGCTGTAATGCAGACACTCCAGGCACACTGCGGTCTGAGGAACTTTTCATGTTTTTGTGCTTGCTGTCCCCCCCCCCCCCCCCCCCGCCAGGAATGGTGAACACCATTCCAGCTTCAAATTTCAGCTCATGTATTTTCAGTGATATCCTGCTCCAATTTTTAAACTTTTTTGAGATACATTTTACATAAGTTTCTGTGTTTTACTTTGTGAATTTATGATTATCTGTTAATTGGCTTATTTCTACAACCACCACCATAACCTACCATAGTCCTGTCACCCTCCAGTAAGGTTGTTCATGTTCAGACACCATTAGACTTTCTTTCTGTAGCCTAGGTGACCTCTAATTTTTTTTTCCTGTAGATTTCCTTTCTATACACATTAGGTGATCACAACACATCCCTAATGTTTTGTGACTGGGTGCTTTCACTTTACAGAATGTATTTCAGACCTGTTGATGTATTTCATTCCTTTTCATGGCTGCATGATATTCTGTTGGACAAACATACCACATCTTATTTTTCTAATCACTAACTCAAGACACTTCAGTTGCTTTTACTGTTGACTTTTATGAATTGTGCTGTTGTAAGCATGCATATATAATCCTTTATTATACTTGTTCTTAAAGTTTACTTGTTTTCTCTTACAGAGCACTTCTCTATGGTTTTAAGGGCACTTTTTAAATGTATCATTCATATGTTAGTGTGTAAACTCCAGCACTCAGCATCTTAACATGAGACTGTTTAGCACCACAGCTTTTGTTTGGTAGGCATCTGGATAGAGCTGCACCTTGTCCCCTCCTAGGTTGTGCAGACATGTTGGCCAGAGCTTAATCTCTTCAGCACTCTATTGGAAAGAGTTTCATTGTAAACCCATTTGTGTGGCTGGTGGCAAGATGCTGATCCCATGGCCTCAGCTGGTGCTATCTGGTACCTGGAGGCTGCCTTTAGTTCCTCTCCACAGGGTGCCTCCTAATCTGGCAGTTGGGCTTAATCAGAGCAAGCCAGCTTGAGAGGTGGAGAGAGTGTGCACAGGAGAGCACTCTTTCAGCATTCTCTTGTGGATGATGCTGTCCCTGTTCTCATTGTCTGTTAGATCCAGCCACCCACAAGGGAGGAGCACTAGTTCATGAAAGTGTGAATGGCAGGATGGCTGTGTCCCACACCTGGGAAGCCTGCCATATGGAATGCTTGTTTGATTTTTCCTATGGAAGGTCAAAGTTCAGAGCAGCCATTGCTGCACTGCACACCCGGAGCAGGGCATGTTGCGTCTTCAGTGGTTGGCCAGAGTTGCTGAATGGCTGAGCAAGGAAACTGGTGACACACAGAGCAAGTTTGGGTGACATACACAGTGTGTTTGGGTGACACACAGTGAGTTTAGGTGACACACAGTGAGTTTAGGTGTTCTTCTCTGGCTGACTCTCTTACACCCCATCAAGCAGTTCTTAGTCTCAATATGATCTCTCTTGGAGTTTCTAATGTGTTGAAGGGATGTGATTTCCAAAACAAAAGATAAGCAATACACTTTTAAAAACTTTAATCAAGTCTTCTCCTTAGAACATACTTAAGAGTTCAGAGTTTTTTGTTTAGTTTTTTTTTTATTCACACACACACACACACACACACACACACACACACACACACACACACACAGAGGGGTGGGGGTGAGGGGGAGAGGGAGAAGAGGGAGAAGAGGGAGAGAGAGACTGTGTATGCATGTCATGATATTCTTGTGGCAGTCAGAGGACAGCTTGTGGGAGCTGATTCTCTCCTTCTATCATGTGGGATTTGAACAACTCAGGTTGTAAGGTTTGGTAGAAGGTGCCTCCACCCACTTAATTATCCTTAATTATCTCTCTAGTCCTTTAAAATTTTTAAAAAGAAACTTCTTACTGCACTATTTATTTATTTATGAGAATTCTTTTTCTTTTATGTATATGAGTGCTCTATTTGTAGGTACGGCAGAAGAGGCATCAAATCCCATGGTTGTGAGCCACCATGTGGTTGCTGGGAATTGAACTCAGGACCTCTGGAAGAGCAGTCAGTGCTCTTCACTGCTGAGCCATCTCTCCAGCCCCAACACTTATTTGTTGGTGTGTGCCCATGTGTTTGGGAGTGTATCTGCCATGGGCTATGTGTGAGGTTAGACAACCACCTGCCGGCATTCTCACCTTTCAGCATGTAGGTACCTGGGATTGAACCAGGGTCTTCAGACTTGACAACAAGTCCCTTTACCCACTGAGCTATCCTACTGGCCTTGGTTTTTATTTTGCAAAGTCAGTATAAAAGAGCTATGATCCTGAATTTGTCACTTCCACTTTAAGTATATCGTTCAGTCCTATGAAGTATAATGACATTATTGTGCGGCAGATCTGTAGAACTCTTTCATCTTGCAAAACTCAAATTGTACCTTTATTAATCACTACTTCATCTTTCTCTTCTCTACTTCTGTTTCAATGATTTTCCTCACTCGCTGCTTCCTGTGAAGTCCATCATTTCTTCTGTTGTGACTAGTTTGTTTCACTTAGCGTATTGTCTCAAGAGTTCACCCATGTCAGCATGGGACAGATTCTCCATTTTTACTGTGGCTGCATCCGTATGCCCGGCATGTTTTGTTCAATCCTGCAGTGGAGTTGTAGGCTTTACCTTTTAGCTGATGCTGCAGTGGACCTCTCAGCATCAGTCCCTCCTGCTGTGGACTAGTGAGTGAATGTGACCCAGGGATTGCCAGCTCATATGGCAACCTAAGTTTCATCTGTTCCACAAACCTTTCCATAATGTTTTACAACTCCATTAACAGTGTGTCTTAAACTATTAATTATTGATTTACATGACTATTACCATGAATTTAGTCTATCTGTTGTCTCTAGAACTATTCTTACTAAAAAATCTACTTAAATGTCCTCTCAGAAAAAGATGTTAGTAGCAGCCTTATTTAGAATAGCCAGAAGCTGGAAAGAACCCAGATGTCCTTCAGTAGATGAATGGATACAAAAATTGTGGTATATTTACACAATGGAGTACTACTTAGCTATTAGAAACAATGACTTTATGAAATTTCTAGGAAAATGGATGTATCTAGAGAATATCATCCTGAGTGAGGTTACCCAGTCACAAAAGAACATATATGATATGCAGTCACTGATAATTGGACACTAGCCTCAGAAAGCTCTGAATACCCAAGAAACAACTCACAGACCATATGAAGCTCAAAAAAAAAAAAAAAAAAAAAAAAAAGTGGAAGCCTCAGTTCTTCTTAGAAAAAAAAAAAAAAAAAAAAAAAAAATAATAATAATAATAATAATAAGTGTATAGCACCCTCTCAGAGTGGGGTACACCTAGACATTAAACCATTAATAACTCAAGAGCTAAGAAGATAGCCTTGTGACAGTTTTTGGTAGTTATAAATCATTGCTTAATCTTTACATGCCAAAAACTTTGACTATTTCTATGTTATGTTTTGTTTTACATATACTTTATGATCTTTGTAAATAGTAAGATTTCAATGCATATTATCAAACCTTTAAAAAAATCAAGTACTGTGAAAAATATATTCATATATATATTTACGCTAAAATGCTTTTAATAATCTGTATATGTATCTCTGTTTTGTTTTTTTTTAAAAATAAAGTTGTAAACAAAAAAGAAAAGGATGTTAGATTCAACCCAGCCTGACTACTTGATGAGTTTCTGGTGTTCTTAATGATGGGAAGCTCATTTTAAATTCATTTAAAAAAATGGCTTTGTTTTTCCACTTCACTTTTTTGTGTATGTGTTTGTGTCTGTGTATGTTTGTCTGTGTGCATATATGTGCATATGTATATGTATGTAAGTATATGTGTTTGTATGTGATTGTTCATACATGTTTGTGGTATGTGTGTGTGTCTGTGTTCATTTGTATGTATATTTATGTGTGTGTGTATTTGGAGGCCAGAGGACAACTTTATGTGTTGTTTTTAGATACTATTCACTTTTGTTTTGAGTTGGTGTCTCTTTTTGGTCTGGAAGTCATCAACTAGGCTAGGTTGGCCAGTGAGCTCCTGGGATATGCGTGTCTCTGGCACTAGGCTTACAAACATGCACTCACACTCCTGGTTTGTGTATCTCTGGTGTTTCCTTGTCTTTGTTTTATTTTGGTTCTGAGGATTAACTTTAGATCCTTGTACTTGAAAGGCAAGCACTTTGTGAGCTGAGCTGTCTCCCCTGTTTCTCCTCCTTTAAATATATAGTCTGAATTGAAGTACAGTCAGACCTATGGTACCTTTTACAATTACGTGAGTTGTCCTTCGTCTGGATGTAGAAGTTCAGATCCATTTGAAGCACAAAGTGCTGATAAGGTCTCAGCATCCTCCTGCCTCGTGGCACGCACTTTACTGGTAATGTGTGCGAGTGCTATAGTCAACCCCTTTACACTAATGGGGTGAATGTGATACTTCAATGCTGAGTCACTTGTAGTGGTGAAGTGAGTTTTTAACGTGTAAGCTCACAGTAGTCAAGGCCCAGTGACATACAATTTAGAGCGAACAATATAGAAATAAATGTAACTGGACATGAGTTAGTAGCTAAGCAAGCAAGGAAGAGCTAGGATGCAAAGATGAGCCTTGGGGAACAGACAGATGAGGGCTTTGCACAGAGCTTAGGGCTATTCTGAAGGACGCTTGCCAGCAAAACCACTGCCAGACCAGGACTCTGGAAGGTTAACATGGGATTCTGCAAAAAGAGCTTGATTTTGAGCCAAAATATTTCAAATTAAGAATGAGATTAGCTTCTTTTTGCTGCTGTAAACTAACTCACTGTGATCGTGGTCACTTAGGACAAACTAGCCATGTTGTCTCACAGTCCGGGGTCAGCACTGAGGATGGGTCTGCCTGCTCTAAGAGTAAGGAAAGGCACAGCAGGGCACCTGGAGGAGGCTTGCAGGGAAACACTGGCCAGGGCTCTACCCACAGAAATGCTCTTTGAGAAATCCTGGAGAAGCAGGACCGTCCTTGATGACTGTGGCGAGGAAGACATACTGGTGGGGTTGTCTCTGAGTAGATGGTTTTCAGACTTACGTAGAGTGCAGTAATCAGTAACATCCAGGGAGTCAAGAACCAACTATCACAAAGGAATCAGACTCCTTTTTCTTTCTCCCCTATTACTTCTGTATGTATATGTGGGTGTTGTGTGAATGTACCACATGTACCACATGTGGGGAGCATGTACATGCATGTACATATGCATGTGAAGGACAAAACCTGATGTGGAGTGACTTCACCTTGTAGGTCAAGGCACAGTCTCTGGTGAAATTCAAAACTTGCCATGTCAGCTGGTCTCAGCAGCCAGTTTGCTCTGGGGATTTCCTGTCTTCATGGCCTCCAGTACCTTGAGGATGATCACAAGGCTTTTCTGTCAACCTGTCCTCTTCAGTAATTTATTAGTGACCAGATAACATAGAGCTCAAGGTTGAGCTCTCCTCTCCTTCACTGTTGTAGTAAGGAATTCTATTCTTTCAGCTCTGGTTTCCCCTTGCCTTAAAAACAGATGTAAATGGATTACATCTATTAAACATGGTTTGGGGAAAAGTAATACATTTTAAGAATGTCTTTAGAGTGATAATCTATTAAGACTAACTGCATGTTTATATTCTTGCAAAAGAAGCTTCCACAAATTTCCAGATTAATTGGTTGTCAGTTTTAAGAATCAGCCCACCATATTGTCACCAACTGAAGTTAGAGTCACCTCTTCTAGTTAGTTCTTGGCCTTTACCTTCTCTGAGTGGCACTAGTCCATTTCATAGGGAAGCTTATTTGTGGATAGGAGAGCACTGCCTAAGACAGGAAGGACAGTCCCCTGAGGCACAACTGCCGTCTGGAATGTGTTCAGGACAAGACATCTACCTGTCACTCCCCAAAGATGAAGGGAACTGTGGGACAGCTGCTGTGAAGAGAAAAGCCCAGCACCAGGAACTTGCCAAACTCCAGTCTTGTCAGCTGGAGCGATTGCCAACATACTCTTACTTTAAAAGAGGAGGATGCACATATTCAGGGCTGATGCTGGGGACAGTGCCATAATGTAGTTGGCAGGAAGGCTGACATTCTCATGGTCATAGGTCAGGTAATTTTCTGTATCTATCCAAGAAGAGGTCTGACCAGGGACTGACTAAAAGATTTCCAATTATTCTCTGTACTTGGCTGCATCTAAATGTCTCATTTACAGCTCACAGGAAGGAATGCTGGAGAAGTAATCTTTAACAGTACGGAGTGACTGAAAAATAAATATAAAGACAGCCATTGTATGTGGTTGAGCAATGCTGGTATATGTGAGTGTGTGTGTGTGTGTGTGTGTATGTGTGTGTGTGAGTGTGTGTGTGAGTGTGTGTGTGAGAGTGTGTGTGTGTGTGAGTGTGTGTGAGAGTGTGTGTGTGTGTGTGTGCGCGTGCATGCACGCACTCTCGCTTTCCTCATAGTATGTCTGTAATTTCAGTGTTATACAGAGACGTGCTTTAGCCTGACATTTGCTCAGTTTCACAAAGGCAGATTGGCTTTGGATCATAGGCGTGTCGATGACCAGAGTCCCTGAGCTGTGGTTCCAGCATGTGCAGTGCGCTGGAGACAGTGAGACTCGTGCTCTCCTGCAGTGTTTCTGTGGTTCTAGGGGTTGAACACGAGGCCTGTACCTTCTAGGCGGTTCTTTTGCTGCTGAGCCGGATCTCCAGCCTGACTTCTTTTACTCCTGGAGGCCTTGATGTGTAGCGGGCACTGGATCCCAGCACTCATCTACTGAAACGGGCACTGAGAGAAGGCAGGCTTGGCTCTTGTACAAGCATCCCCTGGTTTTGAATGTCACAGTAAAGCCCAGTAGTTTGTATAATTAACATGTGCTGGTAAAATAGTTTTTCAGGAAGCTGGAGATCATAAATCACCTTTTTTCCCAGTACAGCCATCTTTCTGACATAAAACCCATGTGTCAGTTTGAGGAGCAACCTGCTGAGAAAGGATAGGTAGGGACCATCCAAGAGGCTTTTTTGTTTTTTAACATTTGGTCTGTAATAGTTGGTAAAATAAAAATATATTGTATAAACTAAAAGAGAGCCAAAAGCTAAAATGTACTTGTGGGCTAAAGTAACTTGTAGTTCACATGAGTCCAAGTGTTAAAAAAAGTGATTTTTTATTACCATATATGGACAAGAGTTCTTATAAGTTATTAAATCCACATTTTATTTCTTTTATTGGGTTTTCAAATGCATGTATGTGTACATATGTGTGCATACAGATGCATACACACAGGTCATCAGATTTAACCGTCTCAAACCATCAGAATTCAATTTCAACTACAGACTAATTGCACTAATTGTACTATTGCTAGGGACTTTGACTTCATAAATTGAGGATGAAGAATAAAGGGGTTGAATTAGTTTATCATTTCTCCAGCTCTCTTTCTCACTTTCTTCGAATCCCATGACAACTTTAAAGTCCTATCCCCAAACGGTTTAACAGGCATTCCACATGCATGTGTTAGTTACTTCTGTATCCATGACTTCTGGGGATGCCTATTGTACATCTTGCAGGAGTTAGAGATTGTTCACACTGTGAGGAGTCTTTCTGTGGACCACAAGTGCTGCTGACATGGCCCTGAGGGAAGACAGGAGTCACCACGGAGTTTCCCTATGCCCAGGGCATTGGTGACTTTGCAAGAGAAAAACAAAAGAGGAAGTGCAGACCTCAGAGAGACTCTTTCTTTCTTTTTATCCCAGGAGGATGATTTTCTAATGTGGAACAAAGAATAAGATGGGAGCTTAGCAAAGACGTGAAATAAAAGACTCTTATAAGATGCTTTGTGCATGCTGATGGGGCAAGTGGAGTGGGAAATGATCCTGCAGGAGCAAGAGGAGTGTCAGGAGCAGAGGTTCCTGGTTGAGCACTGCACACAGTACAAGAGGAAGGCTTTCTGTTTCATTTCTGTGCTCTCAGTACCCAACAGGCTGGTGGCTTTTGTAAAAACCTCATTTAACAATAGAGTTAGATGTTAGTACCAGCCTTACCTCGTTCAACGTATGATCCCCTCCTTGACAGATCCAGTATGTTTTGATCCAAAGAACCATGATTCAACGGGAATGTTATCTTTAGAGTCTTGTAGGGGCTAAACCTAACACCAGAAGTCTTGGGCTCAATAAAAGGGAAGTGAACTAGGATCTCACTACTATTCTTTCATGAGTCACTTCGAGATGTTTGCAGATCATCCTGTGGCCCATAAGTATTTGCCCAGTGTGGGGCTGTGGGTAGCTGCTTAGCTTTTAGAATCAGGCTTGTGCCTCACCTTTGGCATTCCTGGTGTGCTTGTCTCTCTTGTTCACCTCATCTTTGCTTTGGCAAACTACTCATTTCTCCCTTTTCTGTCACTAGGTTGGGCTGGGGATGATGGTGAAATGCTCCATCATTAGCTCGAGACTAATGTCTAGTGCAAGCTAGAAGATGATGTAAATGTAAAGCACACACGGATCTGGGCAGAGGGCTGTTATCAGTTACCTTCTGAGTTTCAGTTTCCACTTAGAGAGCTCTGCAGAGCCTGGGAGCCAGTTGTTAATGTGCTTGTGGAAGAGTGGTGAGATCTGTGGAACCATTGTAAAAGGTGTACTTGGGAATGTTTCCTGTGCTTAAAGCTATGATTTAGGAGTTTGCTTGGTTGAGCTTTTGAAGGGTTGGAGGGCAAAAAGGATACTCTGAGCTCTGAGTAATCTCACTATGAAAGCAAAGAGAGAGATTAAATATTAAAGATATTTGCTCTTTGAGAAAAATATATGGTTTTTATTTATGTATATGTAATATATATAAATATTGCAATATATAACATTACATACTATATATGTATATATACTATACAGAAATATATACATATAATACACACATACATTATACATATGTAAAAGTATATAATGCATATATGCCATCTTTACCTCTCCTCCAACTCCTCCTAGATTCACACCCAGCTCTGTGGGATTTTTCTTCCCACAAATGAAGTCAATCTGTGCTACTCATATGTTCTCGGACGTGTGGCCTTCTGGGGAAGGCGGTAGACTTCCTGGGAGCTGCACTGACTCTTCCTCTCCCAGACATCTTTCAGCAGCTGTCACTTGCCAGTCGTTCCTTGGCTAAATGTGGGAGTCTGTGCCCAGCTCCTGTCCGTGCTGGCATTGGGTCTGGCTTTAGATCGCACAGGTCTTATGCATGCTGTCACTGTTGCTGTGAGTTCCAGCACTGTCACATCACTGCCCCTGATGTGTCCAGAAAATACCACTCCAGGTTTTCACACCTCCCTTTCTGCAGTGATCCATGAACCCTAGGAGAAGGAGGTTATAATATAGATGTCCTATTTAGGGATGGCTGTTCTCAAATCCTTTATTTCCCGTACATTGACCAGCTGTGGGTCTCTTTGTTCCTTACCATGTTTTACAAATAGAGGTGTCTCTGACAAGAGTGGAGACATACATTAATCTGTGTCTCTAGGCCAAGTGGGCAGGCTGGAGAAAGAACCATTATTGAAAGTAGTTTTAGCATCTTGGTTTTTTTTTTTTTTTTTTTTTTTTTTTTTTTTTTTGGTCAAACATGTCATATTGGAATTCACTGTGTCAAAATTTCAAGTCACACTCAATGCTTGCAGTGAGAGAGGGTGGGAGACTCAGGACCTCACATAGCTTTGCTGCCTTTGCATAGAGTTCTTGGAATCCTGAGATCACTGAGTAGTTTGCTTACCTAGCATGCATGAAGCCCTGGTGTGTTCCCTAGCATAACACACACACATACACACACACACACACACACACACACACACACACACACACACACACACCAACACTGCAATTAATTGGCAATATTATTTCTAGCTTAAGTGCTTTAAATTTCTAAATAACCAATTACTGAAAATATTAGTTGATAATAATATTAGTGACCTAAAGAGATGAGAAATTTTTCTGGATGTGCAGGGATGTTTGGCTGTACATTAGGGGAAGTTTGTTCCTTGTATGGACCTGACACTTCCTCTAATGGATGTCAGCATACATGGTGATAAGTCACAGAATCAGGGCGATGATATGAATGCTCAGTAAAAGCAGATGAGTCTGGGAGGTAGGGTGGTCTCTTCTACTTTCTGAAAAATAATATTCATTCATGTATTCATTTCATAGTTTTTAAAAACCCAATACTACTTTAAAATTTTGTCATGCATTAAAATGAAGAGTTCTGATGTTAAAACTGTGCCCTTACAATAGTTTAAGAATTACTTTTAATCCTCTTCTACTTTCTAACCTTATTTTTTCTCCTATGTCAGGAAACTAATAGAACTTGTCTGCATATTGAAATAGTTGAATTTTTTTTCTTGGACATAATTGTTACTTATCAGTCTGTTTTATATTTTACTCTTTTTTTCTCCCCACAGACCGGTGAATTTTCAGCTCGTTTTCTATTGAAGTTACCAGTAGATTTCAGCAACATTCCCACATATCTTCTCAAGGTAAAACCATGCATTATCAGTGAAGGAATATAAGTCAGACCGTGATCATTTAGCTCAATATTTGTATACCTTGTTTCTTATTTTGTTCAGACAATGAATTTTAATAAGATGCTTACTGCAGGAAAATCCACTGGAATTGTTTTCTTTGGCTAACGTGCATACTAACCTTAAAAGTTGCTTAGGAATAAGTTTACGTTAGTAGTAAAAATAAATGACACTAGGGAAAATTATTTTTATTTAGTAATCTTACTGGGATGAAAGACTCATAGATATTGTCCAAGGCATTTTACATATTAAATATGCTTAAAAGGCATTTCATCTTTACGTCAGTAATGAACTCAGGTACCTTCGAAGTTGGGTGGTCTTAGGGATTCACTGTCTCATTAGACCAATGTATACGATATTCATTAAAGTGGGTTAGAGACCCAGGGAACAACTATTTGGTAAGGGATGCTTAGATGCTCTGTAGAGAGGAAATAGTTTCCAAAAGACTACTTGTGGCTAGTGAAGGAAACCAGATAACCAAAGAGCAAGTTTTGAAAAGAAAATGCCAAGGCAGAGGTCCTGGTGTGTTCAGATGAGGATTGTGGGCAATGATTTAAGACTGGGCTGGCTGCCACAGCTCCTTTCAACCTGTCTTTATTTAGTTTCAGTCTAATCTTAAAATTTCTTTGCCTTATTTTATTTTTTTTTATTTCCTTCTTTTCTGTGACAGAGTATCTCTGTGTAGCCCTGGCGGTCTCAGAACTTGATTTGTAGACCCAGCTGGCCAGGAACTTAGAGATCCACCTGTCTCTGCCTCCCAAGTGCTAGAATTAAAGGTGTGCACCACCACTGCCAGGCTGAATTTTTGCCTTCTTAATTTGATGTCATTCAAGTGCTGATCATATTTGTAACTGTTGAGAGAAGAGAGATTAGCAATGTCACCCAGGACTCTAGGGAATGGCTAGAAACTTGCTGTGCTCTTTGGAGAACATTGGCATTAGGAACCTCTTGGCATGCTATTTACATTTGGATGTTCCCCACCTAGTTGTTAGATCTGTAACTGTTTCTGTTGAGTACAAATAAAGTTTAGTCTTTCAGCTCTGAGGGTTAGTATATGCTTTGTTAGGATGGCAGTAGGTCACCTCACTTTGTCCAGTGATTAGCTGCTGAAGCAGAACTTGTGAACAGTGAGATAGCATTAGACACCCTGCTGACTGCAGCAGCAAGTTTCTTATGTTCATATTACCGAGTGTAACAAATGCACTTACTAACGGATCCCTTGATGTTAGGATGAGTGCTTTGATAAATAATCTATGGTACGACTTTACTTTTTATTGTAAGTGGAAATGGCTCTTAACATGATACCTAAGTTCAGATCCTGAATTTTACTTTGGTTGAGCAAAGTCAAAGGCTTAGATAAATAAATTACTTAAGTAAAAACTCAATCAGTAGAAAAACAGTTTTCCAGCTCCTACTCTTTATTTGCAGGTGATAGAAACTGAGCACAATCTCAGGTAAACTCAGAAGATGTGCTCTGCTTCTGTAGTCCGTCTACACAGCAGCCCACTGGCCCTGGGGCTCATAGGTGTCCGATCCTGTGGATTGACCTTCTGAGTCTGTTCCTTTCAGGCTTAGTTGTCTAATCCATCTGATGGATTTGTAGGGAGAAACCATGCTTCATAGAACAGCAGAGAGGCCACTGAAATCACCGAAGTGTGATTATTCATCATAGTATTCAAAGAGATTATTTTGTAATTATATGCATTTGACGATGTAGAGACAAGTTCTGTGTCTGAATCCATGAATTTAGCCAAACAAGGATGGAATATTTGGAAAAAATGGACCTTTAATGAATGTATACAGGTTCTTTTTTTTTTTTGGAGGGGGGGTTATAATTACTCCATAATATGGTATGCCAATTATATAAGACTAGACATTTAAAGTCTGTGGGAGGATGCACATAGGTTATATGCAAATACTCTTATCATTTTATACAAAAACCGAATTACCAGGTAGATTTTGGCATCCACGAGGAGTCACGGGACTAGTCCCACAAAGATACTCAGCTGTGACTGGTTTCTTTCTCAAAAGATAAAAGTAATCATTAGAAGACACTGCTCTTAATTTTGTTAGAGTGAAAACTGATGCTATATTCTTTTTTTCTCATTTTTTATTAGATACTCTGTATTTACATTTTTGTTAAATTCTAAAAATTCCTTAATTTCTTTCTTTATTTCTTCCTTGACCATGTTATCATTGAGTAGAGCATTGTTCAGCTTCTATGTGTATTTGGGCTTTTTGTTGTTATTGTTGTTATTAAAGACCAGCCTTAGTCCATGGTGATATGATAGAATGCATGGGATTATTTCAGTCTTCTTATATCTGTTGAGGCCTGTTTTGTGATGGACTATATGGTCAGTTTTGGAGAAGGTACCGTGAGGTGCTGAGAAGAAAGTATATTCTTTTGTTTTCGGATGAAATGTCCTGTAGATGTCTGTTAATTCCAGTTTTTTTTTTTTCATAATCTCTGCTAGTTTCACTGTGTCTCTGATCAGTTTCTGCTTCCATTATCTGTCCATTGTTGAGAGTGGGGTGTTCAAGTCTCCCACTATTATTGTGTGTGGTGCAATATATGCTTTGAACTTTAGTAGGATTTCTTTTATGAATCTGGGTGCCCTTGTATTTGGAGCATAGATATTCAAGATTGAGAGTTCATCTTGATAGATTTTTCCTGTGCTGAGTAAAAAGCGTCCTTCCTTATATTTTTTGATAACTTTTGGTTGAAAATCTATTTTATTCGATATTAGGATGCCTACTTCAGCTTGTTTCCTGGGACCATTTGGTTGGAAGGTTTTTTCCCTAGCCTTTTACTTTGAGGTAGTGTCTGTCTTTTTCTCTCTGAGATGAGTTTCCTGTATGCAGCAAAATGCTGGATCCTGTTTATCTAGTCTGATAGTCTGTGTCTTTTTATTGGGGAATTGAGTCCATTGATTTAAGGGATATTAATGAATAGTGATTGTTGTTTTCTGCTATTTTTGTTGTTAGAGGTAGAATTATGTTTGTGTGCTTTTCTTCTTTTGATTTTCTTTCATGATTATTTTTTTTTTTTTGCTTTTCCTAGGGTGTAGTTTCCTTTGTGTTGGGATTTTCATCTATTATCCTTTGTAGGCCTGGACTTGTGGACAGATATTGTGTAAATTTGGTTTTGTCCTGGAATATCTTGGTTTCTCCGTCTATGGTAATTGAGAGTTTTTCTGGATATAGTAACCTGGGCTGGCATTTGTATTCTCTTAGGGTCTATATGTATCTGTCTAGGATCTTCTAGCTTTCATAGTCTCTGTTGAGAAGTCTGGTGTGATTCTGATTGGTCTGCATTTATATGTTACTTGTCCTTTTCCCCTTACATCTTTTAGGATTCTTTCTTTGTTTTGAATATTCGGTGTTTTGACAATTATGTGTCAGGAGGAGTTTCTTTTCTAGTTCAATCTATTTGGAGTTCTGTAGGCTTCTTGTATGTTCATGGTCATCTCATTCTTAAGGGTGGGGAAGTTTTCTTCTATGATTTTGTTGCAGATATTTACTGTGCCTTTTTGTTGGGGGTCTTCACTCTCTTCTACACCTACTATCCTTAGGATTGGTCTTCTCATTGTGCCCTTGATTTCCTGGATGTTTTGGGTTAGGAGCTTTTTGGCTTTTGCATTTTCTCTGACTGTTATGTCAATGTTTTTAATGTTGTCTTCTGCCCCTGAGATCCTCTCTTCTTGTAGTTGTTGGTGATTCTTGCATCTATGACTCCTGATTTCATTCTTAGGTTTTCTATCTCCAGGGTTGTCTCTTTTTGTGCTTTCTTTTTTGTTTCTACTTCTGTTTTCTGTCCCTTCACCTGTTTGGTTGTGTTTTCCTGTAGTTCTCTGAGTTTGTGTTTCCTGTTTAAGGGTTTCTATTTGTTTATGTGTGTTCTCCTGTAATTATTTAAGGGAGTTATCCACATGCTTCTCTAAGATCTCCATCATCATCATGAAGTCTGAGTCTTGTTTTTCTAGAGTGTTTGGCAATCTGCTACTTGCTGTGGTGGGAGAGCTGGGTTCTGATGTTGCCAGCTTGTCTTGGTTTCCATTGATTTTGTTCTTTTGCTTTTCTATTGCCATCTTGTTATCTGTGATTATATTGGATCTTGTCTCTGACTGGAGCCTGTCTCTCCTGTGGATCTGAGGGCCTGTGGGCTCAGAGAAGATTGCTTCTGGGTATTTGTCTCTTTAGGGGCCCGCAGTGAGTTATGCTTGCAGTGACTCCGTTCTGTCTCTGTGGCCTCAGGTAGGATAGCTCTTGTGAGGCTGTTCTGGGAGTTCAGCCATCTGCAGGCAGGTCCTCAGTCTTGATGGCTGTCACCTGGACCTCTCCCTGGGCTAGAAAGGACCGGATCTCAGATTGCACCATGCCATCTGTCTTTGGAGAGCTCCAGATGTTCCCTCCAGGGACAGCTGGTAGACTGTATAGCCAGCTCCCTGTGGGCTCAGGTGGAAGAGTGCTTGTAAGGCTGTTCTGGGGGCTCAGCCTTCTGGGTGTAGGTCCTGAGTCTTGATGGAGGTCACGGGGCCCTCTAGCTGGGCTGGAATGGACCCGCTTTCAGAGTGCACCATGCTATCTGCCCTCTGAATGCTTCAGGTGTTCCCTCCGGGACAGCTGGTAGGGTATGTGACAGGCTTCCTGTGGGCTCAGGTGGAAGTGTGCTTGCAAGGCTGTTCGGTGGGCTCCATGCTCTCTGGTCCTATATTTTTCTTTTTACTATTTGCTCTGTGTGAAATGCTAACCCCAACAATTTAACACTAAGAAATCATTGTCATTTTCATAAAAACCAAACTCTCTTATGAGTGAAGACTCTACTTTTCCTACTAAATTTTTTATTAATTGAATAAGAAGTTCTCAAATTTTTCTTCCCTTGTTTCCAACAGAATTCTTCTTCGTGGGGGAGTAGGGGGTGGAGGAGGGAGGCATGCTCAAGATTCTCAAGGATTAGGCACATCTTCTCCCACTGAGGGGACAGACCAGGCAGTCCTCTGCTATATATGTATCCTTGCCTCGGACCAGCCCCTAATGCTGCCTAATTGGTGACTCAGTCTCTGGGAGCTCCCAGTAGTTCAGGTTAGTTGAGACTGCTGGTCTTTCTATGGGGTTGCCTTCCTCTTCAGCTTCTTCAATCGTTCCTCTAATTCAACCATAGGGTCCCCGACTTCAGTCCAGTGGTTGGTATAAGTATCTGCATCTATCTTAGTTAACTGCTTGCTGGGCCACTCAGATGGCAGCTTGCTTTATAAGGGCAGTTAGTGCTATGACTTTTCCTCTTAGCACTGCTTTCATTGTGTCCCATAAGTTTAGATATGTTGTCTCTTCACTTTCATTGCATTCTAGAAAGTATTTAATTTCTTTCCTCATTTCTTCTCTGACCAAGTTATTATTGAACAGAGAGTTGTTTTTTGTTGTTTTTGTGGTTGTTGAAGTTTGGCCTTAGTTTGTGGTGATCTCATAGGATGCATGGGATGATTTCAGTCTTCTTGTATCTGTTGAGGCCTGTTTTGTGACCTATTATATGGTCAGTTTTGGAGAAGGTACTATGAGGTAGTGAGAAGGCATATTCTTTTGTTTTAGGGTGAAATGTTCTGTATCTTTTAAATCCATTTGGATTTAATAATATTTAATAAATAACTTTTATTAGTTACACTGTGTCTCTGTTTAGTTTCTGTTTCAATGACCTGTCTATTGGGCAGAGTCGGGTGTTGAATTCTCCCACTATAACTGTGTGGGGTTCAGTGTGTGTTTTGAGCTTTAGTAACAATTTTTTTTTTTTTTACACAAATGTGGGTGCCCTTGCCTTTGGGGCATAGAATTGAGAGTTCATCTTGGTGGATTTTATTTTCCTTTGCTGAATACGAAGTGTCCTTCCCTGAATTGTTTGATAACTTTTGGGTGAAAGTCTATTATATTGGCAATTACTACTTGCTTATTGGGATCAATTGCTTGAAAAATTTTTTTCCATCTTTTTACTATGAGGTAGTGATTTTCTTTGTCATTGAAGTGTGTTTCTTATGCAACAAAATGCTGGGTCCTGTTTATGTATCCAGCATGTTAGCCAATGTCTTTTTATTGGGGGAATTGAATTTGTTGATGTTGAGAGATATTAAAGACAGATTTCTGTTATGTTTGTTGCTGAGGGTGGTTTTGTGTGTGTGTGTGTGTGTGTGTGTGTGTGTGTGTGTTTTGGGGGGGTTGTTGTAAAATGATTAATTTCTTGTTTTTTATTTGGTGTAGATACCCTCCTTGTGTTGGAGAATCCTCTGTAGGACTAGATTAGTCTCTCTCTCTCTCTCTCTCTCTCTCTCTCTCTCTCTCTCTCTCTCTCTCTCTCTCTCTCTGTGTGTGTGTAATGTTTAAATTTGGTTTTGTCATGGAATATTTTGGTTCCTCCATCTATGATAATTGAGAGTTTTGCTGGGTTTAGTAACCTGGGCTGACATTTGTGTTCCCTTAGCAGACTGTATCTTCATACAGACTGTAGTTAAACTCTTAGAGGTAGGAAACTCTTTAGTAATATTATAGGAAATTGTCCAGTATCACTGGACTAGAGAGCTAAGTACCAATTATTTCCTTCTGGTAGTGTGTCTTAGTTACCATTGCTCTGATGAAACACCACAATTAAAAGCAACTTAGGGAGGTAAGGGTTTATTTGGGTTACATATCCTGAATCATATATAGTCAGTTGAGGAAAGCCAAGGTTAGAACTCAAACAGGACAGGAACCTGGATGCAGGAACTGATGCTGAGACCATGGAGATTTCTGATTGCTGGCTTGCTTGTCATGGCTTGCTCAGCCTGCTTTTGTTTTGGAACCCAGGACCATCAGCCCAGGGAGTGCACCACCCACAATTGGCTGGGACCTCCCCCACTAATCATTAATTAAGAAAATGTCTTATAGGCTTTTCTATAGCCCAATCTTCTAGAAACATTTTCTCAGTTGAGACTCATTCCTCTTTGATAATTCTAGCTTGTATCTAGTTGACATAGAACTAGCCAGCTTATAATGCATGTGATAAACATAACCTTGCAAAAATATCAGCAGCAATATTTCTTTGGATAAGAAAATGTCATGTAGTCTACATAGTTGTGGAGTGTTCTTCCACAGGGTGTGGGCAGGCCAGGCCAGAAGCAAAGCCAAAACCGATTTACTGTGACTAAAGTGTGTATACTTCTGGTTTCTACAGTAATCTTAATGGCTTCATTTTATGTGATATAGTAAGACTATTCATGCCTACTGAATGCTTGCAGAAATCTTGTTTCCTATAGAATCTGAGTCTTGATGCTATGAAAATGAACTGCAGGTGAAAAAGCCAAACCATTCACCTTTCAGGAGACAAGGCAGCCATCTTTCTTCTAAGGGCACCCACTGTAGCTTTTTAATCAGTGGATGCACAGGGAAAACACAGTTCACTCTGCTAAGTAGAGACAGAGGCAGATGTGAAGGTGATCCTATCAAGATGTTGAGGAATCTAAGACAGGTAGAGAGTTGCAGTGAATACCCTGCTTGTTAGCACACAGCGGTTCAGGCAGCTCACTAACAGGGAGGGCAGTAGGGAAGCATCCCCGTTGTTGCCAGTGTTTGATGGTTTCAGGAGCAGCTTCCTCAGCATCACCCGACTCTCCTTAACAGGTTAAGCACTGGCTACCAGCCTTCTTTCAGCCAACCCTGGTTTAGCAGATGCTTTTGTGGCCAGGCTGGCACTGAGAGAAAGTGGCTCTGGCTTGGTGTCCTGTAGTGGTAGGGCGTGGTGAGAATGGCAATAAACCTGCAAGCCCGTGTTTCATCTAGCACAGCAGCTGCTGTGCAGCTAGAGTTTTTCCTGTGACAGTCGGGCCTGATGTGCCAGATATGCAGATGTTTGTATAAGGAGCCCAGAAGCTCAGAGTTTTAAGTTTATGAACATGGAAAATGCCTGCCTTTTTAAGTGATGGCAAAGATAATTATTTTTACTCTTATTTATATATTTCAAGTGTGTGTGTGTGTTCATGTCAAGGCATGTATGTGGAGGGAGGTCAGCAGATAACTTGCCAAAGTAATTTCTCTCCCTTTGATGTGTGGGTTCCTGGGTTGAACTTAGGTCATCAGGCTTGTTGGCAAGCACTGTCACCACTGAGCCATTTCTCTAGTCTGAGAAATATTTTTTAAAACCTATGCATAAGCCAAGAGTATCTCTTCCTGTCAACCACGCCCCGTGGGTTGTGATAACCCAGCAACAATGGAAAGCTATTTTCCCTGGGCCTGATTTCTATGTTCAGTTTGTGATGTAATGGCCCAAAGATGAGGAACTCTGAACCCGGGTTTTAATCAATATCTGGGCCCCCTAGTTTCTGGTGCTGTTATGACCTCTGCAGTAGAACCTCCCAAATGGAGAGCATTTGGTCTTGGTTTTCAGTCTATACAGAATACCTCAGTATTGACTTAGACTCAGAATGGTCCTTGGATTAGGGATCTTTCCCCAAAATCTAAATTCCAATCAATGTCCTCAAGTACCCCATAATATCATTGATCATGCAGTTAACAAATATTAATTAGAAATAATTAATTTCTAATTAAATATGGGAACATACCTATATAGTAAACTTTTTAAAAAGCATTGATGGTATGGGAACAGCCCAGAAAATGTGCTAATCTGTAAATTAATATTAATCGACAATATTAATCTTGGGAGTAGGTAATAATCTAGATGGTGAGAGAATGTTCTCCTGGGAAACTAATGAGGCACCACACTGGGAAGCATTCAAAGTTAAGAGCATTCTCATGTTAGGGCATTATCTCAGACCTCATTAAAACGGTTCTCTGCATCCCTTATGCTGTGTTAGCATGGAGTAGCTTCTGAGTTTATTTCTTTGGCCCTTTTCCCTTCTGTGTCCGGTCCTTTCGGCACCATTGCTAGCATTGTCTGTTTAACTTCCTCTTGAAAACAGTGGTAGTTCCTGTTCAGCATTCCTCCTACAGTCTACTCTCCTGTGCAGTGTTGATTTCATGGCTCCATAACGTGAGCTTTCAAATCTGAACTAGGCAACTTCTTTTCACTGTCCTGCCAGGGCTGTGAGGATTTCCAGTGGTGCCATCTTCCCAGCCTAGTCTGTTCTTTTCAACTTTTTTTGAAGCACTCACTTGACTAATTTAAGAATAATAAGGTCAGAGTGGTTCAAATTAGCAATAAGAGGAAAGGCCCTAAGATAGGTTCCCCACCTCCTGCTGCTGCTCACCCCTTAGCATAGTTCCTCATGCTGTGGTGATGCCAATGGTAAACTTATTTTTGTTGGTACTTTATTAACTTTGCTACTGTTATGAGTGTTATGTAAATATCTGACATGCAGGAGACATGATGTGTGGCCCCAACGGCTCACGACCCACAGGTCGAGAACCACTGCCTTAAGTGGTCAGTGTGCAGAAGAGAGATAGTGAGGCCAGAGCAAGCTTTTTGGAGGAGGAAGTTCAGCCTGAGACAGTAATGGAACAAAGGCCTGCACTTGGAAGGTCCCCGTGAGAGGAGGTGTATATAGGCAGAAGGACAAAGGGGCCCAGAATTATGAGCTAAAGGCTTAAAAATATCCGTGAAGAAAGGAATGAACAGATGCTATTGAATGAAGAGCTAGCAAATGGAAAGAAAAAGACATCTAACTAAGCCAGGATCTCAGGGATGGAGAGAGCACAGTGGTCAGGACAGAAGAGCAGTGCTAATGAGCATGGGACTGGTGAGGAAATCACGCAGTGGGCACTTTAGCAAAGGGCATTGTGGGAACGAGGTGGAAACTAGAGCTGAACAGACCATGAGAAGCCACTAAAGCAGCAGTGTCCCGCGTGAAAGAACCACAGAGAAGGCTTTTGCTTCAGAACTTAAGGAGATACTCTTATCATCCTGGGTTGAGTCTCTAGGAAAGACACATGCTCTCTCACACTTGCGCTTTATCTGTTGTGTAGAGGTTTTGTGACTGTCCTTCAGCAACAAAGACAAACTGTCCAGGGCAAGGGCCACATTCCCTTTCATGTCCCCTAAGTTTGCTACTGTTTTGGCCTTGCCTTAGGCCTTTCTTCTGAGACTTTGACCCCTTAATCATGAGGCTTGATGGAGGCTGAAGATCTTCATTCTATAGATTCTATAGAAACTATACAGAGATCTAAACTGTAGCTTTCTTCTGTAAACAAATATCACTTAAATTCACAATATACACAAATATGGGCATATTCTGCCTTTGAAGAGTTAAAAAGCTATTGAAAACAGCTATTTCTTCCATGTATTTATGAGAAATATGTGATGTGTGTTTAAAAGTATTTGTGTGATAGTCCTATTTTGTGCCTTGTTGTCAAGGATTGGGTTTTAATAAATTGGTAGAGCTTTGAAACTTGTCATGTTTCTGCCCTTCCCTTAGGACTGGTGGAAAGGTGTGCACTCTGTCTCAGGAAATGGGTTCTTGCATTATTTTTTACAGCTCAGTAGTGCTTGGAAGTCCAGGTAGCTTTAGCAGGTTTCTGGGAAGGTCATGTGTTCTCTCCCAAATACACCCTTTAACTAGCATTTGGAAAGCACATCAAGGGGTCACGTGGTTACACTTAACTTCTCAGCCAGCGTCAGTTGTTGACTCCAAGGCCTTCTCATCCTCCTAGTGTCTGTAAACTTAGAGGCAGACCCCCCCCCCCCGTGTGTGTGTGTGTGTGTGTGTGTGTGTGTGTGTGTGTCACACTTAAGGGATGCCCCGTATTTGAGACCTTTTACTTGAGGCATTTTTTTTTTTTTTTTTTTTTTTTTGATCCAGTAAAGCCATGCTTAATAAGCAGCCTTTAGAAAGACTGTTTTAACTCATTCTTGTACAGTCTGGCTTTGAAGCAGAGCAGTTGTCTGGTGCTTGAAAGGGGATAATGAGTTCATGTGGAGCTCTCATCTTCTTATCTCAAGGGAAATAGCTTCTGTCTAATCAAATAGGAGGGTTCATACTTTTATTAAAGCAGGAATGTGTACCTAGAAGAAGACGCTTAAGACAAGTGTGCTGTGTATTCCAGTAAGAAGCCTGTTCTACCCTTGATAACTTGGAGCCAAATTTTGCATTTGGGACTTAATCATTCAGGAACAGGAGATGGACTGAACATCTAATCTGCTGGGAAATGCTGGCTGTTTCTTCATTAAGTATGGGACTTGTGACTTTTAGTTCATTGTCCTTGTCATACCTCTCTTCTCTAGACAGAGAAGCCAGGCTTTGAGAACAGTTCTCTCTAGCTAAGGGCCAGGAATCTCTAAAGGGCATGATAGTAAAATTTTAGGCTGATGTGCCATATGGTTTCTGTCACAGCTACTCTGCTGTCAGGATAGGAAAGCAGCTACATGCAATATGTAAATGAGTGAGTATGGCTCAGGTCCAGTGAAACTTTATTTTCAAAAGCAGGCCTTGGGTGGGATCTTGCTCATGAGCAGTAGTTTGCTCCTCTTCTAGGTTATAGAAGGGGTTGTCTTTCTGTACCAAGATGTGTGGTAGGTCACGGATAGAGAAATAAGTGGGTCTGACTTGACAGTTGTGAGTGGCTGAAGGACTAGTCTTCCTGAAGAGACGCCTGAGAGCTCTGTAGACTCATCTACCATACAGTGACAGCAATAAACCAGATCTATAGTGGCCTTGATTTTAAATTTCCTGGCCTCTTAGATTATAAGAAACAACCTACTTAAAAAAAAGTTGTTTAGTTATATAGTATTTTGATATAGCAATTACAACTTTTAAGATGCTAGACATATCACACAGGATTATTGGGGATGTCAAGGAAGTAAAACAAGACAGTACTGGGTGTGGCCCATTGTCGGGTGAGCACAGAAACCTCAGGCAATCTATCTAGCTAATCCCTTAGAGGTGTGCCCATAAGTTTCTCTCCTAAATGTTTCTAGTTCCTACAAAGTTGGCAATCTGTATGAACCACATATCTTAGTTACAGTTTTTACTGTTGTGATAAAATGCCATGACCAAAAGCAACTCAGGGAGGAAGGCTTTATCCGCCTTCTGATTGCAGTGTAGGATTAAGTCAGAGAAGTCAAGCAGGGGCTTGGCGGCAGAAGCTGACACAGGAGCCGTGAGGAAGAGCTTACTGATTTATGGCTCTTCATGGCTTCTTCAGCTTGCTTCCTTAGATACCTAGGACCACCAGTCGAGGGTGGCACTGTCCACAGAGCTGCACTCTCTCAGATCAGTCATCAATCAAGAAGATGCCCCACAAGGCTTGCCCACAGGCTTTTCCTCACTTGAGGTTCCCTCTTTCAGGTGACACTAGCTTGTGTGGAGTTGACATGAGGCTATCCGGCACACCAGCACACCCAGGCATTTTGTTATACCAATAAGAGGTCAGCTAATGTGACTTCTGAGCTTGGAGAAAGTACAGGATAGAAATGGTTGGGATATTTAGTTATCTAATGAGTGTTTGAGTGTAGGTTTGTTACTTATTCTTTGTATTACTCTGAAGAAAAGATCTCATTTAAATTAACACAAAATTGTGTTACTCATTTTTTCCTCTCATTTTCCCCACCCAGAGTTCAGGACTCAGTAACTTACCCCAAATATTTAAATGTGATACATTGTGACTCTGACAATAGTGCATTCTTATCAGAAAAGAGTCATGAGCTGTGAATTTTCTCATTTTGATTTTTTTTATTGTTTTGTAGTCTAAGTTTTGCCTTTAAAAAAAATGGGTGGCCTGTGGGTTGTGTTTTTTTTTTTTTTTTTTTTAAATTACAATCATAGAGTGTACCAATCTCAAGTATTATCAGTTAACCTGGCTTTGGTCCTGACCCATAGAGAATGCTAATCCTGAAAGTACACTTAGTTCTGTTACAGTGTGTTTTAGTAACACACATTAGTTCATACATAATTGGTAAACAGCGGAAGCGTGCCAGCATAGTGCAGACATTGCTATGGTTTATAGTAGTTTGTTTTGTACATTAGCATTTGGGCAGTAATTAATGGTAACTGAATGCAGAATGTACCAATGTGACTGCCATGTGAGCAATCCTTAGAGCATCGTGTGTTATACACAGTGTCCTTTCAACTCCTCTGCTCCCTGATTGGCTCACACTCTCTATGTAAGTGCTTATTATCTGCTTTCCCATCACTGTGGACATGGAACAAGCAGAGCTTTCCTTTAGAGCATCACTGTGTTTTGTCTGAGTCTGATTTCCGGTGACCATTTCCTTCTTCTTTTCCCCAGAACTCTGCACTTCCAGTTTTTCTTTATAGTGTAGCATTTATCTTTATACTGAAAAGTATAACATTGTGGAGAGAAACTAAAGAGGAGCTAAACAGATGTTTGCATGTCATAAGACTCAATATTGTAAGATTCCAGTTCTTTCTAAATTGTTATATAGACGTAACACAATTCTAGCAAGTCAAAATTTTCGCAGGCAATTTTTGTAGAAATTGACAACCAGATTATAAAATTTATTTTGAAATACCAAAGACCCAGAATAGCTTACACAACTTTGAAAAGGACAAGCAACATTGTAGACCCACACCCTGATTTAACTTGTTAAAATACATAGGAAGTGGAAGGGGAAAGGGAGAATATTTAGTGGGCAAAGCAATCCGGCATCAGGTGGGCAGGAGGGACGAGGACAGACTAGAACAGTGCATAGTTACTGTATATGAAATGCTGCTATGCCCCAGATGAGCGGGCTTGTCCTCGTTTCCTTACCCTCTTGCCATCTCCACCTCTCCCCCTAGGACTTCTTCCTTGAGGTTTTGTAAAGTACAAACTTAAGAATAAAGTAACTGCTGTGTTTTATTTTTTTAAAAAAAATTATTTAAAAAACACCCAGAAAGGGAAAAAAAAACCTGAAAATGCTGCTGTAAAACTCATTACTTGGTGTACCAACTTAAACATTGTACCACAATAAAAATTGTGGACAATATTAAGGTATTTGTAAACAAACAAGCAACCTGGGTTGTGGTTTTCTGTTATAGCAATAAGAAATAGAGTAAGGAAATATAATACTCATCTGGACTTAGTCCCTGAAAGTCCAAATAGTAAATTATACAGAGGTAATGATACTGTCATCTGTTGATCTGTTGTTACAGATTAAGACTTCTTCCATCGATCCATCCATCCATCCATCATCCATCCATCCATCCATCCATCCATTCATCCATCCATCCATCCATCTAACTTGTCGTATGTAATGTATTGATTATGAGATCATGTAACACCTACTTGCAGTTGCTCATATATGTACACATTTTCTTGGGGCAGGGGTTGAATTCTGGGTTAGTTTTTAGTTTTCCTTTTAGCATCCTAGCAAATAGATTTGGTGAGTAGGTTCTTTTGCCTTCTCTACTCAAGCCATTGCCTGTGTCTCAAGAAGCAGACAGCATGTCATGTGGTTACTCACCACTGCTTCTGTGCTGTCCGCTCTTGATGCCTCCTTGAGCGAGTGCTAGTGCACACTCTGTTTCCATCTTGTTAGTAAGCATATGTTCATATACTTCTGAAATGCCTGCCTGGAGTGGTATTTCTTAGATTTGATTGCTTAGTAATGGTCAATTTACCATTAAAATCAAACCAAACCAAAACAAGAAACCCAACTTATTACCAAGTCATATTAATCCAGGTGATCAGTCAGTATAAAGCCGTGGAACTAAATAAAATATTCACAACAGAACTATGTGAACCATTGATTTTTGACAACAGTGTACAGTTAGTTTAGAGGTTTAAAAAAAGTCTTTTGAATAAGATGATGCTGGAACAATCAATATCTAAACAGGATAAGGATAAAGAACTTAAATCTAAAACTTTACATTGTCTACAAAAACGAAGCATAATAAACCCCAATAAGTGTAATGTTTTCTCTTAATGTCAGTTTTAATAGTATATATCAAAAGTCTAGTTATTAGTAGCCAAGCATGGTAGCATTTTCTAGCACTTCGGAGGCAGAGGCAGGCAGATTCTGCGACTTCCAGGGCAGCCTGGTCTACATGGTAATCTCTGGGCCAGTCAGGATTACTTGGTGAGTCCTTGTCTAAAACCAACCAACCAACCAACCAACCAACCATCTAAACAAACAAACAAACATAGATCTACCCCAAAATAAAACAAAAAAATAAGTACATATCAATCCAGATAACATTTAATCAAGAATTCTTTGGGATTTTCAATCCTTTTGAGGGTGAGTTCTGAACAGTTTTAGAGAAATTGCTTTAGACTTTTGCCTGTATATTTAAGTGGATCCAGTGCGAAATATAAATATTTCCAGACTTGGTACATGCTTCATAACGATAGTACTCTGACCAGACGGGTTCAGTGTTTCCAACTTACACCAATGCAGAGTTGCTTTTGAGATCAGTACTACTCATGAACAGCTAGGCTCTTGAGCTCTTGAGCTCTAGCTAGCAAACATACCCTTGGATTGGGCACATTTGATTGAGAGTCGAAGTGTGAAAATTTGAAGTGCTTGTTTCTTGGGTATCTAGTGCCTGCCATTCTGTGTCATGACTCAGGGCAGTCCCACTTATTCAAGGATTATGTGGTTTAGTACTTAGGGGGGATTTTACTCAGATTCTTGCCACTGTTAGGTGGAGGCAATAGATGTTTGATTGATCTGCCTTGCATCTCTCATTCCTTCCTCCTGTGATAGTGTCTCATGGCCAGAGTAGGGAAGTAGATCTGTGGAGGAGAAGACACACACAGAGACAGACAGACAGATAGATGAACAGACTGATAGACTGATGGACATGGCTGCTGGTATTCTATGTCCAGATATTTCCTCTCTTCCATTCCCACAGTTCTGGTACGCCTGATCAGTACAGTTGCCTTACTACCTATAAGAGGTTAAGTGACCTCAACTTGACCAGTCAGAGTCTTGGAAACTAAAGTAGGAAGGGAAAAAACTTTTCTTTCCCAAAATGCTTTTATGCTAAAGAAACTAAAGAAATTCGATCTAGGACTATACACAGCTATGTTCTTTATCACCTCACATCAACATGTCATATAGTAGAATAAAATACAAGCTACTTGGAGCAGTGTAACAATTTCTAGAGGCCACATTAAAGAAAGTTGCAAGGAAACAACTGAACTAGTTTTACTCTTTTATTTAATATATTATATATTTTTAAAAAACTAAAGGATATATTAAAATAAAAATAATATGCGTATGTAGTTTTTTATAGGTAAGTTTTGAAGTTTTTGGCCACCTCTGTTCAGCTTGGTCACATTCTAAGTGCTTAGTGGGCACATTTGCTTGGTGGCTTCCCTGTTGGACAGCATCCTGCTGTGAGGGAGAAACGAAGGCACCTTCATGGATGAAGAGCAAAGGTGAGAGGTTGGTGTTGAAGGGGAAGTGTCCTGTTGGGAGTGAGGGTTACGTTTTAGTGGTTAGTGTGTGAGAAGTCTGTTGGATATCACTCCTAACTAAGCCTTAATTTCAAGTGTTTGAGAGCCTTCCAGAGTTTTCTATTAGGTAACCTTTCTCTCTTATATAGGGTGATTTGGGTTCCTGTCAGCTTTGGTCAGAAAAATCTTTGCTTACACAATAGAACACTGTTGACTTCATATGTTTGACAAAAAGTCAGCTCGGAGAATGTGCTAACCAGGATGGTTACCCAAGATTATCCTGTTTGTATGCCATAGCATGATATGGCATGGATTTCATTCCAAGTTTGTCTTGTTCAGGCTGTGCTCTCTAACACAAGCATTTGCCCCAGAAGCTCCTTGTAGAAGGGGCATGGCTTCTTTGCAAGTAGGAATGTGAACCAGTTCCTTGCATTATTACATATTTATTGCCTAACAGTTCTTCCAGCTTCAGATACAATGGGATGATGGAAATACTTCATAACAGGAACTTTTTGTCTGGGATCCAATAGTAGTGTCAGAACATATCTCACCCCCTGCTCACTCTAAGTGAGTTCAGTAAGCCACTTGGCAGTGAGTGGGGCTCTGTATTTATAGTCCCGAGTATCTGTTGTCTTGTAGACAAGGTGGGGGAATCCAGAACTTCTCACTGTAAGTGTCTTATTGTCTGTCCAAGAAACTTTACGAGCACCTCTAACAATTATATCATGAAAGAGCGAGACTCACAAGCCTTGTTAAAGCGGCATAAGATCTGTTTTCCAAGCTGAGTAACGTTAGACAAGGGCTATAATACTTTTAGAAGGATTCGTCTTCTTGTTATCATGTTGATGTTGCAAACCTGGATACCAGCACGAGGCTACTGTTGACCATTGTTCAGAGTCATCCTTTAAATGACCCCAGTGCTTTAATATTGACCTGATAATTGATCCATAGACCCACATGCTTGGGAGTTATCACACAAGAGGCTGACATTTATGTTAGGGAACTCTGGCAATCTATAATTGTAGTTAACCCATATTTGATGACACAGAGCTAAAAGTTCAACTTAATTTATTTACTTCATTAGCACACTAGCAATGTTTCATTATTAGACAATAACAGAGCACATTAAAGCAGTTTAATTTCACTCGGTAGCGTGACAGAAAGCCATGCAAAATTAAAACCTATGAAGCATAAAGCTGGCTCGTTTGTAAGTATTGCTGTTGTGATCACACTTTTTCATTTTAAAATTATATTCCAGCCTTGAAATTACTTTTCTGAAAAGCTACTAGAGTCTCACACTGAGAGTCTCCATTCTGATGGTGACTACTGCTCTGGAGCTCTATTTACAAGATTCTGCAGTAAGAGGTCTTCCCACTGCTGGTTCAGTTTTACTCCCCCTTTGTTTTCTTAAATCTAGATAGCCTGTTTCTTTCTTTTCTTAGAAAGGGATGGGAAAGTACACCTGTACATGGTTGTGGTAGCTGGCCAACATCCTTGACTTGTGTGGTGTTTTTCAAAGGACATCTTTCTTTTACTAATTCACTAGAATGTTTTTTTTTTAAAATAAGTTTTTATATTTGTGTTTTGTTTTGCAATAAAAGGTAAGATGATTTTATTGTTTTTTTTTTTTTTTTTTTTTTTTTTTTTGAGATGGGGGCCTTATTCTGTAAGCCTGGCTAGCCTAGAACTATGTCAACTGAGTTGGCCTTGAACTTAGAGATCCACACTTGCCTCCTGGGTGCTGAGAAGGACATACTGCCATGCCCAGGTGTAAACAGATGCTTTAAAAAAGCACATTGAACATAGAGGGTTTAAGGGATTATGTCATCTCCATGTGTTCTGCCTATTGTTATAAGAAATATGCTTTAGGGGCATTTTTGGAAAACGCATGCGCGCGCGCACACACACACAGACAGACACACAACACAAATGTAGTGAATGAGGTTTGTCTGTTTTCATTGTGCTCATCAGTCATATCAGCAATTCAAAAAATTAAAAATTTGTTTATTTTTTAGTCTACTGTTGCGGAATGTTATTGCAAAGATCTGAAGCTATTAATATTTCTCTTAGTAAACATTTATCAGTAAGTAAGATATTAGTATACTTTAGTTTAATTTATAACTTCCTGACTTAAAACTATGTGCATTCATCATAGCCCAGTTGTTGTGGGTTAGCTGCCAGGTTCCATGTGGGTTTGTTCTGTGGTTGCAGATTTCATGGTGGCACGTTTAGTCATTTGAAGATTTTTAGGATGAGAGGATCCATTTTCAGTATGTCTTTTGTTAGGATGTTTAGTGGTCTGATGATGGGAAGCTCAAACACATGGGCCTCTCCATCACCAGCTTGATTGTTTTGATAGCATGGTACCTGACTGAAGAGTGGAGAGAGCGGAGGGAAGGGGGGAAGAGGAAGGGAAGAAGAGGAAGAGAGGGAGTGGAAGGGAAGGGAGGAGAGGGAACAGGACAGAGGAGTAGAGGAGAAGAGAACAGGTGAGGGGAGAGGAGGAAGAGGTTAAGTGAGGAAACCCCTGCTTGGCCTTTAATGTGCTCATGTCTGAACTTGTCACCCCTGTTTCCTTCTGTTCACTACATCAAAGGTTCAGTACAGCAGGCAGTGACAGGGTTGGGTGAGGTATATACTGTTATCTCAGTCCAGGCTCAGCACACTCCTTAAATCCCAGCACATGCTTTTAATTGACTCATGAAGCAGAGGCAGGCAGATCTCTGTGAGTTCAAGGGAAGCCTGGTCTACAGAGTTCCAGAACAGCCAGGGTTACACAGAGGAACCTTGTCCTGAAAACAAAACAAAACAGAACAGAACAGAACAAAACAAAAAATTTTCAGTACAGCTCACACTTAAGAGGAGTAGGATTAGTCCCCATATTACTTAGGTAAAAATGTCAAAGAATCTGTGGTTATATGTTTAGGCTACAAGGGTATAAAGAAGGTGGGTGGGATAACAGACACTGGAGTCTGGGGGTTCCTGAGCATCAATTGTTCCTTCAGCCACTCTTGTTGGGCAAATGCAACACTGAGTCTGGGATGTCCTTTATATTTCATGTCTTTCTGCATCTATTTGGAACACTCTACATTACAGTTTTTACTTTACTTGATGTAGGCATAAAGTGTTTTTAACCTACTTTAATCAGGGTTCAACCTACCACCCACAGAAGTAGTAGAGAAGAAACGTTTTTAGAGCCTGGGGGAAGTGGACCTGTTTAGAAATAGTTCTTTGGGGACAAGTTTAGTTCTCGTTGTCAGGATACCAGCAGTCCAGTCCTATTGGCAAACACCACACACTAACCAACAAGGGCAATTCAACCATGAAAAAACCATTAGGCTCACCAGCCAGCCTGGAACCACAGAAGCAGCAAGAAGCCACAGGAACCTCCGGAGGGGTTCTTCAGTGAGTTTCTATGGAGTCACCACAAGTGGAGGGAAGCAGAGCAAAGCAGGCTCCAGCCCCACTCTCTGTAGGGTCATATTTATTTTCCTTGAGTATCATCCATCATTTCACATGTTTGCTATAGAAAAACGTCCTGTTATTTGTGTCTGATTCAGGAAAACATTTTTTTTTCATGTGTTTGCTTTTGCAAAACATTGTTTCACTTGTGTGCCCCAGCAAAACATCATGTGACATAAAAGACCTACAAAGAAACTAGAAGTTTTCACTTCAACTTGGTTCCAATATTTCTGCTTGTCAGATATGGCCTTACACATTGTTTACTTCAGGAAACGTGGAAGTGCGAGGAACCTTATGAAGCCATTGAGATAAAATTCTGTTGAAGGAAACATAATGGTTGAGTGTGAAGTGCCAGATTAAAGCATGTACAGTTGATGTACTGCACCCTAAGATGCAGGTTCTTAACCTCCCTAATGCTGAAACCCTTTAATACCTTTTCTTAGATTGTGGTGACCCTGTGCCATACAATTCTGTTACTCATAGGAATCATAATATAAATATTTGACATGTGGGATATTTGATATGCCCATGAAAGGGCTGTTTGATTCCCCACGGGGGTTCCAATTCATAAGCTGAGAACTGCTGCTCTAAGAGGTTGTTCAACGTTGTAAAGTAGAGGCATGTTACCATTGAAATGAAATGGAGCCTTGAAGTTTCAGTGGGAAAGCTGTGCACAGTGAAGGATCATAAGGTAAGGGAGGCTGCAGATGTGCAGGAGGGAAGTGACGAGCTGTTGGCTAGTCACTATTGGCTGTATAGAGATATATACTGTGTATAGGAGTATAGGGCATGGATTGGTGGAATTCATGTTTTAATTTGCTTGTATGCTAACAGAACGTATCCATTTCTTGATATTCCAACAACTATATAGAAACAAAATCCCTGAAGATTGAAGTTTCTTATAAAATAGAGTATTCGTTTTATGTAACCTAATCCCAGTTTTTTCTCTAGATAAATCATCTCTTGGTTATTTATAGTTTTAATTACTGTGTAAATATATGTGTATCACATTGCTTAAAGAATAATAGCATGAGAAGTTTACATAGTTAGTTCTGGTTCAGTTGTTGTTTTATAAGTATTTCAACCCTCAGTTGGTTGGGTTGATTAAACCGTCAGTTTCAGAACCTTTAGGAGCAGGGAGTTAGCTGAATATATTCAGTAAACATTTTCTTTTAAAAAAGATAAATCCATGTCTGCATGTACATATATGTGTGTGTGTGTATACACACACACACACATATATGACTTAATGACATTATAGATGAGATCTTCTATTGTTTGAGTGGACTCTACTTTTTCCATATTTTTTTAAGAAAAATAATGATCCACAATTTAGTCTTAAGAGTGTACATATATATGTATATTTTGCTTAGTGGGATGAGACTAGCCTAATAAAGACTAGAAACAGACTTCTGATTATGTAATACCCTGCAATTATTTTTATGGGTATTGCATTCCAATCTTCTTACGCAATATTTACAATGTTCATGTGTAGCAAGGGCACAGAATACAAGTTCTAACAATCTCAACCATAAATCAAAACCAAGTCACGCAATGTAACTTTTATGAACTCCTTTGGCTGATGCAAATAACCTTTGTTAAGAATGTACAAAATTCTGAGTTTCCAACATTGGGGAAGACATAGAAATTTAAATTCTAAAACCCAGTTACTTTACCCAGGGATTAAAGATTCTGCTAAGACAGTTTGATCCTGGTCTAGTTGTGAACATGGTGAAAAACTTTTACATTTAAAAAAAAGGGTTTAAATATTGTATGAGTGTGATGAGAATTTCAGCAGATTATAGCTACAAAAGATATGATTCAGCCTGAAAACATAACCTATGGAAAATCGTCAACTCTGCAGAGTGAGCTCTGCCAGATGACAGATCTGAGGAGAGCCTGCCAATGGAAGAGAGTGCTAGAAGAAAAAGCGTCCCGCTGACTTTCAGCATACGGCCCCAGCACTGACATATCTTATAGTTTCTAGTGAATACCAACTCAAAATAGCTACGTTGGTAAAAGTCTGAAAAAAAAATGAGCCCACAAATGTGGAATATTCTGCTAATTCTTTTTGTCTTGCTCAGAGGCACTTTAATGGAGAGTAAGTGCCTGGGTGTCTGCTCCCATTGTTGGGATGGTTTTGAACATAGGGCCTTTTGCACGCTTGACAAACACTGTAGCGGCAAACCACATCTCCAGCCTCCACAGCTACATCCTTGTTACATTTTTACTTTCAGGATAACAGTGGTGCCTTACAAGCTGAGATAAGACAACCATCCATGTCAATGACTGAGTGTCTGATATGTTTCTAGGTGACTTTGGAATGTCACTGGTCAAAGAATTATAGGAAGTTAAGCATGAGGTCTCGGCACAACACAGATGGCTTCGCATGGGCTCTCTGGAGGACTGTTCAAATGCCTTGAGAGTGCTGCTGACTTAGGGCAGGACTGGCCAACAGAAAGACTGGCTGCCCGGTGATGGCACTCAGTGACTCACTCCTGAGCCAGGCTCACCTGAAACAAAAACCTCCAGTCCAAGCCAGTTGTGGTGCACAGTTTTAATCTCAGGACTCAGGAACAAAGATAGGAAAGTCTCTGTGGGTCTCTACAGAGCAAGTGGCAGAACAGCCAGGCTACACACAAAAACCCTGTTTTCAAACACCTGAGGTCTAACTACCCATTTTTAAAGAAAGGTAGCTCAGAAGATGAATTGACTTAGGACATGGAGTTAACTGACCGCAGTGACCACTATAGGATCCCTGCATAGGAATTTTTCTGTTACTATGATTGTTATAAAATTAATTTGTATGATAAAATAATAACTTACCAATTACTTTGAATTATGTAGCCAATTCAAACCTAGATGTTACATGATTTAAACATAGACCTACTCTTAGACATAATACCAAACGGTTTTATCATATATATAGCCAAGCTATTTTTTCCACTCTATTTTTGTGTTTACCATCAGTGCAATTCCTTGTTTCATAAGTAAAGTTTATTGACTTCATTCTCAAGGAAAGTTAAGAGTTATGAACTATTGCTTGTCGTCCACTATCCTTAAGATTGTGTTTGTAGTCACATTGTCCTGGGTAACAGCTCAGGCCTTTACGGTCAGAACTGTCGGGCTGCTGCACCTCTGTTGGTTACTGTGGAGTTGAAGCAAGCCACTCCAGTTCCCTAAGCCTGAGCTCTTAACTAGAGCATGGACCAGCATGTCCCTTAAATGAACCTTTAATCCCAGCACTCAGCAGGCAGGGGCAGGTGGATCTTTGAGGTTGAGGCCATCTTGGTCTACAAATGAGTTCCAAGATAGTCAGGGCTACACAGAGAAACCCTGTCTTGAAAAATACCACATGTGAACGAGTGCTTGTGTTCGCACACACACGCATTTTTGCACTCATTTTAGTCACTACCATCTTCATCTTCCTTCTCCACAAAGTAACCACCCAGTTAGGAGGAAAATGGAAATGAATTTCATCACAACAGTGAGCATCCTTATTCATGGTTTCATATGCTGGCTTCTTTTGTTTATTCTGTTGACATTTTTCCATATTTAAGCTTATTCTGGATTTATGACTTTAAATGTACTCCATGGGTCCCTAGTTACCACAGTCTGACCTTAGTGAACTTCAGGTAGTTTTTTCTTTGGCCAGCTCTAGCCTCCTGATGTTGACTCGAAAGTCAGTCCGTCCATCTATATACCTTTCCCTCTTCCCTTTCCCTGTTTTCTTCCTTCTCTTCCGTTCCCTCCCTCCCATCCTTTCTTCTTGTTTGAATGTGCATGTTCCTGTGTGTATGAGCACACATGCATTAATGGATGCACGTGCCTGCTTACAAATCCTGGGTTTTAAAATACATATGAAGGTTAGAAAGGCCATGGCATCATCACGCAACCTCCTCTTCTCCATTGGGTGCTTATTACCACATGGTGAATCTGTTTCACCTCTATCCTTTTCCACTCTACAAATTGGATTATTTAGACTCAAACCCCATACATTCTATAATTTCACCAGTAAATACTTTAGCTAGTGTTCTTTTTTTGCCTGCACATTGATTTTTTTTTTTTTTGCTTCCCTCTGAGGTTGAGTCTTTGGTGATGGACCTGCTCTGCTGATGAGCAAATGAGACATGAGTGCTTGGGCTCTTGTTTTTATCCCATGAGGACCTATTTTTAATAATCCTCAAGATTTCCAATAGTCCTTATACATTTCAATTTTTAAAAATGAAAAATTTATTAGTATTTTTATTTTTGTATATACACAGTCATTAAAAAAAAAAGCCAGTAACCTAAGTGTCAGGTGGAAAGGGCAAACCCGACGCAGTCTGACCCCGCAGGTAGCCATCAGTGACTGTATGGGGTCTGTCAGTTTAGACTGTCTTGGTAATCTTCTAGGTGAGTATTTGAGTTAGCTCTATATTGTGCACACACTTCAGTCTTTAAAGAAAAAAGCAACACAGGTCTGTTGCTGATCTTGGATTCTCTTCAATAAATTGCCATGACTTGACTGATGAGCCCCAGTGCCAGATGTAAAGACTGTCGCTTTCTGTGGACTGCCCCGGTCTCTGTGTCTTTATTATTAGAGACAAGGTAAGGTGTGAAATGTGAAGCAGATAAGGAGGTGGTCACACAAGCAAGAAGGGCTAATGGCAGACTCACTTCATAGAGACTCACGAGCGATTCAGTGAACTTAGATCTTCGGACCTTTGTTTAGGATGAAGTATTATTGAAAATAGCAAACTTCAGTTTTACTTTCAGTGTACCTTTAACTTAGCATTCTAGATTTTTGCCAATATGTTTTGGTGGGGAGGACTGGGAGATCTGTAAAAAGGAGGTAATATTTGGGGGGGGGGGCTTCTCTGGGTCATGTCTGTTGCAGTCACCAGTGAGTTCAGTTCAGGAATTGTTGGGAGTACACTACATTGAGCTGTGATTATGGGTTTTCTCTCACATACATACACACACACACACACACACACACACACACACACACACTGTATACACAAGTAATAGACTCATATACTGTGCGTGTGAGTTACCGGTACTGAAATCTAGGCTTTTATCAATTATAAGCAAGCCTTCTATTATTAAGCTATGTGCCCAGCCCCATTTCTCAATTTTTTTCCATACAGAGTATGAAAATATAGTACAGATATAATCAGTGAAAGTTCTACTAAACAAGCTCTTATCCTGATTTCAGTTAAAGCTAGATCTACTAGAATATGCTAGGACATACATTGGTCTGGATGGGACTGGGGGTTTGTTTAAAAGCATAGAGACAGCTGTTTTATTTTGTTTTGATTTAAAATGCACATTAACTAGGCCTTCAGGCTTCTAACAAGGCAATAATAGAGCTGCATAACTTTGGGGCCCCACCCCTAGTGTAAACAGCACTGCCCCAGTACATTACAGCATTCTAAAAGCAATTCATCCGTGTGTGTGTGTGTGTGTGTGTGTGTGTGTGTGTGTGTGTGTGTGTGTGTGTGTGTTAATTTTAAGTGGGTATGGTCCGCTTTTGTATAACTTCTGTATTTTGCAATAGATATAGAAAATCTGATTAACCGGTCATTTACATACAGTATACAATATTTTCTGTGAATATTTCAGAAGTTACTGTAAGTATGCAGGCTGTTCAAGTTCAGTGCTTGTAAGAATTCATGATTCTTGAAACTATTATAATTTTTCTCTTTATTTATATAAAACATAAACTTCCACATTATCTCATATATGTTACTTCCATTTTGTAGCTTTCTTTATATTACATACATTGTATATTGTGGTTAGTCACATTTAAATACTTTAAAGTAAAAGATTTTATCCCCTTTTTTCCTCAACTATAACAGTAATTTAACATTCAGTTGGACTGAGATCATTCACATCACAGATGACCATATAACATTTTATTGTTTTTTAATTTTTAAATTATTTACTTCTTTACTCATTTGGGCAGAATGAATTCAGGTTTACTAAAGAAAAAATGAGAAAGAAGGCTTGAGACAATGAGGGGTTTCTAGGGAGGAACAACCAGTTTTAACAGAAACTTCTCACTTCCTGTTGATTTTCTAGGAAGGTATATGTGTCCCATGCACTCAACAGGGATAGACTCCAGGCCTTATACATCCTGTGTCCAGGCATCGTCAGAACCCAATCTGGGTGAGCAGCAGCCTTTTACCTGCCTGCCGTGATCTTTGGTTGACTGGCAATTGGCAGCAGAAGTCAGTGACTTAGGATTCGCTCCCTGATGGGATTTTCATTCATTGTAAGAAATGAAACAGATCTTTCAGCCTTTAGATGTTAGAGACAAACAGTAAAACCACATTTGTCAATAAGTAATCTTTGCTTACTTATTGACAATAAAATGTAATTTTGTTAATAATTAATAGGGAAGGGGAGCCTAGTTATGAAATTGTGTGAATGGTTGTTAATGTAGAGCACAGCCTGCTCTGTTTGAAGTTACCTTTCAGGAAATTTAAGTAAAATTTTTCCTTTTTAAGGTCTAAATAGTCTTAAGAGGAATGCTCATCTTTGTTTCTATGTGTTTTATGAATTCAAAGTATTTTTATAGAGCATGTAAGATGCTATTAAAATAGTACTACCTTTGGCTTTTATTCTATAATATAATTATACTTGATTACAGACTTCAGAGAGGCAGTATATAAGGAACTGTTTATTTTGAATAAAAAATTCAAGTAACATTTAAGAACTTACATTATTAAAATAGTTTCCCCATCCCTCTGTTTCTTCCAATGTCTTTGCATGTCTGTTTCTGTCTTTCTGTCTCTGTCCATCTGTCTGCCTGCCTGTCTGTCTCTATATGTCTCTGTCTCTTTCCCTCTCCCTCTTTTTCCCTTGCTCCCCCTCCCTCCCTCCCTCCCTCCCTCCCTCTCTCTCTCTCTCTCTCTCTCTCTCTCTCTCTGTCTCTCTCTCTCTCTCTCTCTCCCACACACACACACACACACACACACACACACACACACAAACACACACACTCGTATGTGCATGTGCGCATGTGTGTGAATGCCTGCCTATGGAGGCCAAAAGGTTTTGGGTCGCCTGAGCTGTAGTTATAAGTAACAGTGAGCCCCACCCGATACAGGTTCTGAATTCTGAGCTTTGATCCTCTTGAAGTGCAGTATGTACTTTTAACTGTGGAACCATCTCTCTAGCCCAATGCTATCATTTGAGATAATTTTAATCTAAATTAATGTTGTTTCAGAAAAAGAGTAAGATTTTTGGGGAGTGGAGCTGTGTTTTGGTTTTGAAGCATAAATCTTCCACACTGGTTTTTGTTAGCACCCATATTTGTCTAGCAGGGGTACATTAGTAGATTATCTCTCTCATATTTACTTAAACTCTCTCAACCTAACCCCAGAGACCACACCCAATAGACACCATTGAAAATGCCATATGCCATCTCATCTCATTTCCTTTCCTTAAGTTTTTAGTGTGCCCCTGTCTTGGGAAGACAGTGTTTAATATAGTTTTTGTGAATTCTGTTCCTCACCAAGAGCAAGGAATATTCTTGGAGAAGAGTCTAGAGTTGCTCTTAGGTTCCTAGCTCCAGTGACTGGGTAGATGCTGATGTCTTTTACAATGACAAAAGGATAAGGAAGTCTGGTTCCAAGTTTGGGGTGAGGTGAGCAGGTCCAGGCTTTGGCCAAAAGTCACGGTTTGTCTGTAATTTGGAATGGGCTTTTACTAATGCACATGGAAAGCTTGAGGAGATGGGACATGTTAAGTGTGGAGCACAAGAAAGAGACTGTGGAGATGCAATGAGTTAGAAGCTTTATTAGCAGAGAGACATTGCGGACATGCATTGAAATGCCCAACATCACCGTGGGACAGCACATAAAGAAAAGCCCTAAAACCGGATGAATATTTAGAAGTTGTGTATAAAAGAAGCAGTACAAAGGAGATGCTGAAGGAGTGCTTGGTACAGTGGTAGAAAACACAATAGAGGGGACTATTAGACATACATCCAAGGGAGGGGAGTCCTGGGCGCCATCTCAGCAAGAGCAACACTGCTGCATGCTGACAGGGCGCAAAGCAAGAATGTTACCTGTATGGGGCTAGCTTGCTCACTCATCAGCCTGATCACTCAGCTCGCTCACTTAATCAGTAGCAATTAAAGAAGTTGTTCTTAGTTGCAGTTAATTTCTATTCATGTCAGTTAAACAGAAATGTATTTTCAAATAAATTGTGGAATATTGATCTCATTTCCTCTAGCAACTTATGTTCTATATTTAAGATAGTAAAATTTGCAGAGGGAAAAGATGTCAACAAGAATAATTTATTTAAAAAAATAACATCAAATGTGCCAGTTTTTTCAAAATAGAAATTTCAGCATGATGGATACTTGGATAGGGTGGCAGTAAAGGAGGCCACAGGCCTGTCGTGTCCCATGCTGGGTAGGTTGGCATTCATGGTGGTGTCGTGACCACTTAACCTGGGTGCAGGGATCAAAAGCAAACTGAAAAATACTTGTAGAAGAAAGTCTTTATAATTTGATGACACCAATGACAGTTTATTCATTTTGCTTTTGTTTTTTAATACAGTGAGCAGGAGCTAGAGTGGTCAAATTAAACCTCTTCCTTCATTGGGAAATCTTGCTTACTATGGACAGTGTTTATGCTCAATAAACTTTTTTGTTTTATTGATTTAAATGTTCTTATGCAAGCAAACATTATATATTGATGAAGTGTGACCATCAGATAGTTTTGAAATAAAACTTTGAGCTCAAAGCATTCTCTTTTTTTCTTCTTTTGTGTGTGTACATGTTTGTGTGTGTGTGTGTGTGTGAGAGAGAGAGAGAGAGAGAGAGTGTGTGCCTGTGTGTATGTGGGTATGTATGTGAGTGTGTGTGTGTATGTGTGTACATGTTTGTGTGTGTATGTGAGTGTGTATGTGTGTGTATGTGTGTGTGTACATGTTTGTGTGTGTGTGTGTGTGTGTGTCTGTGTACATGTGTGAGCATATGTATGTAGAGGCTTAGAGGTCAGCATGAGCTCATCACCTTATTTTTGAGATATGGTCTCTCACTAACCCCGGAACATGCTGGGAATCTAGGCTAGCTGGCCAGTAGGCCTGGGACCGCTCCTGCCTCTCCCTCCCCAGCTCCGCTATTAGTCACTCATTGCCACAGCTGGCTGTTTCTTGTGTGCACTGGCCATCTGAACTCAGGCTCTTACGTCTGCACAGTGAGCTTTTTACCAACTTACATATCTCCCGATCCTCTTTGTAATTCTTTTCATGGGAAATTCTGAATCTAACTGCATTGTTGGGTGTTAGAGGGCTTATCAGGGGATATAATTCTCTATCAATGTGAGCACTTCTTTTAATTTGATGTGTGGGCTGATCCCATTTTATTGACTGAAAATATGTTGTGACCATTAGAAAGTAAACTGTGTATGTTTTCACATGGTCCTCTTTTGAAGAAGGCAGAATTATGTTACTTTGATTGCTAATATACATAATTAAAGTTATTTTATATGACTCATGTTATCTAAAAATCAGTTACAAATTTTGGCTCATAGTTAACCATTATCGATATATTTCTGTATATTTGATATTTATTATTTTACAGAGTGAATTCTTAAACTGTATGGGTCATTATTTTAGAAACCCTTTGTCCCCAAAACATCCCAGGTTGGGGGAAATAAGAAAAATTCTTATATAAAATGCATAATATTTTGTAAATTCACATTTGGGGATTAGATTTTTCTAAGTAGTTAAACTGAATGTCCCTTAGCACATTTGGTATAACACAGAAATACCAAAAAGCGTTCAGACCTCCATCCTTGTCTTTAATTCCAGAGCAGGTTTTATCATCTCTAAAGGCTCATCCTTAAAATTTTATGCTTTAAAAATAATGGTACTGGGGGCAGGAGCAGTGGCTCAGTGGTGAAGGGTGCTGGCTGCCCCGCCACCATTTGATTGACTCTCAGCCCTCACCCATACTTGGCTCACAACTGTTTATAATATATACCATTTTCAGAGGAGCTGGCATTCTCTGTGGTTGCACAGACATTTATGCTGGCAAAACACCATATACATAAAATAAGACAAAATAATATAAACAAAAAATAATGGCATCACCCAACATTTAGGCAGAAAGAATTAAGAACCTCTGTATCTTCAAATGATAACACCAGGTCGACTTCTCCTGAAGTGTGAAACTCCATGGGCCACTTGCCTTAGGAAGGAAAGTGTCTCAGAAATAATGAGCCAGGTGAACAGTTCCTCCTTGGATAAAGTGCCCATCAGATGATGGCTTTTGTGGTGATGGTTGTTGAACAGCATGTAGATTCACTGAGTTATGTTGTAAGAAAGCAGTTTGTGCTCTAAGCTGTCAGTGCTCTAAGGACCACTCTGTTAAGGGTGTGGTTCAAATATTTGGAAGAGAAAATAAAATCGTTTGATTGTTTTTGTCAGGCTTTTTCTTCCCTGGAGATATAAGCTGAGAGCATATCAGGCATTTCCCCTTTTTTAAACAGTGTTCAGTTAGGAAAGTGTTATGTTAGTATTGGGAGCACAATTGTCTGAGAACACGAAGAACCTTCATCTGGATCTTTTATAGCCATAAAAGGCAATGTGTCATGCTTTCCTGTTTTGCATGGATGAGGAGGGAGTTAAAAACACCAAAAGAATTTTTATTGCATAGAAATATTTCCTTCCTTGCAGTTGGTGAAGCAGTAATGAGCCCGTGAAGTAGTGTTCCTATAGCAGGGGACAGGAAGCAGGGAAATGTGCTTCAAAGTCTCACAGGCTGGTCACAGAGCTCCTGCCTCTGTGGGGTCTCTCCTGCATGTGTCATGTCAGCCTGAGTAGAGTACCTGCTGCTCTTCTCCTCATAGCCACTGGGACAGGCAGGGAAAGCAGGAACTTCTGTGTCTGACTGGTGCAGAGAGGCCAGAGTCACCCTCCTCTGATTCCTGATTCCTCACGCCTGGAGGAGACAAGTACCTTCCACTGGAGAAGGGTCTTTGGGAGAAGGAAGTTGCTCACCACTGCAGTTTGTCATAGTGCATCTAGAGCTGTCTTACCCTCGGAGACCATTACCACCAGATAAGATTAATAGCCCTGATCTATCAATTGAGGAATAGCTAAGTGGTCGTCACATCTCAGCATACCTCGGCACCTGCCTTCCCACTAGCATTCCTTATGCCAGGTGCTCTCACAGTTCTTGATGCTGGCCTGTCACCCCTTTTTGACTGATTCTCTATTTTTCCCACCCGAAAAGAATGTAGGCAGTCTGGTGTGGTGATGTCCCCAGGATCCTAGCACTTGGGGGATGAAGGCAGGAGAATCAGGAATTGAAATTTAGACTGGACTACATGAATCTCATTCTCTCTCTTTCTCCCATACTCCCTCCCTCCCATATGTATGTATGTACATACATACCTACACATGCACATATGTCTCTGCGCTCTTTATGTATGTATGGTTGTGTAAGTATGTATGTATGTATCTGTGTATGCATGTATAATTAAGTTAAACAAAACTCTTTTCATCTAAACAGGAGAGATACATGATTTCTTTAGTCAGTTTTAGACCCATTATCTCTCAGATGACCAAGACCAATTTATAGCCTGGATATGGAAATGACCCAGTAGCCTGAACAGCACAGGGATATTTTATCAGATGTTCCAGAGATGTTTTTATTTGTAATGATCAACTGTAACAAAACTGATCCAACTTGACTTGGTTTATATTAATTAAAGGTAAGGAAACATTGAAACAAAATAACAGAAGCCCAAGAGTTCATGGTGTGATCTTGTTTATTGCTGTGGAGGAGAACAAAACAGGCCATTCCCCCAGTTGTCAGTAACTGGAAAGTCAAGAACAGTTGTGCTTTTAGCTTGTTGTGTTTCTCACCTAGAAGTTACAGGGGTAGCATTTCTAGGAAGACACAGTTGCATTCTTAGCATAATACAAGGAAATGTGGGGTGGTTGTTCTCTGATGTGGTTGAAATTGACATCACATACCTTTAAATGATTTACGATTTTTATTAAAAGCAGACGTAGTAGAAGAGGGAAGCTTGATGTCCTGTGAGTTCTGTTAGTGGCTGAGAACAGGAACAATACCAGGTTACGCTTTAGTTCCAGTGTCAGCTTTGCCCCTGACCCAGACCTTGGGCAAGTTGCTTGTTTCTGTCCATATGTTTTATTTGAAATGATTGTAATATCTAGGTCATAGTGTATCTTAGAGGAAGAATGATGATAAATCTCCAGATGATAATAATGGATACACTTTCTGATTTTTCTTTCTCATGTTTTAGAATAAAGGCATTTAGGGTACTTTGTTGGTTAATTCTGTTTGTGAGTATCCATCCAGTCAACACAGCAGTAGCTAGAAGTACCGTAGACATACTCTATAGCTCTCTCCCTGTCTCCCCTGCTCCTTTTTGTAGTTCAGCTCTGGTCCTATGTGGAAACTGCCCCACCTTCTCTCAATTTTGCTGACTCACTGTGAAAATAGAAAAACCTCTTCTTTTGCCTACCTGCTTCACTCTTCTTTAGAAACCCTTGCTGATTCTGTCAGACTAGGACTTGTTTGCATCTAACACGTGACCTCAGTACCTGAGTCATAATTTCTCCCTGTCCTCTGCTATTCTTTTCTCTAGTTTTTGGCACATATGATGCTGGCTCATCATTGCTCTAGCATGCTAGTTTCTCTCTATCTCCATGTTGGCCCTCTGCCCTCCCATTTCTATTCTACCTTCTAGCCCTCTGAAGCCGCAGCATTCTTCTCTGCTTAGTAAGTCTCAAACCACTGCCTCTTCCACACGTCCACATCTTGAGCCACTTTTGGACTTTAGCCTATCACCCATGATCTGCCCAGCCTTGTCTTAAAGATCTGTACCTCAGCCCCACACCCATAGCCTTCCCAACTGTCCACTTTGCACTGTGGCTGACACCACATGCTCTGCCCCCTCCATGAGGAGAAATCCCTAGAGACATACTAGTTTCTTCACCTAAAATTTGTGGTTCTCATTTCATCTGGGCTGGACTTTAACAACCTGATTGTTTAGCACATTTTCTTCAGTGACTATTAAATGTTTTCCGTTTCTCCCTATATTTCCAGTTCTAACTGGAATCACTTTCCCTTTTTCTTGGGAGATTGTCTTCACTCTCACTGAGTGATAGATGGCTGCCCCTTGCTGCTGTGTGCTCATTGGCCCTGTGAAGTGAGCAGAATGTTACACATTTGCATTGTGTCCTTGAGGTCTGGTTTAATTTCAAAGAAACAAAAGGAATGCCTAACTTTATCCCAGTCTTAGAAGGTAGCCATCTTTGAAATAAATGTAGCTTCTTCATTGTGTACCTGTCTTTGCTTCTTTGGTGATCTGCATTTATTGAGTATGCTGTATTGGGGACAGCTAGAAAAGGAACAGCAAAACCACACACACAGCCCACACCGCAGAAAGCTAATGAAGGTAACAGAAACACCTCTGTGTTATGTTCATTTGGGTTTGAAACAAGGCCTCATTATATAGTTGGGCTTCCCGGGACTCACTGTATACTAGACTGATCTCACACTTGTGATTAGTCTTCCTGTCTCTGCCTTCTGCATGCTGGGATTATGGACCTGTGTCATCAGGCCTGGCATTCATTCTGTGCACTTGTTTCTAACCATGAGTTTGGGTGCACTAGTGGTGCCCTGCCCTTTCTCACAATGTCAGAGAAAGATAGGACATAGTGGATAAAATGACTTGGTTCCAGGTTGCAATCACTGTTCATGCACATGGGTGTCAGACATACAACAGCAGCTATGCAGAACGCTTGCACGTTTGTGAAGGACATGTACAGCAGAAAAGTATTGGTACAGTGATGTTCAGAACTCTCAAAGCCAGTCTAGGAAGGAAGAGATGCTGTTTTGGTGAGCTATTGTGTGAAGACACTAAGACGTGACTAGCAGTTTCTCAGCAGGCTTAACTGATGTGAGATGGGGACAGATAGGTGACTTCTCTAAGAGGAAATGTCATGTCAACCATTCCTATTTTTCTAAGTAGAATTTTGAAATAGTCTGTTATGCATTTCTTCTTGTCTTTTCTGAAGTTAAGGAACTGAATAAGTCAGCGTGGAAAGCAATGCTTCTTGTACACTATACCCTGGTGTCTTCATGTTGGCTGGTTTCCTCATAAGGAAGTGCTGGTGCCTCATATGTGTGCTATTCACGTTGATGCTTGTTGCTGAGAAAGTAACCGGGAGGTGTGGTCCACTGCAGGAACTCAGAGCTGAGGCAGTAGTTTAGAGGCCATAGTTGATCATTTGGTCAGAGACTCTGCCTCTCATAGTCTCTCAATAAACCATATAAAGAGAAGAACTTAAGGTAATACTAAGTGTCTCTGTCTCTAATACTTTCCGAGTCCTGTCTGAGTAATTTATCTTAAAAGAAGCCTGTGTATCCAGGTTCTCCCTATTTTGTTTTATTATAACTTACTATTAGAAACAAATGAATCTAGTTTCTTCTTTATTGAGGCTTTAAAGCACAGAAAGAAGCTGTAGAATTAATCCTTGTAGAATTAAGAGCCCAGAAACCGTAACAGGAGAGCATTACGGTCTCATTGTAGAATGTTAAAATAGTTTTCTGTTTTGCACATTTCCTAACTTGAAGAATACTCTCTGAAGTGCCGTTTTTGTGTCAAATATGGCATAGGTGATGTCATAGGCAACAAATCTCAGTTTGAGATGACAGCACGTTACTTGCATTTTGTTAGCAAATACATGAATATAAATTGTTTTAAGCTTCATATTAAGTTTTAATGGGCAAAGAGATAAATATTTTGCCTCTGTTAATGTTTAACTCCAGTAACAGTAAATCTTTTAAGTCCACAGAAACATGAAGTCATTGCACAATGAACACTCCATTATAAATGTATTCTCCAGAAGTGATTTATGCATCTGACTTTTATGGCACTGAATTTCAAAACCTCATAAAAAGTCACTTAAGAGAAATGTCATGCTGACCTGTGTGGGAGAGGTAAAGTCTGTCTGTCTGTCCCTCCTTTTCCAGCTGGTGTTTTACTTACACATATATTTGGATACTTACTTGTGCATTGCAGATAGCAAGTGCTTGTTAACTATGAATATGTAACACACACGTGACTTGTGTATTAATGACCTTTCTAAAATCTGAGATTGTTTGTGCCCCACATGACACAGTTTCTTTCTTCTGTCATGTCATGCATTCTCCTTATTGTGCAACTACAAAAACATCCGTGTGTCTAGGCTGTTTTCTCAGGAGAGTTACAAACACTATATTTATTTTAAAAACTCTTAGCAAAGCATCTTTAATATAAGTCTTTTAATATTTTGGCATCTCCTACACATTGACTTATCACAGAAGATTTTGTCTTTATTTTACTTTAAATGAAGTACTGTTTTCAGAGATGATTTCCTTAAATCCATCTGCACTGAAAGAATGTAATTAATCTGACATTTTGTAAAGGTTTCATTGAATTATATTCTTGTCTTGTGCTGTACAGGGGTAAGTGCTTATAAGTGTTCAGCTAAGATTAGCTTTAGGATGTGTTAAGGAAAAAGATAACAGTACATATTTTATGATCAATATATTTTAATTAGTCAATTTTCAGATGAACTTGTCCATCTGTAAGTTTTTGTCAGGATATGCCCAAGTATAAAAAATATAATTTAGAGCTTAACAAATAGAAGAAAGAATTTCGAATATGTCTGTGAGAAGCTCAGAGCCAAGAACATGTTGGTTTGTGTGTGACCTAGTGTATCAACACATTCAACAGTCCTCAGGGGCAAGGGAAGTTACTCGGGTTTTAACAAAACAAATAATTCTTTTACTTTTTTCTTTCATATTACATGAATGTTGTTATTATTTTTTATTATCCACAATGAGTAATTTAGACTTCAAAGTAAACATGTCTCCTTCTTGGGAGAATTTACAATTTTTCCTTTACAGATGGCCAAGTTCATATGTCTACATTTGATGAGGGCATGCGGACACCTGCTTTAGAAACTGTATTAAGTCTTTTATGGCAGAGAGTCACTCTGTGGGGTGATGGAAGTTCACCAGGGGAAAGTGGGTGTTGAAATAGGCATCCAAGGCTTTATCTTCTTTCTAGCCTCATGACTCTGTTCTTTAACTTCAGCAGAAGCAACAATAGAGGATCTCATTTAAGATGCATTTCCCTTCCCTTTAAGTTAATCATTACAGAAGTTTCTCAGACCATTGTCAGGTGGCCCCGTGGACCTCCAGGCCCCGTCTTGACTCAATCTGTTTTCTCCACTGTTTCTCATAGTTATTTCTCTTTAGAATCATCTGTACAGTCAACTCATTTGCTTTATAACTTAAGGGGGAAATAAAAAGAATGTTTGCCTTTGATTTTTCTTTCATTTGCCTTCATACTATAGCAACTTCTCAATCCCTTGTGCCAAGAATACAAAACTAATTTTCAAAAATCTCTTTTTAATTTTTGTTTATGACGTGTGTATGTGCATGCCACTGTGTGAAGGTAGAAGTCAAAGGACAGCCTCAGTGTCAATCCTGGCTTCTCTGTTGTTTGAGACAGTCTCTTTTTATGTCACTTACCTCTGCCTAAGGTCGGCTAGATGCTCTGTGGGGATTCTTCTATTTCTTCCTCCCGTCTTGATGTGGGAATGCTGGGGTTACAGGTATGCTACCAAGCCCTGCTTCATGTGGCTTCTGGGGATTTGAACTCAGGTCCCCATACTTGTGCAATAAGCATTTTACTCACTAAGCCATTTCTCCAGCCCACAAAACAATTTTAATGTCAATTTAAGCCAATTTATTAATAGAGAAATATCTTGATAATGAAGATTTTAACTATGAAAATACCAAGGCCAGGCAAGGAGCTGCCTTTTTTTTTTAAACTTTATTTTAAAAAACAAAGATAAAAGAAAAAAATTTTTAAACATTTTTGCATAAATGTATACAAATACAGTTGTGTCAGTGCTTGGCTTTCTTTTCTTTTATTTTTTTTAAGGTTTGATACTCTGCATTAAGGTCTTACTAGTTACAATGAGCAAAAAGTACATGTAAAACAGGATGTAACCTGGAATTAGTCAACGTTTTCTTGGTGTGTAAGGATTGAGCATGACGTTTTTTTTTTTTTCTTTCTTTGTTTGTTTGTTTTGTTTTCTTTTTTTTTCTTGAACTTCACACAGTCTGTGAGTTGTTTCTGGGGGCAGCCCGAGCCTCTGGGGTTAGCATCCCACTATCAGTGACTGCATATTATGTCTGTTCTTTTGTGACTGGGTTATCTCACTCAGGATGATATTCTCTAGATGCAGCCATTTTCTTAAGAATTTGGTTAAGTCATTGTTTCTGATAGCTGAGTAGTACTCCATTGTGTAAATGTACCACAATTTTTGTGTCCATTCATCTACTGAAGGACATCTGGGTTCTTTCCAGCTTCTGGCTATTATAAATAGAGCTGCTATGAACATTGTGGTGCATGTGTCTTTGTTGTATATTGGAGTGTCTCTGGAGTATATGCCCAGAAGTGGAATAGCTGGGTCTTCGGGTAGTACTATGTCCAATTTTCTGAGGAATCGCCAGACTGATTTACAGAGTGGCTGCCTTATTCATTAAGAAATTCTCATATGTCAGCCAATAGGTCATACCTGTGGTTAAGAGTTAAGGTCCATCTTTAAAATACACACACACACACACACACACACACACACACACACACACACACACACACACATACAGGTGAACAAGCATATGCATAGGAGATGAGGGTTGGGGACAAGAGAGAAGGAAAAACAGCGAAAGAGAGCACAAGCTGCTTTCATGAACTCATCATGTTTTGGTAAATATATAAAAAAAGATTCTGATGATACTACCCCCTAACCCCCGCAGTTCTTAGTCCACAGGAGCCGCTCCAGTGTGGGGTCAAGTGCAATGTCCTAGGCAGTTAGTTACCAAGCCTGGTACCCACACATCTTATCCACAGGCCCCACACACCCTCATATTGCACAGGCAACAGAGCTGGAACTGCATTCCACGGCTGTCTCTCAGCCATTGCTTTCACACACTGTCCTCTACAGCCTGGTAAAAACATAACTCAACTGTCAGTAACTTATCAAACAGATTTATATGTTAAGTTCTCAATCTATAATCCCTCCACATAAAAAGCTTACAACCATTTGATAAAGATATATACCTGCTTCCCCCAGATAAGATAAATTGGCACATAGAAATCTATCCCTAGAAAGTATACATATATCCCTATGGCTACTCAGAACCACCTGGAGGAGATGGGTCATCCTCATCTTCCATCTTGAATCTCCCGCTTTCTCCTTCTCTTCCACCTTACCACAACTTTTGTCCCCACCCACTCTCTACTGTCCAATCATGTATTGCCTTGACATCAACCAACTTAACAGAGGACTAAGGTTATAACAAATGATCATCCCAGTGACAGGTACTTTGAGTCAGAGAAAAGCAAGCATTTTTTCACCTGAGGCAAACACTTCTGGATGCTTGTAGTAAGACTAAGCAAGAGGTTTGGGAAAATTGCTAGAGGTGGGGTAAGAAAATGTAATCTCTGGACCTGCAGACTGAGGAATAACCTTTTACCCTTTCTCAAGCTAATAAAATACCCAAACCATCATCTCTTTTTACAGTGCGGTGTCAGATGTCACCTTCCACAGAATTCATGTCTCTGTTCTTGCCACTGGGGCATCTCAGTGTGGAGTTTTGCTTCTCACCAATAAAGCTTTCTGAAGTGAATCTTATCTTAAATAGAAGACAGCATGGAAACATACTATTAACTGAAAATAACCCCCTGAGCAGAAAGAATATGCTGAAGGAAGCTGGGCATTTCATGTATGCATCCAGACAGCAGAAGAAAATATGACTCATATTTAAGCCGTAGATTGTGGGTGATGTTTTCTATTTGTATTTTCTACATTGTTGAGAAAAAAGTATTTAAGGGAATTCTCAGAAAACAGAACTGTATGCTTGTAATTAATCATCAGGAAATAAAAAGAGTTTCACTGTTTCCAGCAGCTAGTTCTTGTGTAGAGTTCAGGATCTTACAGGATAACAATCCTAAGCCTCTCCTGCCACACGTCCCAGCTCTACACGGAGGTACTCTGAGGATGCTCTTTACACTCCTTGTGCATATCCCATGCTAACCCCAGGGCTCAGTGTGGTCCTGTTTGCAGCTGCAGGTGTGGTTAACGTGGCCCTTGGATTTCTCCATCTCACCTATTCTCTCAGGCAAGGAGGCCTTTGTGAGACAAGATGGAAGTTTAATCCCCAGGAAATTCCAAGGCACCCTTAGCCAGTGGCACTCAATTCTGAGGAACTTGAAAAACTTTACTGTGTTGCTACACCCAGACGAATAAATTCTAGTCTGTGGGGAGAGGCCCCAAAAGCTATAGTCTTTATAGCTCTCTAAAAATGTTCATATTCTGTTGAGATTACAAGACCTTATGCTAAGGAAGCATGGGTTTCATACCTAAGGAATCCCTCTGAATTTCAGAACCAACCTGGAAAACTAATATTCATACCCTCTGTTTTCTTAGCACTCATCTGTGGGAATTTGGGAGTAAATAAAGGGCCTGTTTATCTTGGGCATACACATGCACACAATTCACCTGCCATGCTGTGACGATTTTGACTCTCAGAGGAAAGGCATCCTTCTTGTTTTATATTGTGTTCTAATGCCTACAACAGCAACTGTCTCTCTAACTTGTCAAGAAAAAAAGTAGTGTGTTCATGTTGTTTCTCCCTATTTTATTGAAAATAGACAATGACTGTTAAGTGATCATTATTTTACATTTCTTGATTTTTAAAATTTATTTTTAAATTGGTACATTAAAACCAAAAAAATGTATATTATTGGGGTATCATTTGAAGTTTTGATATATGTATATCCTGTATTATTTGAATTGGGGTAAACATATATAGTCCTTAACATGTACAATTTTTTTATGGATAAAACCTTAAGAGTCAAATGATTCTTGGTTCCAGCTTTTTGGTCAGACTATTTTGCAATAATAGCCCACCAGGACTTCTTTTACCTATCCAACTTTAATTTGGAATCTGTTGATTGGCTACTTTTTTGATTCCCAAAATGTAACACATTGTTATCCTCTGTAACACATTCCCTGACACTGCCAGTGCTTTTCAAAGTTACATTCTTTTCTTGACAATCATATTTTTATCTAGAGTTCAAATGATGGATTTCTAGGTATTCTAATAGATGATGAAAGCCGTAATTACCTTTGAAGTTCTGATAAACAACTCAAGGATGAAATGGCCGGTTATTTTCATTATTCTCATTTTGTAGATGAGGGAACTCTCAGTACACATTAAATAACCTGCTCAGCCTAATAAAGTAGTGCCAACCCAGCTGGGATTCGGTCAAGGCCATGTGACCTCAGACTCGATGAGCAAGAGTGCTCACTCACTCCTCCACTCACGGTCTCCTGCAGTGAGTCCAGTGCTGTGGGTAGTGCAGTAAAGACAAACCCTGCGAAAAAGTTCCTCTCAAAAAGTTACCTTCAGTGGTGCTAATGTATGTTTTGAAATGAGCTACCCGTTATGGTTATTAAACTCTGTTATTTCCCTCTGAGAGAGGGAGAAGGGAGAGAGAAAGGTATGGGTTAGGGGCTTTCTTTGATAGCATTATTTTCAGGAAGGTTTAGATTTGGATTCTGATGGCATATTTGTGTTGTCAGATGAGTCGGCGAAACCATCGTTGAAGTACATTGGGTTGGACTCCAGTCTCTGGATAATTTTCACCTGTCTGTGCTCATAGGGGACACAAGTTCTTAACTTGTTAACACACAGTAAAAGGTAGTAATCATTAGATGACCAAATAACAGCATGCTCAGATCTGACATGGCGACTTTGTAATCTCTCCTCTAACCATTGACTTTGTGTGCTACCAACCTTTCTTTCTGAGTATTTAATTTTGGGCAGGAAATGGATGGCCTGCTCTCCTCAGGTCATTCCACTTGAGCTGTAGTTCTTTAAGATTTCTGTTCCTTAAGCCAATGTTGTCATGTAACTTCTGGACAAATTTGTGTGTGCATTATATGTATAGCTAAAAATAAATGGCCCATAATTAGGGGGAGTTATTTTGTTGTCTGGATTAGAGGACAAGTTACTTTCTCAGCTTGTCTTCTGATCGTGAAAATAACAAGTGTGCTATTTTCTATTTTCCTAAGTTGTGTAAGAATTATATGCAAAATTTGAAAATTATTTTCTTAGCCGCCAAGTATCATATCAACATTGGGAGTCATTGTTTTCCTGTTTACTGTGAGGGCTGGGTCATTCCCTTCACTCCTGAACATTGATAATGGATTTTTCCTTCTTATAGTATCCCGAGAAATGAAATTTCAAGTTTCAGATAGAAAATAAAATGAAAGAGTGATTTCTTTCACATTAGATTTAATTCTTGTATACGCTCTTTTTTTCCTGTCGAAACACAGGTAATAACTGAGGCCTTGTGACAGCTGAAGCCCTGCCTCATTTTAAAATGGTACAAAACCATATTGCTTATCTTAATAGTCTTAACCAAATGGATAAGCGATATTTATAAATTTCTGGCTCATGTTTCAAAGTGTTTTCTGTTGCACATGTGTAAGAAATAATAGGGGAAATTTGGAGTTGATGAAAATACTCCAGTAGAGTAGAATAGAAAACGACAAACCATTATTCTGCAGGAATGAACATAGATATGAAACCTATAACAGAATATTAGCCATAAGTGAGATAAAACCACGTCATTCTTAGACAAACTTTGCTCCAGGAATATTAGTTCTGTGTAACACTCAAAAAACGACAGACTTAAGTAGCTACAGTAAGATAGTAGAAGAAAAAATATCATCTCAATGGAAACGAGAAAACACTGGTTAAAGTTTGGTACTCCTTCATAATTCAAAACCTCTAGCAAACTGTGGGCACAAACATACCGTCTGTGGTTAAGGATTTCCTACTAATTAAGAAACGTGCTCACCGAGGTCAGAGACAGGTAAGGGTGTCTGCTTTGACAGCTTCTAGGTCTGAATGTGATATCTGTTCTGTCACTTGCCACAGGGCAGATTCCCAGGATCTGCTAGCTAGAGATGTGGCCCCTTCTTTTCTCAGTGCTCATCCAAAAACTGCATGCTCAGTGCAGATGACCTTCCCCACCAAGAAGGTCTGTGCCTGGTTTAAACACGTGTAGCCGAGCGTTCCTGCTGAAAGCTTCCCAGAGCTCTCAAGGTCTACAGTTCTATGTATGGTGTGCTAGCCAATGTAACAAGGCAAGAAAAAGAACTTGAAAAATAGCCATATACTTGGAAAGGAAAAAGTGAAACTGTCTTTGTTTCTAAAGACTATAGTTGTATATGTAGAAACATCTAATTTATAAGAAGGATGTCAAAACAAAATAATGGTGTTAAAATAACCCAGTCACAAAAGAACACACATGGTATGCACTCACTGATAAGTAGATACTAACCCCAAAAGCTCAAAGTACCCAAGAAACAATTCATAGAACTTATGAAGCTCAAAACAAAGGAAGGCCAGAATGTGGATGCCTCAGTCCTTCTTAGAAGGGAGAACAAAATACTCATGGGAGGAAATACAGGGACAAATAGAGGAGCAGGGATTGAAGAAAAGATCATCCAGAGACTGCCTCATCAGGGGATCCACCCCATATGCAGCCACCAAACCCAAGCACTATTGCTGATGCCAAGAAGTGCTTAATGGCAGCAGCCTGATATGGATGCCTCCTCAGAGGCTCTGCCAGAGCCATACTGATACAGAAGAGGATGCTTGCAGCTAACCATTGAACTGAACATGGGGACTCCAATGGAGGAGCTAGAGAAAGGGCTGAAGGAGCTAAAAGGGTTTTTAACCCCATGGGAAGAACAACATTATCAACCAACCAAACCTTCCAGAACTTCCAGGGACTAAAACACCAACATTGAGCACACATGGAGAGACCCATGGCTTTGGTGCATATGCAACAGAGGATAGCATTATCTGGCATCAGTGGGAGGAGAGGCCTTTGGTCCAGTGAAGGCTCCTTTTCTCAGTGTAGGGGAATGCCAGGAAACTGAGGTGGGAGAGGGAGCACCTTCATGGAGGCAAGAGAGGGGGATGGGAGGTGGGAGTTGGGGGGGAGGGGATAACATTTGAAATGTAAATACAGAGAATATCTAATTAAAAAGGGGGAATAATCAATATTTGTTCCCATTGCATAGTTGGTAGCTCTGTACCCCCAAATCTATTTTGGTCTTTCAGATTCCTACCAGAAGTACCCATTTAGCTTTGCTTACAGTGTTTTAGAGCTTTCTAAATTCCAACATATTCTTTCCAAAAAACCAATTCCAAAGGCCTGTGTAGCACACAGGCAGGTTTGTCACAGGGATGACTCACTCCTGATTTTCTGCACTTTCTGCATTAGTTACTTTTCTAATCACTGTGACCATGAAACTTAAAGTGAAGAGCTATGTTTGCCTCCTAGGGTAAGGTGTACCAAGCATAGAAAGCATGGCAGCTCTGTAGCACCGAGAGCCTGAGACAGCTGCATACATGTCATTATATTCAGAAGTGACACAGGCCTGCCCTCCCTACCAGGATCTATGTCCTTCAGTGGAAGGCCACTCCTGAGATAGAATGCATCCTGTGCTAAAGTGCCAAGACCCGGAGACTAGATAAGTCATGGGTGTAATGGAAAACCTACTACTATCACTCTGCTGAAAACACGGACTAAAATGTCTCCTATGACAAATGGGTGTACCCATAGATCAGAATGTTGCTCAGTGCTTGTCCAAGAAACTGCTTTTTTGCAGTAGATGGTAATTAGCAAAGGGACCCACAGTTGTTTATAAATGTTTTCCCTCGCTGTAAATTTATGTACCACATGTGTCTGCCATCCATGAAAGCCAGAGAGGACATCAGTTTCCCTGTGACTGGCATTACAGACAGTTGTGAGCTACGGTGTGAGTACTAGGAATTGAACCCAGGTCCTGCAGCAGAGCAGCCAGTCTCTTAACTACTAAGCTGTTTTCTAGACTCATAGTGTGTCATAGATTCATCAGCCATTCTTAAAACATTTAGTGTTTAACCAAGCTCCTCCCTCCCTTCTTCCCTTTCTCTTACTTTTGATAGTGATGCTTTGAATATCTTGCACATGTTTTAATTATTTATTTGGGATATTTTGTGTGCACACGCGCGCGCGCACACACACACACACACACATACAATTTATTATTTCCAGGCAGCATTCATGAAAGATTAACCTAACTTACTAATTTACAGTATTCCTAACAATGTGGAATGTATTTCTGTGTTTAATTAGTACTCTTGTTTTCTGTGGGCTTGTCAGGCAAAAACTCTGCCTTGGGAAATAAGCAGATACTGAGGGGAGTGGCCAACCCAGGAAGGTAGAAGCATTAGACATTGGCAAGAGACTAGCTAGTCAGAGAGAGCCTGGTTACAGCTATTGGCTAGAAACATGGAAAGAGCCAGGTGGAGCTGTAATTGTGGGGTAACTGTGATGCCTGGCAGCAGAGGACCCAAGGGCAGGAAACGAAAACTCAGATTCGTTTACTGGAATTTGTAGAATACATTCTTGACCAGAAATAACCAGGCAAGACCCAAAAAACATTGTAAAAATCTGGGTCTAGATGGAAAGTGCCCCGGATTGTGGGACCTTGAACTAGAGTTTGCGTCCTGTAACCTAGGTCAGCTTGGCTTTCTGTCACATGTGTGTCCCTTTCTAATTTAATATTTCTAAGTGCAATAATAAATCGTTTCCTTGCTTTGTCAGGATGCACAGTTTTCCAGGCCCCTCTCTTAGGACTGTTTAAGTATATGTGATGTAAGTGTCTAACCTTTCCTATTTGTTTCTGAATTCTACTCTTTCTGTTTTATCGAATACCATTTCTTTTTGTAGGAATATTTTTCCTGTAAACATTTTTTAAATTGCATAGTATAAAACCACTATTACAGTTTCCATGTTTTCTCTTTAGTAGTCTTTCCCCTTTTTCCAACATGTGTTTTAATGCCAATATCAACTTGTGTAAAATCAGTATTTTATTATCTACACAGTGATTTGGGGAATGTTGTCATTTTCACTATATTTAGCTTCCCCAGCATGGAACAAATTACATTTCTCCATTTATCCATCTTTCTTTAATTCTCCTGTCAGACTTTATTTCATCTTTGAGTAAGCTTCTAATTTTCTGATTTAAATTAATACCCACTTATTGAATTTTGTCAGTATTATAAATGGTCTCTTGTCTATTACATTTTCCAGTTGTAGCCCATAGTATGCAGGCTTATAATAGTTTCAAATGGATTTTTATTCTGTAATTTGCTGAAATCGTTTGCTAACACTACTTTCTTCAAGTTGATTTTATTGACTTCTACAATCATATGACTGTAACTTCGTTGTGTAGAACCATGCTGTATAAAACTTGCTTTTTCTTTTCTTCCTGTTTAATTAGCTCTTGGCCTTTGGCTAAGATCAAGTATAGAATCTTTCTGTGTTTGTACCTTTTTATTCTCTCTCCTTTTAAATGATGAATTGCTCATTCATCCATGCAACTATCCAAAGAACTAAGAAATAAAGGAGTCATATTACTCTGTGGAAGGTACAGACAACATAAGTGAATTAAGGTATAAACGTGAGATTCTCTGTGGGAGATGCAATAGAGCCCAGATGAGCAGTGTCTGACCTGTTTGAACGTGTCCATGTATCTGAAGAGCTAACACAGAAACTCTTAGCTAGGGAGGGAATAGGGCAAAAGATGTAATAGAACCAGAACATGACAGTAAGTCGTTTATTATAACAAATGAAGGATGGCTTCACCAGTGAACGTTGAACATTATGATGTGGAGACAGATGGAGCAGACTCAGTATCAGACTTCATATACTCTGGCCCATCCCATTGTCCCCACTGATTGGATTATCCCTAGAGTGAGATTAGTGTATGGTGTTTATTAAGATGCAGGTTTCTGTCTCCTCACCTGCGTCAGAATCCACATAAGGGGTTTCTCTGCTTCATAAGAAGACAATGCACTGATTCTAAGGGTTCAGGGTTTTCCATTTCTGTGATTGTTCTTTACCATTGCAAAATAATGGGCTGGCTTGTTATGGTAGGAAGTGCATTTTCCATATGAATGTTGAGTATTTTAGTACTCCGTTTATTTTTCAGAGTAAATTAATGAGTGAGTATTCTGGTTTTACAATGTCACTCACCCATGAACCATGGCTTCATGTTCATGTAGCCCGAAAGTCTGCTGGAGAGACCCTGATGACCAGGTTAGACCATGTGCGCCTCTCAGAGGACTGCATGATGCTTTAGTCTTCTGTGTACATTCATTGAAATTAAGGTGTGATTCCTAACTTTCCCCTGTGTGATAAGTTGTATTATTTTACTTGTATTTATTCATGCAGTCTAAGAATAAATTTTTCTTGTTCTCAGTGAGAAATTATTTTAGCATAGTTTTTCATTAGATTCACTGCAGTATTTGTCATTAGCCGTACACATCGGGAATATCTTACCTGTATCTGGAAAATAAACTATATTTACCTTCTGATGCTGACTGAAAGAAAACAAGAACATTCTTAGCTATTTTGAAAAACCCGAAGACATTCTTTAACAAGCTCATTGCCCACTGTTGGCTTTGAACAGTGTTGTCTGATAATACTTGTATTGTAGTAAGTCATTCACTTAAGTTTGTGATGTCCCAACACTTTTATAACTTCTTTCTTTTTTTTCTATTCATTACCACACTTTCTGCTACATAACTGGGGTTTATAATGTCTTAACTATTTTAAAATCCTAATTTCTAACTTATAGTATTAATTTAATATTTTTATTGGTTCGTGTATTTCAATTGCTTGTCCTTATTTTGCCTGGTTTAATTGTTTATTTGTATTTTACATACGTGAGTGTTTTGCATCCATGTATGTGTGTATACCACATGTGTTCCTAGTGTTCTCAGAGGCCAGAAGAGATCATATTCTGGAACTGGAGTTACAGCTCATTGTGAGCCACTGTGTAGGTGCTGAGAACTGAACCTGGGTCCTCTGGACGAGCCCTAAGTGGTCTTAACTGAGCCACCCCTGCCTTTCCTAACTTTAGTTTGGTATTAATTTATGGCCCTGGCTCATGAGGAACGTAATGGAACTCAGTCTAGGGGAGTATTGTGGACCTTGCTGGGAGAGAGAGCTGGTCCCCAGAAGGCAGCAGTATGCTGTCCCTTGCTTGTCCTAAACAAGAGAGACTAGACAAGGAACAGGTTCTGTGCAGACGTGCCAGGTTTTCCCAATAGCTCTGACATACATTATGGTAACAGCCAGGCACCATTTGTTTAATGTCCACATAAGGGAGTGTTTCTTAACCTGCGGGTCACAACCCCTTTGGGAATTGAATGACTCTTTCTTAGGAATAGCTTAAGACTATTTGAAAATACAGATGTTTATATTCATAACGGTGGCAAACTTACAGCTATGAAGTAGCAACAAAAATAATTTTATGGTTGGGGTCAGCACAGTACGTGGAACTGTACTCGAGGGTCACAGCATTAAGAAGGTTACGAAACACTGGCATAAAGGATCGTGGGTGAGGTAGTATGGCAGGAGCTGGGTAACAGTGGCAGTGTTGGTAACCATAGACGGTACCAGGTTTGAAATAACTGCCCAGCAAGGCTGACACAGCAGGGAAGCAGCCGAGCTGCGGTCCTCCCTGGTCTGACTCAGTGTCGCAGATCTTTGACTGTAGCACATTGCCTGGCATCTAATTTGCATGGATGCATTCATATGTGAGTCAAGCTGATGAAACAGTAGGGTCATGGCCTCTGCATCTATGACAGAGATCACCTGTTTTTCAGGTCAGGTTTGCCATCCTTTGAGTATGTTGACAAGAGCTGGTAGGTATATATGGAAGATGGAGTCAAGCCCTTCTCTTTGTCACTGAGACTATTATAATTCTAATGCTTTCTGCACAGTTCTCTCTACCTGTGCGAGCAGCGATGTGGGTGGGTTGATGGAGCACACCTACTGCCCCGGACGACTGGGGAACCTGCAGACCTGCACGACTGGGATCCAAACCAAAGCCCTCATAGGCAAGCTACTCAATTCTAGGGGATATAATGGTTTGCATTTAGTCTTGTTTCACTCTAAGAAGATCTACTATGAGTGCACATTCCTACTGTTTATAATAAATTAGTATAGTGTTCTGTGGATATAAATTAAATATATGGAAACATTGATGTGAAACTCAATCCTTATCACTGATGGCTAAGATTTTAAGTGTTCAGGGTTGAATGTTCTATGTTAATGGACCCCAAACCTGTCTGAGAAGTTCAGTGTCCAGATTTTCTTCCCCTCAGGGAAAGGATCCATAGAACCCCACCCAGCACCCCATTCTCTTACCCCTGTTGTCTATCTCTCACTCTTTTCCTTTCTTTTTAAACAGTACCAGCTGTGAAACTCTGAATTAAGGTACAGTCTTGGGGAAAAGTCTCATTACTTTGTAATTGCTGGGGGGAAATCTTAGTGGCTGTTGTTGCAAATAAGTCATCAGAAACAAGACAGTGACTTGTTTCTTCTGGCTTATGGTTTCTTGTCTATGGTTTGTGATTCTCAGTTGAAGGCTAGCTCCCAGAGGCAGGCTCTTGCCTGACTTGTTCTCCACTTGTTCCTAGACAGTTCCTGACACATAGAAACATCCAGTAAGTAGTTATCAGAAGACGGCAAATATTGTACTTTTCTGGTTGTGAACACTTTTCTGGTGATGGCTGCCCCTCCTCACACACTAAGAAAGCAATGTTTCTGCTTTCCTGGTACACATGTTTATGATATAGTAAGCCACTGAGTACTCCACCAAACTTAGTTGTCTTTATAAAGTTATATCAAGATCCCCTGTATGCTGTTTCTCATTTGAAGTTCCTGTGTCTTTAAGAACAGGGCTAAGTAAGTTGGTCACCCTCCAGGTCCAAGAGGAAATGGATTGTAGCAGTTGTGCCTTTGTGCAGCAGATGTTTTGGTTGGAAAGGCTATCAGCCATCTGACTCATAGTAAGCCCTCAATTCCAGTAAATTCCCAGTTTTCAGTTACAGTAGGTAGGATGCAGGAAAGCAGCGTCTTCTACTTTGGGATCTTTGAACTTGGTTCACATATTACCACTGTTCCTGGCGCACAGCTCTGTGCGAGAGGATGAAACGCAAGGGAGGTCAGAGCGGTTCCAGGAATAGACAGAGTCAGTTGGTGTTTTTGTGAGAGACCATTGGAGGTAAACCAAAGCCACTGGCCTCTCTGACCTAGTACTAACAGCAAGAAGCATACCCAACTCTGTTTTCCTGTAACTTCCTGCACTAATATTCTTTCTGAATTAAGTTAATATAAATAACTAACATTAATTTGAATAATCAAATTGTTCTTATTTTCACATACTGTGTACAGACTACAGTTTTTTTTTCCCCTTTGGGGGATATTCTTTCCCCTAAAAGAACTTGGCAGTAATTACATGGTTCTTATATCGTGTCTCTCATTTTAGGCTATTGCTTTTTTGTGAAAGTTTACTTACTATGTGTATACTGCTCAAATTTCAGTAAGATTTGCAGTCAGTGTTTCTAATGGACAAGTAAGAATTCCAGAAGGGATGCTAAAAGTGTCCTATTCTGTATTACGATGTGCTTGAAGGTTTGCTGATTCCGTGGAGCGTCATTTCATTCTTCTCCCTCTGCTGTTGTCTGACATCGTCACGTAGGTGGGGGAGCATCATCGCCTTCACAGATGGACATCCCAAGTCGCGTTGCTTCTCCAGCCCCTCCTTGGAGACAACTTGAGGGTCATGGCTCTGAAGATCCTAATATTTCCCAGCATGATCTTTGTCTTTTTGTCTAATATCAATTATTTTTTAAGTAACTATATTTAGCACATGCTTCTCCTGTGTGGGTTGTTCTTTCTACATTTAGCTGATCAGACAGATCATAGATCACCAAGCCCAGTACATCAAGAAAGCCCCTTTTTAATTCTAAGACACATCTGTAGAGCTTCTGCCCTCAGGGGTTTTTCTCCAGTGAAAGACTGAACAGTAGTGAAATGCTGACTGGGTTACCCAGTGTCCAGAGAAGTGGTGAAAGGGAAGACCACAGCACTAGAAAGAAAAGACTGAAGCCGTTTGTTCTCTGAGAACTCATTTCACTCAGATCTGTCTGCCACAATGAGCAACATGATGTCTCATACCCAGTGAGGCTCTGGAAAATGGCCAGGGAAGCCTGGGCTAGGGGCTGGAGGATGGAGTTTGTCTCCAGGTGCCCTGTTGGTACTAGTTGGTGACTCCAGGCATTTTGCGTGGTATCTTTGAGAAATGTTTAGGCCTAAACAAAACAGGCGATAATAGTAATATAGATAATAGATACAATAATAGATAGATAAATCCATTGTGATGGCTTGTTGTAGATTATGTCACATCAAGATACATAACACCAGGATAGAAATGCACCTAAGAGGCAACCCCCAGGAGAAGCATTGATAACACAGATTTGGCTATTTTACCTGTGAAATCTTGACTGTGAGATCACAGAGAAGCCTTTTACTCTGGGAGATTGCTGTTATGAAATTTGAAGAGATTCTCAATTAGAGGAAAACAGCAATGTTTGAGAGAAATATTAAGCCCATATCATGTATATCTTAGTATGCAGTTGAATATAAATATTCCGTGCATTTGTAAAGCATGTAAATGTATCCTTGTGCTTTGCTTGGCTTGGTTTGGTCTTTTAGAGTCCTGTTATATGTCACAGCTGGCCATTGACTGTCTTCCTGCCCCAGCCCGCTGAATGTGGAAACTTCAGACAGGTACCCCGATGCTTGTCCCTGCATTTCTGTTCTCAAAATGTGTGATTTTTTTTTCTCTCTCTTCCTGGTGCATTTGTATTTTTCTTTTAATTTTTTAGAGTTAAAGCTATATCAAATTTACTATAAACTATAGACAGAATAGCATGTCTGTTCTTTAGCCATTTCAAAAATAAGTGTCTGTCAAGATGGTCTCAGCCTCCTTATGTTTTGATACATACTTCTTACAATTGGAGCCCCTCCCAGTAAATGTATGTGCAGTTCAGGAAGCTAACGTTGGTTCATTACTATCATCCAGTGTTAAGATTCACTCAAATTTCACCAAGTCACCTAATGAGTTCTTGGTAGCAGAATAAGTCACCTTGACATTGTATGATATCTTCAGCTGTGTGTTTCTTCAGTCTGTAATAGAACTTTAGTTTTCTTTGTCATCCACAACATTTAACAAGTGTGTGTGTGTGTGTGTGGAGGTGGCGGCAAGCTAGGGTCTGTCTGATATTCTCTCACGGCTGGATTTCATGTATGCATCCATGGCAGGAAACCATAGACATGGGATACATTTCCCTTTTGCCTCCTCTCAGGTGGCGCATCCTTTGTATCCTTGACTGATGTTGTGCTCATCACTTGTTTGAGGTCCTGTCTACCATAATTTGGATCTTGAGCATCCCTCAATGGCCCACATGCAAAGGCTTGGCCCCCAACCCATAGTACTCTCAGAATGTAGTAGAACCTTTAAGAGGTGGGCTTATTGGGACCCCAGTTCTCTTTCTTCTGCTATCCCCTCTCTCCTTTCCTCCGGCCCCTCCTCCGCCATCATGAGATGAACAGATCTTTTTCATCACATGCCCCTGGCAATGCTGTGTATGTTGCCTTGGCTCAAGAGACCCCAGTCTAGAAATTCTGGTACCATGGTCCAGAATAGACTTCTTTTTTGACACTACCTCACATTGTTTTCTCATGGCAGTAGAAAGCTGGCAAGCGTGGCATCTGTTCTGTTTTCACTATAGTTACTTCACCTTTGTGTGATTTCTGTATATTTTGTGCTAAGTTCTTTTGTGTTCTGTCCTCATCTATCTGTATAACAACCTTGTACATACCGATGCTTCTAATTTCAGTTCAGCACATGGGCACAGTGTCTCTTTTCCTCTGAAGATGGTAAATATTATTCTCATTGTCGTAGTGTGTTACTATAATAAAACATGTAGGTATTATTTATCCTAATTACATAGCTGTTGGTATGGAACCTGTCTTCCATTGTTGCTTCTTCTGCCTCCCCCATGAGTGGGTATGTTCTTCATTGTGCTTGAAGTTTAACATGCTGTACCAAGTTACCTTTTATTCTGATTTACCTCTGTTGCTGTGATCAAACTTAAACTGGAACGGGTTTATTTCATCTGAAACTTTACAGCTCTTCATCAAGGGAAGCCAAAGCAGAAACTCAAAGTAGGAACATGAAAGTGGGAACTGAAACAGACTATGCAAGAATGCTTCTTATTGGCTTGCTCAGCTTCCTTTCTTATATAGTCCAGGGCCATCTGCTCAGGCTCCAGGAATCACCACCTTGGGATGCATCTTCCTACATCAATCAGACATAAAATAGAATAATATAAAATAAGATAGTAAAGTAAATGTATTTGTAAAAGCCTAGCAGTGGAAGCAGGGCTGTCTCTGACTGGTTCTGCCTTTCGGACCCTTTCCTCCTATTGGTTGCCTCATGGAGCCTTAACTGCAGCTGGTTGAAGGAGGCCTGCCCTTTTCTGAAGAGAAAAGGAAGAGGAGGAGTAGGTTGGGGGAGGGACTGGGAAGAGAGGAAGGAGGGGAAACTGGGGTCAGGAAGAGAGGAAGGAAGAACTGGGAACAGAGGAAGGAGGGGAAACTGCAGTCAGGATGCTATAAAACTAACTATCTAACCAACAGAGTTAATGAGTTTAAGTGTCCCACAGACACTCCCATAGGCAATTCTGATCTAGGCAATTGCTCAGTTGAGGTTTCCCCTCCCAGGTGACTGTAATTTGTGTTAAGTTGACAAAAGCAGCCAGAAAGCCCTTGTGCGTAGCCCTCCTCGCTGCTCTGCACCACTGTAATGTTTCTTCTTCATCCCAGGCCAATCACGCCGCTCTCACTTCTAAGGGTCTTTAGAGTCAAGTACTGGATTCATCAGTATCTACTCTGCCATTCCTTTCTTATCACCCTGAAACAAGCATCTCCTTAACTAAGATGCATCGAGGTTGTTTAGGACCTAGTTCTGAAATTTGTTCAGCTTCATCTTTTATCAGTTTCCCCAATATCCAGTCCCTCAGCCTCCCCGTGCATGCTTCGTTCAGCCTGTGCCACGTGCCTTTACCCTCAGCATCTGTCTTTCTGCTCTCCTACCCTGTTTGACTCCACCTAGCATTGCATCACACCCCATTGATGCCTCTGAAACCCCTCCTTTACCCCCTTTCTAGCATCCCTGCCTCCTGTTTATAGCACACACTTCCTGGATAGAAGTACCTAGTGTCCATTCACTTGTTTGCTTCCTGCTACGCATGTGTGGAGAAAGCCTGGAATGTTCTCTGGAGGTCTGGAGAAGTTGCTTTTGTCCTTGTTTGTGGCTGTTACTATCATTTTAACAAGTTCCATTTCTTAGTAGCCTTTGGAAGCTGGATTGCTATGCATGTTTTCTTCTATTATTATCTATTTGTGATTAAATAACAGAGTCAAGAAACCCAACTTAAGGGCTTCCCCTTTTTTGCTGGCCTAATTGTGTTCTTTGATACCTACTTAGAAAACCTTTTGTTCCCTCAGAAACTTGAATTCACACTCTGGGGTGAATTGGAAACGTTAAGCTGTTAATAACTTCCCTGGATAATTCTGACTTGAAAGAATGCTTTGCTACTTTTATCATTGGTTATGAATCGTGAAATGTCACAATTTCCCTTCAGAATTACTTTATACGCACAAAGCTGCAAATGTTCATCAATTGATCTACCTCAAACCACTGTTAGCTTCGAAGCGAGAGGGACATTCTTTAGTATCCAGGCCAATGAGAACTCCTAACTCAATTTCAACTTCTAAGTCTGGCATCAGCATTTCTATAATTAGCCAAGTTCTAGCAAGTCCACCTACTCAAGATCTATGCTAAGTCCAACATTTATAGTGGTTCATTTACAAAGCTATTAATATATGTCTTTCCTCATATGAATATTTCTACTCTCTATAATTCACTGCAGACACGTTTGCTCTGTTCTTCCTCTTTTGGACCTTGCATTTCCTTTTTGATTCACACAGGCCTCAGTACGTGACAAAGCATTTCCAAAGCAAATTTGGACTAGAAGAATCATGGAAAAGAAAAGCACTGTAGCAGGAGTCGGCAGCGCTGGATTTGGGTTTCTGCCTGTGACTCACTTGCTCTGTACATAGCATAATCCATCTTTATCTCGGTGTCTCTGTGAATCTGTGGGTGTACACGTTTTTTCTTTTTAATATAAAACAGAATAATAATAGCTCGAGGTGAACTGGGGGCCAGGTCCAGGAAGCCTGTATGTTTGGTTATCCTGCTGCTCTGAGTAAACTGGGGAGGCCCAGACTCCGCTTCTCCGTAGAGTACAGGGTGCACACTTCTAAGACATTCTTGCTTTCATATTATCTGGGTTTGTTGTTGCACTCCCATCAACAGCAAATAAGGTTTCCGGTCTCTCCACAGCATCACCAATATTTGGTGTTTTCTGGGCCTTTGCTTTAAAATACAGTAGTCGTCCTCATGGGTGTTAGATGGCACCCACTGTGGTTTGTGTTAGTAACAACAACTTTTCATGTGTTCATTGGCCATATGTGTATCCTATTTGGGTAAATGTCTGCTCAGATTCTCTGCACATTTTAAAATCAAATTGTTTATTGTCTTGTTGAGTTTCAGAGGTTATATGTATTTTAGATATTAATTTGCAATAAAATATGATGTGGTGGTGTATAACTTTATTCCCAGCCCTGGGGAGAGGGAAGCAAGCAGATCTCTGTGAGTTCAGTAACAGCCTGGTCTACATAGTGAGTTCAAAGCCAGCCAGTTAAGACATACACACACACACACACACACACACACACACACACACACACACACACACACACACGAGATGTATGTGTATCATATATTTTCTCTCACCTCAGTTTGCCTTTTTTTACTTTTTTAATCCTGAATTTTTTCATAAAGTCTGATTTATTAGGTTTCCTTTAGTTATCTATATACTTATTTACAAATCTTAAACTTTACATAGTCTAAATTTTATGCAGTCTCCTAGCCCAGTGAGAGCTCACGCCTGCTTTTTTCTAGTAAGTCATAGGGCAACAGTTCACCCTATTGCTCTTCAGTTCCCTGTTCATTGTGTTTGCCTCTGTTTTCTTTTGTTTAGTGGCCAGTTGTCTTAGCCAGTGCTTCTGAAATTTTAATGCATCAAATGTCCTAGCTGAATAGCAATGGTTCTACCCTTTGCCGTCCATTCATATAGATTTCACTACCTGTGCTGGTCACAAAAGCTATCCTGTACCCCCATTTCTTGCTTCTGAGCTTCCCTGCTCCGCTGTCTCTAGGTGTTTTGAATTGAAAGCCTGAGATTTGGAAGAGGCAGAACGGTCTCTGCTGGGGCTGGGAGAGCCAGAACTCTGCTCTTTGTTTGTTTTGTCTTCAACCACTTTGGAAGGTTTTCTTGGGATACACATTACTCTTTTGTTTGCTTTATCTCTCTCAAAGGTAAAAGAAAAAAATGGCATAAAAAAGTGAAGGTCGGACAGAGAAGAGCCTAAGGAGTTGACTGTGAATTCACAGACTGAGTTCCTCAACCCTTTCTCATTGGCCTTTGACCACTTACCATATTGTCCTGGCTTTGTAAGGACTCTTATGGAAAGAGAAGAACTACTTTTCTCACGTCATATGTCATATCATTCTTTTGAGAGAGAGAGAGGAGAGAATAGAGTGCTGCCATTTCTGGGGTGGGGCCTTCATTATTGGACACTGTGTCAGACAGCAGGTCAAGTCATAGATGAGCAAAGCCATAGGAAACCACACACTACGTTGTTTAGAAGTTTCTTAGCTTCGGGAAGACGGTTATGATTAAAAATAGCAAAAAGCTATTGTCCTTGCCTTTGTGAGATTTGTGTATTCAATCATGTATATACCTGTCTCTCCTTATTCTGAGGGATAATCTGAACTCAGACCAAATATTCCAATTGATTTATGTTAGAAAGCCAAGTTAATGATTTATATCCATCTCTGCTAACTTCGTAGACTCAGTAGAGGAGTTTAGTAGAGGAGTCTGCTTATGAAGTCCATTTTTGGTTTAGTTGTTTGTGGGCAAGTATACGTAGTCACTCAGACATTTGCCATCAGATGCTACTGCAAGGCTATTTTTGTGGAGCACACCATACTAGGCAGGGAAGTATAAACTTGAACAAAACAGTCACTGTTTTTAAGGAAACCAGAGAAATGTCAGGAGCACAAATATAAATAACTTTACAAGACAAGAGTATGGACCTAGCCGGAAAAGAGCTGGCCTGGTGTGGAAGATAGGTGCTTTTGGGATGAGGGGGTGGGGTGGGGGATGAAAAGGTCTTCAAAGACCAAGTCCAGCAGAAGACTTAGGGTGGGTGAAGGGTAAGACAATTAGAGAGCTGATGGAGTGACAGAGTGGGATATGGGACCTGCTGTAGTTAGGGGTAGTGAAGAATTAGCTTAGAAAGACAGCTTAGTGGCTCAGTGGAGCCTGAATGCCAGGTCACTGGAGACAAGAGGAGCTACACCAAGGGGGGGGGGGGGACGAGGCTAGAGAAAAGCATGGCACTGCCTGCTTCTCAGAACCATTGCTACTGAGGGCCTTTTCCTGTAGCCAGTTCCAAAGAGATGTAGCTTACACCTCTCATTCTCTTTCTCCTCTTTCTCTCCAGAGGTCCAGACTCTCCTTTATGTTCTATAATATCAATGTCAATCAAGAACTCAGCGGTCAGTACAAATGGAGAGTTTCTAGTTGGTTCCATTGTTTTTTTTAAACACTTGTGTTGGTCTCTGGTTAATGAAGACGCAGTGCTAGGTGCACTAACACTGAAATCACCTGGAAATAAGTATTGCCTAATTGCTGGGGTCACCAAGACAGTCCAAGCTATGAGTCAACTACCATGCTGGGTGTAGTTGAGTATTTTCACTTCTAGGGTCTTTTCCTTTCTGTCTTCATGCCCAGAATTGTATGAGAACAAACACTAAACACCAGAACTTAAAGCAATGAGGAGAAGAGAGGAGAGAAGGGGAGGGTAGTGGAGGGGAAGGGGAGAGGAGAGGAGAGGATATGGTTTTTATCTCGGGAAGAACGGTCTGGTAGAGGAAGTTATAACAGAGAATCGAAGCCCCTGTGTTGAGGCGTGCTCTCTGAAGGGCTCTGTACTTGGCTTTCGCATTCATTGGTGAGAACTGTGCAAGCTTGCTGCTTCTCTAACGCCCACATTGGCATGTCATATGGAAAAAAAACAAAAACATGTAATCTCTTTGCAGATTTTTTGTTTTCCCTATAGCTAAAAGTTCACCATATTTGGGCAGTTCTCAAGTTGCCGGACAGACGTGTAAAACATTTCATGTATTCAAAAGCATATTGCTTTGAACATTCTACTTAGCATGGATACTTCATACTATTTCATTCTTTTTCTGATGAGGAACACAGAGCACAAAGGCTTTCTGAGACCCAGAATGGGTTTGGGTGCACCAAGACGGGAGGCAGCAAATCCAGAGACAGCCGGCCCCTGCTGCAAGAGAGCATCGAAAGGCTCTTCTGATGTGTATGGATCACATAGCATATCTGCCCATCAGAGCCTCTGAGGCTCTGATTAAGGGCCCAGTATTACATAACATGTAATAAATATCCCAGTGGCCCAGAGATAAGATTTTTTTTCTTTTTAGGACTCTTGTAAATTTGCCATGCAATCATCTATATTAGTCAGTTTAATAATTTTTTTATTGTGGATTATATGCAAAGAAAACCACTTCAAAATAACTTGGGCATCTAGGGCAATTTATTAACTTCTAAAGCCAGGAGCAGACTGAATAGGCAAACCACAGCAAGAGAAGGGTCATGGCTGGGTGGAGCCAAGGAAATAAAGGAACGAATGCTGCCAAGACCGGACTCTCCTCCGTTTCTTGGAGTGAGCTGGCATCCTTCTTCATTGCAGCCTGGTCTTGTTCACGTGTGGGAAGCATGGCTGCTGCCGCTGCCGCCTTCCCCTTCACAGTGGCTGGTCTATGCTCTGTTACAAACCTTGAAGAAAGAATCAGCCTTGCCTTAGATCTTCCAGATGTTCCCAAAGCTTAAGAAGACAGTGAGCTATGGGGCAGGAGAAGGACTGGGCTTGGGAGTGACATCTAGGAGAGTGGCGTCTGTCAAGAGAAGGGAGGGGTAAGACAAGTCCACCACAGTAACTGCTACATGAACTTACTCTTAAGCCATGTCTGTCTGTCACAGAACACTGGATAAAGGATTTTAGAAAAGAAAAAGCAAAAAGCTTCCTTTCTTTAAGTTTTAGCAGCAAGATGATGCATCCACATCTGTTCTGTTCAGGTCTAAATAAAGATTTGCTATCACGTTCGCTTGTTTTATTCAGTTCTTAGATGGACCTCAGGTTCAAGGATTGTGTTGGTATATCCACATCAAACCACAATTCAGAGATGTCCCAGAATGCAGGTCGGTGTTGGTAACTTGTTCAACAGTTTCAGAAATCGATGCCTTAAACAAGTGCAGAGGTTCTGGTCAGACTTATTAAGAGTAGAGTTAGTTACTGGAGACTAAGGGAAGCCTGTGTTCCACATTCGTCCTCAGCAAGCTTTGATGAGTAGAAAAGTTGGCAGAAGCAAGAAACACCTTCTGCTGCCAGTGAGAGCCCGAGCTGTGGCAAAGACCGCTCTCACCCGGACTCTCAAACAAGGGGTGCAAGGCTGTCAGCACACATCTGGACTGCCCATAGACAGTGGGTGGCACCAGGGGTCACCATAATTACTGAGGGGACAGTAATTGACCAAGAAAATCATTATCATCATTATTTTAAAAGAGCCAGGATGCCCCTGCCCAAAAGTTTATTTGAATAACTTTTGAACATGTGTTTTGGTTTAGCATCTAAACAGCAGCTCTAGCCAACATTCTGAGGGAAAGTCCAACTTCACAAGCAGATGCCTGCACGAAGGAGAGCTGTGCAGAGGCCTTTGTTCAGCACAAGAGTCAAGCTTCACCATTTGTAGAGCTTGAGCCCATACTGGGTCTTGACTTCTGGGAGTAATGAGCTTAGTCTGTACATTGGCGGCACAGGCAGGCAGCCACAGGGCATGCTCCAAGAGCTGGCTGTCACCGGAGCTTTGCTTATCACTCAGACCTGATAGGCAGCACTTTGCATTTTCACTGAGCAGAATGTGCCTAGCTGTGTCTTAGTGAAGGAAGACCCATGTGCTGGTGTTAAAACTTGGTGATCCTTACTGCTGTCCTTGGAGAATCCATTCTCTTCTGTGCAAACATTAAATGGATGCATTTTATTTGACAGTGTGGCTTCTGTAGCCTTTGGTACTTATATTGTCATGACTTAATTTCTTATTCTCTAGTTTCCAAAATGAAGCAGTAAACACACGATGCAGGCATATTTCTCTCTGGTTTCAATACCCACTGAATGCCTGTTCCAGGAAGGGCTACCTAGTCTGGGTATCGAGGAAAAGAGATTCGGGTGCTTCTGATTAATTAATTAATTTATTTATTTGAGCATACAGAGTTTAGACACTAAGTGGGAACAAGATACACAGTGAGTGACTCTTTGTTACCTTTCTTTCACATGCCTGTCCAGGTCCATTATGTCCTTCTTTGAGCCTTGATACTGAATCTTCTTTGTGCACAGTAGTTGGATGGGGCTGTGACACCTTTTCTCAGTCCAAGTTTTGAATCAACAAATTTCAGTTCAAAATTCATGTTCACTATTTAATTTTTTTGAGCCTCAGTTTCATCTCCAAGTGAGAATAGTAAGACCTATCTTATAAGCTTGTTAAATCACTAATGAAAATGACAATTGATTAATGACACTAAGTAAATTATTAGTAGAAAAGACATGATGGAAGACATAAACCTTGTTACAGTTTGTATATGAAGTTACCCCCAGAGGCATCATATAGTGAATGCTTGCATATCTACTTTGGTAGCTTCTGGAAACTTTAGGACATGTAGCCCAGCAGGAGAAAGTAGATTACTTGGAATGTGTCTTTGAAGGTTAAATGTGGCCTCTTATGCCTGTGTCTGTCTCTCCTTCCCTTCTGCATCATGAAGTGAACAGCCTCTCACTTATGATAAACATTACAGGCTCAGAAACATGAAACCGTATAACTGTAGTCTGAAATCTCAGAATCTATAACTAAAGCAAATCTTTTATCTCCTACGCTGTTCCCATCAGATGCTCTGTTTAGTGATGAACATTCATTAACACAGGCTTCTACTCGGCCCTCAAGAAATTCATGTTCTTTGGAATACAAAACCCCCTCCCATGGCGGATTATAAAGCAGCATGATGCAAGCTACCCAGGGAGGCTATAGATCAAAATACAGTTGAAAACAATGTTAATAAAGCAAATAGAACCACAGCTTGGTAGAATTAACGATATTAAAAGCATACCAGCTAAGAAAAGACAAATGATTTATGGAGATAGATCAGCAGACAAACATGCTTGCTGAGCAATAAAAGGACCTGAGTTCAAATCCCTGTTAGTCCTTTATATCAGGGTCTGTGTATGGTTGTGTAACACCAGCCTAGGGTGCAGGTGAATTATAGGGAAGAGAGGGGAGTCCCTAAGTCTTTTTGGGGACTAACCATCTAAGCCACAGGTTAGTGAGAGACCTTGCCTCAATGTAATAAGGGGGAAGATAATGGAGTAGTACTTCTGAACCTTCTCTGACTCCATGTATACTCAGACATACATACCCTCACACATATGTACAAGTAAAATGCAGAGAGGGGGGAGGGAGTGGGGGGGAGAAGAGAGAGAGCGTTTTTTTGATGAAAGGTATGATGAAAGGTATAGAGGTATAGTTAAGATGTAGAAAAATAAATGGAGGTTGCCTCAATTTATCCGGGTTAGGCATGTATCCATTTCCCCTTAACAAAACTAATCAGAATTGACTGATAAATACTACCTACATAAGGTATCTCTCTTTGCCTCTGTCTGTCTGCCTGCCTGTCTGTGTCTCTCTGCCTCCCCTCTCTCTGCCCCCCCTCTGCCCGCCCCCCCCTCTGCTCCCCCTCTCAAATTCAGCATATGGTAGAGATGAGTTATAACTGAGCCTTCAGAACTATTAACCCAGTGCTTCAGCATTCTGCAGTGTGGAAAGGCTCAGGATTGAGAATCACCGCCAACAAGAGCCAGACACAGGAGAGTCAGCTATTGTCGACTTCACTTTCTGATCTTCCTTTTGGATTTGTTGGCATTCTAATTATATGACTTTGTTTGGCACTGCATATTTTTCAGCATTTGAATTAAGAGAAATGAGCCAAAATTCAGAAATGTCTAGTGCATTATGGGACAAAGTGACCAAGGCCTATGTGCATTATTTTCCTACTTTTAAATATATTCCTTCTGCTTATATTAAATCAGATTCTTATCATATTTGCTGTCATGTCTTGATGTCACTAGACCCCAAAGTCAGGTTTTGATCGGGATTCCTTATGTTGACATACAATCTCTTTTGAAGAAATGACGGGCCACCCCTAATTCTCCATAAGACCCTTGTGACCACCATCATTTAACTTCCCTTCTCTCCTCCTCATCCCCTTACTTTGCTTTAACCTTTCTCTGCAACATTTGTAATTTACTTGTTTATAAAAGAATCTTAATCTCTCTTACCTGGGGAAAAAACTAATTTTAAAAAATCTACATATTGTAAACTAAGATACTGAATTTATAGTAAATACTGGAGTATCTGATGTACAAACCTGTCTGGACATCTCTGAAATTTGTTTTAGAAATATTTAGCTTTTTGTAGTTTGTCAAAAACTCAAAGTTTTTGTATAAATAATATTTGGGCCTCATTATATAGTCCACCTAGGAATCATGGTCAGTGTGAAGTCTAGGATAGCAAGCTTCAAGTGTAACTCGGATGGGGCAAACCAGACTTTTGGCATATGATTTAACAGCTTTATTATAGCCTCTTATGCCCACAGACTGATCTTGCTAGTAAAACTTATAGATTTGTTGTAAGCTCTTCTAAATTGAGAAATACTTTTTTAATAGACCTCCCATGTGACCCATAGTTAATAACATTTTGGTTCAGCCAATGTCTGTCAGCAATTAGTTAATTGGTAGTTTGTACCTATATTGACACTAATGTTCTCAACATATAGGGACTTGTTTAATGGCCTCTGTCTTAAACTGATTAGCATATCAAAAGAGAGCCACATAATGATAAATTATACTTGTGTTTACTTTCATTTCCAGGGTTAATTGTCATTTTCCACAGTCTTTTGATATTTGCAAAGAGCCTCAATCGAGAATAATCATGCATGACCTAAAATAAAATGTTGACTTATTATATGAGATGTATTCTTGCCTGGCACCATTTTTCAAATATGAGTTTTCTTTAATAAAATATAAGTGATTATAGTTTAAGATACTCAAGAGATGAACACTGAAGATCTTCCTAGTTGAAGGTACTTTCTGTTTAGTTGTATCCAATGTGCCTGAAACTTGAGCAGTTTCCAGTTTAGCAAAGCCAGTGCAGTGGTTGATTTCACGAATTTCCTTGTCATCCATCCCTGCATTAATAGTTTCTATCTTTTCAACCAATTTGCTATATATGTGGTATGTTCCATAACAGGGATACAAAAGTGTTCAGACTCTGAAGAATTTGTCTGTGGGAAACATTCATCATAGATATCAGGAGCCCCTTTCTGTTACAGTCAAAGGCTGAGGCAGAATCACTGTCGGGTCTCGGCAGAACACCACAGCTGTTGTTACCTCGCCGTGTACATGTGAGTGCCTAACACAGTTTTGGGGAGGAAGAAGGCAACATTCTGTTGCTTTAGCAGATTTGGCATCTTCTCCTCCTATTTTAGCCTGTGGCAGTTTCAAATGGCGCAGATAGAAAGCCCTGAAAATGTATACTTGTACATTTTAAAATGTCCCCCACTAGGTTCTAACCATCCCCTGTTTTCCACATGCTGCCATTAGTGGTTAGAATAATCATCTGTAATGCTAGCTTCTAAGAACCATGGTACAAGGGCCTCTTTTCTAATTTCCCAGATGGGCGGGAACACATGTACAAGCCTGTTAGAGCTGTAGAAACTGGAAACAGCCCTGTGTGGATTTGTATTTTTGGAACTCTTTGGGCTCATTTAAGCACCCCAAACTAAACCTACCTATCCATTAGGAGTCAAAAACTAATTTAAGGAAAATCTGAGTGTCTCACCAAGAGGAATAAAACATTGCCATAGTTAGAAGATAAATTAGAAATAGCTGGACCACTGTCTCATGTGTTTTTTCTATAGACTATCAGATCTAAGTGTTGACAGTGTAAGTCACACAACTTTTTGACGTTAGAAGAGCCTCAGAATAAATGTCCAAAGCTAGGATGAGAGAAAACGTAACACATATTGCAGGAGATTGTTAATAGAATTATTAGCCAACAAAAATAATCTGAGTTCTATGAAGAGAAATCAGCAGTGGATTTGACCAGGTATACAGAAGAGATGTGAATGGCCAAGAGACAAGTAAACACTGATTCAGTGCTATATCCAAATAGGGATATTGTCTCCAGATACCAACCTGCCAATATTCCATTAGAAAGATTGAATGGATGAGAACACTGTTACCAAGTTACTCACAGGGAAAGACACAGGCTCGTTCACAGAGTTGCAAATATGTGTTGGCTCAAATTTGCATTTCTACAAATTGTTCATTTAGAAAATCCATTAAATTCTACTGAAAGAGAAGGTCTTCATGACCTTTAACTTAGTTGTAGTTGCCTACTAAGAAAGAGCACAACACTAAAGACATACACACATACTAAAGCATTATGACGTGACTAAGGATTGCAAGCAACATGGAGTCTGTTGCTAAGGCAATGGTTAAATAAAAGACATGTCCATGCTGGGAGTAGTATATACTGCTAGTAGTAGCATCTGGTAGAATAATGTGTGTAATATGATCCCATTGGGAAACAAAGCAGGAGGGTAAGGAGGTGCGGTGCGCACCTTCGCTTGCCCGCCTGCATGCGTGTGCATGTTTGTGGGTACAGGGAAAGCTGACTGAGGCAGCACTGTTAGTGTTAAGATGGGAGCAGAAGAACCTATTTTAAAATAAATTTCCCTATGGCTGGGCTTTATTTTATTTTTTATTATTTTATTTACTAATGTTCCAGTCTTTGCCCTCTTCTTCCCAGTCTCCCCTCCCACAGTTCGTCAGCCCATTTCTCTTCCCACTTGCTTCTAAGAAGGAACTTCCTCTGACTCCCACCAGGCTTCCCCCTTCCCTGGGGCTTCAAGCCTCTCTGGAAAATTAAACACACCTTCTCCCACAGTTAGGCTTAACTGGTCAGACCTCTGCTATATATGTGCCAGGGGCATCAGAGCGGCCCCTGTATGTTCCTGGTTGGTGGTTCAGTCTCTGGGAGCTCCCAGGGGTCTGGGTTAGTTGAGACTGCTGGTCTTCCTATAGGGTCACTCTCTCCTTCAGCTTCTTCAGTCCTTCCCCTAATTCACCCATAGGGCTCACCAACTTCAGTCCAATGGTTGGGTAAGTATCTGCCTTTGTCTAGTCAGCTACTGGTAGAGCCTCTCAGAGGACAGCCATGCCAGGCTCCCATCTGTAAGCACATTATAGCAACAGTATCAGTGACAGGCCTTGATGCCACCCCCTACCCCTACACACACCACCAATGAGATGGACCAAGTTGGGCCGGTCATGTGACAGCCTTTCCTTCAGTCTCTTCTCCATTTTTGCCCCCGCAGTTCTTTTAGACAGTAACAATTCTTGGACAGAAATTTTGACTGTGGATTGGTAACCCAATTCCTCTCCACTTGAGGCCCTATCCTACTGGAGGTGGATTCTTCCAGTTTCCTCTGCCCAATGTTGAACATTTTGGCTAAGGTCACACCCATTGAGTTATGAGACTCTCTCAGCTCTCAGTTTTTTGGTACTTTCTAGAGGATGCCCCTACCTTCCGCCTACCTCAGAAGATGGAACGATCTCCCATGCTTATGAATCGGTAGGATTAACATAATGAAAATGGCCATTTTACCAAAAGCAATCTATAAATTCAGTGCAATCCCCATCAAAATTCTAACACAATTCTTCACAAACATAGAAACAACAGTTCCCAACTTCACGTGGAAAAACAACCCAAGATAGCCAAAAGTAGGCTTAACAATAAAAGAACTTACAGGGAAACCACCATCCCTGATCTCAAGCTGCACTACAAAGCAATAGTGATAAAAACTGTATGATATTGGTACCGAGACAGACAGGCAAATCAGTAGAATAGAATTGAAGGCCTAGAAGTAAACCCACACACACCTATAGACACTTGATCTGTGACAAAGAAGCCAAAAAATACAGTGGAAAAACATCTTCAATAAATGCCTCTGGTCTACCTGGCTGTCAGTATGTGGAAGAATAAAAATAGATCCATATTTATCAACTTGCACAAAACTCAAGTCTAAGTGGATCAAAGACCTCAGTGTAAAACTGGATATACTGAATCTAATAGAGAATGGATACAGAAAATGTGGTTCATTTACACAATGGCAAATGGATGGAACTAGAAACTATCACCCTGAGTGAGATAACAGAGATCCCAAAGGACAACCATGGTATTTAATCACCATGGAAATTAGCCAAAAAGTATAGACTACCCATGATACAAGCCACAGACTGTAAGCAGTGTAACAAGCAGAAAGGCCCAAGTGAGGAGGCTCTAATCCAACTTAGAAGGGAGAAGGAAATAATCATGGGCTTCTGCAGTGGCTGTGGCAGGGCCTTTTTACCTGCTAACTCTTTACACAGTCCTGTTTGCAATGGTATATAAAATATATTAGTTTGATAAACACCAAACATTTGTTGATAAATGTCTTAAGGATATATATTTCAAAAAAAGGTTTTAGTAGACATAAATTTACCATTTTCTAAAATCAAAAGCAAATTTACATAATGTTAAAATATTGTTTATTTTTACATATAAAATTAAGTCATGTGAATATTTGAGTTGAAGGACATTTTGATTCTGTCATCTTCAGTGTCAAGGATGCTTCTTTGTATATAATTCAAAGGTACAAAATGGCAGAACCATGGTCTAATTTTAGGACCAGTTCAGAAACAATTGGAAATTTTGTTCTCATCCAAAACCAGAATTTAATGAGGTGTTTGTTTTCTTAATTGAAAGTGAAGTAAGCAATTCAACAATTCTTAAAATTAAAGATTCTAACAAGGCAGAATCTCAAAATATACTGATTTGTTACTTGCTAAGGACTGTTGTAGAAATATAATCTTTGTTTTCTGAAATTAAATCGTGTTTGTATAAAAGCACCACAGTTATGACAGTTCCTTGAGTCAGCCTAGGCTCTTCAAGACACATTCCTTATATGTGTGCTGTGATGGACACGTTTTTTGTATGTTTGCTGTGGTAGGCATGTTTCTTATATGTGTGCTGTAATGGACACATTCCTTGTATGTGTGCTATGGTAGACATGTTTCTTGTATGTGTGCTGTGATAGACATGTTTCTTGTATGCTTGCTGTGGTAGACATATTCCTTGTATGTGTGCTGTGGTAGACATGTTTCTTGTATGTGTGCTGTGATAGACATGTTCCTTGTATGTGTGCTGTGGTAGCACACATAGCACAAGGTATGTACACTGCTTGCTCAGACCAAAGCATTAGAGATTGCAGGAAAACTGGAGGACAAGCCTCGTTAAAATATTTTTGGCTATGCCTTGCTTTGAATTAAATTTTGGTGGTCGTTGTTCAGAAACCCTTCCTTTTGTCAGTGTTTGTGGCTCTGTCAGTTTAGCTCCACTGAGCCCGCTTCCTAGATTTCAGCATGGTTGTGCTCCTCCTCTTCTACCTGTATTTTATAGAGCAGGCCATGGGGCTCAGCAGAAAGAAAGATCTGGGCCCCTTAATTTTACGGTTCTTCTAGTTTTCACACACCACTTGTGTCCTAGAGGTCTGCGATTACAGCTACCAAGAGCCATACACTCTCTACCTTCTTACGTCTTTGGTGTTTGAACCCAGTCGGAGCTATGGAGGCTTGCTGCTTATGTTAGAGCTGCTGCTGTTGCTGGTGTAAGAGCCTGAAGTGGTGCCTCTGAGAGGCAGAGACAGGGAAGAGAGGTGGTTCTCTTTCTGTTACATCACTCTCATCTTGACCTGATCTTGTTGATGAAGATTTGGAGTTTGCAATGATTTTATATAACCCCCCTCTGACCTTGGAAGCAAAGGACTGGCCCTTTGAACAGCTTTGAACATGTCTTCAGTGAAGTGGAAATGAGACACAAGTATGAGTTGTCTTTTGGTGTTTTCCAGCTTTCTCTGGTCGATGTGCTTCTCCATGTAGCCCCTCATCTCATCCATGCATGCCCAAGACACTTCAATGAGTTCACTGGGCACTAGGCAACTAACAGGTTGATGTAGAACCTGGGGCCACGGCCCAGGCAATGGAAGGCTTAGCCATGGAGACGCTGCAGCAAGTGGCAGCTACATGTTCCTGCCTACCTCTTGCTTCTTGGTGCTTCTTAACTTTTCTTCTCAAAAGATGGGAGAGACTTGATGGTCCCTGTGTGTACATGACACTCATGTACATCTTCGCACAGTAGAAATTGGACAAAGATACTGAAAACGTCTAAGCCGAGCAGTGTGTGTGTTGACCAGCTTCCCAAGATTCAAGAAAGGGAGTGGGATTTGAACAGATGAAGGACTCTGCCTCAGCCCCTCAGTGCTCATGTACAGTTCAAGCTTGGGCTGGGACCCCTTTCTTGTTTGGCTGAGCCCCCACCCCGTCCCCAGGACCAGTAAACTGATGCAGAAGTACAGGCCCACTTTTACCGTTCCTTACAGGAAAACACTGCCAGGTTACTAGGAGTTACTGAAATGTGGTGTGTACAGATTACAGTCAATCTGCTTTAGAGTTGCTCTGATTCAGCATTTTATTCAGGACTCTGGCAGACAACTTGGTACTTGGCAATAGTCATAGTTAAAAGTTCCCACTTTGTCCTTGAATTAGTTGTAAATTTCAGTTGTGAGTTTGGTCTTCAGTACTTACCAATTCAGCTTACCATTAACCTCAAGGCTTCCCCTGGTGGATTGATCAGTAATTATCATTCTTATGTTAATGGGGAATTTACTCTAAAATAGTCTCATAATTGGACATATGTGATGGGTATGTGTTGTTGTTCCCAAGTAGATTATATATAATCACTTTGCTAAAGTAGACATGTGCTACCCCCACCCAAGCCTTTCTTTATATAGTGGCATACTCTATACTTCCTGGGGATGTATTTACTAGGGATGTTTTTTCTATTTAAATAACTTGGGCATACTATAAAGATTGGTATGATGAGATTATTGGGCCCATATTTTAACGCCTTGCTGTGTTTTAGGATATAAATTACTTTGTAGCAATATGTTTACTGACTGTTAATTATGCTTCTGTTTAATTTGTTACTATCACATTCACTCCCCTGCTGCACTGGGGATCTGGGAAAAGTGAAGTAGCTGAGGTTTGTGCTTTACTGTGGTAGGCTTTGGTCAAGAAGTTTGGGAGGCACTTCCTGGAGGGGTGAGACAAGGGTGTGCTGAACTATTTGGTGGATGAAGATGACTCCAAACCATGGTTTCATGCCAGTAGGCTGTGTGTGAGCTCATCGTTGATAAGATTCTACTGTAAGCAGGGCATGATAATACATGCCTGTGATCCTGGCATTTGGGAGGCCTGGGTAGGAAGCTCTTGAATTTGAGGTTAGCCTGGGCTACATAATGGGACCTATCTCAAAAGACCATGTGTTCGGAGAACAGGTGCTCATTTCATGTTTCTCACTTCCTTTCTAAGGATGTAAATGAAGACCCTGGAGAAGATGTGGCCCTTCTTTCTGTCAGTTTTGAGGATACTGAAGCCACCCAGGTGTACCCTAAGTTGTACTTGTCACCCCGAATTGAGCAGTAAGTGTCAGTGTCTTTGATATCATGAGCCAGATGTTTCTACTTAGTTAACCATTCATCTCTTTCTTTTATGTGAACTCTTACATTTTTTTCTTTTCTTTTCTTAGAAATTTGTACACTGAGAAATTTTCTTAAAACTTTCTTCTCTTGTGTATACATGAGTGCACACACCCAACTGTAACTATTCCGTTTGTGTGCATCTAACAGCAAAGGCCAGAGGAAGGCCTTGGACCCCTAGAACTGGAATTACAGGCAGCACAAAGTGGGTGCTGTGATCTGAACCAGGTCCTCTGCAAGAGCAGCCTACGTTCTTAACCTGCTCAGTGATCTCTCTAACCCTGGGGTTGAACGCGTTGATGGCACAGTAAATGCACAGAGTGCTTGCATGTATAATCTTTCAGCGAATCTTATTCAAGCATTTTGTGGTCTGTGAATTGTGCCTTTGAATCCTTGAGAGAATTGTAAGAATACCAAGTCCAAATTTCTACTCTCTCAGGTTTCCCTTGGCATTTATTGTGAGCAGTAGTTATAACCTGACGTGGATTGCTGAATACTATCTGAAGCAACATATGTTCAAAACTGTCAAGGCATTTGTGAAAATAGAACCAGTTTCTTTACGACATTAAGCAAAAAGTTAGTCAGAAAGTGATGAAGGTGGTGTTGGAAGTAGATGGTTTAAAATGATGGTGGCAGGTTCTTTCTGTGTTCCAACAGCTCTCTATGGCTTTATGCAGTGTCTAGTCACATAGTCAAAACAATTTGCTCTTATGCTTGTGTTCCAACCAAGTAGCTTTTCTCATTAGAAATGAGTTTTATGAAGGCTTGCTTCACAGTGTGCTCACTGTTGGCTAAATGCTTTAGTAGCTCGTTCAACTTCAAAGGAAGCTAAGGTTCATTGAAAATGGGTTATAAGCAGATTTGGTTGGGAACTTCTGACAAGGCACATTTTTCATCAGCAGAATTTTTTACAGATTTTAACTGAAATACATTATCAAAGTTTTCTGTAAAGCCTTTAGTCAGGCTTGGCAGATTTCTGTCTGAGAGTAGACATGGTTGCCACCTGACATTAATATACTGGGCCATTTTCATGCTCTCTGACCTTGGTTGCTCTAAGTTATGAGTCATGAACACCCCATCTTACAGATTGATATGATGCAGCTGCTCATACCCAAATGTGGGAGATTGTGAAAATCAGCAATGCACAGGCATTCTCTTGCTAATTTATAGTCTTTAATAACAGCTGGAGTGAGATTTTACAGTAGCAAGTACTCTATTTTGCCCTGCCCAGCACATGGATTTTTACGTTAAAATACTGACCCATGTGAATTAAAGGCCATAAGCTGGAGACAGGAATGGGATCTGAAGGATGGAGACCCAGGAGTAAGGAGACTGCACACGCTGGCTTCCAGTGACAATGAAGGACTAGCATCTTAGCTCTGATGATTTTATAAAGTGGCATACTGGTTGTTAGGAAAAAGATGAAGAGAGTGGGGGGGTGCTCCATGGAAGTGCAGTGAGGTGTAGGGGCTAGGGGGATGCCTCCGGGGGAATCCATGTTGGGAGTCCCTTCCCCTGAGGGACCAGCCACAGGACAGTATAGTACAGAATAGAGTTTATTGAGGGCATGGGGAGGGGAGTAGGGAGAGGAGGGGCAAGGCGGGAGAGCAAGAGCAGGGGAGCAAAGAGCAGGAACACAAGAGAGAGAGGAGGGGGCAAGCAGCCCCTTTTATAGTGCCAGGTAACTGGGGCAGAGCATACCTGGCTGTTGCCAGGTGACTGTGAGGTGGGACATACTTGGTTGTTGCCAGGTAACTATGGGGTAAGGTTTACAGAATCCCAACACTGGTACCTTTTTGACAGTGTTATTTTTAAAGTTATATTCAATACTGTTCCTAGAGTGTTCAGTATAGAGCCTCCCCAGAGGTGTCCCTCACCAAATAGTCGCTGTTAGTGTCATTTTTGCTGCTGGAGTTCATGGCCATGAATGAGTGCTGGGTAGTTGACAGGGAAGAGTCAAGTTAGAGAAGAAAGGGAAAGGATGGGTATGATGGGAATACACACTGGTCTGGACACTCAGTTTGAACTTAATGAGCTAATTCAGCTGTTTGGGTGATGAGAAAGTTAGAGAAAAACATCCCAAGATGTCCTAGAAGCGAACATGTGAGTTAACTGTAAACAAGCAATTGCTCTCTCAGAAGAGTGTTGTTCTGTGATAACAGGATGGAGCATAGGGCTCAAGCAAACAATCCAAGTTTGTATCCAGCCCAGTATTTACTTTCGGTTAGAAATTGTTTCTTGCTATACTTCCCAGGCCAGTCTTATTATATAGCCCATGCTGGCCCCAAACTTGGGATTCCTCCCACTTCAGCCTCCCGCTGCTGGCTGCTGGGATCACAGGCCTTTGCCACCAAGTCTCTGTAGACAGTATTTTTTTGTTCTCAACTGAAGCCAGGATTTTTTCTCTGAAGTGACTGTCTACTTGGCAAGAGAAGCCTGTGCTGGTTTTGCTCTTCAGACTATAGGAGTTGCCATTGCTCTGCTCTGTTCTGGCTATTGTTAATGTCACACTTCATATTTACAAATTAACCGTTGTAGTAGTTAAGGTTGTATATGTGTGTGCGTGTGTATAATACACGTCCAGCATGCTTGCAGTTTACCATGATTTGTATTTGTGGCTTCAGCATCTACTGAGAGTCCTGGAACATACCCCTCATGGATAAAGGGATGGCTGAATCTTTAGTTAGTCCTTGCAGATCAGAGCATAGAAGAGGAGAAATGGGAGGGCAGTGGCCACGGGACAAGTCTTCAGCAGTGAATGAAGAGGATTAGTACTATTGTGGACATTGTGTTAAGCTTTTATCTGCTGCCTTTATCTTGTGTTACCTAGCCACCTCTCAGCCATCCAAGCATGGCTGATAGATTCAGACTCAAAGGATGCTTTGTGGATTCACTGGAAAAGCATCTCTAATCAGGCTTACGTGGCTGTTGCCTTAGCTGAGGGTTCCTTTCAGTTCCTGCTATGGTAATCTTTGAGAAGTCCCAAGCTTCATGCAGGATCTCACATAGGCAGAAGCTCCAGGAGACCAAGAGCCTGCTACACATTATTTTAAATTGGTCAAAAGAAGTCTGGCTTCTCCACCTCTCAGTACATGGGCAAAGGGAAATTCCAGGCTTGTCTGGCTTTTATCACTCTGCCCCAGCTTGTCTGTGCAGTAGGCAAGGATATTAACTAGTCCCAGAAATAGAAAAGAAGAATACTACTTAGGGTATTGTCATCACATGAAGGAAAAGGAATCAATTTGTTATACTCCAAAGATTCTAATGATATGAGTACCAAATGTCCCCAAATTAGACAACGCCAATGAAAAGGAACATCTGTCAGCTACACTGGTCAGAAACTCCCAAGTGCGTTGTGATTTTATGATGTTCTGAAGTCGGCCTGGAGCCTTTGACAACCCTGTCGCACATGGCTTGCATGCGCTTATGGTACGGAGATGCCTATTATCCTCAAGCCTCCCATGGTGCTTTCAGAATAAACACTTCTGAAAGGAACTTTGTGTTCTTCATGCTTGAGGGACATTCATGAAATAGACAGATTCCATGTACTATACATTTGTTCCCCAAGGAATCAAAACCAGTCCTCTGACTTAGACCTGAGGTTCTGCTCATTGAAAGAGCAAATCCAGTGTGAGTTGTGCACAAAGGACAAGTGTGAGGACAGCAAAGAGGCAAATTATCCAGCGGTCAGAAATGCAAAATATTAGATTTTGGTTGCATATTATAAAAGGGAAAAGTCGTTTCTGGACTAGGTGCCTTGCTTTTTCCTGGCAGGAAAGCTGCAGATGCCAGGGTTACACCGTCAGAACTGCCCTGAATGTGCCGTGCCTTCCACTCGGTCCTAGACTGCTGGCAGTGCCCGAGTGAAACCGAAAGGTGAAACGGGCATCCGAGACAGCACAGTGCTCATCTCAGAAAGGTGTGGTTCCCTCCCCACCCCCTTTTTGGCTCCAGCCAGTGTATAGAAGTGGTTTGAGGAAAGTCAGCTCTGTCACTCCCTGTGCTGTTCCCACTCTGCATAAAAAGAGGACTTCGGCCCCTGAGGCATACCAGGTGGCATCTTTCACAAGTACAGAATTTGTTTTTAGAACTTTTTGTTGTTAAGTTAGAGACCGCCTTGGGAATAAGTACACAGAACTTAGCAGCTCATAAATGTCCGCCCATAGTGAGGCCTGTGTGGTCATTCTTCAGCGGGAGTAACCCTGAGAGAACTGACCAAGTGCAGGGCCCTTTGCTAGTGTGCCAGAGGCTGTCAAGACAAATGCGATGTGGCTCTGTGCCCTGGTTTTCTTACAGTACAGTAAGAGGCATAAAAACAACTGCAAGTTACAACTTGTGGTTAGTGAGAAAGACACAGTGAGACTTGGCACTAGAAACCCTCTACTCCTCAGTTATTGGGTGACAAGCATGGCCCAAGTGATTTGGGGGCTCCCTTTATTCTTCTGAAAAAGATACACAGCTCAGTTTTATAAGGACCCTTTATAGTGCTGAGCTCATGGTCAACACAAGTTAGTGCTTGTCAAGTTGTAGAAATAACTTGGAAAATGTATTAATGCTGTAGGACCTCAGAGTAGATTTTCATCAGGCTTGATAAAGGTAACACTGAAAATTTCTAGAAGGCCTAGCTTTTCTAATGTCATGTGTTTTTCCTTGAAATTAAATAAGGGACACAGTGTTTAGTACTTTCAGGTGCTCAGCTGCTTTTCACTGTACTCAGCCTTATGATGCTCATAATGTTGTTCCTGGCATGTGTTCTCCATAGAGCTTTCTTTCCCTTTGACCTGGCATTCTCAGACCCTTCCTGGTCTCCTACAATACCTGCTTCGTGTTGTCAGCTCATTAAATTGTAGGAAGTTGTGTTCTCAGGCTTCTATCACTGGATCATTTAAACTTTGGTTTTCATTTTAGTGGATGTGTCTCTGCAGGTATGTGATGTGCAAGTCAGAGGACAACTCTAGGGAGTAGGGCATCTCCTGCCACATTGTAGGGTCTAAGGATGAAGCTCGGGTTGTCAGGCCTGTGTGCAAGCACCTCTGTTGGCTGAGCTGTCTCATCAGCCCCCTCTGTCACTTTTTTCCCTCTTAATTGTTCTTGGAGACTTTTGTTTATTTTTATTTGTCATGTATGGTGTTTTTTCTCATTGTATATCTGTGCACCATATGTGTTCAGTACCTTCAGATGTCAGAAGGGAAGCTCAGATCTTCTGGAATTGGTGGTACAGATAGTTGAGAGGTATAACATCGGTGCTGGGAGCCAAACCCAGGTCCTCTGCTGGAGCACCCAATGCTCTTAACTGCCGAGCCGTTTCCCCAATCTCTTCCTAGCCCTCGATCATTTTCATGGCCTTTTTTGGATGACTCCTTGGCCTTTATTTCTAATATTAACTTTTCCCCTAGCTTTAGAAAACAAACTGCTTTCTAAGCATTTGATGGATGTTTATACTAGTATTCCATTTTCACAACCAGTTCAAATCTCAGCGTTTAGCAAATATCCAAAACCAAGCTTGTCATCTTGAGTGAGGCAGCCTTCCTTCCTGTTTCACTTCCTGTTCCTCTGGTTCTCTTGTGCTCAAGTGGGTGCTCTTGTGTGCTCAAGTGCTGCCTCACACAGGCATCTACCACACTGTCGCCCCCATCAACCAGCCAGTGGACTGATGCCAGAAGCCACTTTCTACAGTGCCTTTTGTTCCTTGTCTGTCTGTCCGCCATCGTGCCCCTTGTTGGACTCTTGACTCTTGCACTCTTCCTGTCTGACTTCCAGTTAACTCCCAGGTTAGGGGTCAATTTATTTCTCTTTGACACAGAACTGTCTGTCTGCCTGAAGCTTCACACACATAATGCCCTTGCTCAAACATCCCCCTTGTGGACCAGCTATCAGTCTGGCATTCAGACAGTTCTCGATGACTCTCTCTTTCTCTCTCTCTCTCTCTCTCTCTCTCTCTCTCTCTCTCTCTCTCTCTCTCTCTCTCACACACACACACACACACACACATACACACACCCTGCTGTTTAGCCAAATGTTTTGATTTTTTTCCAATGGGCTTTGTGTTTTTCCATATCTGTACCTTTGCTCAAACTAGTCCTTGTTCCAGAGTATTACATTTGGTCCCCTCGCCTGCAGGGTCTACACATGACTCGCCCATCTTTTTAAGGTCTTGGTAGTCATCTCCTCTCTGGAGCTTTCTTTACCACCTACCACATGCAGTCTATTGGGAACACACCTTTTCCTCCTGTGTTCCTGACTCTCTTGGCATATTGTTTTAGCAAACTATAAAGCCCCTGTTATTTGAGGGCTGGGGAAGTCAAGGCCTGTTTCTGCCAAACTGGTCTTATCCTAGCCCTACTCCCCACTAATGTAACTTTGCAGAAGTGTAGAAGTTGATAATCTCTGCCTAGAAAGGCATTTGGTCTTCATGGTTGGAGCTCAGTTATTGTTTCTATACATTGTAGGCAGCAGCTAGGGTCCTTGGTGGTTGCGTGGCCATGCTCCTGGGAGGTTGAACTTTACTTTGTAAGAGTACTGTCTCACCTGAACCCCTGCCAGTAATGCACGTCGTTTTGGTCTCATGAACTTTGACCTTACAGTTTCTTACTTCTTCCCCTGTGGCCTCCTTTTCCTACTGTACCCGGTAACAGACAGGTCTTTTAGGACATGGGAATAGGTTATAATCCAGAAGCGGGGGTGCATTGAAGTTTGACTCAGGCATAGGGACCTGAAAATTAAAGTAATGGCATTTGAAATTCTAGGTAAAAGTTTACTACATTCAGGTAAATGAGACAAAATAAAAATTTTTATTTGATATGAAAATTCACTATATTGTGATTTTTCTGAAATGTCCCACTGATTTTACTGTCTGGAATGATGGAATATATCATTTTATTATTCCTGATCACACAAAACAATATTCATTTATTCAATCAAAATTTCACGTGATTAAAACATTTGCTTTACATAACACTTTCTACTTTTTATAATATTACACCTCATCCTTCTAAATTTCTATATATCACAGACTAGAAGAATAAATACACTTCTGATCCCTTTTTGCATTTTGTCCCCACATCTGGGTTTCTGTGTAGGACTACTGCTTGCAGCTTTAACTGGCGCGGAAGGAGCTCCTCTCCTTTAACAACTGTCGACCAGGAAGGACGGGAAGCACCAGATGTTAGATACTTGACAGCAGGCAGCAAGGAACTATAATCCAGGAAAGAAGTCCTACGGGTATCTGGATTCCCTCTAGATAGAACCTTTCCCGCTATTACATGAAGACATGTAGCCCAAAAGGGGCCCAGAAACTTTTAATGTAGACGTTGACAAAGCATCACAAAATCTTTGAGAATACAAAGAATTCCACAATAGCAAAACTCATCTTAAGAAAAGTTGCTGTAGTGTTTCCTATCTGGCATGATGGAACGTACCATTTTAAATGTTCAAAAAAAAAACCATTTGAGACCTGGCTTAATGTATCCCAGGTAGTCTTGAACTCACTGTGTAGCCAAGGATGACCCTGAACCCTTGATCTTCTATTTCCTCCACCATCAAAATGTGTAACTTTGAAAATGTGTGATTGGTTGGCAAAAAAAAAAAAAAATTGTAATTCTCATTCTCATCTTTGAAAAAAAAAAAGCCTTTTGCCAATTGTCTCAGAGAAGGAGGCCCGATATCACTAGAGGTGATTTGGGGCTGGGAGTTAAGCAATAGAGCAGCGTAGTAAACGTGACCTTATTCAGCCTTACCTGTGTTCATGTGAGTCATTCAAATCACCCTATAATAAATATTGTGCTCCTGGAGAAGATGTTCCTTTGATATATACACAGTCCAGCATATGCTAAGACAGCCAGCTGTCAAGGGAGATGTGTGTTTGCTTTTGGTGGAAAGAGCTTGTCTTAGCCTCTAGGGACTTAAGATGTTCCTTTTACTGGCCTGGGAGCAGGGCCAGATGGCTTCTTCGTGACTTAGAGTGGAATTCTGAAAAGTTCAGCTAGTTTTCATTAGTGAGTTTGGCCCGTTGTCTAGCCTGTGCCTCCCAGCACATCAAGAGCTCGGCCTTTGCTATGCAACACTGCAAACAGACTTGGATGCGGGGAAGATCAATCAGCCCCTAAATGTCACATGTTTGGCAACTTTCTGACATGCAGCTTCCACCTCCCCAGCCTCGGAAGTTAGTGCTAGCTCAGTTTGGTTTAGGCTTCTTTAAGGCTGAAGTGAAGACTTCACAAGTAAGTTGTGCACACATCTGTGATAACTCAGACCTCCTCGGCACACTAAGCCTTGTGTTAATTTTCTGCCTTCAGACACTTCTGTCCCTGATCTCTCTTCAGCGCCTGTGTCCTCTCTGCTGTGTAGTGACCAGCCTAAGCTGGAACACACCCACATCTTCATCCAGAAGATTAGACCTCTCATTTTCTGTGGAGCATCTCACAGATTTGGACAAGTGTTTTTCTTGCAGGAAAAATGAGAAATTTTGTGGTTTTTAATTTAACATTATTCTTTGGTAGCAAAACACTGGTCATTTCTGTTTGATATTGTTGCTGTTCATTTATATTTATTTGCAACATAAAGTGTAAGATATATATTGATAGTTAACAAACATCCTGGGCAGTTTTTAGGAAGGACCAGAGGAATTAGAACGTGGAAGAGGAAATGTTATAAAATGATCCTGGTGGCAGATGTGAGCTCTTAGTTGGGAGCAGGAGAATGCCTCTCAAACAGTCTAAATGGAAGAAGCGTGCACCTGGCCCGTAGAGAGATTAATCCATACAGAGTTATACTGCTTAAAGGAAGAACACATTGCCACAGGAGCTGATGTGGACCACAGGCTTTACTCTAGAAAAAGAAATAGAAACACAAGGTTTAAATATAGTTTTGAGAATAGCAGGCTCTCCTGTAGCCAATTCATGTACCTCATTAAAATGCAAATTGTGGGGAGGTGAATATGATCAAAGTATATTATATGCATGTATGGAAATGTCACAACAAAACTCCATTATATTGCACAATTAATATATGCTAATAAAATATAAGACGATGTATGAATAAGAATTTAACGAGTTAGTTGTTTTAAGTAAAAATTATCATCTAACACTGCCCATCCCCCCAGTCCCCTGGTCTGCTCCTCTTGCGTTCCCTTTTATTGATGGCTTGCTATCCTTCTAGTAACCCAGCCATTGACTTCCTCTTTCGGTTGTTTTCTATTTACACAACTGACTGCTCGTTGGCTTTCCTTCCCTGCTGTCCCACCATAGTCTTTCCACCATCTTTGGCCCCAGTCCTGACTCCATCAGGCCTCCGTGGTGCTGACTTTTTCCCCAAATTATGCTTCCTGAAGCAAGAATCTATCTCTGTCAGTTTCTCTTCTGTACCCTTTGTGCCTCTTTCCTACGGCCAGGACATGCTGTGTCGTCACATCAGAGAAGTTTTGTGTCTGTCCTACTTGTAGGTCTCTGGGAACATCTGAACCTGAGGTAGTCAGACCAGGGGTAGGTACTCCGAAGGACTTCCCTTAGCTTGAGTGGGATAGGACTGTATTGCTTTAAAAGACACTTCCCCGGCCATGTTGGGAGTTTTTAGCAGGAGGACTTGAGCTACCCAGTTGCTGTGTCACTAGATGTATATGTGCAGTGTCAATCTTCCCCCGTGGACTGGATGACTGGCCTTGTGGATGTGCGAATGACATTTGAGTGCTACCATAGTCATGCAGCTATCCAGACTTTCCTGCTCCATTTCTTGTGCCTCTGGATTAAACCATCATTGACGGTCACTCTCCTCTCATTGGACTGGGGATGGGTTGTTTGTTTGTTTGTTTTTTAGCATTTGCAGGCTATTTGCTGTTCTAGGCAGAGTGGTCATTTAAAATACAAGCCTCATCTCTCTCTCAGGTCACAACAGAACTCATTAATTTCCCTCTTATGCAACCACTCCTCAGCCATGTCCAGCTCTGCCCCCGTTTATGTCCAGTCCATCACCAGATCCGAGCATGCTTTCTTCATGCTGCCTTCGTCTGGACTCCACCAAGCCTTTAGTTGCTCCTGTCTTGTCGTCTCAATTACTCATCCCCTTTAATCTTTTGTGTCAAATACATGCTAGCAGTAAAAAGCAATGTATAAAATGGGTGACTTCATTATGAAGCAGGTGTCCTCAGCGCTGTGCGCAGGTGTTCTGAGTGTCAGGGTAGGAGGAGAGCTTGACTGGGAAGAGGCAGAGCATAGCAGGTGACAGAATCACTCTGTCACAGTGGACAGACAGTTCTCTGGTTTTCAAAACCCACAGAACTATGCACTACGAAGACTGCACTGTGTTATTGGTGAAAGATGATTTTTTAAAAATGTTTCACAGTCACCTAGAAGAGAAAGAACCATTTTAATATTTTATATTCATAAGTGATGAATTTGTTTTTCTTTTTCTCTTTTTGTTTTTGAGTTAGGGTGTCAACATACAGCTCAGACTGATCTTGATTCCTCAGTCCTCTTAGCTGTCTCCCCAAGTGCTGAAATTACATGAACCATCATGTTCAGCTCTCATATTATCTTTAAAAACAGTTTATTAATCACAGTGGTATGAAATATACATACTACATATATGTACAAAGATATATAATATGTAAATATTACATATAAATACATAAATATTTATATATGTGTTGTGTATTTCATACTGTGACTAATAAAATATTTTAGAGGATATATATATATCTACCCACTGCATACACTGAGTGGATGCTCTCACATAATACATATAAGTGACTTATGTGAATATGTACAAATGTATTCACACACTGTCTTAGCTTATATCACCAGAATAAAATATAATGAACAAGGTGTCTTAGATAATAGAAATTGATTTTCTCATGGTTATTGTGGCTAGAACGTCTAAGATCAGAATTCCATGTATCAACATTTGGGGTCTAAAGGCTAGCTATATGGCACATGCCTGTGATGCTCTAGCATTCACACTGATGGAGGAGGATCATGAATTTGAGGCCAGCCTGGGCTGCAATACAAAAAAAAAAAGAAGAAGAAGAAGAAGAAGACGAAGAAGAAGAAGAAAAGATTTGGTGTCTGGCTATGGCTCCTCTTCTTAACTGGCAGAAAACCACCTATTAACCAAGTCCTCGCAGGGCAGAGAGAAGTGCTAGCATGTCTTCATTTTCTTAAAAGACACTCAACCCATTACAGTACCTCATGACCTTACCTCAACTATTTACCTTCCAAAGTATCCAGTCTCCTGATATTATCCCAATAGTTGGGATAAGGGCTTCATCATATAGATTTCAAGTGACAAGAGGCTGGAGGGAGAGACCCTCATTTGGTTCCCAACAGCCATATGATGACTTCTCAAAACTATCCATGGGCTGGAGAGATGACTCAACAGTTAAGAGCACTGACTGCTCTTCCAGAGGTCCTGAGTTCAATTCCCAGCAACCACATGGTGGCTCACAACTATCTGTAATGGGATCTGATGCCCTCTTCTGATGTGTCTGAAGACAGTATACAGTGTATTTACATAAAACAAATAAATCTTTAAAACCATCCATGACACCAATTCCAGGATATTAACACCCACTTCTGACTTCTGCAGGCACCAGGCATGAACATCATCCATAGATATAGACTAAGCACTCATACACAAGAAAATAAATACTCCTGAAATGTTTAAATTCTGGGTGACAGGGACTAGAGACACAGTTCATTGGTTAAGAGCACTGGCTACTCTTCCAGAGGACCCAGGTTCAATTCTCAGCAGCTCACAATTGTCTGTAATTCCAGTTCCAGGAGTCTGACACCTTCATACAGACACACACAGGCAGAACACCAAAGCAAGAGATTAGATAGATAGATAGATAGATAGATAGATAGATAGATAGATAGATGGATGAATAAATGAATTTTTAAAAAACAAAACAAGAAAGCCCACAGAATCAACTAACCTGAGCCCATAGAGCTCACAGAAACTGAACCGCCAACTGGAGAGCCTGGGACTGACCTAGCCCTCCACACGTATGTTATGCCTGTGTTCTTTGGTCTCCTTGTAGGACTCCTAATAGTGGGAGCAGGAGCTGTCTCTAACTTAATTGCCAACCTTTTGAGGCCCTTACCTGAAGGCAACCTACTGGGTTACCGTGTCCAGCTTTTCTAGTCTTACTACAACTTGTTGTGCTAGGGCTGGTTGACATCCATCCAGGCCAGATCTTTTCTGAAGAGAAACAGAAGGGGAGGGAATGTGGGTGGAGAACAGGAGGTGGGGAAGAGACTGGGAGGAGAGTGTGGAACACAGTCAGGACATAAGATAAATAAAATTAGAATTCAAAATATAAATTTTTACGGACCTAAAATAATTAAATTTTAGACATTAATATGTTAGTCTACTATGTGTTACATTTACTTAGTGTTCACACAGCATTTGGTCCGTCTTTATATAGAAATCAGCGTGCAACACAGTAGTGAAGCTCTTTGTCAATTCTTTGGCCCATATAGTGTTATGAAATAACCAGGTGTGGAACATAATGAGTGATCGTTTCTCCAAGAATCCTTTATTCAAATGTATTGCTATTGGCTTAAGTAAAAGAACATTTTAACTTCCTTCAAACTAGCTAACATAATTACCACGATAGAAAGTTCTTTTGCCTATCGCTTTGTCTCGTAGTGGGATGACAGATTCGTGCGGAGGTCTGTCAGTCTCTTCCGCCCTCTCACTCTACATAAACACCTAATAGAGTTCATGCCGTACCTGGGAAGAAGAGCTTAAGGGAGCAAAGCTGCCACTTGGGAGCTGTGTTTTCCCTCTGACTTCCATGAAGCTGTATGGCTTCCATCTCTTCTCCTTTTCTGGCACTTGGCTCTCAGAGACATCAGTATTTCTTCTCTCCAGTGTGTTTGAAGAGCAAAGTGTCATTTACTTAGTTTTTAGAGTAGAATGTGGGTGCAGACATAGAAATATATGTCAACTGGGTTTGAAAGTTGCCTCTTATTCCTAAAAAGTACACTGACTATATCCTCAGTATATTTTCGCAGGGTGATTATTTAGTACCTAAGTAATTCCCCGGTTTCCGATTACAACTATTTAGTAGCTGGGTACTGACTAAGGCTCCTACTGTATAAATGGATATAAAGCACCTGTCCTGTGTGTGAGAGAAAAGGTAGCATCATTGCTGCCAGATTTACTGTATGGGTTTTAGTAGAGAGCATTGAATTTGATCCAGGTATATCTGAATTTGAGACCCATAATAATGGGTGATGATGATATTGGAGTTTCCTGTCCCTATTAAAGTACAGACACGCTGTCTTTTACCAGCAGCACCAGTGACTTAGTAAATGGAAGGCCTTTTATTTAAAATAAGACATATAATAAGCCAACACATGGTGAACGGGGCCCTAAGAGGGAGCGAATGGCTCTGTCCACGAACATTTTATAGACATTGAAACAAAGTAGAGGGCAGCCTGGAAGCTTCCGATCTGCTTGGATGCTTGACGCTGACTCTGATGCTGACCCACTGTTAACTTGGAGATAGATTTAGCAATGGAAACTTATCTCCCCCTCTTTTTCCTATGCAAAGAATTTTTCCTTCTGCTTTTAATCTGTCCCCTTCTCCCCTCTCCCTGCTCCGCCCCACCTATAAAAAGCATGATGTAAGAAAGACTGTTTGTTGCCCAGTTTTCATCCTAGAGCAGACTTTCACACCCATGTTTCTCTGAGGAAGGATTTATGACCACATGCTCATAGCTCTTCTACACGCCCACTTCTGACCCAGAACCTTTCCCTAATGTTTAATTGTGAGAATTTAGCACGACCATTTAATACCTTTTAAAACTAAGGAAGGATGTTGTGAAATCTTTGTTATATATTGTATAATATTTCCCCTCAAAACCAAATTTATTTAAAGTTTTAGATTTTTCTGTTAATAGACTTAAGAAAACCTCTTAGAATATTTATATGTAGGTATTAGATGTTTTGGTGACCAGCCTTCATTGTTTTCATTCTGTTAGGGTTATTTACCAGAAACTATTAATTTTTGCCAATGCTTTTTAAAATTTGTATGTGTATGTGTGAATGTGGGCATGTGTGCACATATAACAACGGCACAACTGGTGAGGTCAGAGGAAAGCTCACAAGACTCAGCTCTCTCCTTCCACCACATAGGTCTTGGGGATCTAACCTGGGTTGTTGGGGTTGTGGAAAGTGTCTTTACCCACTGGAGCATATCACCACCCTGACTTCTTTGTGAGGAACACAAGTGCTGAAGACAACTATTTCAGTCTGCAGACAGCCTAGGTGGTGTCCACACAAATGAACAGATAAGGAAATCATGATTTCCTCTCCCCCCACTTCACTCTCTCTCTCTTTCTCCCTCCAGAGGGGGACAGAGATTATTCAGCTTTAAGAACAGAGATACTGCCATTTTGCAACAACACAGATAAACCTAGAGACTGTCATGCTAAGCCAGACACAAGAAGAAAGATCCTTTGTAATCTCACGTATGTGTGGAATCAAGGAATGGACATACAGAAACAGGGATCTCTGGACGGTAGGAGGGCGACTGCCAGCATCAAGGAGGACACGAAGGCAGGAGTAAATCGCAATTGCTTAAATACATTTCAGAATCAAAAACACACATGTGGACAGCAGTCATATTATACAGTAAACTAAACATTTCCTAAGGCAGTACAATGATAAACAGCAACGCTGAAAATGAAGACCATGTTCTGTTGGAGCATGGGAACAGGTATGCATGTGTTTGTGCCTTCGTGAATGTGCCTGCACGCGTGTGCCTGTGCGGCACTAGTAGACAGCACTGCGGAGCTGCTCTGTTTCATCATTTAAGTGCTCTTTTGGTGACTATGAACACTTTACATTCAGTTTAAAAGATACGAAAATGCTACTTTTAAAAGCAGTTCTTCAGCTTTGATGCTGGTCTAGAAGTTGTGGAGTTTGGTGGGAAATCCTTTCTGTTCTGACAGCAACCTTGAGCTATGCCTGCCAAGTAGTGGTCAGCGCTGTTCAAATCTGGACAGTTAGACTCAAGCAAGGTTGACATGGGGTCAAAGGGATTTACTTGGCCTTAGTGGTAATGGTTAAGTGTTTTCCAGGGTGGATCTGGGCATTTTCAATTTGACATTACAATGGATTTGTTGGGAACAAGAAGAGACATGAAGCTGGTAGGGAGAAGAGGTGGGGTATGGTAGGGAGAGTTGGGAGCTATATGTGGTAAGTGGATATGATATACATATATATGTGCATATCTATATGTATATATACACACATACACATATATGTATCTATACATGTATATATATCAATATAAATGTATAGAACTTTCAAAGAACAAAAAGTATAATTTAAAAATAAAATTAGCTTTTAAGAAGTAAAGAATCAGATTGGAACTAATTCACTCCACTTTTAGAATCATAATGCCTACCCTGCTGTTTGGAAGAATCCCCATTCTACATATGATACATGGTATTTTGTAATGCCGCCGAGCATTTGGTAACTCTTCAGTGCTTTATTCTCTACATAGTCCTCAACCTCTGCACTGTTGTCTGTCTGGGTTGAATTTCTGCGTTTATGTGGGAGGAGGGGTTGTCTTGCCTATTACTTGACAGACAGCTGCGTCCTTGGCTCCTACACACTGAATGTGAGTAGCGACCGCCAGGCTGAAGAGTCAGTGGCATGGGACCCCTTTTGTGTGAGGACAACAGAAAGCATATGGGTCGTGGCGGGGACAGCTCACTGACCTCCACTGAGCGTCAGTCTCTGACCTTCAGTCTTTGGGAGGCCTCCAGGCCTATGTTATCTGTGCTCAGCCTTCACAAGTGTCACTGGGGCTTTGGACTTTGCTTGAGTAGAGGCTGCCGCCCTGCACAGTGCACAGCAATTCAAAAGTAAAGAAAGCCTTGCACCGCAGCACTCCCTGATCATCCTGTATCCAGCTCTCCTAGCTCCAGGCCCTCAGTACTAAGAGGTGCCTATCTACCTACTTCCAGCCCTCTTTGCTCTAGGAGGAAGCCACAGCTCACTAAGTGCTGTCATTTCAAAGTGTGTTTGTCGGTTTTAGTTGTCATCTTTTTGTCACATTCATTACTGCTAATGAAAGTCAAGTTCCCAAGTCAGGTCTCTGTTTTTCCACAGATGTATCGAGGAAGAGTATTTTTTTTTTTGCATGTTTACATTTTAAAGCTCCTTTTGATAGCTTTATCAGAAGTGTTCCTTAGCAATTTATTTTGAAAGATTTTGTCTTGAAGATCAACAGCCCCAGAGCCCACTTTCCCTTTACCCACAGTCTTAGTCTTCAGGAAATCACTGTAGAGGAGCCTGTGCTCACTGCAGCCTTTGGAACTCCATTCTATCTTGGAGAGCTGTTGGTGCAGGAAGTGTATCTCAGTGCTGAGAGTGCCTACCTACCATATCAGAATGGAAGCTGTGTTCATTTTGACAAGTCACATTTAAAACTTTCTTAATGTCATGTTTGCGGTTAAAGCATCCTTTAGGCTGTTTTCTTCTCCCCCTGAATTATTATTTTTTCAAAGGAATACAAGCAAAAAGAAACATGTTAAAAATTTAAACTTAGTCCCACTGGGATGTTTTCTTGGCAGTGCATTGTATTTCTCAACATGGATGCTGTGTTCACTTTGGTTTGTGGTTCTGTGTTATGTTGTGGAGGACATTTCACATCATTGGCCCTTGTCTGCTAAATGTCCAGTACATGTTTAGATGTCCCATCCAGGGCTCCTGTCACCTCACTTGAGGAAAATATAAGTAATGGTTTTTCTTTTGACTTCTTTGGCTACCTTGTTAGGTTGTTTGAGAAGCTTATTTCTATTTATAGAAGAGATTTCTAGGGGATCCTAGAAACACCCTAGGCTTGCTGTGGCTGACTGGCCCATTACATTCAGAGTGAGTTTTTTCACCTTGGATGGTCGTGTGGAACCTATATCATGTGCTTATGTTGACAGCTCCAGATTTGCCTTTCTCCTTCCCAATCTCCTGTCTGACTTGGCCCCCCATGGATAGGCTTCCCCTGGGAATCTGTTTACCAAGCCTGTTTTTCAGCTTATCAAGTTTTTCAAGTATATAAAAGCCCCTCCACTAATAAAGTGAATTCCAAATTGTATGTGTAGGTTCCTTACTTGGACTCTGAAATATGTTTTGCCATGGAAACCATTTAGTACATAGTTAGGTTACCAAGGAAACCGGATGTACTGAAGGAGTCCATCAGACCATAGTGCCTACTTGATTACATTTGGAGACAGAATCCAGTCCTTTTTCTTTCTCCCTGGTGGCTACTAGTCAGACAGCACATCTGGTTAGAAGGTGAGGCAGCCATGTTCTAGCTATAGCAGAATAGACCCACTCGGTTCACACAGCACAAGTCTGTTTGAACTGGACACCTCCAAAGTGGAGTCAGATCTTTCTCGTATGAAGAAGAAAGGCAAGGCAATCAACAGCCAAACTGTCGCTCACTGCAGCGTTCTTGCAGGAACAGTTCAGAGCTACTCTCTTTCCTTTATGACTTTTGGTTCTCACCCACATCTCAAAGTCAGGGGAACTGATGCTCGGGAAGAGTAGGGCAGATGATGTGGCCTCCCTTTACACTTTGTTTCTTTGCAATAAGTGATGGCCTCTCTCTGTAGTCTCCATGCACTTCATGTCACCAGGGGTTAGTGGCAAGGCCTTTCCCTGGTACTGAATGTGTTACTATCTGAGAAAAGAAGAATCTAATGAACCCAAGGCTCACTCCTTGCATCGCCGTGCATGGCTACACCATGATTGTGGTGATTTTGTTTTGAAATGAAGCTGAGTACTGCTTAAGTGTTTTCTGTGCATGTTTATTTCCAGAGCCTGCCTGTTCCTGAGGCATGCTGGGATATGGTTGCTATGCTGAGCACCAGCCACATGGTTCTCAGCTCTTGTGTTTATCCTTGGATCACTCACTTAACATCTTCAGTGACAGTCATAGTTTCCCTCCTCCCATCTTATCACCCCAGGACTTCCTCATTTCAGCCTGTCATTTCCTATCTTTGTATGCAGCTTAGTGGCAATTTTACTTTACCTTTGTGTAGTACTTGGTATTTACAAAGAGCCTGCTCAGTTATTATCTTTGCAAGCTGGGTAATGTAGGCTTTGGCATCCCTGTCTCCCAGAGTAAAGATTAATGTGCAGGTATTCTTGAAGGGTTTGCCTACTCCCGTTGCTTTCCCCAAAGACCTGGAGTGAGAGCACAGGGCTTCTCGAGGCAGACTTCTCATGGTTTTCCACGCACTATCCCACATACATGACCATTGCTAGTCCCCTTATTTCTCTTCTTTCTTGGTGTTGTTGGCTCTCTTTTATTCAATGATAAATTCATCTAGGAGAGACCAAGCCTTTCTTCCGTGGCTGTTTTTGTCAGGGTTCCAGACACAATGGCATAGCACATCTCTTTCCTCAGCAAATTGGCACCTCACAACAAGCCCCCACTGTTAGCCCATTTATTAGTGAATTAGTACCTTTACATATTTTATGAAGTGAATGAATGCCTTCAGGTATTTATCACGGAGGTTAACAATCATATTTTGTTTTATATAGTATCTTTTCATCCAAAGCATCTATTATCTGCCATTATAGATGGGAAGGCTCATTACTTGTCTAAAAGTTAACAGTAGAAGAGGGACAAAGGGAACAGGTATCATGTAAACCAGACAGTGTCCTGTATGTTTTACATATGTGATCTCATTTCATCCTTTCAAAGACCCATCTGAAGTAGGCGATGATCTGTATTTTACAGGTGAGGAGGCTGTGGTTCAGACAGGCTAAGTCAATTACAGTGCGAGTGAACATTGAGGGGATACTGAACTCTAGTCTGCCCTGATTCTAAGGTTCACATCCTATGACGGTTCTTTCCAGCACTCCCGGTAACCAACATATTGACTGGCCTTGAGCACATGGTGATGGAGGGGAGACACTGTCACTTCTTTTTCCAGGACCGAGCCCACTGCTTCTCTTTCAAGATTATGTTCTGATTAACAGAGCTGGTGTACCTGTTCCACACTCACATTTCTTCACAGTTCTTTGAAAGTGAGCTGTAACTAATTACTAATCCTGAGAATGAACTCGAAAACAAGTATCATTTACAGAAAGATAATTAGAAACAGGGTTTGGTCCCTTTCTTGACACACTACAATTTATTTGCCTAATCAGTCTCTGGACTTTTTCCCCAAAAGAAAATGGAGTTCAAACCATCTCCTAGAAAGGAAAGTTGCCAGGTTCTTGGGACACCAGTCCTATCCCATTCTTGGTAGCTGGGATTCCCACATGGGTTCTTACTATTTTTGTTGCAAGCACTGAGCCTTCCCTGGAAAATGGAGAGCTTTGTGTGGTATAGTAACCAGGTTATACAATACTACACACAACTCACTTAGTTCACCTGAGACATGGATGCTCTAGCAATTTGCACATAGCACCCTTTCCATGTTCAGAAGACCAACCTGAAGCTTAGGAACTAATTTGGTTAAACAGTTTAGGGGTAAGAGCCCTGTATCCTGAAGAACTTTGACTGTAGACCTAGATGCCCTGAGACTGGCACTCTGTGACTAGCAGGTTTGTGGACCATTTTTTGCCACATTCAAAGCACTTACTTGGTGGAGTTACTCATTACCATCCAGCAGCCTCAGCATTCCCTTTGATCTGTTTTCAATAACTCTCCTCCAACCCTGTGTAGGTGGGCAAGAGGTGCCTCACATTTAAGGACTTCTTCCCCTTCCCTGAGCTCCCAGCTTTCTTTGGTTTGGGCATGTGAAGGAAAAGTTGCAGGAGGTGGCAGGGTGAGTGACTGAAGATACAGGAGGAATGGTAAAGTTCCAAGAACCAGAGTGAGCCAAGGATGACTGGAGCTGCTCCCAACTCTGAAATCACACTCTTAGCACCAACAGCAGTGTTGGTGTTAAAGTCTGGTGTGGCATATACTGGTGTGATAACAGTAGCCAAACCACTGTTGTCATCACTGCAGGCTGCCCCTGCAGAGTTAACAAAGGGGTGAGTCCATGAAGAGGTGTGGCCTGAGCAGTTCTGGATGGTTCCCAGCTACCAGGCAGGCATCAAGTCAATGACAAAGTCTCTTCTTTTGGCTGCTGTCTACACTGGGCTTTGGCATAAAGTTTTACAGTAACTTTTATGTGCTAGTCCTTGCCAGCTCAGTCTTTAATTTAGTCGGGGGCTGGGAGGGGGTGGATAGTTGAGTTCTGTACAGCCATCCTTTATTCGTTGAGCCTCATCTCCTATCCCTGTTTGTCTTCATAGTAAAACCCTTCAGCAATCACTTGAGCAGTTTTGTGTGTTATTCTTAGTGGGTAACACTTTGAAACATTAACACCTGGCAGCATTTCACTTGAAGTTGTGGAGGGTTTTTTTTTTTTTTTTTTCCCCTGTGACTTTAGCATTTAAGAAAGCAAAGCTCGTTCAGATTTTAGATCCCATTTCTTGGATGCTCCTCTTCACAGAGGCCTATTCACAAAATGCTCTCCAAGACTCATATGGCTTTTATTGAGCATGCTCTTGGTTCATTGTTTGTTACGCCTGGTTTCTGAGATGCTAGTTCTTGTATTTGAAAAATATAGTGTGAAAATGGAGTCGCCACCTGTGCTGGCTAACAAGACCCCTTCTGCTTCATTCTGCCAATACACGTGCAGGCTTCTCGGCATAGCATCTCCAAGACAGCTTCTTCAAGCCATCTTGGTTTTGGTCAAGACTTTGGAATTGGTGTTCCAAACTATAGTCTCTCAAGTTGCTATTTAATCGAGTCTATGGTAAAGCTAAGCTAATTAATATATTGCATCTGGTGTGCCCATCTTTGAAACCTCTTCAACACATTGAACATGTTGAATCAGAGCCTTGGAAACTCCTTAATGGTGTAGATTCTTTGAACCCATTCAAACCTACCCAATTAGAATTATGGTGGGGAAAGTCAGATATTTTCACAAACTTCATAAGGAGTTGAACATTCCCTAAACTTTGAGAATTCATGGTTTAAACTCTTCTCATTACTTCTTTGTTTTGGAGTTATTATCTAATTTGTCTAGGATGCATGTGATGGCCTTTCTGCAGCTTTGCCCCTTGACTTGAATCCTGTGAATTATTCTCCTGGGAAGGAGTTGGTCCATTCCTTCCCTGGGATTCATCAGCCCCAGGAAAAGCCAGACTCCAGCATCATCACCAGATCCCAAGTCACTAGACCCCTTATGACTGTTGGGTGTGGCTCTCCACAGATATGCAGGGTCAGTGGACCTACACGTGACACTTGGAAATCACCTTCCTAGGTCATAGATGACTACTTAGTATATTAGACACCAGAATATAGCCAGTCTAAGCTCTGGAGCCTTATAATAATAGTAATTAAGATAATGATACTTTGTACCTCTCAAGTGTCTTTAAACTGAGGCCTTAAAGTACCATATTAAACAAAGTATGCAACACTTTGGCAAGAGAGGTCAACGCTAAGTTCTCACTTTTCTAGGTTTAAAGCTAAAGAAGACCATGAAAGCTAAGCTTAGATACTTCTTTTGGATAATGACATAGTTAACTTGGAAAAGGAAAGAGATCCAGTTGTGACTTTTGTCAGAGAGCAGTGGTGATCAGAGTCCATCTTGAGTGCACACGGCCATATTTTATTGCTCTAATTAATACTTTTAATGGTGAGAGGTATTCAGCTGGAAAGCACCATAATTTTTCTTGCTAACATTTCTTTATATTAAACCTCATATTCCTTCTAGCTCCTTCATTTACTTTCCTTCTTTTAGCCTTCTTTACCATTTGTAAATCATTCTAGACCAGCAGTTTTCAACTTGTGGGTAGCAAACCTTTCAAAGGGACCATGTAAAACCATTGGAAATTTTTATAATAGTAGCAAAATTACAGTCATGAAGTAGCAACAAAAATAATTGTACAGTTGGGGGGCCACCACAGTGTGGGGAGCTGTATTAAAGGGTCACAGCAGCAGGGAGGTCGAGAAGCACTGCTCTAGGTTGAAAGAATGTTCTAAACAGCAGCTGCAGACTTCTTAAGGACCCTTTTTTTCACAAGGAAAACCTTGGGCGGATAAATGTTTATATAAATAAAGATTAAAGTAGAGATGGCCCAGGCAGTGTGAGTTTGAGGAGTGTGTCAGCTGAGGACTTCTAGCAGGGCCCTGCTGTGTGGCCATGCCCTGTCTCAGCTCTGCATGGTGAATGAGGGGAGAGGCGAGACTCACTGAAGCCTCTGAACCACCTCAGGTTTGCCAGGTTTTCTTCCAATTTTCCTCTTATGTTACATTTTGAGGTCTTGACTTTGGACCCTCTGGTGTGTTCTTGTTGTTCCTGTGAGTGTGCTGGCATTGCCTTCTCTGTAGTCTTCCTATCACTTCCCCTATAAGCTACTACTATTGAAACGTTCATGGTTCTATAGTCCAGAAAGTGCAATCAAGTATATTTGTAAAAAATCCTGAAGGTCAACATCTTCAAGTACCAAAAAAAGCAAAACCAGAACCCACCTAAGTTAAAGTATGAGGACCAAGAGCCAGTGAGACACTAACTGGATCTATTTGTGATGAACCTGAGGACCTGGGTCTACAAAGTAGGCAGAGGTGGAAGGAAGGGGGACACCTACTTTGCCAAGTTGTCCCTGCTACACACATGTTCTCTGTGGCGAACATGTGTGCAACCCCCACATCTCTCTCTCACACACACAAATACTAAATAAAAATAAAGGGTCTTTGGTTTTTGTTTTAAAGGAAAAGAAGGTATTTGGATCCTCTGGGGCTTTGGGGTTGTTACTTGTGTCCCAGTGCTATGAGCTGAACAAACACAGTGTAAGCTACATTTGCTCACCTACATTTGCTACATTTGTGTGGGAAGAGCACAGCTCTTGAGTGGATTAGTGTACTTACAGATAAAAATGAAACAGCAGTTTAAGAATTTGAAAAGAGGACTAGAGGGATGTCTCAGTGGTTAAGAGCACTGACTGCTCCTCCAGAGGTAAAATCCCAGCAACCACATGGTGGCTCACAACCATCTGTAATAGGATCTGATGCCCTCTTCTGGTGTCTGAAGACAGCGACAGTGTACTTACAGACATTAAATAAACAAAAAAAACAAGCAAACACACCTTTTTGGAAAAAAATTCGTAAATAAGTAGACATGGTGGCAAGTGCCTGACACAGGACTTTGGAGATAGAGGCAGGAGGATCAAAAATTCCCGTCCATTCGAAGTAGCACAGTGAGTGTGCGGTTAGCAGGGCTACTTAAGACCTACTCTCAGTAACAGCCACCTTTTCAGAGAAAAGGACAGTACCTTAGTTCTTTTTTAAAATAAATAGTTGATAGCTCAGCCGTGTCCCCATGGAGCACATGTACTGTAGTATAAAAAATGGTAAATGTGTCAGATGTGCATTATTTTTGCTTCCCCTTCATACTATGATGGCCGAGGTAAAGACACTGGGGACAATAAATAGAAATGTTCCTTGTTTTACAATTTATCTTAGGGCTCGTCACTGGAAAACGTATGAACAAATACTTGTGTACTGAGGGACAGGTCCTAGAGACACGGGGGTGTAGAGAAAAAGCAAAGAGAAGAGGGTAGAAGAAAGGGAGCAAAACAAAATGACCCACATTTCATTCTTCCCTACTCAGAAGAAAATGAGTATAGAACTGGAAGTTCCCCACACAACCACCAGGTGGGGCTGTCAGCCACAGGCAGCTCAGTTGCTGTGTCAGAGAGCTTCCTGTTCTGTCATTGGCCAGAAAAGAAGTATGGAATGAGTTGTTTTATATGTTGGTTATTCATAATGTGAAGTGCTTGTATTCTAGGCAGAATATTTATCTGTCATAGTAGGCTGCTTTATTATGCTGGTTATAACTCTTCTGAGGAGACAAAAATAATTTGATTATTTATAAAAAAAATCATAGCTATTAATAATGCTTCATATTTCTCCTCCAGTATTCATTCAAATGCCACCTCCTCTTCAAGGCATTTCTTATTTATCTCTTATCTATCTATCCACTGACTAAGATTTTAAAGTACCTCTTTCCATGTGCTCCTATTAGGTCTGTCTGCACAGTAACAGCTGATAACTTAATGAATTAAAGCTCTTTTTCTATGTATGTCTCCCTGCCATTGATTGGGAGGGTCTTGATACCACAGATTGTTTACATGTCTCTACCAACTCCTAACAACAAAACCTGGCTGGAGTTAGTCACACGCATTTGAGAATTACAGTTTATGGTAGACTAAAGAATATTATTAATAGTTCCCACACAGTCTTTTCCCGGACTATAAATAATGATAGCAGTTTTCGAACAAAATAATTAATTTCAGAAGCCTTTTGGGAAAGTCTACTTACCTTAATGAGAAACAGCTACAGTATTTATTGAAAGGGCCACATAAGGCGTCTCTTACTATAGCTCTGTTCTCAGGCAGGAGATATGTGGGATTTTGTTTGTAAGTTTTATTTTATATTTTTACTGGATATTTCTTCACATTGTTTCAAATGTTATCTGTTATCCCCTTTTCATGTTTTCCCTCTGGAATCTCCCATCCCATCCCCAACCCCCTGCCTCTATGAGGGTGTTCCCCCCACCTACCCACCTATTCATTCCCACCTCTTCTCCCTGGCATTCCCCTACACTGGGGCATTGAGCTTTTACAGGGCCAAGGGCCTCTTCCTGATGAGGCCATCCTCTGCTACATATGTGGCTGGAGCCATGGGTCCCTCCATGTATACTCTTTGGTTAGTGGTTTAGTCTCTGGGAGTTCTAGGGGTCTGGTTGGTTGAAATTGTTGTCCTTCCTCTGGAGTTGAAGACCCCCCTCAGCTCCTTCAGTCCTTGTTCTAACTCCTCCATTGAGGACCCCATTCTCAGTCTAATAGTTGGTCGAGAGCATCTGACTCTGTATGTCTCAGGCTCTGGCTGAACCTCTCAAGAGACAACAATGTCAGGCACCTGTCATCATACACTTCTTGGCATTCACAACATTGTCTGGCTTTGGTGACTGTATATGGGATTGATCCCTGGGTGTGGCAGTCTCTGAATGACCTTTCCTGCAGTCTCTGCTCCAAACTCTGTCTCTGTATTTCCTCCTATGAGTATTTTCTTTACTCTTTAGTCTTCCAGCTTCCTGAGCTTCATGTGGTCTATGGATTGTATCTTGGGTATTGTGAGCTTTTAGGCTAATATTCACTTATCAGTGAGTACATACTGTGTGTGTGGGGGGGGGGATGACATTTTCTAGTTCTATCTGTTTGCCTAAGAATTCCATGAAGTCATTGTTTCTAATAGCTGAGTAGTGCTCCATTGTGTATATGTACCACATTTTCTGTAACCATTTCCCTGTTGAAGGACATCTGGGTTCTTTCCAGCTTCTGGCTATTATAAATAAGGCTGCTATGAACATGGTAAAGCATGTGTCCTTGTTATATGTTGGAACATCTTTTGGGTATATGTCCAGAAAATGGTATAGCTGAGTCCTCAGGTAGTACTATGTCCAATTTTCTAAGGAACTACCAGACTGATTTCCAGAGTGGTTGTAACAGCTTACAACCCCACCAACAGTGGAGGAGTGTTCCTCTTTCTCCTCATCCTCACCAGCATCTGCTGCCACCTGATCTTAGCCATTCTGACTGGTGTGAGGTGGAATCTCAGAGTTGTTTTGATTTGCATTTCCCTAGTGATTAGGGATGTTGAGCATTTCTTTAGGTGCTTCTCGGCCATTTGATATTACTCAGTTGAGAATTCTTTGTTTAGCTCTGTTCACCGTTTTTGATAGGATTATTTGATTCTCTGGAGTCTAATTTCTTGAGTTCTTTGTATATATTAGATATTAGCCCTCTATCAGATGTAGGATTGGTAAAGATCTTGTCCCAATATGTTGGCTGCTATTTTGTCCTATTGACAGTGTCTTTTGCCTTACAGAAGCTTTGCAATTTCATGAGGTTCCATTTGTCGATTCTTGATCTTAGAGCATAAGCCATTGGTGTTCTGTTCAGGAAAATTTCCCCTGTGCCTATGTGTTCGAGGCTCTTCACCATTTTCTCTTCTATTGTATGTAAAGTTTTAATTTTGTGATTTTTTTAAAATACAGTTTTATTGTCTGAGTTGGGAAAATGGAGGTTTTAATCTTAAATGGTTTTAAATGCTCTAGGGATATTGTTGCTACCATGTCAGACTGGAACTCTATGGAGAAATATGATTTATTACATTCAATTCCATTGATAGGAATCTCCTTTACAGTCAACTTTATTTGAATTGAATTGGCTCTCCCCTGCCCCCTTCCTTTCTCCCTCCTCCCTCCCTGGTTTTTGAGACAGTATTTCTGTGGGTAGCCACTGCTGCCCTGAAACTTTCTCTGTAGACTAGGCTGACCCATAACTCATAGAGATCCACCTGCCTCTGTGTCTTGGCTGCTAGGATTAAAGGTGTATGCCACCACCACTTGGCTTTTAAATTGGTTCTCAATAGATACATGTGTATTGCTCTACAAGTTTTAGACTTCTGTGAGAATAAAAATTACATTTACTTGAAGAAAACTCTTAAGTTTTTTTTTTTCTTGTAAAACAGTATTTCACTGTGTATGGAAAATTTTGGTCTTTCTAGTCTTGACTGGAAAAATTTCTTCTCAACAACTTAGAAAACTGAAAAGAAGTATTTCATCATCTTCAGCAAACATTTATCAAGTGCCTCCTATGGGAAGGTCATATTAACAGTTACATGGAAAACCCCCATATATCCAAAGGTGAGATTTCAGCTTCTCCCTGGACAAGAGCCTTGATCCCTGGACTCACGGAGAAGGCATGTGCGTTTCTAGAGATTCTAATCTGAAAATGCAGCCATCTATTTTATTTTATGCTGTTCTGAAAAACTTGGTTTATTTTGAACCTATCACATATGAACTGTAGGATGAGAGACCATGGATAAATACTTTGGTAGTAGTAAAAGCTGCCATGTTGGGGCTGGAGAGATGGCTCAGCGGTTAAGAGCAGTGGTAAGTAGATCTTCCATAGGTTCAGAGTTCAATTCCCAGCAACCACATGGTGGCTCCCAACCATCTGTGACGGGATCTGATGCCCTCTCTGGCACACAAGTGTACATGCAGATAGTGCACTCATACATTAAATAAATAAATCTTTAAAAAAATATTGACATGTTTGCATAAGTCAGAAGTCAAATACATTAGCTGAGATTCCCCATCATGGCCCTTTGTTATGAATGCACTCAAAGAGTCAAATTCATCCTTTCTGTTCAAGCAACCATTTAAGGACATGAGCTATGGAGTCAGAAAGGCCTGGGTTCTAATCTCAGATGTGCCACCTGTGGGTGAGATAGTTATGAATAGTGTGTCCAGTTGCTCAAGTTGTTTTTCTCGTTCCAAAATGTCAAACCAGAAAGATGGCTGTCATAGCTATAGCAGCTATCAGTTGACCTGAAGAGTTTGATTTCCTAGTAGATTTGAAATCTAGTAGGTAAAGAACAAAAAGTAAGTTTGTTCTGCTTCCAAAACAGGAAATAAAACAATAGATGGACCTAGAGTGATGCCCAGCCTCACCTAATGATCTAACATTTTGAAACAAAAGCAATAAAATGTCTCCATCGGGTTGAATTTGTAAAGGTACAGAAGGTGCTAGGTGAAGAGGCTCACCCAGGGAGAAAGCACGAACTGAACTGCAAAGTGACAGCTGCCGTGCGCACACTCTTACCCGCCTGCCTGGCACTCTGCGCCTCGTGCTGGCCCTAACAGGTGGTTTTGCTTCTGGATCTCTGTTCTTTCGTCACTGTTGCTAGGAGCGTTCCTCTCAGTGGACTGGCAGCATTGCACTCTTACATTTGTATTCCCAGTTTCTTGGAATGTTCTGCTCTTTCTCCTACGTAGAAGTCATGCTCAGTGAATTTGTTTGGTTATTTGTTTGTAGGATGGCTCTCCCTGGCCTCACTTTGTCTTCCTATGTCAGCCACCTTGGTACTGGGATTGCAGGGATACACTGCCCACAACTCAGAGGCCACACTCATACTGTTGGGATATTATATAAGATAATGCAATATGATTTTACCCTCCTGCTGCACTCATGAATTCTCCTTGCCAAATGCAGTTTTTGCCTACATTATTATTTTTTATTGCATAATTTACATTTCAGGTTTTTTTTTTTTTTAACATGGGGTTGTGGAAGGATTTTTAAATTACAAAACAATTTATAGTTGGCAGAGTTACAACTTTGTGTTCATTCTTGTTGTCAGTGTTTGCCCTTTCTTTCTTCAGGGTTATCACTGGCATTGAAGTTGTCTGGCAGCCTCAGTTCTGCCTTACTTTATGCCTTGTGATTTTACTTGTATGGAACTTATTTTTGTGTGGCTTAAACCATTATCAGGATTGTCTTTTCACTCAAATGGCTCAGGGAGAAAACATTTGATCTGCGATTGCTACATTCTGAGGGAATTATTTAGTTAAGGCCTTCAGGAATTAGTTTTTTAAAGAAAAACATATTATATATACATATGTATGTGTGTGTGTATATATATATATATATATATATGTTGAAACAGCATTCTTAGTTTCCTATTGTGTGCCACTTACTCTACTGATACTCTTCAGAGATTAGAATAGGCATTACAGAATAAAAGATGCCCAGGCTCAAGAAAAATAGTGTCCTGTGAGAACCAAGCACAGCAGCTATTGGCTAGGACAAGCATCATGGGCTCTTCCTTGGAGTTGTGACTTCACAACATAGGAGGTGAGCACAGAAAGCTAGGAGGTTCATCTGCTAGAGGTTCTAAGAAGGACTGAAGAAAGGAAGACATCTGCACAGTTCCGAAGGATGAGTAATGTCTTCCTAGGATGTGAATGACAGTGTGAGCATGCTGGACTGAGGGGATGTCATAAGCTCTGGCTGTTGCAGCAAGATACTCCTACCATTCTCAAGATTCTCTGAGTGGAACATCATGGATATTTAACCATGAGTGGTCCTGGCTACAGTTTAAGCACCAGAACTTAGTGAGGTTAAAGGTCATCCTTTAGAAGAGTTGACATCCTCAGAGAGATGCATACAATGACTGCACTTTCAGATGTTCTTGGAATGTTCTCTTTTGGCTAACTCCTTGTCAGAGTAGGCTGGGCAATAGCTAGCTCTTTGTCACCCGTGTCTGGGCAATAGCTGACACCGCTCTGGGTCTCTAGGTCACTCATGCCACTGTCTCGAGGTCTTTGATCATAGTGTGTGGAGAACGTCTGCCTGTGAGCTCAGCCAGTATATTGGGTTGCAGAGGCTTCTCTCAGGGCACCTGCTGGCAGGCAGCTCTGTACAGTCACCACACATCCTCATACCGTGTGCTACAAAGCATCATTGATTGCTCTCCTGGACCATTCTCCACGATTCGTAATCAAAGCTAAGCTCATAAGAGATACTCTGCACATACTCGGTGGCTCTTTGGAGGGCACAAGTCCTGGCATCTTGTAAAGTACATGACAAGCATTTATCTAGGATTCGGAATTAGGTGGGGTGGGAAGAAGTGCATTTTGTGTCATTTCACTCTTGTGTCTTTTGAGCATGGGTAGGTGGCATGCAGTAATGAGGCAGTGTGCAAGTTAGCACAGGACGAGGTGCTTTGATGGTGGTGTGTAGAGTAGAAAGAGCCAAAGGTGAAATTCAGGAACATACTAAGGCTTGTGGTCCGCGTGTGAGTTGTCAGCATACAGTACAAGGGAGGATCTACATCATTGAGTCAGATTTCTACAGGCTACCACAAAGTTAAACTGTGATGTTCTCTGTGAACTTCTTAATGCTCAACCATGATGATCCCAAGACTTTTAGCTGTGCACAGCCAGCTTTCCAACAGATTCCTTCTAGAGGGAGGGCACATAGCTGAGAAGTTATTTAACCCAGCCAGACATCTTCAGGGAGTTATGGGAGGCAGTGTTCTTTTTAAGTGGCTTATATGGCATGTGAAGAATGCCTGTGGAGCAGAGAGCACATGCCCAACCATTTTCCCTTTGAGGGGGAGGAGCACTGCCTGACGCTTTCTTACTTTGAGTCGCTGGGACCTCAGGATCACTCTATGGCTCCTAGGGTTCCTCCGGCATCTGGGGTCTAGATGTTGGAGACCCAGTGTTCCACTTAGAGCTTGGGCCACTTTCCAGTACAACAGATTCTGAAGCTTGGAATTGGAAACATGGGCCAAGCTGGGCCAGGCAGGAATTAGACACAGGCCTCAAAGAAATCCCACTTTATTTTTTCTATTATCAGTCTTTGGTTCAGCCCAACCAAACCAGTTGTCACAAAAATTCTTCATGTTTTCCTCTGGATTGGTCAGAACCTAGGCTTCTTCCTTTGCAAAAGGGTTAGAAAGAGCTCTGGTAGACCCGTGCATGACCTTGCCCTGAAACTCCTGAGTACCAAGGTCTGGGCATCCCAGAAAGCGGAACACGAATAGTAGTAGGTGTGTCCTTCCTGGCACTTGTCCACTCCCACTTGTGAGTGCCTTGCTCAGCAGTTACTTAGTGCCAGAAGGGCACAGTTGCAGCTCACTTAAACACGAGTTTATCAAGTGAAGTTCTAGTTGCATTTTGTCAATGGGGTGAACTGAGGGATGTGATCTTGATTAGATTTGTAACTTCCTTTTCAAAAGTTATTTGTGTGTGTGTGTGAGTGTGTGCATGTGTGTGTCAGGAGGATGTATCTTCATATGTCAGTGTGTGTGTATGTGTGTGTGTGTGTGTGTGTGTGTGTGTGTTTGAGTGAGTGTGTAGTGTATATGAAAAGGACACTGGGTTCTCTGGAGAAGGAGTGACAGGCAGTGAGCTTCTGATGGTGTCTACTGGGACTTGAACAGAGGTTTTCTGAAAGAGTGGTGCATCCTCTTGATTATTGAGCCATCTCTCCAGTCCACATGAGTTCAATTTCAAATATAATATAATAAATTATATTGTTGCCAGAACCTCAGTTAGTAAAAATTTAAATCTTATCTACTACATCCATCTCTACAGCCAATTACTAATTTCTAGAATAAAGACCAAATGAAGCCCTTTGATTGTGTGACCAAGCAGCTAAGAGTCATAATTATCAACACAAGAATTCTTTAGAGACTTGTAATGTAGACTTTAGAGACTTTGACATTTGTAGTACTCCCCTAAACGGTGGTTAGATCATGGGCAAGAGAGCACTGTGTTTGGTCTCTGAACCTGTGCTTCATACATGGGTAGTGCAGATAAGCAAAGCACACTTGAGATACGGTTTATTTCTGTAGCTGGACACCTAGAATAAACCAGACATCGCCCGACCTATTGAATGATGTAATTATTGACACCTGGACTACACAGTTTACACAGATCTGGATTTGGATGCTGCCTCTAGTACTTTGCAGCCCAGTAGTCCTGGGAAGGTTCTTTAGTCTTGTTCAACCTCAACTTCACCGTGTGTAATGTGGCTGTGAAGCTCACATTGACCAGCACCTGGTGAGCTATAGCTCTTGCTAGCTTGGGCACCTGGTGCCGGGCTGCCGGCTTGGCTGCTCAGATGGCCTCAGTTTGGAGTCCCCATCAGTAACTAGGTAGCCCCCTTGCTCACAGCTATCACAGCGTTGTAGTTGGAACATTTGATTTTTTTAAGCATCTTGACTGAATATGACACTGCATTGGTGACATTTTGATAGCTGTCATTGCATGGTGTGGTTCCAGCATCTTTCAGCACATTCAGAAGCATCAACCTTTCCATGTTGGGGCTTCTCCAGCAGCAATTACAGCAAGTGAAGAGAAGCTATACATGGTCCCCTAAAATAGCATTGCGATTTGTGTCATAGGCCTCTGGTGACAAAGCCTTAACTGCTAGATGTCAGTTCTCCACACTCTCTTCAGATAAAATTAGAATATAGAGTAACCATTTGATCCACAAGTGTAAAAAGCAAGATTTTCAGTATTCCTGTACAAAATTAAAGCAAGTAGCAAATCCCTTTCTTCTAACATTATATTGTGTATGGACAGGCAGAGTGGGTCACACAGGACATTGGAATCAGCTTTTTTGTTTAGCCTGGTGGATGTTTGCTCTCTCCCAAAGCTTCCCCAGCCTGCCGCTCCTCTGTTTTCTTCATGACCTAACTCTGAGTTTGAACTTCAGTGAGCCAGGGCACCCTCCATCCAACTCAGCAGGTGGGCCAAGATGGGTTTATAATTAGCTTTCTTAACAGTTCCCAACTGGCCACTCTTAAAATAATTGGGATGAGTGTGTGTCCTCTTGTGTTATATGGGATATTTACCAAATGCCAAGGTCAGATACTAATGCCACATGAATAAAGACAAATCGTGTGCATTGAGCCATGGAAAGGGAAGCAAATTGGAAGGTAGAGCCAGGGAAGCTCTGGCCTATCCAGAAGAAGGAGCAAGAGGGAGGCAGAGTCCCCTGTCACGTATGCTGGTTATTGAATGAGCTGGGCAGAGAGGTCCTGGAAGTGGTCTTGTGTAGCCAAGACTGCAAGGTAATAGGATCTAGATAGTAGGAATAAAATTGAGGCTCTCTATTCCGTACACAGCTATTGAACAGGCAGAGTGTTTCTGCCTAGTTCACACTGGGCCACAACCATGTACCATGCACTGTTTCCCCACTGAGGAGGTAGAAATGAACAGGTGGTACCCCAAACTGGAGGGTTTTCCCAGAGAGCTCTTCTCTTCCACAAACTCGTACACTCGTGAGTGAACAAAAGGGGGCTCATGAAAACAGACTTCTTCTCTTTGTTACACTTAATCTCCTGATCTTGAGGGTCATGGGACAGATAGTGACTTCTGTGCAAGTGGTCGGATACAGTAGTATTAGAAATGTATGCAAACAGGGCCAGGCAGTTCCACACATATACTTGGTATTTGCTTTTCTATGTGTTTCTGTTATATCGAACACAAGACAGAGAAAGTTGCCCCCACAGCCCCGCTGGAGGGAGCAAGTGTGTTCTGACCTGAGACAGTCCACTTTCTGAGCTGTCCAGGCTGTGGAAGCACAAATAGCAACCTCGGGCACATAAGGACACACACAGGCCACAGAGCCTGTTAAGGGCTTTGTCGGGTTCCAGGGAACAGATGTTTATTCCACAACGTTTTCCCTCTTCTTGGGGGTTTGTGCAGTGCATTAAAGAAAAAAGAAAGAAAAAAAACCTTAAACTGTTTACACTAATTATCCCCTTTTGCTGCTCTTGTTTTGTTTTGCTCTTTCTTTTTCCCATACATTAAAAAGTCTTCGTGTAAGGAAATTCTATCCAGCTGTTTTCTGGAACAGACCCTTCCATAGCTTAAATTGGGAACCTTTTGTTCTTGGATCTGAGTGGAGCTCAGCTCGCCTTGTCATGTGTGTGTTGGTTCACCGTCTTCCAAGGAGTTTATAGGCTTTTTTCAACCCATTTCCTTCTTACCCCAAAGATAATCTGCTTCTATGACTTCTCTTCAAGTAAATAGCTCCAGATTCCTTCGTTGTTTCTGCTCTCCCTGTGGCTCAGTCAGGACTTTATACAGCAGTCAGTTATGAAGCATGTGGTTAAGCTTCGTGCATTCCATCCCACCGACCTAGCTATTAAACACTAAGTCAGACCCTTTCTTCTGTCTCTTTTGTTCATGTGTTCACTTACTTTTTCATTTCCTTTGTTCAAGAAATACACATATATATTTAGCTCCCTCTGTGTACCAGGTACAGCTCTGGGTACAAAGCAGTCAGCAATAAGTAAAACCAGACGTGGTCTTGGCCTTCAAGGAATTCCCATTGTAGTGCAGGAGAAAGGCATATAAAGGATTAATTACAATTCAAGGTGATACACACTATAATAGTGGGGTTCAAAGTTCTTTGAAGAATGGCAAGGCTGTAATTGGCTCTGCCTCAGGCATCAAAAATGACTTCCCAGACTACTTGACATGTGTTTATTCTAGACCTAGAACAGCATATGTGGAAGATGTGTTTGCAAAATGATCAATGGTCCAGAGGGGCCAGTAATTAGGGTGTAAGAAATGAGGAAGATAAATGATAAATGATGATAAATGAGGAAGAGTGGACAGCAGCCCATCTCACTTATTTTGCAGATGAGGCTTAAAAAATCACACACACACACACACACACACACACACACACACACACACACACACACACACCATTCAGAAAAGAGAAGGTAAGAGTAATGGCGACTTTTAAACAGAAAATTACACACAATGTCACAGACCTAGTTGTATTTGCTTAAAATCCATATGTTCTGGTCCCATCCCCAGGACCTCAAAACATGACTGTTATTGGAGATGGGTCCTTTCCGTGGTGGTTGAGGTTAGAATGAAATTGTTTAGGTATGTTTCAGTCAGTAGAACTTTAGCAGAAGGCAGTTGGGAGGCAGAGGGGAAGACTATGAAAGCATGCCCAGAAGGGAAGGGACTCTTCCGCCAGCACTTGGATCCAAGACGTCACTTCTAAACTAGAAAGTGCATTTCTGTTGTTTCAGTGGCTCAGTCTGTGTACACTTAGTTATAGGAGCTTTGAAAAATGGATACATTCAAGATTGTGGTTTATTGATATGGTTATGTAGAGGATGCTGGCTTAGGGTGGACAGTAATGAGGTAGAGGAAACAGGACTAGGGATTTGAGGCAAAAGCTCTGGGCTGCTGGGGGACTGTATTTGTAAGATACCCTTTTAACCAAAACGGTGACTACCATAGAGAAGACACCTTTTGGGGAGTAGAGAGGAGAAGAACTGCAGATAGCACATTTAGTGCAGAACTGTCTGTTTCCCTTGGGTAGCAGAGCTACTGAGTGGTGTCCAAGTACCTGTCCTTGCTGCTGGCCCTTGCTTGAGTTGTGCAGCAAAAGTGATAGTTTCCCTTCGTCTCTGTTCCTGCTTCACACTAGCTGGTGTGGCCGTGGCCGCATCCTCCTCTGGGCACACTTCCACAGGGAGTCATCCTTGCAGCTGCAGTTCAATGCCAGCCCACTGTTGCCAGGCCCACAGTGACTGCCTCCGGCTTGTTTCCTTAACCCTGCTCTCAGCTCCAGTCGACCCTTAGCATGCACCATCTTTTTCAATGATTTCCAAGTGGAGGTCTGAGAGACAGGTGGACATTTGTGACACTTGGAAAGGGTGTGAGTATAGATTTGGTGTTCTGTAGGTTAGGTCTGAGTCCATTCCTTGCCAATGTCAGTGAAAAGGGAGACATGGGTAGAATGCTGGAAAACTTTAACTTGTCAGGGATTGGCTGTTTTTGTAGCAGAGTTGGACTTCACTTATATAATTCCTTAAGTCTGGTTATATAAATAAATGCAAGTGAATAGTTCAGACTGGATATTCCTACTAGTAACACAGAAACTGAAGTATATGGCGGCACATACCGGTGAGGCAAGGCGATCGCGAGTTCCAGTTTCTAGCCCAGCTTGAGAACCGAGAAGGAAAGGGGGAAGGGGTAGAGACAGACACAGAGAGACAGAAACTGATTTTGTCATAGAGAAAAGACTTGAACCGGTGAACAGTGTGTCAGTTCTGAGAGAGTGAGCAGAATAACAAAAGTAACATTTTAACATGTCCTTGGAGAACTAGGAAATGTAATTATTAAAACCCTGTGTGTCTAATTACAGGTTACATCAAAAAAATACATCTTCGTTAAATTTACTAGGTTTTTTTGGATGGTACTCCTTGTGGCTACAGTTTACTTCACTCTGTATTTCAAAATAAAAAGGCTGTGCTACCTATTAAACTGAGACAGTTGTGATGTTTATATGATACTTTTTCCTTGTGGCGTCATCAATCTGTATTTCTATATTATAGGTGCCATTATCTTTCTTATCATTGATGATGAAACCAGCCTGAGACATCAGTAACTTTTTCCAGATCGCACAGCTAGTAAATGTTAGAGCCAAATTTTTCTATTTATCTGAACAAGGGCGGAGGTTCACTAATACTTAGACTTTCTTGGACTCTTTTCAAAGGCTTTTGTTTCAGAACCCTTGGAGGCTAGCACAAAGCATTTCTGCTGAAAAGGTGTCACTGTGGTCAAGTCTTAAAAGATGCCTTTATAAAAGGTCTTGGCAAGACAGTTGAACCCGGTATGGAAAGACCAGAGTTGGCTATGTGGGGGGTTATCACAAGTATCCTTTTAATATTTTAGCTAATAGAAAATATGGAACGTGCTAAATATTTTAGCCAGAAACTAGTATTCTTAGGTGACTATCCCTTGTTCAGTGTCACACACATGGTCTGTCTCCCGTGGTCACCTTCACTCCTTGTCACTCTGCATTTTCCCTTCTCATTTAGTCTTTATTCTATTCCCTCTTGAGGGTCAGAAGGGTAAGAGAAATCTAAAAAGGAAATATATATTTTCTAAATAGGTTCTTATTACCACCTTCTGCATTGTCCCAGAAGACAAGAAGTTGAGCTCGGAACATTGGGAATCTCTTGAACTACCATTCTTAGGTGCATGGTTTCCAGTCACCCTGGGAAGCAGTGGGGAGAGGAGTCTCTTGAGTGATTTCCCTCACATTCCATCTGGGCACAGAGCTGGTACTCTCTCTGAAGGCCCGCCATAGCTCCCCAGACCAGCTAGCACAGCCAGAAAGTCTTCCCTGTGCTGGCAGTTCTACTCAGGTTAGGGGTCAGCCTTCCGAGCTGTATCCCAGGAAGCCCTTCTGTCACGTGGCAGAGCTCTGAGCAGCTGAGTGAGGAACAAATTCCAGCTCCCATCTCTGCACTAAAGATTGCACTGTCTCCTGAGGATTGGGGGTAGGTTTTTAAGGGATTTTCCCAAACCACTAAATAATAATTTATTTCAAGCTTTGGTAACAAAGGGAGCTCGCAATATGGTTTTCTGATCATTATTATTGGTGTCTCTGATTTAGAAGGGAGACACTTTTCTTTTTTAAGACATTTTCATTGCAGTCTAAATGTAGGTAATATTGTTGGCATTGTTTCCTGTTTAGCCGCCTGGATAACTTGACAGCATGTGTCACAGACTTTTAAAAGTTGCATTCTTTCTGTACTGACCAGGTGGATATAATTCTAACCTGGACAGATTAGGATTATATATATATTTATCTGTCTTTGTGTATTTTCTGATTTGTTGGAAGAAATAATACACACATTCAGTAGTAAGTTAGACGAGGGCTGGAGAGATGACTTAGTGGTTAAAAGCACTGAATGCTTTTCCAGAGGTTCTGAGTTCAATTCCCAGCAACCACATGGTGGCTCACAACCATCTATCTGTAATGGGACCTGATGTCTTCTTCTGATGTATCTGAAGATAGCTACAGTGCACTCAAATATATAAAGTAAATAAATCCTTTTTAAAGTTAGATGAACCTGACATGGCACAGTAGCAGAATCCTCTCAAGCCATTAAAAAAAAAAAATCAAACCTGGCCTGGGAACATAGTTATAATGTAAGGCCTCCCCAAAGTCGTAGCATAAGTTTAAGACTCAATAGCATCAAAAATATAAACTCTTCTGAGTTGTAAAACCACTATGAACATTTGTTTTAAATGTTTACAATTAGTGTTTTCATCTTGCAAATTTTGGTTGAATCTTAATTTTGTTCTGCTCCAATGGACACATATCAGAAAATGAAACAAAAAATTAGAACCGAAAATTTAACTAACTGAGATTTTGTAAGAGATGAGTATTTTATAATTTTAAGTGCAAAAATTACAAAACAAAAGAGGCCTCGTGCATAGCTCAGCGGTAGAGTGTCTGCCTAGTATATACAAGGCCACGAGTTCCATTCCCAGCACTAAACTGTCTTTAAGGAAATAAATGGTCTGGAGGAGTGGCTCGGTTAAGTGCCTGCTGCACACCAAGATGAAAGCTAAGTTCTCAGCACACATATAAAAAGCCAAGCATGGCAGCACGTGCTGGAAACCCTGCTGTTGGTGTTGGGAGAGAGTTAGGTAGAGCAGCAAAGTTCATTGAGAGAGCCTGACTCAAAAATTGGACAATCAAGGAAGACACTCAGCACTGACTTCCAATCTATACACACACACACACACACACACACACACACACACACCAACAGCACCCCCCCCACACAGAGGTAGGTAATGGTGATGATTTATTAAGGGGGATTTTTAGAACAGCATGTACTATATATGCATGACTACACTGAAGTGAAAAAGAAAGACGGAATTTCAGAATTAATGGTGCTTTTCTGTGAGGCAATGGGATTATGAACTGTTTAGATTTCTCTTTGCTTTTCTCTACTTACATTTCTTCATTGAACTTGTATTATGTATTCATAAAAAGTATTAAGAACTTTAAGGCATAAAGCCAATATTTTGACTTAGTCTGATGCCCAAAGTATCACAATTAGTGTGTTTAAAAGCTAGAATTACTAACTCCCAACCACCAGTTGCCATTAAAGGAATGAGTTTAGCTGCTCACACAGAAGATCAAGAACAATTATGATATAAGAAATGTTACTTCCTAAAATAGCTACCAGTTATGCACCATATCTTTCAGTTTGATTGATGATATCACATTGTTAGAGTTATTTTTAGGTATTTACAAACTAGAATAGACTCACAAGATAACAGAAGGTCTTTTAGTTTTTATTTTCTATCTTATCACTCTAAAATATTAAGCAAAGATTCATAAGTAGAAGCTAAGGAGGAAAATATTTTAACTTTCAAGAATACCCATTTCTCTTTCATGCTTTTTAACACTTTGTTTGTTTGTTTGGTTGGTTGAGGCAGGATCTAAAGGAACCCAGGCTGGCCTTAAATTCCTGATTATCTAGTCCCTACCTCCCAAATATTGGAATTACAGGTTCTTGTTGACATACAAATCTAATAATGTTTTTAAGTAAATGATACCAAACAGGTTAATAGATATATACTTAAAAATATTTTAGAGTAACACAAATGAGGTTATGTTTTACATTGAAAGGTGTACTTCTTCCAGTTCCCTTCTAACGCTGAGCATGCAAACTTGGTATTATTTGTATGGTCGTGTGCCATGAGTAGAAACTTCTCACTGAGGTGCCTCTCCCCAAACAATGTAGCATAGAGATGGTTTCGTCTGACCCACATAATTCCACTAACAGAAACTCGCAGTGCATTTGTTTCACCGTATCCTTATTGGTGGCCTATGGGTTTTGTTGAGGTCTCACCGAACTAACAATGACTCTTTGTAAGTGCTCCGAGGACGATGATTATTGACAATCACACCTGTGAGCTGATAGGACTCAGTGATAGGATTCTCATAATCTAACTGCCTTTTGGTGTTCAAAGGGATTTCCGGTATACTGCTCACTTAACTCATTCTTTAGAATAATCTAATTCTCCTGAAATAGCTATTCCTTTATTGTTGCAGGTGGACAACTCTCTGGGCCTTTATAAGTTGCCATTGGTGATTATGGGCAGGCTCCTCTAGGTGTATTGAGCAGGCAGGACACTTAGTAATATATCAATGAAGGTTGTAGGTGGGACCTTATTTCCTTCAAGTCTTAAATTAATTTTATATTTCACTCTTCTGCTAACCTACAGACAGTGCCTGTTTGGTTTATCTGTGTGTGTAATTTTAGAACAAAGCTCTTTTAAATTTTTTTTTTGTGTGTGTGTGTGTGTGTGTAGATCTTTTGACTGCATGTATATCTGGGTACTGTGTGAGTGTCTAGTATGCTGGAGACCGGAAGAGGCATTAGATCACCTGAAACTGGAGTTGAAGATGGTTTGTGAGCCCCTCTGTGTGTGCTGAAAATCAAACTTTGATCTTCTAGAAGTAGACCATGCTCCCAATAAAGATCTTACAACTCAAAGTTTTTAGCTCCGGGTCTTATCAGAGGAGAATAGAGAGGTAGAACTTAGGAAACTTAGCCCTGCTAAACATTACCTACCCCTTCTGTAGTTTTGTTTGGTAATGGAAGATGTGTGTCTATAATCCAGTTTGCAAATCTTAATGGAATTGAGAATCCCTGTTTTTGTTTGATCTGATCTCATAATCAGATTAGCACACTCATAGTTTAGACCACCATATGCAATTATATATATAATTTTGCCCTCTCTTTTTAATTCTTTCTCATAAAAAGACAGGAAGAAGTTCTTACAAGAGTTTGAGTGCTCTCCTCTGAGTGGCTAAGGATCAGGGGAGGGGCTTCCCTTTGCTGCTTCTTTCTCCTTCTGACATATGGAGAACTCTGGGATGAACACAGGGCCAGAAGGCTAGAGCGTGGAACTCTGCCCGGGCATGTCTGCTTTCCCCAAGTTCTCCCGAAGCTGCCTTCTCTCTTGGCTTATACTTCCCTATAAGGAGAACTGTGTCTCTGAGTGGTATGCAGTGTTGTAGAGGTGGCCCTGATAGAAGAAAGCCATGTCTTTGGGTGGTATGCATGCATTAGCCTTGTGGAGGTGACACTTATACAAATGACCATTTACAAAATCTTAATTGACCAGAAATAGAGACTGCTCCATAAATAAATGACTGTTTACCTCTTTCTCCCTTTGGTGCCTACAATTCACTGTGTAGCTTCATTCTTTAGGCTTTACACAGCTTTGGCTTAGGACAAGGCAGGCTCCAGATGCCCCAGATCCAGATAGGCTTGGAAAGGGAGGGTTAAATCAGATATTTGAGGTGCCTAAGGATTTGAGCACTGAAAGTATATCTGTAGTCATGAAAAGCAGCCATGGTGCCACAGCACCCATGAGTCCCATGATCTGACTCTGGATCAGATTGTGCACAGACTGCCTCATGCTGAGACCACAGTATCCTTGGTCTTTCTGCCCATGATCTGACTCTGGATCAGGTTGTGCACAGACTGCCTCATGCTGAGACCATGCTGTTTTGAGACTTGTACTAGAGTCTGTGTGTGGATGTTTGGGTCATGATGGTGCCCCCTCTGAATTGCCAGTGCATCATCTGACAAGGTAAACTAAGAAACCAGTGACAGCTCTGTATGCCAGTGAAACTCTCTGACAGCTTTATGCATGCTATACTACAGGCTGGTACACGACCTTTGGGTTTGGAGACAATCCAGAAGTTAAAAGAGAAGAAGTAATAGTCGTCAAGATTGAGAAATAGGATTTATAAAAGTTAAGAGAATTAAGATGATGAAGAAAAAGATTAACTCTGAACTCCCTGCTTTTGTACAGGTATTCAAGTAGAGAAAGAAAATATTTAGGCATGTGATCCCCTGCTTTAGACTAGAGTGGTACCTTCCATCCACTTTGTCTATGAAGTACATTTCTCTAAGGTACTTTTAATTTTCCTGGTAGTCTTCATAATAAAGGCAGAAATGTGGTTTTTCATAGGCCTGCATACAAAGCCTCTTGGAAGACTACTTGTCACCCATTAAACAAAGGTAGATACAGCCATAAAGAGACCAAAGCTCTTATGGAGTTGCATTCTAGCTTAAAGAAACGGAGGGGGAAAAAAAAAAAAAAAACAAGCAAAGAAACAAAACTAAGCAACAATATGGAGGGGGCAAGTGAAAGAAGGAAGAGACTGGATTATGGGGAGGGAAGTACAGAATAAAGAAAGTTTTATAATATTTGAGGAAAGGAAGAGACTCAGTCAGCACAGAGGCAAGGAGTGGATACTTAATGAGAGTGGTTGAGGCTAAGCCAGGATCCCAGTGCCTGGCATGGGCAGGGAGGTAGAAGAGGAACAGTGCTGCTGACCCTGACCAGTCTGTGGCACCCTAAGGACTCTGACTCTTACTCTAAGGGCGTTGATGAGTATCATTTCAGTGGCTCACCGAGGAATGGTGTGAGCTGTCATTTGCAAGGCCTTTCTGACTGCCAGCGGGTAGATGAGAGGACCAAGAATAGAATTCGGAGACAAGCTAGTGGGCTGCTTACAGAAATCCCAGGAATGGAGAAGGGAGCTTTGGGCAGGTGGTGGACTTAGGGATGAGAAATATCAGCAGGTTTCTAGGTCTATTAAGACCATTGAGGACTTGCCAACAGACTCGACAGGGGAAGAATTAAAGTCATACAAAAATGTATGTTTGGTTGGTTTTCTTCAACTAGAATTAATTCGCTGAAATCAAAAGACAGTGGGTGTCTTAGTTAGGGTTACTAATGCTGCATTCAAATACCATGACCAAAGCAAGTTGGGAAGGCAAGGGTTTATTCAGCTTACACTTCCACATCATCAAAGGAAATCAAGACAGGGATTCAGTTAGTACAGGAACCTGGAGACAGGAGCTGATGCAGAGGCCGTGGAGGAGTGCTACTTACTGGCTTGCTCCTTGTGGTTTGCTCAGTCTGCCTTGTTATAGAACACAACACCACCCACAATGAGCTGGCCCCCTCCCCCATCAATCACTAGTTAAGAATATGCCTACAGCCCAACCTTTTGGAGTCATTTTCTCAATTGCAGTTCCCTCCTCTCTAATGGGTCGAAGTTGTATCAGGTTGATGGAAAACTAGCCAATATATTGGGAAAGAATGTTTGGAGATGTAGGATTGCAAGCTGGGTCTTGAACACAGTGATATGTATATTAGACACATCAGTGTGTTTTCTGAAGGCAGGTGGATATATGGATTGATGCTCAAGGGGAAGGTCTGACCTAGCAATGCACGGCTTCAAGTAGTTGGTACATATGGCATTTAAGGTTTAAAACCCAGTTGAGCTCATGTAGCAGTGACATGTAAATGGAAAAGACACACTCTGAATTGAAGAAATCTAATTTAATCAACTGTGAACAAAAGTCATTGTGTAATTCAAGAATAACAAACTTTTCTGTAATGGGCTGTATCAAAGGCATGTGCTTCAAAGGCCAGCTTTTCAGTTCTGCCAGTGTAGTGCAAAAACAAACATGGCTCATAAGCTAATGAATATGACTGTGTCTGGTTGAAAAACATGCAGCCACTTGGATATTACACATAGATAGTTTGCCAGCTTTTGGTACATCATAGCACTTGTTGGCTGGTTGGTGCTTGTCTCTGAAGTACTGGAGATTAAACCTAGGGCCTCTCACACTGCTGATGAGCTTTAGCCCCAGCCCATCTTTTGTAAGACCCCAAATTGAGTATTATCTATTTGAAGCTCCCATAAATAAAACGAGAGATTGGGGATCAATGCAAAAGCAAGAGGTTTATTAGTCCAGTGCACTGGGGTGGCCTACATCCAGAGGAGAGACAGCCCTGAGCCCTTCATCAATATAGTTTTTATACACTTAGTAACGGGTGGCTAGCAGTGATGGTGACCAGGCATGCAAGCATTGGTGAGTTTAGTTGACTTTAAATTGATTGGCTGCTGCTAACATGGGTTGACTCTCAGGACCTATGCCCTACATTCCAGGGCTGCCCAGATAAGGTTGAAGCACTCCTTCCTGGAGGGTACGGGACAGCAAAAGCCCTTAGTGGGACAGGGGAGCTATAAGACCCTCAGTGGGAGGGGGAAGCTGTAAGGAGGGTGTGGGACTGTAAAAGCCCTTAGGGTCCCTCACTTTGTAGTTTATTCACTGAGTTACCCAGGCCTAGAACTCAGTCTGTCACCTAGGCTGATTGTGAACTTGTGGTTACAGGCCTTCACCATCAGTTTAGCTTCCAACACCTGTCTTGGCACCAGTATTTCCCTCCTCTGCTCCTCTTAGGCTAGTTTAATCCTTGGAGGCCTTTGTGTATATGTATACAGAGATGTGCACACGAGAGCACAGGAGTCCAGAAGAGAGTAATGGATCTCCTATAATTAGACCACAGCAGAGGGTTCCGAGCCACCTGATGTGGGTGCTGGGAACTGAACTTCAACCCTCTGCAAGAGCAACAGTCACTCATAACAACTGCATAGTCTAACTCCTAGGTTTTGTTTTATAGTGTACTTTCAGTGAAGGACTTGTAAAAATAAATTTAAAAAAACAAACGTGAAAAATCCATAATTAATAAGAAATTACAGAAAAGCAACTTTGTGTGAGGAGAGATTTAGTTTGCTTATAACTAGTAACTTTCTGATGATAAAGATTATTAAATAACTTACACGGGATAACTAGGGAAACTATAAAAGAGTTTGGCTTTGCTTCTAAAGGTTACTTCTAGATTTGAGGGTAGCTTGTGCCTTTCCTGTGAGAAGACAGACAGTGAGTACTACTGAGCTCTTGCTGACTGTTGCACGTGTCTGTTGGTAGGTCTTTTGCTATTGCTTGGCTTAGGGGTGAGAGTGATGATGGTGTTCCATAAGTAGATCATAAGTAGAAGGCCTTCAGAACTGTCAGAAGAATGTTAATGATGGACGATGAGCAGTCATCTATGCAGCTTTGTCCACTGCCAGGTCTGAGAAGTTGGTCCTATAAAGGAATTTAAGTTATCCTGATAAACTAGCTCTTTAAAAGACAGTGGCATAGCCGAGTCTATTGCTCTGTACTGTTTGTGGCACTAGAATCTGCCCGTCAGTGCTACCAGAGTCGCTCTGGATGAACTGATGTCAGTATTTAAGTTGTCAATGACCTCCCTCGAAGACCAACTGTGTTGATCTGCTTGTCTGCTTGTGCCTGGCCCTAAAGGATTCAGAGACATTAGGAACTTCCAAAGAAACACTGTAAACCTGCTTTGTTTTGCATAGCAAAACCCTACTGAATTCAACACTGAATCACCAAACCACCACACCTTCTCTATGTCCTGACCAACAGGTACAGGTTTTCTAGAAAAGCCAAGTATGAGTTATTTTGGGTTCAGGGAGCTTGTTACTTAGGAAAGTTTCTCTGTGCCTTTCTTTCCCCCAACCCCCTCTTCCTCACAGATTATATAGACATATGTGATGGTTGATTGGCTCCTGCTTCAGCACAAGAATTCTCCTTCTGTGAGAGGATATTGTAGGGTCTCCGTGGAAACATTTCCAAGACACCAAGAAAAGTTAGGTGGCTCTGTTCCATGGAGTGGGGCTGCTCTCCAGAGACTGGGGATTTCTGTTAAATGTCTGCCAGCATGTCAGCTTCACAGCATTGCTGTGTTGGAATGTCACTAGGATGCCCCGCAGAACGAGCAACTATAGAACAGAAGTCTCCCTGTTTCCAGAGCCGTTGGTTCGGCTGGTAAATGGTAGTGGCAGGGTCAGCAGCAAAGGATTTGGAGCCTGTCCATGGAATTCTACATTTCTAGCCTTTGAACAAAGGCCCAGAGAGATGGAGTCCAGGATTTGCCAGGGAGTTGTTGCAAAAACTTTGAAAATTCAAATGTATACTAACTGTTGTTTATAGACTAAATAATGTTTAACATCTGTACACCATTACTTTAAAAATGGATGTTGACTTGGCTTGACTACTACTCTGGAGTTCTATTAGCAACTGTCACTGTGCTCACATTTCCTCTCATGCTTTCTTCTAGTTGCACTGCTGTCATTTGATTTGTCTTGCAGAGGTTTTGGTGCACTGAAGTTGCTAATGCTAGAGCAGGCTGGGAAGCATGGGTCTATCTAGTCCAGTCTCTTCTCTTGCATTGTAGGCTAGAAGTCTAAAATCTGTTATAGGATTATGAATACTCCCTTCTTCCTTCCTTCAAGTGTATCAGATACCTAGGAAACTCAGACTCCATATAAATTAGAAAAATTCACAACGGATGATTTTCCCTTTATAAATAAAGGTCACATAATAAAGAGGCACCAAGAAAGGGATTCACAGTTGCACAGTCTGGCCAGTGATGCCATCCCCAGTTGCTTTACAGAAGCTTGAGCATTCGTCCAGCTCAGCATCCACATTCCGGAGCCAGCCACCAGTTAAGCAGACAGCAGCCGAACAGGCCTGACAGGTGTTTGCCCCGTTATAATCCCCACTACTCAGATATTTGCACGCATACTCCACCAACACAGCCAAACAGTTTCTCCTGTTACTTGGAATAGAAGCTGCTGCACAAAAATGGAGTGCATTGGGTTGTCTGTGGGAGCCCAGGGCAGACATCAACATCTGTTGACCAAATGGTGGCAGTGCACAGATGCTTCCCCTGTTGACAGAGCCACAGAGTAACTGTTTGCTCACAGATGCACTCGTGACTCTGTCCATCCTGCTCGAACTCACACAGAACTCACTCCTGGGCAGCTGAGCAGCCACAATTTGCATTTGGGCATAGGTGATGGGTGCACACTTACTCAGAGAAATCCGTAGCAGCACCCTTTTTATCACAGCTGCGTCAAAACAAAATCCAGCTCAAAACTGAACCAAAGAGCCATGACAACTGCAGCCTGAGAAGCCAGAACCACCTTCTCTTGTTTGGTCGTGTTGCTGTGAAGCTGTGTATAAGGCCTTATGTATGGGAGCTATTGGATCATTGCATAGAGTGCACACTCTTCTTGATGAGATGGTTTTAGTTAAGTCCCTTATCGTCATAAGGCTTTATCTCAGAAGCATTCTTCTTTGATTCCCAGTGAAATGGAAAAGACTTGTGCCTCCACTGCCCTTAGAAATGTGTGCCGCCTGCTATGTTTGTGGAGGCAAAAAAATGAAACAAGCAAAAAAAGAAAAAAAAATTAAGGTTTTTTTTTTTTTAAGTTAGAAGCAGCCATAATCTTATACCTGTTTTGAAGTGATTAAAAATAATACAAAGGCAAGTGTACACACCGAGAGTCAGCTAAAAAGATGCACCCATTCAGAGAGGCCTGAGTTTATTAGAGCTGTCTCTCTCGTCATGCCATACTTCTATCAGAACAAAAGTCAAGAGAAAAATTCATCTGCCTGCAGACGGAGCTGGACACCTGAACCCCAGGTGGGTGTTTGTGTTTGGGTCTGTTTCTAGGTGGAATGAGCTCATGTTCTCTCCTACCACAGGATTGTGCAACACTCACGCGCACCTGTGTTTTGATCTTTGAAATCTGTCGTGGTAACATATCAAGCAACTTTAAATAGCTTCGTGGATGATCCAGATTGCATGTCTGCCAGAAACATCATCAGGCTTGGTTTTGGAGCTGGCTTGAGTCCCTCTGATACTAAACTTTTGTCGTCTTGAAAATATATCAGTTGTCAGATTTCAGGCCTTACCTGCATCTTCAGTCTCCAGAGATTAATGCGTGAGGTCCTCAGTTACGACTGAAGGAGAGTAGGGCACTCTACCTGGAGAGTAAAGTCAGCGACTTGAATTGCCTGCCATCTTTCTCTCATTGGACAAGCAATTTGGAGCATTATTTCCCCCCTTTGGACAAAATTTTCACGCTTTTAAGCAGGGATGTTTAAAATGCATACTAGAAAGATTGGTCTTAAGAATAATTTCACAAATTTCATTATTTAAAACATTTTGAAAGTCCACCTTGTAAAGTATCAAGATAGGACCTAGTGAGGACAAGGATGAAGAGGAGAGAAGGACTTGAACACATGGCTCCTTGTTTTCAGGGAGACTGACATTTGTGCATTTCTGTGTCCCTGTAAGTTGCAGATGCCTTAGCCCTTGTTTTCTGGGAGGAATACTGATGTTGTAAGTTTTCCCTAATGTAGACATTTTAGTTTAAAATTTTATGACAAGTTCAAAAGCCATTAAAATAGAATAGTATAATGAGTTTGGGATGCTTATCACCCCACTTCTTTGTTTTGTGTTCATTTTCTGTTGTGGTATGGGAATGGAACCTGGAGACTTAAGTGTACTAGGCAGACAAGCGCCTAGCCCCTGCGGTCAGTCTTCTGTCATTTATTCCCTAGGCCCAATCCACTATTACTTTGAGGCAAGTCTATAAGTATATAGTAAGAACTTTGGCTATACTGGGATATTTTAGAGTTTATAGCTGTCACATATATAGGGAATAAAAGGGAGATGTGAAGTATATTCTAAAGCAGAGATGAAAAAGAAGAGAAACACCATGAAGCAGACGGTACTGGGGAAAGGTCGTAGCCTGTCCCAACTCCAAAGTGTTTGATGCCGCATCGTGAGTCCCAAAGCCCTCAACAGAAATGTGAGAGGATAGTGTTCTGAGAGGTGCGTCACTTGCAGCTGTCTCTTTGAGCCTTGGTTGTTAAGTTTTTCTGTCATATAGACTACCCATTCTCTGAGGAGCATCTCCATAACTCAGTCTACATTCTGACTGAGGGAAAATGGGACTCTCCTTCCAGCCTATGGAGAATAGCCACGAGGCACAGCATCTTAAAGTACAGTTTCTGGCCCATGTGAACAATGAGCAAACTCTTGCATCAGTAAAGCACTCAATCCAGTGAGTGGGTTGCACAGTTGAGACCTGAAATGTGTCCCAAAGACCCTGTGACTTTATGTCTGGTTTTTAGCTTCACGTTATTGGGAGTTGGGACAACTTTTAAGACCTGACATTTAGTGGGAGGAAGTTAGATCATTGGGAACACATCCTTGATGGGTCCCAGATCCCTCTTCTCTCTTTCTCATTCCTAGTCACCCCTAGGTGGGCTTCTCCTCCACTTCACACTCCCTTCTTGGTGCACTGCTTGGCCCTAGGAGGAGGGAAAGAGCTGCAGGCCCTTTCCATTACAGCTCTTCTCCGGGGCCATTTAAGAACAGCAGTCTCGGCAGCTGACCGCCTGATCTTTTGTACTTTAATCACTTAGTATAAAATCCACCTGTCCACATTTGTCTGTCTGTCTGAACTCTCCTAAATTCTCTTAGCAATGGTCTCTGGCTTACAGAATTGAAGTGCTCCCATTCACAAAGTAGTCATTACTGTTCTTATAGTTCAGAGCCTTTGGGGTTATTTGTAAATAAGCTGTGCAACCACTTGCAATATAAAAGTATATATTATTTCCCTCCTAACTTGGGCATTATGTATGAATTCTGTAGGGTTGAACATTAGAGTTCTTTGATACTGGAAATAAAACACAAATCAGTCACCGATTTTTTCATGTGTTGAAGCTATAAAATCAGCCAGCCTGATATTGAAACATGGCCAATTTTGAACTACTTTTTAAACGGCCCTACTGATCTATTACTATGGCGCTCCTGTTTTCGTTTCCACAGAATACTACATCTACTGCTGCCCACGTTGCCTATAGTGGGTTTGTGTTAGGAGCTGTCCTTCAGTGCTGCCTGAGCCTGTCAGCTGTTAGCTTACCCTGTATCTCTTGTATCTCTGGCTTCTAATGTGGCTTGAAATTATTCTCTAATGGAGAAAGTGAGGACATGCTGAGGCTGATGTAATATAATAATGGAAATTGAAAACAGACTGGGTCCTAAATATCTTATATTCAAGTTGGGTATTTTAATCTTGGATGATGCAGGCTGAAATGCATGCCACTGAATGACCCACACTGAAGTTCCTGCCTTGTGTGTTTATTCCTGGTGCCTCTCACCCTGTGCAGCAGGAAAACTATTGCAAGATCTAATAAACATATTGAATATATGTTAAAAATATACTAAAAAGTGAATAGGGCCAGAATCCAATAATGGACCTGAAATCACTGGAAATGATTCTGGGGTAACAAAGGGTGGAATTTGGCCCATGTTTTATAAACAGATTCAATCAGATGCTAACAGCTATTTGTTAGAGTTATACATGCCAAAAACTGAAATGGAAAGTGGACAGAAGCCATTCTAGAAAGTCTCTAACCGCAGGCCCTGAGGCCCTTTGGGTTCTTTGTGTAGACACCCAGGAGCTTGCCTTTTCAGTGACTTCATCCTTGGTGCCTTGGGACATGAAAGCAAAGCTGTGCACATGGTTCTCTGACAGTCTTTAGTCCATGCTGCAGTTGAACACAACAGATACTTACGTAATGTGACTTCTTAATTTGCTTAATTGTAAGTTAGCGTTAACCATGGAGTAGAATTTTGGACAGTTTTGTTGGCTTAACTTTAGGAGTAACTTATTTTCAAAGGGAGTTATCTCTGTTTCTCCATTCCTGAAGCACCATGGAGTTACACACAAGTATTAACTGCAGTTTTTACTCTCAGATGATCTCACTTTAGTTGTCCAGGCAAGGCAGGGGCAAGAGAAAAGGTGCCTCAGCATGCACTCTGCAGTGTGGAGATGTGTGCAGGGGCGCAGTGGAATTGGAGCAAGCGGCACTGTTGCAGGCAATGAGAAGGCGAGGGAAGCCGCTGACCTGGGCTGGCGGTCATGAGAGGCTTTTGAAACAGAAAAGTGGAAGGTCGTAAGTAAATAGACTGGAAGGACAAGCCGGTGCCCTTCAGGCTGTGGGAAAGCAGAGCTTTTGTTAAGTATGACTTATGTACTTAAAAGATGAGGTGATGTAGCAGGGGCAAATTTGCAAAAGATACACAAAACCTATATCCAAGGAATTTTAAAAGAGAAATAACAACATAAACCACTAAATAAATAGGAATATATGTCATCTGTGGACCAGAAAGCTCAATAGTTCAGAACTTTATCTCAGCAGACTTGGGGGAGGTGACTAAATTCTTTCTCTGTCTCTCTGCCTGTGTGTGTCTGTCTGTCTCTGTCTGTGTGTGTGTGTGTGTGTCTCTGTCTCTCTGCCTGTGTATGTGTGTGTCTGTCTCTGTCTCTCTGCCCATGTGGGTGTATGTGTGTGTGTGTTTGTGTGTGTGTGTCTGTCTGTGTCTCTGTCTCTCTGCCTGTGTGTGTCTGTCTCTGTCTCTCTGCCCATGTGTGTGTGTGTGTGTGTGTATGTGTGTGTGTGTGTATGTGTGTATCTGTCTGTCTGTCTCTGTCTCTCTCTGTCTCTGTGTGTGTATGTCTGTCTCTGTCTTTGACTCTCTGCCTGTGTGTGTGTATCTGTCTGTCTCTGTCTCTCTGCCTGTGTGTGTGTATCTTTCTGTCTGTCTCTCTCTGTCTCTCTCTGTCTCTGTGTGTCTGTCTGTCTCTCTGTCTCTGTTTCTCTCTCTCTCTCTCTCTCTGTGTGTGTGTGTGTGTGTGTGTGTGTGCACCAAGATAACTCAATACTGAAGCAATAATCATTTCCACAAATAATGCTGGAACAACTAGATAATCATAACCAAAAAGTTATGCTTCATCCTTTATCTCTACCATATACAATTTAAACTAAGAGTGGATTATAATCCTAAACATGAGCTAAAATTTAAGGACATTGTCTGTTCATCCTGTTATAACAAACCACTCTAGATTGTACAATTTATAAAAAACAAAAATTTGTTTTTCATATCTGTGGAAAGATGGAATGTCCATGCTTAAAAACTCTAGCAGATTGAGTATCTGGTGAGGCCCAGCTTCCTGTGCAGTGTGACCTCACATGACAGAAGGAACCAGCTTGTTCTTTGTAGTCCTGGTCCCATGAGAACAGACCCCTCTTAATGGGACCACTTCGGAATCACATCCCCGTAGAGATTAGAATCTTGGAGTAAAAATTTGGGGAGCCACAAACATTCAGACTGTAGTAAATGTATAGGGAAAATAGGCAGGAGACTAGGAGACTAATCTTCGTGAAGTTAGTGAAGACTTATGAAGCATGATATGTAAAAAATATGGAATGTGAAAGAAAGATCAATAAGTTGTCTTCATCAAAGTAAAGGTATTTGCTATTCAAAGGCACCGTTAGAAAAACAAAGCAGTGAGCAAAGAGCCTGGAGAGAAGAAAGTTACACGGAGTACCAGCTGCCTGGCTCTTATCATCTGTCTGTCTGTCTGTCTGCCTGCCTGTCTGTCTGTCCGTCTACCTTAATTATATTTAAGTATTTGTTATTTAATTTATATGCTGTAAAGGTTCTTTCTATTTCCTGGATAAAAAGTTTTTGTCTGGGTAGGTGGACAGATGTGGGGGAGGAGAAAGAGATTGGGGGGGGAGATCATCATGGAAATAGAAATTAAAACCACAAAGAGATAACACTCCACATCCACTTGAATTGCTAAAATTAGAAAGGCTGAGAAAAACTAGTGTTGTGGATATGTAGCTAGAACTCTCACTTAAGAGTTGTGCTTCTATTTGGAGGACAAGAAACTTAAAAAGCTTGAAGCTCCTCCAGGGTTAAATGTGTGCCTGCCAATAGTTGTTCTCCTGGGAGAAATGGTAGCATATGTCCTCATAGAAATAAACTTTAGACGAGTGTTCATCACAGGCTTATTTACTTATTTTTGTTTGTTTGTTCTGGTTTTTTTTGAGACAGAGGTTCTCTGTGTAGCACTGGCTGTGCTTGAAGTCATAGAGATCTGCCTGCCTCTGCTTCCCCAGTTCTGAGCCACTGTGCCAGACCCCATCACAGGCTTATTTATAATAGCCAAAAGATAGAAACCACCCAAAAGACTATCAACAAGTGGCTAAACATATTGTAGAAAAGCCAAACAATAGATATGCCGCTCTGTAAAACTGAATGGTTTATTGATACAACCAAGTAGAAGAATCTCAGAATAACTGTGCTGACTAAAAGAAACTAGGAAAAAAAAATAGCTGCATGATTCCCTTTGTATAAACTTCTAGAGACTGCAAACTAAGCCCTGATGACAGAAAGCAGACCCTTGGTCGCCTGGGGATGGGGATAGTGAAGTTGTGGGAGGGACCGATGACAAAGAGCAGGAGGAAAATTCAGGGATGCTGAGTGTGTTCATTATCCTGATTGTGGTCTCCTGGATGTAAACATGTCAAAATTCATTAAAATTTTGTGTTTTGAAAATGTACAGTTTACATCAGTTGTTCCCCAATGCCGTTTAAAAAAAATGGAAAAACTGATTGTCTAAATGATCATTTCCATTTGCATAATGAAAACATTAAAAGAAATATTTCCAGTGAGGCCAGTGCCCTGTTGTGGGAGATCACACATTAGCAGGTAGAAAAGCCAGTGTAGCCAGCCCTGTGGTTCTTTGTCACTGGGACTCCAGTAGCTCTAGTTAACTCTTGTCAGTTGACGTTTGCATTTGTTTAGAGAAAATTGTTTTTAAGGAATATTTCTGGGTTTGTTCTCTATGAAGAGTGAAATGGGCACTTTACAAAATTAAATTTTGATTCAGTATTTTTTTACTTGAGATAGACCCTTTGAAGCCCATGATCCACAGATGGTGGGCAAGGTGATGGGTTTATTTGCTGTGCTATAGGACCCAAGCTCTGCCCCTGCCTGGCCTGAGACATCCAAGGGCTCTCACTTAGTGAGCATGTGACCTTGGCAGGCCATGAGCCACTGATCTTCAGTTGTACATAAACTAAGAGTAGTAGCTAAACATGGTGTTGCATACTTTCAATCCCAGCACTTGGAAGGTACAGGCAGGTAGATCTCTGTAAGCTCAAGGCCAGCCTGGTTCCACAGCAGAATTCCAGGCCAGCAAGGACGGCATGAGACTGATGGGAGAGGGGATGGGGAACGTGAGAATTACTCTCTGCCTCCAAGAATTGACATGAGTCACATGGCTACTCCATCAAAGCTGTAGGGTGGCCTGCAAATACAGGAGTTATTTCCATCTTCTTCCTCAGGGAGAACTCAGAATCTGCTCATCCATTGTTTGAGAAAAGTCCAAGATGCATAATCTTTGTCATTTACAAGAAGAAAATAAAGCAGTGTTGTGATGTAACCTCTGTGTAGAAACAGATGACATCACTAAAACCAGACACTCTGCCCTGCTCCTTCAGAAGCAGTTTCCTCCTCTTGCCTCTTCTCTTCCCTCCTTTGCTTCCTCATTTCGCTTCCTTCGTTCCATCAACAGATATTGCTAAGCACCCGCCAGGTGTCAGGGCCTTTAAGGCAAGAGAAATAAAGGAGGAAGTCAGATGAGTCACTGCCACTGAGAAGCTGACATCCCGGAGTCACAGGTGCTCCAGGAGGATCTTGCAGAGGGGTATTGGAACACCTGTGAGGACCTATGACCCAGATTTGAGGCATCAGAGAAAAGAGAGCCGGAAGAGACTTAAGGGCTAGCCTCAGGAAGAACTGTGGTGAGCATTCCTGTGAGAGAGTCACTAGGGACAGATGCTGCTAGAGCCCTTGAGCTTAGGTGAGAGCAGCCAGGAGCCATGTGGAGTTTAAGCAAAAGGCCATAACATTCATAACATTAACATACCAAGTCTTGAGCTTGCAGCTCCCAGAGCTTGGAAAAGGTTCATAGTGCTCCTCTGGATTAAGATGTCTGTTGACCTCTCTCTAGACTTTCCAAGACTTTCTTGGATAGAACTTAGTTTATGTTGACCCAACTGACTTGTTTATAGTGCTTTTGACCAAGAACACTGTAACCTCAACAAATAGACAGAACCATTACTGTCCTGGTCAGAAACTAATTCCCAGTATTCCCCTCGAAATGAGTTGCTTTAAAGGGGTTCCTATGCATGAGAGGAGCTGAGCTCTGACTAAGAGGACCAGCACAGCTCAAATACACAGGAATTCAAAGGCAGCAATCTGTTTTCCTTCTTCCTGTTTTGTTCTTAGACAGGGTCTCACTGTGTTGTCTAGACTGGCCCTGGGTCTGTGGGCTCAAGCAAGGTCTGCACCACTGAGCTTTACCTCAGCCTCTTGATGTTGTTTCAATGTAGGATAATCCATTTCTGTTTCCCTTTCCCAATTGCTATGTTGGCATTTAAAGGTAAATAAATAAAAACTTTGGAAAAGGCGTGTTAACTTTTCTAGGCCACAGGAATACTGTTAAGAATGTGTCTGTGGTTTCTGCGTGTGTTGGCTTTTCCATTGTCTTCTGTTCTACAGCTTTCTGTGTTTTTAGACAGGGTCCATTATTATACTTTGCAGATTCCTTCATATAAATACTAAAACAGAAAATGTTTATAGAGTTTTCCTAGTAATCAGGATAACTTGTTTATATCTCTGTTCAGATTTCAGGGTTTTTTAAATCCTATAACTTGAGAATTCTAAGGAGTCAAGGCTGTGGATGTCTGGAACAAACTCATACTTTAGCAGCTAAGAATAATTTTTATCTTTGGATAGTAGGGTGGAGAGGGGAGTGGGTGTTGTCCATCAAGAAGGCCAGGCTCATTGGATGCACCAGAGTGTGTGTTGAACAATATCAGTATCTAATCTGGTATGTGTGTATGTGTGTAGATACTGTGAATAAATATCTTTACAGTTCAGATATAGACAGCCTAGCTCTGTTAAAAAAAACAAACAAAAAAAGCTGTCATTGCATGTAGTCTCAACCTATTTGATACAAACTATCAGTCAAACACCAAAGAAATACAGCACAGAATTTTCAAAAAATAATGAAAGTTCAAGTGTGCCTAATAACCAGAACAGCCTTGGGCAAGTCAAATGCACTCATAAAATACTCATTAGTTCAAGGAAGCAGAGAAAAAAATATCTCATATAGTCCTGCAGAGACACTTGATGTCGTAGTTAGTGCCAGCAGGCTAGGTGCTGTTATGCTGTGAGCTGCCCCATTTCACCAGACAGCACCACTTTCTACCATGTAAACACTGTTGGCCTCTCAAAGCAATGTATCAGTCCAGACTTCAGGACTTCTTCTCAAAATCAGTATAATGTATTTCTTTTAGGATATGGAACAAGGAACTCCCTACTCTGCCATTAGCATGACCTATCTTTGAACATTTTGTTGGCCCTTTTATAATGTCATCGTCTCCAAGTCAGTAAGATACCAGTTTGCCACAGAAATCAAGTGACAGGAGGATAGGAGACTGTGTTTGTACTTCTGAGAACCAGCATCATGTATAAAGAGAAGGTATTGTTGGGGTCACACTGACACTTGGTTCAAACCATAGCTTCAGTGGTTTTAAGTCCTGGACCCACACAGCTTATGAGATATAACACACTTAGTTCATAGAAATAAGGTTAGTATATGAGAACGTACAAAACAGAGGACTTGGTGCTCTGAAAATCCTCAGAAATCCTAGTTTCTCTCTTTAAAGTACCCAAAACCACCTCTCAGACAGGCATAGGCATGGCAGAGTGGCTCTCAGTGGCCCCTCTCCAGTTGTCTCAGATAGTATGCCTGCAATCCTAGATGAGAGCCAGTCAGGGTAAAGGGGTTTAAGTAGATAGATCACTGGGGAACTTCCTGAGCTCTGTTCTAACTGGTTTCTCCCAGAATTTAAGATTAAACAACTTTCATACCAAACCCATTAGGAATAAGATAAAAGTTAAAATGGAAAACAAAAATGACATACATAAATAGACCCAAAGAGCAGGCTGTCAGTAGAGGTGGCTTTCAGGAATCCCAAAGCCACCTATCTGACCGAATGGCCTTCAACTAAAGTAAAGATAGCTTTGGATATAGGGGCCTGGAGCCAATGCAAGGTTTGATCCAAAGCAGGGGCTGCAAAAAGAGATTTCCATATTCAGTTGCCACTGTTGTGCTTTCTCCAGAAGGGCAGTTTAGGAAGCAGTCTGCAGGACAAAGGGGAGGTGTTGTGCTTTCTCCAGAAGGGCAGTTTAGGAAGCAGTCTGCAGGACAAAGGGGAGGTCAAGAAACACAGGGATGCTTGCCATGATGGTGTTGAATAGGAAGCAATGGTTGGGGGTTTTTTGTTCGTTTTTGTTTGGTTTGGTTGTTGGATGTTTTTTTTTTTAAGAGTTTAGAACCACAGGCAGCTCTCAAGCAAGCCTGAATTTACTCTCTTAGAGTGGTCTGAAAACCTTCAGCCAAAGTATTTCCTTTAACATAGCTTTGGGTTATTAGTAGAGATAAATGCCTTTTGGCTCCATATGCAAATACCTCCCACTTCCTCCCATTCCTGTCTTTGGCCCCATGACTAGTAACAGAGAAGCCTGAGACATGGGGTTGCTGAACTTCAAATGTTAAAGTGTATAATTGATTAATGTATTTTTAAAAATAGCAGTCTACCTCACCTTACTAGGTGAACAGAGCCCTACATAGTATAAAAAGCTTTGGGCTTAACTTATAGTAGATAAGAAGGAAGAAAATAATCAAATTATAATCAACCGAAGTAGACCAGTAGAGGGTCTAGAGCAGTGGTCCTCAGCCTTCCTGATGCTGTGACCCTTTAATACTTTTTCTCATGCTGTGGTGACCTCAACCATAAAATTATTTTTGTTGCTATTTTATAGCTGTAATGTTGTTAAGAGTTGTTATATAGGTATCTGATATGTAGGATATCTGATATGCAAGCCCTACAAAAGGGTCATTCAACTTCCAAAGGTTCAAATTCCTTAGGCTGAGAACCCCAGGTATAGACAGAGTGTAGGGTTTGATTGCAGTGACTTGGGACAGATAGACAGAACATTTTGACCCAGACAGAAACCACCAGAGCTAGCAGAAGAAGAGGCAGACAGCTGTCCTTTGAGGTCCTCACATCTTATTCACCTGTAATTATTAAAATGTAAGACTTAACGTTTGTTAATTTGCATTTGTGTTCCTGTTACCATGGTTCTTTCCCAGCATCCTTGAAGTGTTTTGTTTATGCATGCCTTTGATCTGTTCTAATAATTCAGTGCTAATCCCACTGCTGGTTCAGCATTAAGGGCAAACAATTGATTTTTAGAAGCACTGCCAGTTAGTGAGAGCCCAGAAGCAAGGTGGCATGTGCTGCATTGCAGGAGCTGACTTCTTGGCTGCCACATCCTTCCCTGTCTCATTATAAGCTTGGAGCGAGTTGCCTGTTTTATGTGCATATTCTTGGCTAGGCTGGCACAGGTAAATGCCACCCAGCTCTTCCTGTTCTCAGTCTGTATTTGCTGTTCAGGCAGCTGTGGGTTTTTCTGGCAGATGATAGTCCTTGTTTCTAAACTTTTAAAATGTGCAAGCGAATTTATTCATGACTATACACTCATAGAATTATGTGTGGTGGACAATAAGTCCTTGAAAGTAGTTTTGAATGCATGTGTGCTTTGTGTAGAGCAGCAGTTCTTAGACAATGGGTCATGACCCCTGTGGGAGTCAACTGACCTTTCATGGAGGTCACCTAAGACCATTGGAAAACACAGATATTTACATTACAGTTCATAACAGTAGCAACATTTTAGTTATGGAGTAGCAGCAAAAATAGTTGTATGATTAGAGGTCACCAAAACATGAGCAATGGTGTCAAAGGGTCACAGCATTGGGAAGGTGAAAACTGCTGCTGTGGAACAGCCCAGACAGTAGAACTGTTACTGAAGCTTAGACTGGGCTGTAAGCTTGGTCAGCTGTGAGAGTCTTGAGCTGAAGTTGAACGTGGGATGATGGCCCACTCATTGTCAAGAAAGAAGATGAGGAATTAAAAACAGGCCCATTAGCTGGGACAGGGACCACAGGTTGGATTCTGGAAAGTTAGTGAGCAAATTACTGGGAGGTTCAAGAAGCTGTAGACTGCTGTTTTCATAATTTGGAAAGCACTGTAGCAGATGTGCAACAAAATACCCTGGATCATACGACCTGTTCCTTGTCTAGGACTGTCACAAGGACAGCCTGGGCAGACCTGGTCAATTTCTAACACCCTGCAGTTCTGTAAAGTAACTATTAGGAGCCCCTGCTCATGCTACATGTGCTTAAGTGAACTGTTAACTACAGTTAGCATGTGCATCTTCGTAACCAGATGTGTGAAATGCGCCTTAAGAAAATGTAATCCACATTTCATTCTTCTTTTCCTTAACACTGCTTTTCTAGATGGTCTTTCCTATTTCTTGGCCTCCTGAGTCTAGGTATCTCTAGAACCTTTTAATAATAATAATAATAATAATAATAATAATAATAATAATAATAATAAATAGATTAAAAGGGTTAATGGTTAGAGAAGCCGGTGAAATATCACAGGTCATGCTAGACCTTTTCTACACCCTTTTTTTAAAAAGTAGCCAGCCATTTGAGAGGAAAGGCAAGATCAGGAGCTCTTCACTGTACCTCCCGAGAACGTAAGAGGCAGCCTGGGAGTTGGCTGGAACAATTAATCAGCTTCGTCATCTACAAATAATAGTTTAAATAACTTCCTCTTCTTACTCACTTGACTGAAACAGCCAATCACATTCAAACAGTAGATATCATCAGTCTTTCCAAAAATAGACTTGCTTCAATGTTTGTCTTTTGTTATCTAGAACTAACTCTAGGCTGTTTACAAGATTAGCAGGCTTTTGTGGGGGGCAGGGATTATTTTGTTTTGTTACAAGTCAGAGTGAGTGGGGGATAGATTTCAATAATAACAAAGTAGCCATGTTCTCTGTTCCATTAAAAAGACAGTTATGATATTTCATTATTTTTACAGTGCATTTTTTAAAAGGATTTAATAGTGATCAAAAAAACTAATATGCAGCGTGCTAGTGGAAATGACTTGATATATTTGGAAGGTGAATAATAATTTTATATTCCTTGATTTTCATGATGATGGTTTGTATGCAGATGACCATATCATCCTGTGTCTGAGCCTTGCACACATTTTCTTATGTTTGATGTATCAGTGACATGGCAAGCAGGATGCTATTTGGGAGGACTGGGGCTGGCCCACTGTGTCTTGGTTCAGGAAGCCTTTTGTTTATGGGTTTGGTTATTAAGGAGAAACCACTGACTTTTGTTTAACAGCTTTTCTGTTGTGTTTGGGCAGCAGAGAGGATTCATATAAAGAGAAAGAAAACAATCAAAAAGAAGTTTGGCCAAATTTGTAATATGTGACTCAATTGGGAAGTTCATCTCCATTTTGTAACCTCAGCTAAACCAACACAGCTTCTCTCTAGAGACTTAATAAGTCTTGAGTGAGATTCACAGAGGCAATAGCAGAAAACCACAATACACCAGCAAAGACAGGTTGCAAAATGAAGATGAAGTATCTGGCAAGACAGGGAGGATTCAGAGAGGCCTGACCATAGGCTGGAGATGCAGCCTGCAGAGGGAAAGACACAAGTCCTGACAAGGCACAGGTGTGGGCTTCCTCCATTTGCAGAGTCTTGTAGGGTGAGCCGATGGCTTGGCTTGGGGTATTCTTTGCCAGATGACATTAGAAGATCTTAGAACTGGGGTGTTTGGTGGTCTCTGAAGTAATGTGGCTCGTTTGCTTCACACCTCCACTTTGATGGGCTGGAAAAGCTCTTCTGAGTCAGAGACTGACATCAGTCCTAGAGAAGATGAGAAAGTATGAATAACTAAATTTCTGTAGAATGAAATTTGTGACCAGGGATACCTACTGTCCTCCTAATCATAGATGACTTTTGCTGGCTTCTATCAGTGTCCTCAGCTTTGAGCCTCCCTCTCCCCTCCCTAGTCTATCCTTTCTCCGCATTCAGTGTGACTTGCTCTCAGAGGTTCCCTTCAAGGACCACTTACACTCTTAAACTGTTGACTAAGAAGTTTCCCTGAAAACAAAAATATACTTTACTTCCAGCATCTAGTGGCTTCAAAGAACACTGGGTAAATGCATTTTCTAATACTGAATAGTGTTGCTTTAGTTAATGTGACTTACTCGAGAGTTTTTGTTAATACAGGATGTAGGGAGCAGATGAAATGATTTAACCTGTCAGTAATGTGTCTTTAAATGAGAAAAGGTTTTTTAAAAACTATAAATATAGAAAACCAGAATTCTCATAATTTTTGCTTGGAATTTAGCCCATTCACCTACCCCCACCCAAACCCGTTCCCCCACAAAGAGAAGAAAAATATGAGAGAAAGGAAAACAAAGATCACCAGTGGCACATCCCAGTTTCATGCCCTGGGCTCTTAGTCCCTGAAAAGACTCCTCCCAGTTGCTTAGGACAAAGCATCAGCATGAATCTTGTTCCTGAACATCACCTGCACCATTAAACGCCCCCGAAGAAAGAGCAGTCTCCATTGATGAATCATTTGGGAGTCACCTTGTGTTGTGTGTTATAGTAATCATGTGCTAAAATAGTATCTAGTGACTCAAGTGATGGGCTGTCCTTTGCCCTTTGTTGTGAATGTGAATTTAATGTGACTCCTTATATGTCTCTGCAGGCATGTTTTACCAGGGATGCCTTATATTTTAGAATCTATATTTTTGCATTTCAAAGCATGTATTATGTTAGATGTGGTGATACACACGTGTAACGGCAGCCCTCAGGTGGAAATGGAAATATTATGAGTTCAAGACCAGCCTAGAGTATAATGTGAGACCGTGTCCAACCCTCCACAGGCAAGCAAAGTAGAAACTTAGCAATGAACTGATTCTATAAGAAAAGGACTCACTCCTACCACTGCTGAGGTTTTTCCTTTCTTTTTGGTTTTGTTTTCCTTTGCGTGTGTGAAGACAGCTGCCTGCCACTCTAAATGTGTGGAAGTCAGAGGGCAGCCTCAGGTGTTCTCATCTTCCATCTTGTCTGAGACAGTGTCTCTTGTGGTTTCCCATTGCTGGGATGACAGACGTGCACAACTGTAGCTACTTCATGCAGCTGGTGCTCTACCCGCTGAGCCATCTCCCAAGCCAAGAGAGCTTTGGTCTTCTCTCTCCTGGCATTTAAAAGAGTCAATTCAGGTCACTGTAATCCCATAGCCTGTTTTATTCTATTTATCTATACACGTCAATTGGGAGAGTTTTTATTTTTTTAATAATGTAATAGATACATATGAATGAATTCCTGCAAATTATTTCTACATTTTGTGTGAATGTAGGTCAAGGGTCAAATCTGTGATTCTGGTTACTTGGCAATATATTAACTTCACTGCTGTCTGCCCCTTTCCCTGCTTACCATTCTTACTTCTTCCATCTCCAGTCCGTTCTAAATCCCAGTCATAGCATCTTGGGTTATTCATTATCTGCCCTAAAAAGTAAAGAGTTACTCTGTTTTGTTTTGTTTAATCTCTTGGGGGGGTAGGAATCTTGCTTGTATATCCATTTGGCTTTATACTGTAAGAGTTTCTTTTCACAGTGAGGTTGTTGACCCTGACATGAGGTTACACATCTGGGGCCTGCTGCCTTTTTCCTTTCATTCCTTTGGTACTGTGCAGCCAAGTGTCTCAGCTCATGTGGTGAGCAACTGTAGCACTGCCCTTCCGGAAAGGGCATGCCAGTTTAGAGGCTCACCAGCCCTGATTGAGAGTGCTCATCCCCCCACATCTTTGTCAACAGTGTGGGAGTGCAGTTTGGCCCATCTTTATGATTTTGCATTAATTCGTATTTCTCTGGTTATTGGTAAGTTGTTCATCATTTTATTTTACCTAATTAAGCCTTTCTTTTTGCAGAGTATCTGGTCCTGTCTTCTCAGTTTTACACTCCTCTCTTGACCTGATCACTGGGACATCTTACACATGCTGTGCTGCCTCCTGTTTAAGTCTTTGCTGTTGCAACCTGACTGTCCATTCTGTTTGTCCTGTCCATCTGTAAGCAGAAGTCATTATCATTTTACTTAATTTTGTTTAGATTTCTGAAAAAAATACAATTTTGGATTTGCCTTGAGCTAGGAACTGACAGTAGAAGTTATAAAAATAAAACCCTTAGGCCAGGACTGAGCAGTTCCCAGCCTGATCTCTGAAACAGGAAGAAGGCTAATGCATCCCTTGAGAACTTTTAGGGGAAGCCTCATGATGGGACTTTGAGGTCTGTACGGGGTTCTCGGCATTCACAGACACTGCTGACTCTAGGGACTACCTTTGTCTAAAAAAAGTCATACTTAGAACAGGATGCTCTAATAAGTACAGACAAACTAGTAATTAAATCTTTACTCATCCTTTTTTGGGGGAGAGTGGGGAGCAATTCTGGTCCTTGACCATAGAACCTTATATATTGAGCTACAACCCCAACACTTTTCTTTTATTTTGGTTTTTTAGTTTCTTGGGGTTTGTTTGTTTGTTTTGTATTTTAGATACAGTCTCATGGGTTGGCCTCGAACTTGTGATTCTTCTGTCTCAGCCTCCTGAGTAGCTGGGAATTAATGGTACGCACCACCATGCCTATAGTTTTTAAAGGTAAACATCTTATTAGTACAGCAATAGTAGTGACTATTTTTGTTATTGCAGCAAACCTTTACTAAACTCAGGTGTGTTACTCTAAGAGTTGTACAGACACTGTCTTACATAGTTGTGTTTTCAGCCTGGTGAGGAGTCTTGACAGTCCCCAGACACTGTGTATTCCTCATCCTAAGACTACAGAGCACTTTCCTGCCAGCCCCTGGAGTTGCCTGGGTCAGATATGTAGCTGGTTAAGCAATGCTCCAAGAGTAGAGTCAGCTGCTGCTTTCATGTTGCTTGTACTGGATTCTTTTCTTTAGTGACACTGGATCAATTGCTTTACCATTGATGACAGCCTCCAGGATGCCATTTTTGCACCATGAGCTTTTGCTGTACTAGGACACCAGTGTGAAGAGGTGGAGGGATTTATCACCTCAACAGCACCTAACCTAACCTAAGAAGGTCTTAAGATTACTCCTAATTTACAGATGAAGAAGGAACAGAGATTAACTTGGTTCCCCTAATGAAAACCCACCATCTTATATTCTTCCTATAGGGAAAAACAAACAAAAAATATATTCTTAAATTTAATATGAGTTAGGTTCCATTCCCTTTATAAACTATAAACTGAAGTTAAGTAAGATGGCACTGAAGAATTATTGTCCAGTATACATGCTGCATGCTCTATACATCAGCCACTCTTGCTTGGGGTCCATATGTGAATCATACAAACATCTGAGTCGAGTTATTGATAAAGTTGCCAGTTATAGCTGAGAAGGTATATCATACCCTTAGAAAGTCGGGATGCCACCCTGTGAATATCAGCAGGAAGTAAAAAGCCAGGAGACCCTTAGCAGGGTGACTACACCTTCAAGAATGTGGACTGATACTCTAGCAGGGAGACAAACTCAGTTCCAGGCTGTGGGAACCTTTGGAAATGGAGGGTGGCCATATCATTTTCTGAGACTCTGAGGTCAGGGATGACAGTGGGTGTGACCCTGACTGCTGTGGTGAGCACTGCTGGAGCCCACCGGTATCCCACCTACTCAGCTCTGCTTCCTGCCTAGCCATGTGCCCTTGGAATATTTTTGAGTCTAGATGAAGGGGTATCTTTTGGACATCTTGCTTTCAGAGGTGCCATTAGTTTCTAACCCATGCCTGAACACACGCACGCACATACTCACTCACAAGGCAGTGCTGGGTTTTTCATTCCACTCTTGCCCAACTCAAACCCTGTGTGAGTCTGCCATTGTTCTTTATTCTTGCACTGCCGTTTGACACTGCTCTTGCAACACCACCCCTTGATACCACTTACAGCTGTTACCACAACCACCCCCACTACTGCCACACTAGGAAGGAGAGGGAAAGGATAGCAGCTGAAGTTCCTTGAGTACTCGCGTGTCCCAGGCTCTGGCTTCTGTGACTTACACGTGGACCTCCTTTCTGTTCACATTGCTCCTGGCAAGAGGTTTGCTGTGACTGCTTGCTGAGTGGTCTGAGGACTTAACCCTGTATCAGTGTCTTCCCTGAGCACTCACGGGTGAGATGGCTCAGAAAATAAAACTGACTCATTGCTAAAATGTCCAATAAAGGACGAATAACAGAAATGCCTAATCAGTGTGCTTAAACAAGGATTCCCTTTAGTGTCACACCATGCTGTGATAGCTACTCAGTAAGTTTGATGCATGAAGATCCTCAGAAAGAAAACTAAAGCATGGGGATGTGTATAAAAGATGGGAGATTTTTGTGAAACTTCTAATTATCTCCAAGAGATTTAAGTTTGGTGGCATAGACTGTGAACCAGGCCAAACTGCTGTGTCTGTTCTTTAGCACGAAAACGTCTTGCCTACTGCTAACTACTGGTATTGTCTCTGATTCAAGACACTGGTTCTGCTGAGTTTGGTTTTGTTATGTTTTCTCTCGTCACAAATGGAAGGAAGGAAGGAAATGTGTTTTCCCTGAATATATCATTCCAGGTAGAGTCTAAGAGAAGAGGGAGTGTGTAGGCATATGGTCAGGGGCCCAAGGCTGCCCAGTGAGCCAGCGTCGAGTAGCAGCTTGTAACCCAGCACACACAGCCACTACCTTCAATGGCCTGGTGGCAGGCTGTGCGCCTCTTCGTCCTGGTGCACACTTGGTGCCTGGCTTTGGAGCGCCTGGAGGCCGGGCAGGTGCCTCTGTTCCAGCTCTGCCTTTACAGGTGCTGGGTCTCAGAGTAGCCAACTTGGGTCCAAGGGGCCTTTAAAAATACTGTGTTTGGATATACTCGGCCATCTCAGTTGTCCACAACAGTCTGCTCCTGCAGTTCAGAGCTCCATTAGGGGCTAAAGTCTGGTAAGGTGGATGTCTGTCCCCATAGCAGGAAGTCAACAGTCAGTGCTGCTCCCATCTCCTGATCATTCCTTCCAGTTGGGGTGGGGCCTGGTGATGATCGCTGTGTTTACCTCTGAGGTAATGCTGTTTTCTGTAGTGTCAGTGTTAGGTGGAGAACGGCTGACTACCAATAGTGATCTGCTAGGGTTGATGGCCTACAAGCTGGAGGTGGGAACCCTGCCAGTAACAGAGACTTTGGACTTCATTCAGCCTGATGTTTAGAATCTCTCTAGAAGGTGCAGCCTGGGGACAAAGAGCCTGGGGATTGCAATCATTTTTTAAGTTTCTAGATGCTGAATTAGAAGTATTACCCACTAAGAGGAGAGATGGCCAGGGCAGACATGGGGCAAGTGTTGGGTCTGTACTGCGGTTGCATGGTTTTATTCATTCATCCCATGTGTCATGTCACACACTTGATCAGCCACATAGCACTCTGAACACAGCTCTCCTGAACACGGTTTCATAGGCATCTGGCTGCTAGTAGGGTGTCTTGACACTGGGAAGCACTGATTTTTAGAATCAAGTCCAATCCTGGGAGCTGAAATCATTTTACCTGCAGTGGAGATTATAAGAGAGAGTCTGTTTCCTACTATTTTTTAGATAAAATTACTTAGCAAAATAATCTCAAACTATACAGCCATATATGTGCTTGTATGTGCTTGTGTGTGTGTATGTGGATGGATGATAGGTAGATAGATAGATAGATGGATGGATGGATGGATGGATGGATGGATGGATGGATGGATGGATGGATGGATGGATGGATGATAGAGCGGGCAGAGGTCTTAAAGCAAAGGCCACAAACACCCGGGGATAATCGAACCCTCACTGTAGTATCTAAAAGACAAACTCTATAAATGTGGCAACCCTGGGCTCACAGGCAATGTGGCTTTCTGTAAGTCCTTCCAGCTCTTCAATATTTAACTTGTTGAACAAGAGACTTCCTGGGCCCCTGCCATCTCAGTACTTCTGCACCTTCTACTAACTAGATGTATAATATCTGTTATGAGCCCAGCCCTGTAGTGAACTGCAGAGATAGAACAAGTTTCTGTTCCTGAGCTGGTACAGTCTAGGGAGAAAGGACGCTGTAATGTAATAAACAGCAGCAGTTGGAAGTGCTGTGTGTGACTGTGGAGCCCAGTGCACTCAAAGAACAGGAATAACGCTGGTAACCTTCTAGTATGCTGGGGATGGGGGTTCCTGCCAAGATATGACTATGGCTGAGCTAGGCAGTTAAACAAGACACTAGAAATTACCTTTCTAAAATTACATTTTATCTAGTGATAATCTTTACTTTGGCTTTTAAAAAACTTTAATTCCTTTTTTGAGAGTATTCAATTCCAATCTCCCCATCTTCCCAGTTCTTCCCAGATCCACAGCTTTTCTTACCCACTTAATTCTATGTCCTTTTTATTATTTTTCCTTTTAAAACACTTCAGGACCATCTTGTGCTGCCCAGATATTCTTGGGTTGCTCTGCCACTCTAATGGTTGATTGACTCGGGGTCTATACTCCTAAAGAAAACTAACCCCCCACACCCCTGCGACTAAGAGGTGGGAGTGGCTCCTCAGCCAGGGGTGGAATTATTTGCTCAGTTCCCCTTTCCATGCTGGGATTTGGGCTGGCTCAGTCTGGCTCAGGCTGGCACAGGCTGGCTCAGGCTGGCTCAGGTCTTGTGCATGCTGTTGTAACAACTGTGAGTTAAGATGGGCATTTGCCCTGTGTGTCTGTAGACAATGTCTCCTTGTAGTCGTCTACCATCTCTGGCTCTCACACTCTTTCCACTCCCTCTTCTATAATGATGCTCAAGCCTTGAGAGAGAGAGGGTGAGGTATATGTTTTCTTTAGGACTGAGCATTCGGAAGCCTCTTCTTGTCCATGTCAGGGCCGGTAGTGGATCTCTGCATTAGTCACCGTCTACTGGAGAGAGCACCTTCTCAGATGAGGGCTGAGAGGTACACTTACCTATGGGTAATGTTAAGTCAGATCATTAGGACTTGGTTTAGTATTTCATCCATTTAGCTGAATAGTAGTGGATCATCAAATGTGCAACCAGGATTAGAGTAGGGAGAAGAGGGTGGATCTGGGAGGAGTCAGGGGAATAGGAATTAAATTTGTAAAAATATGCTGTATGCAATTCTCAGAAAATCAAGAAAGTACTGTAAAAATCATTACTAATTACTAAAGAAGATTTTAGGGCCTGCCAAGTGGCAGTGGCACTGGCAAGAGACAGGAAACTGAAGAAAAGAGAAAGACGCCAAAAGCACAGTCTTCTGCTTTCAGAAAGACTGATGAAATGCAGCAGGGGAGAAAAGCAGGACAGCTAAGCTCCTCCCACAGCTGTGGCCTGGAAGTGCCTGGATTAGGTGTTCTACCGGGCAGAAGTACAACAAAGCTTAATCTCATAGGAGTGACTCTCCAAGAGGTGTGGGAAGGGTCAGGGGTGCTTCCCTGGTGTGATTTGTTAAAGCACAACAAAAATGAAGCATTTGAAACCAAGGAGCTGGGGAGAGGCTCAGCACACAAGCATGAGGACCTGCGTTCGGATCTCCAGCCTTCATGGAAGAAGAGAGTGCAGTAGTGTGTGGCTTTAATCCAGCACTGGGAAATAGACAAGCAGATGGCCACACTTGCTGGCTAGTAGCTGGTCTGTCTAAAACAGTGAGCGCCAGCCACAGAGAGTCCCTGCCTCAAAACACAAGGCAGAAAGCAACCGAGAAAGACACCTCATGTCAACCTTGGTCTCCACACAGGTGTGATCACACATTCATGTGCACCCACACACATGCTCATTCACCCACATAAACAATGTGCACATATGTATGTCACACCTACATACAAAAAAGAAAATGTGAGAGGTTGGAGGGGTGGATCTGCAGTTCAGAGCATTTGCTGATCTTCCAGAGGACACAAGTCTGGAGGCACTGGGCAGCTCAACAACTGCCTGTAACTCTAGCTTTAGGAGATCAGATGCACACACACACACACACACACACACACACACACACACACACACAAATACAAACACAAACACAAACAGGAATAAATCTTCTTTTAAAACTGATGCTGGACTGTATAGTTACCTCTCTGTTGCTTAGGCAAATGACAGTGGTAATGACAATTCAAGTATCAAGTAAATATGATTTCAAAATGTAATCTGTTATCACTTGTCCCCCCAGGTCTTACATGTACTGTTTCGAATCAACATTAATAGTATGTTCTGTAAGCAAATAGTAGCCAAAATCTTTATAGAGAAGACACAAAATTCCATCTCGGTTTCATGTTGCCCACCAGAAAGGTCATCATTGGGTAGGTTTGGAAACTCCAAGAACTCACCATTGTCTGCATTCAGTTGAGTCTGAAAAGTAACTTTCAAGTAAGGAAGTTTTCAGGTGTACAGAAAGCACAGCAGAAATGATTCCAGAGTTTGCCCAGGTGACCCAGATTTGCTCACACTCACCATATATCTTTTCTTCCTGCTTTCCTTTCTTTCCCTCCCCTCCAATTCTCCTTCCTTTTCTTTGTTTTTTCTTGGGGGGGAGGGGTGCACTGTGATATTAAATCCAATCACAAGTGTTGCTATTTCACTTTAAATGTCTTCATATGAATCTTTAAAAAGTAAAGAATGTGTGTGTGTGTGTGTGTGTGTGTGTGTGTATAGCAAATACAAGCCTAAACTGGCAAGTTCCAAGCTATCATGGACTTTGAGTGAGAGTCGTCCTCTCTCTTACATGCATGCACACACATAAACACACCATCACCCATGTCACAGTTACCTGGGTGTTCAAGCTAGCATTTATTCTGTGGCATGTGCTTGTTTCCTCCATAGGTCTCTTAATGATCATCTGTTTTTCCCTATAAAATTAACCTAATGAAGAAACCAGGCCAGTGCTCTTGTAGAATGCCCCTTATTCTGGAGTATCTGTGTAGTACTGAACGTATTAATGCCTCTGTCTTCTGGTATTTCTTCCAAAGTGGCATAGGCTGGGGGTTTCTAAGCTTTTTATTTGCACACAATAGTTGTACATAAAATAATTGGTCTGCTTTCTACCTGCCTGCTGTGCTCCAGTTTGTGTCAAAGTGACAAAAAAATAGGTAACACAGTACCTTAGGATAATGTTCCTAGGCCAGAAATGTCCTTGATTTGATTGAGGTGGCAGGCACTTGAACCCAAAGTCGTCCCAGTAGCAGCAATAGCAGTAGAGACACGAATCACTACAAAACTGTGACGGTGTCCAGAATTTCTTAATAGATTCTGCACTGAATTCATTTTTATTTAATTGCTTTTATGAAAGAATTTAGTTCTTTCACTTTCTCAATGAAAATTTACAGCATTTCTACCATTTATGGGGTTTTAAACATTTTGAGGGATTAGCCCCAGAATCTAACCTCATTTACACCCCTTTTTTCCTCAGCACAAATGCTTTTCCCAAAGTCCTCCGAGCAGGCTTTCTCAAGGGACCTTCTGTAAGGGTAAATTGGACACTCTGTACTAAGTGTCCCAGTCTCAGAGAGCGCTGGTCCTTGAGGGGTGCTGGAGAAACAAATCAGCCTGTGAATATAGCCGTGGAGCTTCTCCCTGGAAAGGAAACGTCTAATTAGAGTTGCCATGCCAACTTTGTTTTCCTGCAATATGGCAGGCCTGTTGGTCTGAAGCTCGGGCTGATGGAATATGTTTGCATGCTAAGGGCAGAGGCAGTCATCCTATAGCTTAGAGAGTTGACACCACTTCCTCATAGCTCCTTCACTAACCTGTTCTCAAGGCTTATTAAGTACTTGTTCTGTGAGGAGCTTATTTAAGGCCATGAATTTCCACAGTAAGAAACGCCACTAAACTCTAGTAGATGGAACCATGTACTTCCTGTTCCCTCTGCCAGAAAGTCTTTCTCCTGATACTTATGTGGTTGAGCCACTTTATCGATGAGGGATCAGTTCAAATGCACTTCAGAGGGCCAGTCCACACTGTCCAGTCTTGGACATGTGTGAGCCATACACTTTGTCATTGTGGTAATTAGCTTTGTAATTTTATTAGTGTATTATCTCTTGTTAGAATATCAATTAAATGAGCAAAAATCTCGACTTGATCACTACCAGATTTATTAACATTTAGTGAATGAAAGAAAGAAAGAATGAATGAATGAATGAATGAATGAATGAGAAGACTGACTGCATTATTGGTGGTCAAGAAAGGATTTGTGACTAGGCCTTCTGACACAGGCCTAACTGAGATCTTGGCTACCCAGGAGGCTAACATAGGAGGATTTCAAGTTATAGTCTACCTGGACTACTGAATGAGTCCAAGCCCACCCCTAGCAAATCAGTAAGACTCTGTCTCAACAAAAAGTAAGGGGGCTGGAGATACAGCATAGTAGTAATGGTCTTCTCTGGTATGCACACCGCCCTCGGTTTATAGATCCCCAGTGCTGCAAAAGAGAGGGGAGGGGAGGGGAGGAAAATGAAGGCTTCATGCCTGGGCACCTATGTGTGTGCGTTTCCAGTCTATATTATGCTGGCCAGAGGCACTTTGTGTGTAAAGAATAATTGATATAACGGGGCAGTGGTCAGTACCATCAGCTGAACAAGGATATCTGTGAGCATCCTCCTGGCCGCAGGGATCACGCCAGCTGCAAAGGAGCATTAGGGGACTGAATAGGTGGATTCAGAAGGTAAAGGAAGCAGTGTAAGTTTTCTATTGAAACAAGCCAAGCGACCTTAAACCTATGATTGTGCTGCCTCAGCCTTCTGAGTAATAATTAGTATTAAGCATTATCATATCTGGCTAGTTGAATGCTGTTCTAGGTTAAAGAAAATAAACAGTAGGCCTAAAATTAAAAAAAGAAAACCAAAACAAAACACTAAACATCAGGAAGTCTGAACTTGCTGAAACAATTTGCTGTTTAGCTGAACATACCTGAGGCCATGGTCTTAGGCAGGGATGGAGAATATGGCAGATGGGATGGGACGAGACCAATCGGCTTGTGTAAGCGATAGATGGGAGGCCCTTAGATTGCAAGAGTTTACAATTGCTTTCCTTTGGTCAAACACGGGTTTTAAAGGTTAATTGGGAACATGTTTCTAAGTATTTGGCAATGAAATAAACTTATTTTAATTTTTTGTTATTTTTTTCTCATAAGGGAAACAAAACCACAGAAGTATTAAAATCTGTGTTGATAATAATAAATGACAATATAAAACCATGTGAGGAGTTTGCTAAACACTCTGCCATTTTTCACAGAACCAATACGAGGCATATTGTTGTTATTTCCATTTTACTGATAAGCAAAATGAGGTTTAGGAAACTCTTAAAACTACTTGTTCCAAGCTCAGTATAGTAAGTGACAAAAAATTAGATTTTAAATCAAAGCAGACAGTTCATCTCTAAAGCAAGGGCTGTTCACTGCCTTGTTTTTCTGGCTCAGTCACACTTAAGTTCTGAGAAAGGTTTTATTTCACATCATGTCTACCGCTCTTTAGTTTGGGGTGTTGGTTTTCTTACTACCGGGTACTTGTTCAAGCTATAGATACTTACGCTTGCTGACCATACACAGTCTTATGGCATGACATTAATAGAAAAGGCCCCTCTGTTGTGTTGCATTGAGAGAAGATTCAGCTCCCTGAACTTAAGTCCTCTTTACCTAAAATGCTCTATGTGACATATAACAGTGCCATCTACTATACACTAGGAATTTAAGGAATAATTTACAGAATGTCCATGTTGATATTCGAAGTTAGAAGGCCAGAAGGGGCCTACAGACATCGGTTGTCTTTATTCTGCTGTGTTTGCCTTATTTCCTCTGTGTATTATAATTTTATACCACACAGGGTTTTTCTGAGCAATCTGGGAGTGAGTTGGGGAATGGTCCACTTGCCTTGTAGAAGGCTTCAGACTATACTGCCTGAGAGCATGGACATTCTCTTACATACTACAGTGCAGTTATCAACAGAAAGCGAGTCATTGATACCGAAAGATTATCTGATCTGCAATCTACATTCTAATTTTGTCAGTTTATCCCATAACATCCCCTTTGCTGTGTTTGCCCCTGATTTGGGATCCAGTCTAATATCACAAATTGTCATAGATGTCACATCTCCCTGTTTGTTTCCCTGTCTGGAACAGTTGCAACATCTCTCTCTTTCTTGACTTGGAGGTTTTCAGAGACCATAAGCCAGTTGTTTGTTCATTCCACTTCATTTGATACTTTCTCATGAGTAGATTTGTGCTAGAAATCTTCGGCAGTGATGCCACAGATGTGATGCTGTTCTCTGAATATAGTCTTGTCAAAAGCACATGATACCAGGTTGTCCCCACTGTGGCAGTGTTGTCTTCTGCCACTCTCCGTGAAGAGCCCTCACTCTGACGTTGTCTATTAAAGGTTCGTGTGGAAATATGCTGACACCACCAACATCCTCGCCACACTTTTACCCACCAGTGTCAGCATCGTCTAATACATTTCTACTGTCAGCTTTACATCCTCATTTATTAACTGGTGTTTTTACTCTAAAGGTCTTTCTTCATTGGTTTATTTACTGACATATGCATTGGTATTAGAAAAAATAGACTAATTCTTTTTAACTAATGGAACATGAGCTGTTGCTAACATTACTTATGCTGTTGGCTGAAGACAAATAATCTCTGTTTATGATGCTTTCTTCCAAAAGTTGTGTTTGGAGTGCTGCATTGAATTTTTATGGCTGCTCCAACAAGTTGCCAACCATCTATCAGCTTAAAATAACACAGATTTATTGTCTTAAGAGTTCTAAAGTTCAAGGCCTGGTTAAGTCCCTAGGGAGTAATCACAAGGTGTCCTGGGGCTGCATTACTTCCTGGAGGCTGAGGTGGATGGTCCCTCCTACCCCCATTCAGGCTGTTGAGATAATTTAGGGTCTCTGTTAGAAGACTGCTCTCAATGTACTAACTAGAAGTCAATAGGGGTTCTAGAGCCTTCCACCTTCTAGCACATTCCTCCTTCAAGGTCAAGAGTGCTTGGTATCGTTCCATATGTGCTTCAGCTCTTTCCTAACTCCTCAGCTACATCTCCCCTCCTCACTCTTCTCCTTTCTCTCCTCCTTTTAAGAATTCCCATGATTAAAATATTCAGACCACATATTCCAGGGTCATAGCCTATGTCAGGTCTTTTTTTTTTTTTTTTTTTTGCCTACATACAGATTTGCCTACAGCCCTGACTTACGGAGGCATTTTCTCAACTGAAGTTTCCTCCTGTCTGATGACTGTCGCTTGTTGACATAAAACCAGCCAGCATAGTGATATATTCACAGTTTCTGATGTTAGAGCAGGGACATCTTTGGGGAACCTTCCTGCCTACCACAAATGACTACCCTATCCAAAGTTTGGGCCAGACACTTCTTTTAAGTTCTTTGAAGAAGACATCAGGCTTGAAGACCTGAGAGTTTGGATCTCTAGAACCCAGGCACATCCCAAGTAGGCACATTGGCCAATACTTAGAATATTCACAGAAAGCAGAGACAGGGAGCTCTCGGAAGCTGACTTGCCATATCTGCAAGCCTAGGTTCAGCTGAACTCTGCCTCAGTAATAAGGGGGAGGGAGAGTGATCAAGGTAGACTTCTGGTTGTCAGCCTCCTTAGGTGTACACACACACACACACACACACACACACACACACACACGTGTACCCACACATAGGTAAACACACAAACATAAATATGAAAAACACATACCAAAAACAAAGACACTGCTCATTGAGGTACTTCTTGAGTTCAGTAGAAAGAAAGGCTTGTCGAAAAGGGATGCAGAAGAGTCAACGGGGGTAACAGAGCCTCAACCACGGCGCTTGAACAATCAAGAAAGCTTGAGATGCTAAGTAAACATTTGGGCTGCTAACACATCCCTGATGCAAAGTCAAACTGTGCTGCAGTTGTGCAGGGCCTCGGGGAACGTCACGCAGTTTGGAGTTGCAGCTCAGTGATGCCATTGTGCTCTTAGCCCACGGCCTCTCTCAGCACCTCTGCCTGTATTTGCAGCATGTCTGCATGACAGCAGTGGCTCTTTGCATCCTGTGCTGGAAAATAGTTTACACTCTTGGTCAGCTCTCCTAAGCGGTGCCCAGTGCTGCTCTGTGGATCCAGGCATCAGCATCACCTTACCCTCCAGTCCTTCCCCTGCTGTCAACTAGAAGATGCTCAGTTTCACCTCGTAACACAGATGGGGCACAAGAGTCACAACTCAGCTGGGATGATGTATATTCCTGCTATGCTCTGAAATTGCTCCGTTAGTAATTGTGGGGGTTTTGGTTTTAAATGCTTAAGAAAACAATAGTAATCAAAATTCAAACAGTCAGGAAAACAATTTTGATAAAACGTCCCTATACCAACCTCAGTAAAACTGGCCTTGGCCTGCATTACCAGAAACGATTCCCTTCCTGATGAAGCCTTTCTTCTTCTGTTTTATCAAAAGCCATTGACAAGGAAAAGTGAATGGAAGAAGAGAAGGAAGAGAGGGAGAGAAGGATGGAGGGAAGGTGGAAATAAACGAGTATCAGATCTACAAGTATCAGGTCTACAAGCCCAGTCCCCCTAAACAGTATAGTCCCCTGCAGCTCCACCTCAGACATGTCCTATAGCCTTGCCTGGGAATAGTGAGGCCACTGTTACTGTCGTGGCTGTTTTTAATTACCTGTTTCAGAGAACTGAATAAATAGTGCTTAATATGATGGGATTTTAAAATTAAAGATAGTAAATAAGTTCCTCTTTTCCAAAGCAGCTCCTCAGTTTTGCATAGACGGCTGCTAATGGAACTGAGCACCCACTATTCTATTAGGAAGCGAACTCTCTAGTGAAATTAAACACCAGTGACACATTACCTGTGTGTGCTATGCTGGGACAGAAGGAAGTGGAGACTCACTGCCTGGTAATACAGACAGCTTATACATTCTACAGATGATGTTCAAGAAAGGCTAATTCCAACACTAGCCAAAACTGCATGTAAGCCAAACCAAAACAACAGCAAAAATACCGACATTGATTTTATGAACCGCTTAATTGCTGGTGTTAGTCACAAAGATCAAATCACCACAAGTGCTCCGCCTCTAAGTGCTGTTTTCCACGATGATGAGCTCGAGCCAGCTGTCATTAAACATCAGCCCCAGCACTGCATCCTAAAGACATCCAATGGGACCCAGGTGGGATGGTGGCATCTCATGTTTTACTTGTTGGGCACATATTTTTAGTTAACTGGCAAAAAGTCAGTTGATACAGGACCACTTGTGATAACTACAGATTCTCCCATGTTGTAAGGGTCCCAGAGCCAGTTTGGGTTAGTTTGGTTCCCTAACAGAGCCTAGATGGAACCCAGAGCCCTGTTCATACTAGATAGGCAAGTGTCCTCCCACTGATCTGGGTCCCAGCAGTGTCTAAAGTGTTTGCAAGCAACCTGCTTCTGTACTGTTCTTTGGTCTATTGGATTTAAGACTTTCACTTCTAATGTATGATGTTTTTCTAGGAACAGGTTAGAAGATGGAAATCTAGCTTAGTGGTAGACTGTCTACTTAGGACAAGTGATAGCTTGTTAATTAAAGACATGAGCCAATGAGTTCAGGCACCAGCACCAATAAATAAGTAAAAAGAAGCATGCCTGTGGTTGTCAGGATGCTGCCATAGGCCCCTGTAGATAGCCAAGAGCTCCACAAACTTTGAAGGTCTGGCTAGAATGCCACAGGGAAACAAACACTCCCATGCTAAGTACAAGCCCAGCCTCAAGTTAACAGTAAGACCAACATTTGTTGCTTCATTTTCCTCTAAAGTTCTGGGTTGCTGATTGAAGCAGAATTCCAAAGCTTTGACACACCACCACATTGTTAAGATAGGGAGGATTTGATTCTGGGAGAACAAGCCTCCAAAATGGTCATTTCACACACACACACACACACACACACACACACACACACACACACACACACACACACGCCCCTAAGGTCTCCCTTGCCTGCTTCTCAAGGCAGTGTGTGGTTGCATTCCTCCATTTGATGTGGTTCATCCTTCGGTGCCAAACAGGGCAATGTGGGGAAATGATGACACTGCAGAAAATGAGGGTGGCGGTGACCTGCTTAGTAACAAGAGAAATAAAACAGATCTTAGGAATCAAAGCCAAAAATACCTGCTTCTCCACACTGTGAGGAGAGAGAGACATGGAGTTTTCTGTGATAGAAAAAGACTAGGCTCTGCTGGCAGCTGGTGCCTGTAGACCAAGCAAGGGCAAGCCAGGAGAGCCACAGGCTGGTTGGGGTAGGTGAAAAGGCAGCTGCCTGAGAAGGGTGTGGGTTTCGTAGATCAAGGGTGTGGGGTGCCAGGGAAGAGAGAAGGGGAGCCAAGGCTGCGTTCCCGCCTAGGCACAGAACACACTTGCAACATTTTCTTATTTCAACACCATGCAGCGTTGGAGGTGAGGCCTAAAAATCCTCACAGTTTAAAAGAGGCAGAAGATGTCCATGCAGGAGTGGGTTCTATTTATTTACAACTTTAAGGCTGGACAGCTTTTCTATTGTGTGGTTTGTGACTACCCAAAGTGACATTTTTTGAGCTTTAAAATTATCTCTTTTTGCACTGAGAAAAGAGCATATATGATTCATCTTAATATTGCCGAGGATCAGTCAGCAGCTAACAGCTAGTATTTTGGGTGGGAGGCAGGCTTCTGTAGGCAGCTTTTTCACCTAACATAGAAGTAAAAAACACCAGAATATGTCTCAAGCTTCGTTCGGAATCATATAAATAGCTTGCTCTTGCACAGTTACAATCTAATGCCATCATAAGAACTCCCACGGTTCATGAACTGCCTTATGTGCACCTCACCCATGCCTAAAGAAGCCAGAGGGATGACAGTAACTGCGCCACTGGAGTTCCAAGGACACCTGACAAAGGGACCGGTTTTTGTTTCTGCTGACGTCCACATCTCGGGCTTGTGCCTGTGTTTCTTCCTGGATGTTTTGTCTTTCAGCCTCTGAAGTGCCCTCAAGTCATTTTAAGACAAGAGACAAGCTATGGCCACTGAGCAGATCCAGCCAAAGTCTGGTTATGTGTAGCTCACTAGCTCTGAATCTGAATAATTTTTGCATTTTTTTCATGGTTAGAAAAGCATTTAAAGAATGTTTCATAACTTGTAAAAACTGTATGGAATTCAAATTTCTATAGCCATAAATAAAATTGTGTTGGAACATGGCCATGCACATTCGTTTATATATCTTCTAAAGCACCAAAAGCAGTATTTATTAACTGACTTCACCAAAAGTATTTGCTGACCCCAACAGCCCTAAAGTCTTCCTGTCCATGGTAACTGTTTGAGGAAAGAATACATATGTTGATAGACATTGAATGTTTATTTGGGAAACTCAACATTGCCATTTGACTTCCACATAGGTATCGTACCCCTTATCAGAAATGGTTGGGACCAGAGTGTTTCAGGTTTGTTTTTCAAATTTTAGACTATTTCCATACATATAAAGGTCTATATTTGAGATTGGATGCAAGTCTAACAGGAAATTTATTTATATTTCTCATCTGTTGTATACACAGAGCCTGAAATTAATCTCATATAGTAGTTTTAGTGTACCCATGGGTTTGTGTCTGTGTGATATGTATGTTTGTGTTTATGCATGTGTCCTGCATGCTCACTTATGTGTCTGTATGGTCTGTGCATGGTAAGATGCAAGGAGAGAATATCTGCCTTAATCTCTTGAAACAGGGTCTCTGACTGCCTGGGTCTAGACTGGTGGCCAGCAGGCTTTGGAGATACTCCAGGCAGGTGCAGCCATAGCTAGTTTTTATGTGAGAACTGGAGATTTGAACTAGGTTTTCACACTTGCCCAGCAAGCCCTCGTAACCCACTGACCTTCTCCCCTGTTCCATGCCTGAGTTTTAACTGTCACCTGTTCTGTAAGATTGGGTATGGAGTTTTCCACTGGGATATCAGGTGGTACTTAGAAAGCTTCCAGCTTTGCAGCATTTTTGATTTTAGCTTTTCAGATTAAGGATATGCCATTCATACTGAAGATTTATTGGAAACCCAATGCAGCTTGTCACTATTGTTTTGGGGGTTACACACCTAAACAAAATCAGCAAAGTTCCCCATTCTGGAAGAGTTTGCCTTCTAATAAATGATGGTCAGGAAAGCCGATGACAAATTGGTATAGCAGGAAGGAACCGAATGCAAGCAGAGGTAGAAGCCTCTGTTCAGAACCTTGCTGAGAAGAGCGCGGTGGGGTAAGCCCCAAAGGCAGCTGGGAAAAGGACAGGAAGCAGTTCCAGATGTGCAGTGAGCCAGGTGGGTGATGGTGGGAAGTTGGTCTCGGCTCCTTAAATATGAACTGTAAAAGAGACAAGGCTGGGTAGCTGAGGCTTTTCATTCAGGAACTAAAAGGCAAGAGTTGCTATTACTAAAGTAGGGTTTGCTGTGAACAGTTTGTTTGCAGTGTGTTGTCTAGGCCCTGACTGTAGTACAAGTCTGACCTAGCATTATAAATCTGGAAGTTGTCATTATAGAGGGGAAAGTACTGAAATATTAAAGTTGCTTGAGATTCAGTCTAAAAGCCCTGACTTCTTTACCTCTAGGATTTGTGTCTGTCTGTCTATCTGTCTGTCTGTCCTTCCATCCGTGCCCCCCCCCCCCCGCCGTGTGTATATGTGAACATAGCTAACATAGCTTTTCTTAACCTCAGATTTTGTTTCTAATTTACCATGCATAGCATCTGGATCTGTCATTGTCCTTCTTGCTTCCTCTCTAAGCACAACTTGACCAGTTTGAAATAGGAGTTATGCCCACAACATCCCCCTCCCCCCAGCCCCGGGCAGAAAGCTGTTTATGGCCCAAGACACAAGCTCTGCCATCTACAATGAATTTTTTGGTTTTGATCTATAATTTTGCCTTGTTGGTTGGGTGGGTTTTGCTTGATTGATGTATATGTGTCTGGCACCCTGAAGTATGTTTGTGTACCACATTCATTCAGGTGTCCATGGGGGTATAAGAGGGTGAAAGAGCCCCTAGAGCTGAAATTACGGGCGATTGTGAGCAGTCCCATGGGGCTTCTGGGAACCAAACCTTGCACTGTTCTTAAGTGCCCAGACACCTCTGGAGCCTCCCTGCCTTGTTTTTGGTGGTATTTGTTTTGTTTTGGCTTTGTTTTGGGTTTGGGGGGCAGAGTCTCATAATGTGGTTTGGGCTGGCCTGAGACTTACTGTGTAATCCAGTCTGACCTGTAGCAGTTCCTTTCACACACTCCTGATGCTTCTGGGATGGGAGGCAGATTTGCTCACCCCTCCTCTGCACCCCGTGTCTGCACACGGTCAGGGTGAAGAACAGCAGCTGCAGCAGGTGTGTGCTGCCCACCATGCTGGCCCTAATGCATCCATCGCCTGCTCTAGGGTGGGGCCTGGGCTTGTGAATCTTTAACAAGCTCCCTAGATTATTCTTAAACAAACACGGAAACTACTAGTGCAGAGAAACTTGGCAAACCCAGTTTTGTTTCCAGTTTGCGTAGGTTTTCTCCACTTCCGGTCTCAGGCTTCTTTGCCTTTTCAGCCTCACCTACCGCATAAAGCCCGTGTGAGGAATTAGCAGAGAGCCACATGAAAATGAATTAGTATGTGAAGAGTGGCAGTTCCCGGGCTAATCTCTTTTTCTGATTTGTTTTCACTTTTCTGGGGAAGCCAGGCCCCAGGTGACTCCCACTCTAGTGAGCTCAGGGGCGGGGCAGTGCCTGTGCATTCTTAGGAGGAGCCTTTGGCAAACACCACAGAACAGGAAGCCAGAGCATACCTCTCCTTTGAGGCAAAGGTTACCTCTTAGTCTCTGCATCTGCCTTTGGATGCCCTTAAACCCTGGGTTTTTGTGAGGTGAGGGGTTGGAAAAATAAATTGGGCTTGAGTAACTATTAAATGTATTGATTTTTTTTTCCAATAAGAATGTTTTCGAGGTAATTCATAGGAAAAGGAACCTGGCCCCACATAGTGGAAGAGCATTAAGCCATTCTGGGGCAATTCAAATTTGTAAATTTATATCAAAATAATGTTGTCTTAGTCATGATTTCTATTCCTGCACAAAACATCATGACCAAGAAGCAAGTTGGGGAGGAAAGGGTTTATTTAGCTTATACTTCCATATTGCTGTTCATCACTAAAGGAAGTCAGGACTGGAACTCAAGCAGGTCAGGAAGCAGAAGCTGATGCAGAGGCCATGGAGGGATGTCACTTACTATACTGGCTTGCTTCCCCTGGCTTGCTCAGCCTGCTTTCTTATAGAACCCAGGTCTACCAGCCCAGGGATGGCACCACCCACAATGGGCTGGGCCCTCCCCCCTTGATCACTAGTTGAGAAAATGCCTTACAGCTGGATCTCATGGAGACATTTCCTCAACTGAGACTCCTTTCCCTGTGATAATTCTAGCTTGTGTCAAGTTGACATACAAAACCAGTCAGTACAAATGGTAAATTCACTCATACCTGACCAGTAGTATTTGAAAGTAGTTTTACATGAAAACATTGTGATGAAATTAATTACAAGTCATTCGCCAGGGACAGGACTGCAGCAAGAGGGAAAACTTTTCCCAGACTACCCGTCATGTCTGTAGTGGAAGGCATCTTCTAGTCATCTCTGTCTTATTAGGACAACATCTACCAAACCCATTATTCTTCCTTAGAATGCTTTTCCATATACTAACAGGATCCTGATGGTGGACATCTGTTAAGATTGCTTTACTGCCCCTTAAAGGCTTTTGTGAAATGTTTAACAAACTTAAGAAAGCAAAGTTCTGAACAAAGACTTGGTTAGAACTCATCTTGTTAGACAAACCCTGTTTGCAATTAAAACATTCCCATTTTCTGTGTCCTTTCAATATAAGAATTTCTTGCTTGCATTCCACTGGAGAAGGTCGGGGCAATTGATCTGCCCGGTTCTATTACGTTCCCAAGAGTTTCTTTTTCTAGAACAAGAAAGGCTCTCTTCCTTTGCCTCAGTTCAGGTACTTGGTTAAGTTTAGTAAGGTTTCCTGGGAAAAGCCTCAAGAGCTCTGTCATCACCTGACACTCAAGCCACATACATGTAGAACCAGAGATCAGGTCTGTGTACTGGGTGATTTTGAACTGCCAAAGGTGATCATGGAAGACCTATCAGTGGGGCAGCTTCATGTCAGAGACCTGGAGTTAGATGTGCCTGTCATCAGCAACTGTGTGCCTTAGAGGGGTGATGTGGCCTGTTAACTTGTAAAATGGGGTCTTCCTTCTTGTATTAGTTACTTTTTCTCCTCCCTAGAACTAAAGGTATTTAAGGAAGGAAGAGTTTACTTTGGCTACAGTTCCAAAGCTTACAGACCACAGTGGTGAAAGTATGCAGGAGCAGGAGGTTGCTAGTCACCTTGTGTGCAATCAGGAACCAGAGCACAGACACTTGGGCCTAGATCTCTTTGTTTCCTATTCCGTCCAGTACCTAAGCCCATGATGCTAATGAACTGCCTGCATTAGAATGCATCTTCCCACTGCAGTTGGTCTCATCTAGATAACCCTCATAGATAGACCCGGAGATTTATTTCCATGGTGACTCTAAATTCTGTCAGATCAACGATCAAGATTAGCCATTGCCCCTCACCTGATGTAGATCATGACAATAGTGGTCAGTAAGTGGAGCTTGTCTGCCTTCTGTCCCATGGGGAATTCATTTGCAGACTAAGTCCCCTTTATTGCCATTGAAGTTCTTTTTGTGTGTACTGCCCCCTAAGTAGAGAACAGTCGATTGGCATTTAACAACTTAATAATTTTAATAATTCCATAAGCATCTGAGAAACTGGACTCAACAGTTTCAGCTTTTTTTTCCTCTTTTTTTATTGGATATTCTCTGTTTTTACATTTCAGGTGTTATCCCCTTTCTGCCAATCCCAGTCTCTCTCCTCTCCCATTGTCTCCATGAAAGTGCTCCCTCTCCCACCTCAGTGTCTTGGTGTTCCCCTACACTGGAAACATGAGCCTTCACTAGATCAAAGGCCTCTCCTCCCATTGATGTCAGACACTGCTGTCCTCTGCTGCATATGTACCTGGAGCCATGGGTCTCTCCATGTGAACTCATTTTTTGGTGTCTTAGTCCCTGGGAGCTGTGGTGGGTTTGGTTAGTTGATAATTTTGTTCTTCCCATGGGGTTGCAGACCCTTTCAGCTCCTTCAGTCCTTTCTCTAGCTCCTTCATTGGGGTTCTCTTGTTCAGTTTGATGGTTAGCTGCAAGCATCCTCTTCTGTATCAGTATGGCTCTGGCAGAGCCTCTGAGGAGGCATCCATATCAGATTCTTGCCAGTAAACACTACTTGGCATCAGCAATAGTGTGTGAGTTTAGTGGCTGCATATGGGATGGATTCTCAGGTGAGGCAGTTTCTGGATGATCTTTTCTCCAACCCTTGCTCCTCTAAAATTGGACATAGTACTACCTTAGGACCCAGCTATATCATTCCTGGGCCAACAGAAGAACCCAAAAGAAGCTCCAACATCTAACAAGGACACATAGTTCCGCCATGTTCATAACAGCCTTACTTATAATAGCCAGAAGCTGGAAAGAACCCAGATGTCCTTCAACAGAGAAATGGATACAGAAAGTGTGGTACATTTACACAATGGGGTACTACTCAACTATTAAAAATGACTTCTTGAAATTCCTAGGCAAATGGATGGAACTTGAAGCTATCATCCTGAGTGAAGTAACCCAGTCACAAATGATCACATATGGTATGCACTCACTGATAAGCAGATGCTAGTTCAAAAAGCTTGGAATACCCAAGAAACAACTCACAGAAATTATGAAATTAAAAGAGAAGGAAGGCCAGAAGCTGGATTCCTCAGTCCTTCTTAGAGGGGAGAACAGTTCCAGCTTCTTCAGACTTTGCTCTGAAGAGGAGCATTTTCTGAATGCCTCGTCATCATTGTCATTGTCTCAGAACTTTGGTTTTCATCTGTTCCTCTAAAACTGAGAAGCAAGAAATGAAACCTAGCATTCCAACCAAGACCTGCTGTATGCCATGGAGTGTGGTTAGCTTTACTGCAGACATGTGGAGACAGCCCTGCACCGGTGCCACTGGGAGCCTCCTACTCCAGTGTGGCTCACTCACGGATTTCTCTTCCTTGTGATTTTGAGCACCCATTCTAATCTATGTTTTATTTTCTTCTTCTCTCATTCACATGGATCCTTCCATGTTGCATTATACCCATACCCCAGTTTGGCTTAACTAAGGACTGAGAGACTCTCGATATGGCTCAAAATTGAAACCATAAACTGAAGTAAGTGCTAACAATATGTCTAGAAAGTATACATGTATGAATGTGATGTATGTATGGCATGTGTGTGTGTGTGTGTGTGTGTGTGTGTGTGTGTGTGTGTGTGCGCGCGCGCACTCTTTAATCCCTCTAGGTTAGCTGTCACATATGTATCTTAAACTAAGAAGGAACAAGATGCTATGGTGAGAATTGGTGGGTAAGGTTACAGATACTTTTGATCACTTAATACCGTTTCAGTGTATAGGGAAGGAACAAACTTTTCTTGAGGGAATGTTGAGACCACACCTTGTCCTGTAGCCTAGGCTTGCCTAGAACTCACTACATAACCTCAGCTAACCTCAAACTTATACAGATCCTCCTGCCTCAGCCTCTCAAGTACTGAGATTGCAGAGCTCATCACCCTTCCCAGCTAAGGGAGTAATCTTTAAAGAATTCAGGACTGGTTCCAGAGAGAAGGCTCAGCACTTGCTGTTCTTCAAGAGAACCTGGGTTCAATTCCCAGCACCCTCATGGCTGTTCATCATCATCCATAACTCCACTTCCAGAAGATTCTAAGCCTTTTTCAAGCAGCAGACATGTACTTGGTACATAGACATACATGCAGGCAAAACACCCATACAAAAGACACACAAGCCTGTCTGTGGAAGAATTCCTAATGAAACAGGATGTGGGCTTTGGAACCAGAAAGACAGGCTCACAGTCTGTAGTCGTGTGCCACAGTTGCTCTTCCTGGATGTCATTCTTAAACCTTTGAACCTCACTGTTCTCACCTCTGAATGGATCTAGTTGAGTCCGGTTGGCAGGGTTGCTATGGAGTTAGGTATTATGGAGTGCCTCGCCAAAGCAGGTACTCATTAAATGTCAGTGACTTGTGTTGTTGTAATGACTGTCCTGGCAGGCCTCCAGGGCATACACTCTGATGCCATAGACTGACCCAGATTCTTGAGGTCCCCAGCATTCCTCTACTTTGCTGTGATGTGCTGCTCACAGATTTATTTGGGGAAATGATGCCTTCAGACAGTTAAGCAGACAGCTGGTATTTGTTGGGAGTACCCCTTTCTTTCCTGTGGCTGGGAGCTAGAGGCAGCCTGTCTCCTATTGATGGTCCTGAAATTCCCACATCTATACACTAACCTCCCCCACTACTTAAACAGTACTCCGAGGCAGTCTGAACAACTCCCTCTCCCAGAACCCAAGTCAAGGGTGTGATCAGAGCAGGGACTGGGGGCTGCTTCAGGTGATCCTGAAAGTGCCTCTTCCTTACTCCTAGACATGGAATACTCAGCTCAGAGCAATTCTAGTATTTTCTTTTGAAGTACTTGGTGCTGTTTGAACATTAGTATAACTCCTATTGTTAATGTAATCCTCTCAATGTCTCGTAAAACAGACACATGTATTGAGAGCAGTGTCGTCCCCGTGGTACCAACGAGACACATAGTTGAGCGGAATCTGTTGGGGCAAGGATAGAGAGACTGGCCCCCTCCAGTCTGGATAATGCTGTCTGCATTTTACTTGGAAGTTGCTATTTCATCACGGGTCAGTGTCACACGTCTCCTGAGCTTTCAGACAGGCTGGCTCCCTACATTCTGTCGTGTCACAACAATTCCCCTGTTGTCACACTTCGGCCACGTCAAGTCTTCAGTAGTAGAGAGGTTCTGAATTAGGTTCACAAAGGGCTCTATCAGCTTTATTTGTGTGGAAAGGAATATATTAATCTTCAGAAACCATTGCTGTGATTATCTTTTAGAGCCAAGCAGATGGCTGAAATTGCCCCTTTGTTACCTTTTGTTCTGTTCAAATATCTCTGTTGGAAAAAAAGATTTTCAAATTCCGACTTTCAAACTTAGACATACCAATTTAGTTTCATCTCTAAGAATTAGTACCTAACTTCAAGTTCCATATTAATCCGTGAAAAATAAATCGAAAAATGCTTCTTCATCAAATCAGGCCTCTTACCCTTCTCCCAAATTCAGCCGTGGCCCTGCCATGCCTACCGCCCTTCCTCACGCTCTCAGCCCGCTGCTCCACTGCAGAGAGCAGAGAGCAGCAGGCGACTCTTTCTTCCCCTTCACACCTCAGACTCAGCCCCACTTTTCTGATCAGCCCTGCCTTTTCTCCAGCAGCCCCATCCCCCTTGCAGTATGTGAACAAGCCCTGGACTCTCATCTGCCCAGGCTGTTTTCCAAATGTTCAGCCCATCATTATCATCATCATCAGTATCAAATATATCAAAGCTCACAGGCCATTACTTCTACCTTCCATCTTTTGAAAATGTAATCAGGCTTTTATTTCATGGCATCAGTCTTTGTTTGTCACATGATCAGAATAGCATTCAGGCTCTAAACAGCCTGTTAACTATTCACCCATGAGGTGGGTGTTCATGTATGAATCAGCAACACTTATCAGTGTGTGACAACTGGGCCTTAGGTTTCATGTTCTAACACGCTAAGAAACTCCTAAGCTGATCGAGTAGTGAAGCAAGCCTCCTTTACCATGAGCCCAGTTAGAGCTCTCTTCCATAACACCTGACAGACTTTAGCTGGTGAGGCACAGAAACTATTCAGAGGTCAATTCCGAGAGTGTTAGTCCATCATATCCCAAATCAGGCCAGTCTGATGACTGAGGCAGGAAGAGGGATGCTTGCCCACCTGCTCTGTGAATCTCAGTATCTGCCTCAGGGAGCTTTCTCCTCATTGGCATCCTGACCCCAAGGACTTTAGGGAACCACACAAGCTGTTCTTCCCAACCCTGTAGCATTTTATGATTAAATTCACCCTCCCCTCAGGAAGCACAGTATGTCACTAAAAATATCAGGGACTCTAATGACCTGCCTTCTAATCTTACTTTTCCCACTGATGAGTTGTGCAAGCCTTGGGTCATTTCCTGTGTCCTCCAAGCCTGGCTTCCTTCCCCTGTAAAGGTACAGTGATCCTAGATTTGTGGGGAAAGCTAAAGTGGACAGTGAGAAGGAACAGCTAGCAAAAAGTGTCACTTGAATAATCAGAGAGTTGGGCCTGGCAGCAAACCTCTACATTTCTTCACACCTCCACTTCCTTCCACCAGAAGAAATTTTTATTTATGGCCATATTCCAGAATATGAGAGAGATGGATGGATGGGTGGATAGAGAGATTGATTGATTGACAGATGAGAGAGATTGATTCAGAGGATAGCCTACAGACTACTTTCTTTTATATAACTTAACAAATGATTAAAGATCTATCCTATAATGTTTTATACAAGCCAAAAGCCCGTTGCAGTCAGTTGATTCCAGGGAACTGTTTAGATTAGTTTACTTTTTTGGAATCTGTAATGTCGGGGATTATTTCTCTAGGTAAGCTGTGAGTAGCTGGGATCTTGGTGTTTTCTTTATTTTTCTACATTAAACCAGTAATCACAGGGAATAAATATTAGACTCTTTTCTTGATCTGTTTTCTAACCTAGTGGAGCCATTAGAACCTGATGGAGAGTGTGCCTTATGTGTTAGAGGCAAGGGCAGAAAGCTGGCCCCCAGTTCACAGGGTGCAGCACTTCTCCTGCCCTCTTCCAGTACCCACGCTGAGGGAGGCCCTGGACTCTGTCTCGGGCAGATGCAGAGCGCCGAGGGTCTGTAGGCAGCACTCTGTGGCACAAGCCGCTGCTCTCAGTGTCTGGAGTCATTTGAGTCTACAACATTAGGACTAAGTATTTTCAGTCTGTCTCCAACCCCTCCCATCATCTGCCTTTGCTTGTTGGGATTTTTTATTCCCATAGCAAACATAAAATTCACCTTTACCAGGAAAATTAATTTAAAAAATCTGCAGTCAAGAGAAAATGTGTTTGGAGTTCAGAGTGTCCACTGTGTCACAGCCCTAGACTGAGTCACCCTGCCCTACACTCTTTGGAAAGGACTTTCCAGGTAGTTGCTGTGACATCCTCTCCTTCGCTCACATACTGGAGCTGGGAGACTTGTACAATAAATCAGCACATTGTTATTTCCCAGTGTATTCCAGGGGGAGTTACAGATGGTATAGAAACGTACGCATTAAAATAAAACAAAAAGAAAAGCAACACGGGGAGGGGAGGAAAGACGAAGGGTGAGATTCCTGCGAAGTTCTAAACTGTTTCTTTTTGTCGTTGTGCATTCAATTTCTGTGGAAAGGTTTCACTGTGTGAAAGTTCTGGCAACTGTTTCAGGATCAATACTGTGTATCGGTGATTGAATCAGTGAATATTGATTGCATCCTCTTGTGTGTTCTTGTCCCTTTGTCTTGTGTGCTCTTACAGTAGAATAAACTCTAGAACTGGCTGTCCAGTTCCCTGTGGCTCAGGTCTGGTGTTTGATGAAAACCTTTTCTTCTTTGTCCAGAACTAAATCAACAGTGTGAGCATAAAAATGTGTTTAAATACTGTCTGCCCGCCACTGCTCAGATACTTCCCTGGGCCAGGTAGAAGTGGCAGGTTTATACTGCAGTGTGATATGATCTTAGTCGATCATAGTTGTTCTCTATGATGTGTAACTTGTTAATGCAACAAACTGAATTAGCATACAGACATTTAATCACATTTAATCATTGCATGAAGGCCTTATTCCCATTCTCATTAACCCTTGGCAGCAGGTGGTCAGAGTGGGTGAGATGCCAGGTCTGCTTGGGGTATCATGCCCTGGCCCTAAGACAAGGTCCTTTGCTCTTGTCCTTTCAGCGCACTCGGAGGCTCCTCGGCTCTTCATATTCCAGCTTTTCCAGGAGGAGGATGTCTCATTGATTATGTGCCTCAAGTATGCCACCTGCTCACCAACAAGGTAAAAGCAAGTCCCTGCCCTGTGTCTGCTGAGAGGCCCTGCCTCCAGTCCTCTGCTACAGCTGCCAGGCCATGTGTGTTCCAGACACCTCAGACTGTGTCTGCTCTTCAGCTCTCCCTGGCCTACTCTGAAGGACAGCCATGTTTCTCCTTCTTTGTTGTCCTCTTCCTTCCCCTTTTCTGCTTATCTGATCTCTATCACTTCCCTTCACACGTGCTGATTTAATCGTCACTTAGGTTTCCCATATCCCTACATGCATCTGGATACATCGTGTGCATTCTAACAGTTTTCGTTCGTGAACCCTGCTCCCCAGTCATCTGGTGTATACACGTGTCTGCAGCCAGCTCACGTCAAGACAGTTCTTTAAAACGGCCTTACGTTCTCTCTGCTTTCTTCTCTCACCCATTAATTGTCTGGATTTTATTCTCATCATGCCTGGGAGCAGTTGCCCAGAGGCTTTGCTCCTCAAGGGGCAAGCATTCTGGGTGAGCTGGCCGTCTACCTGCCACATCAGATTATGTAAAGCTTTCCCCAGTTTGGTGGCAGTCAGCTATTTCCCAAAAGCATGCAAATATACTTGTTAATATCTATACCCTGATATTTAGCCAAAAACTAGAGAGATATTAACACACTAGTCACCCTGACTCTTTCCCTCCCACATGGACTGTGACTCAGTTGGTTTAATTGCCAAAGTGCTATTTTCTTTCCTCCTGTTGACTCGTTCATTTTGGCTGGGAAAACAGATCTTTTGTTTATCTCTCTCATTCAGAAGATAGCTCATCTCTATGTAGGACATTTTTAAAGAACAATAATATTTCAGAGGCTTTAGTATTATTTCTTAAATGTCAGGGAATCTGAAAGCTGGCAGGACTACAGTGTGTGGGACTGGCCCAGATTCCAAGGCACTTAGCTCCTTGGAGTGGTGGCTTCTACTGGGACACCCGTCCCCATTGCTGCTCCCCTCTAAGCCAGAGAGGAGGGCAGATTTTTATTTACATTTTGGGGCTTTGCAATGCCTTCAAATCTGTGTCCCAGAATTGTGGGAAAAAATGTAAATTGTGTCTTCCAGAACTGAGAAGAAAAGCCTTTTTAAAGCTCCCCAATCGAGATTAATTTCTAGTCATACATTTTCCTAAAAAAAAAAGGTATGGTTTTCTCAGAAATATAAGAATCAATCCGCTTTTCTTATCTGGTTCCCTTTCATTAATTTTACTTGTCTTTAAAATTGGTGTTCCTCTGTTTGTTCTAAACTAGGACAGCCTGGGCTGCTTTTAGGAGCAGCATCTTCAAATGAATTTCCATAATTACATCGGAATCTATCTTTATAGCCAGTTTTGTTGTGGGTTTCTGTTAAAATGCTTTTCTGTTTTTAAAATCAAGTACACAGAACTGTTTTCATCCCTTTTTTAAACAAAGCCACTTAAGCAAACTTATCATCTGTTTTTCTTTTCTGAAAATAACATCTGATCCTGCATTAAGCCTGCAGAATAAGCCGTGTTTCTCTAAATTGACATAAACCATTGTTATATAAATAGAATTTTTTTTACGTTTCGAAGGTAGAGCCTGGCTATCAGGACCACTCGTGTCAAGGTTATGCCAAGTATTTTATCTTGAGCCCTCCTTAGCCATGGGAACACAATAATGTGGCTACAGCCAATCTAAACAGTTTTGGGAGGGTCTCTCTTGTTCTTTTTTTCAGCTACAGTGATATATACATATATATATATATATATATATGTTTTAATGGTAGAAGTTGTAGAAATAAATAACTTTCAGCTGCCTAGCATAATGACTTAACATTTTTTTGTAGAAACTGTCAATTTTGTGCTAACAAGGATATACAAAAATGCAAAATAAATCACCTATTGTAATACTTCTCATTCTGAATATTAAGATTTTTGAAAGAATAAAGTATTATGTTACCTTTTTAATTAATCTTACCCTTTCACTAGGAGTTCAAGATAACCAAAAAGCCCTACTTAATGACATCTCTTTATAAAGAATGTCTTCTCATAAATGCAAAAGGAATAATAGAACTTTTTTAGATCAACATTTTTCAACCCCAAATGAAATAAATCAGACAAGAATATTCCGACTGATACTCAAACTATTAGATGAATGTATGACGGGAAACGAGGTCTTTGTGTTCTTCAAGAGCTACACCTGTCCGGGGCTACAGAGTTTCCTCAGCAGTGAAGAGCACTGACTGCTGCTCTTCCAAAGGAGCTAGGTTCAAATCCCAGCAACCGAATGGCAGCCCACAACTGTCTGGGCCTCAGGTTTCAGTGGATGTATGTCACACAGACATGCAGGCAGAACACCAAATGCACATTAAAAATTTTTTTTAAAAAAGAGAAGTGCATTTATAGGTTGATCGTACTGAGAAGTGGGGTGTATAATGTGTGTGTGTGTGTGTGTGTGTGTGTGTGTGTGTGTGTGTATTGTGTGTGTGTGCCTGTATTCTGTGGCATTTTCTCACTATGGGGAGAGAATCTCTTTACAATGGAATTGTTTAACCAAATAATGAAGTCCAGTATTACCTAGGAAGATTTCTTGCCAAAAAAACATTAACCTAATCTAATAATACTGTCAGCTCTAAATTCCAATGTATAGAAAAATACAGAGGGCAAGAGAAACAGAAAACTGAGATAGTCTGTAAGAACTCTAACCCAAACTCTGAAAGGTAACGCCATTTATGCCTGCTAGTATGGACAGACAGAAAGTGTTTGTATGTGCCATATATGAAACATATATATTGTTATTATGCAATTAAAAGATTTTAAAAATATATAAACAAATTACATTTCTAACTCTGAATTAAACTATTTTGAAAACAGTGTTTTGGAGGCAATGAAGAAGAGCTGATGTGGACAGAGTAGCCCATGACATCAGAATACTCACTAAACCTGCTAAGTGTGACAGCTTTACTTGTGGCTTTCTACAGAGAATGTCTGCCCTTTTTGGAGTTGCATACTAAATGAAGTGTTTGGGGTGAACCATCAGGATGTCTCTAATTTTCTTTGAAATGTTTCAGCAGGATTGATTGACAGGTTGATAGGTAGGTAGGTAGACAGCTGGATGAAGCTGCTAGGCAAAATACTCACAGTTGTTGAATATAGGGTGGGGTATGGCTGTTCACTTTTTGATCCTTCTGCTTCTCTGAGTCTTCCCAGTTCTTCATAATAGGGCATTGTCAGTCTTTCTGTACTAACCCCAGCTTGGTTCCCATTCCAGGTCCAATATGTGATTCAAGGCTATCACAAAAGAAGAGAATACATTGCCGCTTTTCTCAGTCACTTTGGCACGTAAGTTCTACCTTGTTTACGCCACGTACCAACAGTGTGTTCGGCTCTCACATGAGATGCTCTTCCTCTTACACTCTGGTTGTGCTGCTTAGAACTTTAGCATTCTTGAGCAAATAATAGAACTGACTATGCTCTCCGAGCAGCACTGTTCTCCCAACCGCAGCCTCCGTGGTAGTGTTCTCTGAAGCCATCATGGGTGTAGAGCAGGCTTCTTGTGAAGCTTGGGGCTCATTCTGTACTTTCACCTCTGCTGTCTCCTAGTTGCCAGGGCTTTGCTTTGCTTTTCTTTCTTCCTTCCTTTCTTTCTTTTTCTTTTTTCTTTTCTTTTCTTTTCTTTTTTTTTTTTTTTTTTTTTTTTGGCTATGATTTTTTTAACTTAAAGTTGGCATATAAGTAACAGGTTTCATTCTGCATTTCTCTTTCTCTTTCTTATTTTCTCTCTCTCTCCCTCCCTCCCTCCCCGTCCCCGTTCTGAGTACTCTCCCCATACCCTGTCTTTCCTCGCTGTTCCTGTTCCCCATCCCCAATGGCCTCTATTTCCCTTTATGTCACATGTATCCCAACACTAGATTCTTCCACAGACTTTCCTCCCTTCTCCTGCTTTCCTGCCTGCTTTCATGACCTACACAACCATATCGAAATGTAGATTCCACTTTTTGGAGAAAACATGTCATTTGTCTTTTGTGAGTCTGCTTTATTTTGTTTAATGATTTCCAGTTTGTCCATTTTCCTCCTAGTGGCAGGATTTCATTCTCCTTTGTGGATAAATGAAACTCCATTGTCTATGTATACCACATTTTGGTTGTCCCATCAACTAATGACATATATAGGGCACTTTATAAACACATTTTATTGTAGGTAGCCCTGACACCTGGAAGTTTAGTTACTCAGCAACATCCATGTGTAGAAGAGGGGACAGCAAGGCAGGCGTCACACTTCCCCAGACCTAGATGCGAAGGAAACCTAACATTACACCTCACAGTGATGAGTGCAGCGTCAGAGAAGGGGTTAGAAGATGGCCCCAAAGAGATCTGGGAAGCCTGTGACTGTGAGGGGTGGGGGCAGAATGGTTCTTCCCACTGCTGCCCTGTGCACTGCCCTTCCCCTGGATGCCAGAGGCCATGCTGCTCCAGCCCTATTTCTTCTCCATGCTGTCAGGCTCTTAGAAGCTTTTACTCAGGCACCGGCGTGCTTTCCTCACAGCCTGTAAAGGTGGAACCCTCTGCCCCAAGTTTGGTACCAAAGATTCAGTGATCTGATTCTAGGCCCCACCTTATTCCAGAAAATAATACATCTAGAGAAATATGTTCATTTCACATAAGTGAAGAGTAAGTAAGAGCAGATGAGACCAAGGGTGATGTGACCTCACACCATAGCACAGGTCTGTCTTTTGTATAAGAATTTCAGAGTTAAAATTATTTTCAGCTTTATTGACGAACATTTTGAGAGAGCACTGTTATACAATAGTGGTAATAAATACTAGTAATCTAAATTTTGAGTATATTATCCTGGCCATCTGGGCCTCAAAATGTAGACACTAGCACAGTGACCTCCAGAATGGAGTGTACACACCCTGAGGGCTACCCACATCCATTGGGGCATAAGGAAAGTAGGAAAATAAATTTACATTTGTTCCTGATGTGACTCTCTTTTTATAAACACTTTGCATATTTTATTATGCACATATCATGACATAGCATTACTTGTATGTAGTTACTAAATTACAAGTGATTACCACTGTATTACCATATTATGTGTTTAGGCCCAGAGGAATTATATTTTGGTTTTGCCTATGAAAAAGGCGAGTAAAGAGTTCAGATGTCACTTTTACAGTGTTGGGTTAATTTACACTCATAAGGCAGAATCTTTGGCTTAAGTCAGTTCTGGATGATAAACATGCCATCCTTGAGCAGATCACCTGGTCCTTGGTATCTTAGTTTCTGTAAGTTTCCTGAAATGTCCCTGTATTAAACTGGGAGTCATCAATATCATTGACCAGTCAGGAGGAGATATCGCTAAGGCTGCAGGGACTCCCTTGTGTGACTTGAGTATTTTCTGTTCACCAGTTCATGGACAGTATGACAGCATCCTTTGGGCACTCTGATCTTGTCAGAAATTGATGAGGAGAGCTTACCAGGTTCTGCCAGCCCTCTCAGCAAGTGAGGAGCTGTTGTCTCTTGACACCCCCAACAGAACTTCCCAGTGATGTTGCTGCTTTGTCAGGAAGATAGAAGCAATGGTACCAATGCAAGAATTCCTGTACAATCTCAATTATACTGTCAGGATCATCCTTGTTTAGTCCCTGGGTAAAGTGAGACTTAAACTCACTATTCAAGTAGTCAGATGACATTTGGTATGATAATGTCATCTACAACCTGGGTTTGTTTTGTTTTGAGAGAGGGTCTAACTTTGTAGCCCAGCTGTGGGACAGCAATGAAGACTAGGCTGGCCTCAAATTCATAGAGATACACAGGTCCACCTGCCTCTGCCTCCCAAATATTGGATGAAAGGCATGTGACACCATGCCTAATGGGCTGGTTTCTTAGTTTGCCTTTTTACTCATAACTGATGACTAATGTTTCCATTTCATGGTTTACCCTGGTCAACTTTTCACAGTACTATTAAAAAGTTTACCAATATCATAATTTCCTGCTAGATGAGGAAGCTACATCTCCAAAGATGTAGAGATTGGAGGGAGGTCGTAAACAGTAGCAAATGGCAGAGCTGTAACAAGAAGCTCAGTGCTGTCATTCCAACCCGAGGCCCTCTTGGTGCTTATGCGTCTTAGGTCTGTCTGTGATCAAATGCCTGTTAAATAGTCTTAACTTCCATGGCTTTTGAACCTAATGTTTATTGAGGGTTTGTGTGTGTGTTTTCTTACATAGAGGTGTCGTGGAATACGATGCAGAAGGCTTCACAAAACTCACTCTGCTGCTGATGTGGAAAGAGTTTTGTTTCCTGGTACACAGTGAGTATGCTGTTGCTGTGCACAGTGAGTATGCTGTGCTTGGGAAAGTTGTGCTGTGATCATCAATGGGAGAACCTTTGGTGCTTTGACGTGGTCCCTTTTATTCTACTATGTGAATATTTATAGTGAGGTCATATTTTCTCCAAACCATTGTTTCTCACACACTAAGGGGATGTTGCTCCACAGAAGACATCTGACAAGACATTTCTCACTGTCCCAGTGGATGAAGGGTCCAATGATCAGCTAACAGTTCTAATGTCCTTCTGTGCCAGGACAGCCCCTCACAACTGAAAATATAAAATGTCACCATTGTCAACATACAGTTTCTGTTTGAAAATATGTATCCTGTGTCAGGTCTCGACATTTTCATTGCTGAGAGCAGACTCACTTTGATCTTCTGGTCACTAGTAAGTGAAAAGTCCTTGACTTAGGCTAGTGATAAGCAACATAGAACATAGGAGGCAGTGTTGTGTGCTTCCCCAGTAGCCTTTGGTGGTTTTCCACATTGTAGTCATATGTAAATGGTTGTTACAGAATCAATCAGTAGTGAGTCAGTAATCACTGGTCCATCTCTTTCTTGTGGATGGTTTAGATTGTAGCTCTTTGTGTGGAGGAGCCATTGTCTTGCGGCATCAGGTGTAAGTCGCCCATCAACTAAACCCCCCTTTCTTTGGCAATTTGCTGTATAATGTTTTTTTGCTTAATTCGACTGCCAAGGGATTCCTGCTTTTCCAGCTTGAGCTGGCTTCTTGCAGAGGCAGAAATTCCTTATATCTCTAATTCGTATTAAGAGGGATGCTCTGATCTTCCATTGATGGTGTCAAACAATACTGACTTTGGAGTTTCTTCCCCAGCCACCTTATGTTTCTGTTTGTAATTTTAGATTGGAAGAGTTTTCACTTTTTTTTTTTTTTTTTTTTTTTGAAACCTGATTTCATACCAGCAAATGGTAAAAGACGAACCCCTAAATGTCCACAAGCTGGGAGGAAGCTTTGGAGCCTTATGTGGACGTCCTCACAAAGCCTGTGGAGAGCTGGCTGTGTGTTTGAGGATGGCTCTTTTCCCTTCTCAGTGCTATTCCCAGCTTGTATGGTGCTTCATATTATGCTCCTGCTTGGCAGCACATTCTGCATAAGGGCATTTTCTTTTTGAAAATTAAATCTGGAAAAGGCATTTTTGTATTAACTAAGTGTGCAGATAAACAATTTGAAAGAGAGCTTCAGATTGGGTGTGCCTCCAGCTACACCTTGCTCAGATCACTAGGTCAGGCTTCCTTCTGCTTTAGTTTTTCCAAACGTGCATGGTGGATGGGCAAGCTGATGTTAGGTTTCTTGCACACATTCCTATATGATGTTTACCCCACAATTAAAAGTACACTGGGAAAAAAAAGTCTCAAAATGATGACTTCTCTTACCTAATACCCAGGTCCCAGTTGCAGCTTCAGATGATCTCTCGGGACTTGAACACATTGCCTGATGTGATTGTCCTAGCCTAACTCATCCTCAGGAGTCTACACTTTGCCTCCAATGCTGATGGTAGTAGTGGTATTGGGTGCCACCAGAGTGGCTGCAGACAGCCCGGCAGTAAACTGAATAGATACTTAAGCAGCTCCTTCATCTTGAAGTAGCCTGACAGGACAGATATTTTTCTTGAAACTTCTATTTCCTAGTCATGTTTTTTCAGTTGATGTCCAACCATATCAGGCATAAAGGAAAAATATACTCTTCACATTCCTTAGTCCTAATCTTTTTTTCCAACATGCAACTCAAAATGGCATGTATTAGTCCACTTCCTGTTACTATAACAATATACCCGAGGATAGGCACTTTAGAAAACAGGTGGTTTGTATAGCTCATAGTCCAGAGTCTTACATTCTGGGTTATAGTATGGCAGCAAAATATAAAAGGAACCTGCTGCATCCGAATGTCCAATGTAATATGTGTCTCAGCTTCGGAACGATTCATTCCCATGAGAATGGCACTGATCCCGCCCAACATGTACCCCAACACTGTAACTACTTTCCTGTAGGCCTGACCTCAAAGATTCTACAACCTAATAGCACTGCACTGGGAACCAGCATCTAGCCTAAGAATCCTAAAGGGACAAACCATATTCAAACCCTACTAGTTACTGAGCAAGTCACTGCTTGCAGTGGTGTTCAGGATAAAAGAACACTTACATCATGGCTCCTGGCAGTCCTTTGTCAGTACCTTCAGTACACAGGGGTCACTACTGCTTTTGTGTTTCCTGCAGAATACGGTCTCCCTGGCAGTGTGTGTCCAGTATTTCTCATCACTCCTTTTTCACCAAGCTATATAGCAAGATTGCAACCCTATCAGATTTTAGCTGTGACTGCCTTCTTCACAAACACACTCCTCAGGCCCTCCTTAGAATGGCTGCCTTAAAACCTGGGGTTTCATTTGGTTTTTCCCAAAATGTTTTCCCAAACTGTCACACCTTTCCTCCTCAGACTGTTCACTCCTTTGTCCCTTAGTGTCACAACTCTTCTGGCCTTTGATGCTGTTTCCTTCTGCATCTCTAACTCACCGCCTGCCTTTAAGCACATCCTTCCCATCCATTGCCTGGTTCTTATCTAAGACTCAGGACCTGCTGCAGCACACTGAAGCTTGGTTAGATAATATGTTTTCCTCAGCCACACGGTTATACATCTGACACTTACCTTCCTTTGGAAGCATCTGCTTGCTTGGTTCCAACGCCCAGGGGACCATTTGTTCCTCTTTATTTTTCCCCGTTATGAAAATGGGAGGTGAATATGGGGTGGCAGGGACTTGAGAAAGAACACGGCAGTGAATTATTCTGGGCTCTCAACATGTGAAAGAGGAGGAAGGGAGCACCTCGAGAGAGAGCCAGTCTCCCGTGGGTGGCTCCACAACATCATGGAGGTTGGAGACCTAGCACGACATGAACGGCTTCTTTCTCTGCCTCCTTCTGCGCCCTTGGGTTCTCCCAGCTCAGCAAGCCAGTGTCAGCAGAACAGCTGTTGTGCTCACTAAGCCTGGGGGTGACCAGAGGAAAGGCACCCCTCTCCAGTCTGGTGCTGACCTCAGACTGTTGGGATGTTCAGAAGCAAGAATGCCTTAAGAGATGCTGTCCACAGTCTGGGCTCCCCAGGCTATGCCGTGGCACCACAACATTCTTTTATTTCTGAATATCTAGTGTGGCCTTCCCAGCTGCTCTCTCCTTCCTCTCCTCATCTTTGATCTGTATCTGGAGTCATAAACCACAGCAGGAGAAGCATGCTCTCTCCCCCAGAAATTGTTGGAGAGGTTTCCTGGCCACTATTTGACACGTACTTGCAGTGGTTGGGCAGGTCTCTCCATGTCTGCCAAGTTATTCTTACCTCTGGTAGTAGATGGAACCCACAGGGCAACAAAGGTATGCCAACGACACAGAGCACCAGCAGCCTGGAGAAGCCACCTCCCCGCTTTATGGGTCCTAGGCAGCAGCAAGCAGCAGCATGTGGCTCATGGTGGCTGAGTTGAGATTGGGACTTGAAGGGAGAAGTGGGTGAAAGCTATGAATGACAAGCTGTCTTTCCAGTATCTGTAAATCGCTGTAGAGCTGGTCCGGACAGTGTGCTGTATCTCTCGAGGAGATGTCTGTCAACTGTAGTCTGTCTGTCCATTTTTCTCTTCTCTCAATGGTCTGTCAGGTCAGCTGTGTGCAGTTTCTGTATGTTCAATGCTCTGCTTAGGTGTTTGTGGATAGACGTGCATCCCGAGGCTTGCCCAGTAGTGTAGCACAGGAGTTAGACAACTGTAGCCTGGCCACAGCCTGTTTTTATGTAGGACCCCGGCCAAGAAGAGTGCCCCATGGTTTTACAAGGTTGTTAGGAAGCAGCAAAAGTAAGAGAAAAGGAAAAGAATGTGCAGTGGAGGAGGTGCATGGTCTACATGAACTACAACCTGTCACTTTACCCTTGGCAGAGAAAGGGTGCCAGCCCGTCTAGTTGATAAGATCAGGCAAAGGTGAACTACAGCTGTACGCTGCTCTAAACACAGTGTTTTCTGGCTCCCCACTTAGATGTCAGTGATGTAGAAATATAGTAATGCTCACAAGCAAATCTGAGTGCATACATTCCAGATGGGACTAGAACTGTGATGGCAGAGTCAAGTCTTCAGTAGAAGTCTTTCAGTGTGATCGCAAGGTCTCTCCCAGAGGTGACATCGCACCCAAGACTTTAATGGGCAGACTATTGAAAAGCCAAGAATGAAACCTGTGTGGAAGGAGGTCTGCAGAAGGCCCCAGGCAGCTGGGACACCATGGTCTAGGCATTTGGGTTTCTTTTTGTGATTGCTGCTGCTTAGATACTTTCTTAGTAGTAGGTTCTCAAGATTTTCATGTGCACCTTTGGCTTGACACAGTCTCCTTCAAATTAATAGCGATTTAAAGCTAGTAGGATGCAGAGCTCTGCCTCCCCCTCACTGTTTGTACTAGTAATTGCCCCATGTGTCTGTCATATGAGGGTATGTTAGCTGTAAGCGCATTACAGATGTCTGTATAACAGTCTCATTTGTAAAAGAAAGGATTTCCTCTTTGTACACGATTGTGTCCTCCCCTGAGACTTGGGCAGCTCCCCTCCAGTTGCCATGGGGGATGCAGGGGTTCCTAGGGTCTCTCTGGTTCATCACCTATCTTCTCTGTGTGTCTGTGTTCTCACTTGTACATTCTTCCTTCTTCCATCTGCAGCTCCAAAGCTTATATTAAGGATACAAGTATTGTTTCTCAAAGGGCCCAGTCTCTAGCACAACTTAATATTTATGAAGTCCAAGAAACTTGACAACTTCAGACTAAACTCTGCTAGTTACTGGAACAACCCTTTACGTAACCGAGGCCAAAAATGTAGAAATCAAGAGAGCTTTTGCATTTGGAAGTGAAGACCGGAGGCTTGTAATTTCTGCAAATACCCTTTCCACGCTGCTTTTGTCCAGTTGTGTGATTCCTAATAGAGCGCAGCAAATTTCTTGTATGGGGTCACACTGTCGCCACCGCTAAGAGTAAAGGCCTTCTCTCAGCTGCCTCTACCCTGAGCACAGTGCTGTCTGCAGAAGCTGTGTGCCCTGTGGCATAATCTAGCAGGCACAAAAAAGGTGCCTACCAGGTAGTTCAGTAAGCCCCAAGCTGTGATGTTTCTCAAAAGTGCGTTATTGTTTGGGGTCCAAATCACAATTTTATGGATATTAATGAATGTGTTTAAACAAATCAGACTTGGTAAAATGACTCAGTGTGGGAACCATAATGGCGTGTTTTAAACCAAAGCTTTACAGCCACAAGTCTGCGTAAGATTGGCATATTTACTTCTCATGTGATATTCTTAGTTTAATGCAATCATTTTTAGTATTAAAAACTATGAGAGCAAGAGGAACTAGTTGATTTTAGCAAGAAATAGAACCTTTCTGTTCCTTCTATTGTTCAGTGTGCTAAAGAGTGTGGGGATAACATGTAAATACAGAGAATGTTCAATAAAAAGGGGGAAAAGAGAATGCGGGGGAATGAGAGGGGATCTCTCCAGTGCCTCTTTGTTTATGTAGGACTCCTGGGCCTTTTAACTAGCTCACACACTTTGATTTGTTTTAGCCCAGGACTTCTGTGAAGGAGATGGGGTAACCCGACCGGACTCAGTTACACATGCAGCATGCCTTCCTCACCAGGTTCACAGCTCAGAGCTCTGGCCCTGTGGCAACCACCATCACTACTTTGACTCAAACTGAAACTTCTTTCTTCTTTAGAGTTCACTTTCTAAGAGCCTATTTGCAACTTCTGGCACTGGGTTGAAATTTTCGTTCACAAATCTTCCTGGGTAATATTCTTGTCTTGTGAATTCTTAGACTTAAATAACACCGTTTTTAGAGATCCAGGGGATGTCTTTTGAGAAGGGAGCTGTGAATCAGACCTGCAGTTGGGGCAGTGATTTGTGTTCTGTGTCCCTTGTACCTGTGGTACAGTTCTCCTTCATGGTAACCATTGAAGTAAGTAATTTCGAAAGTGAATTTTTCTGATCAAAGTTCCTGAAAAGTTTTGGTGATTTTTGACTCCAAAATGTACTAGGCTACTTTCCAATTAAGAAGTTGTAACCAAAGTAGGCCTCCTACTCAGAAAGAAAGCCACTTTCAGAATAACTTAGGGTATTGGTCTCCTTGAATGAAATGATTTTTGTATAGTTAGCGTTAAAAAGCTACCCACATTGATGACTTACAGGCAGCTTTTGGTGCAGACCTATGGTTGTTGATAATAATAGTCAACTGTATTAACAGAGACTCCAGGTAGATTGTGCCCCAGACACTCTGATCAGTGCTTTGGTATCTTATGATACTTAATCCTCCTAACATGCTTTTGTGAGTAATTACGAGTTTTACCCTGTGTGGCAAAAGGTATACTGCACAGCAAGATTAAGTGACAGCTACCATTTAAATCTTGGAACTGACCCATGGCTACATTATGACACTTCCATTGGCAGTGTCCCCAAGTATGTGTGACAACTTTCAAACTCTTTCAGAACGTCGTGACAAATCTGCAAGCCCCAACAGCAGGAGCAGAATGTCAGTGTCAAGCCCCACAAACAGGCATGTCCTGTCATTTCTGAAGGATGAGTGGACCTCTCCAGAGATGACATTCTAGCTGAGGGCAGCAGAATATGAAGGCAGAGTTGTTCCTTGATGGTGGCAGGTTGTGATCTCTTCCTGAGAAACAAGTATACAAACTTGAGATAAAAATTCACTCTGACCATGGAAAGAACAAAATACATGGTTTAATGAAGGAATTAAAGCATCAGAAACTTAGCTTAGACAGTGAATGTGGCTAATAATGGTTTGTCACACAGAGTCCAAAGGGGCCTGCAAGATCCAGTTAGGTCCAGATCCAGGAGGTTATGCAGATATGTCAGTCACCCCGGTCCAGGACAAGGGCAGGAGTTGAACTGTGGCAAGGGGTGTGCTCCCTATGCACTCACTGTTTTCTCAGCTGAGTGCAGTGGCTCTGCTGTGAGCCCAACTCCTCACAAACAAGAACAAGCCAGCAAGATGGCGCAGCAGATAAGATGGCTCTTTGCCACTAAGCCTGATCCCAGTATTTGATCTCCACATGGTAAAAAGAGAGAACTGACTCCCAAACGTGTTCCTCTGCCCTCTACATGTGCCCCCCTCCAAATATACATGTAATCAAAAATTAAAAAACACAGCTTATATTCCAGCTACTCCAGGAGTCTGAGGCTGGAAGGACCCACAAGACCATGCTATAGATCCAGTATAGTGTACATCCAAGACCATCCTGGATAGCAACTTAGCCCCATCTCAAAAAGTAAAAAGTAAGCTCACTAGATAGCTTGTGGTAGAGCACTCGCCAAGCATGTGCAAGAGCGTGAGATCACGTCCCAGTGCTGCAGACAATAGAGAAAGGAAGCACGCGTAAACACAGGTGCCCAGGCACTCTCATGTACACAGCACCTGCACTGCAGCTTTGTCTCCTGCTTCTCCACCCAAGCCTACTCCCTATTTGCTTTTAGAATGTTCTGGAGTGTTTTGAAGCACGTGTAAACCGTATGTATCTCCCATCTCATCTGTAAATACTTCTGTGTGCATCTGCGTGTGTCTCCATCAGTAGTGATTTTTAAGGACACAGTGTGTGCATCGTACATTCTTATAGCTAATTCTTTAATATCAGGTAATTCTGAATCTGCCTTTAAACTTCCCTGTCAGTCTCAAACATGCTTTCTTCTTTGAAAGGTTTATTTGTGCGCATGAGGTTATGTGCATCATATACATGCAAGTGACCTCAGAGTCCAGCGTGTGTTAGGTTTCCTGGAACTGGAGTTATACCCAGTTTTAAGCTGCTGATGTGAGTGCTGAAAACTGAATCCAGATCCCTTGGAAGCTCAGCAGTGGTCTTGACCACTGCGCCATCGCTCCAGAGCCTCGCACGTTATCTTCTCGGTTAGCTTGTCCAGATCTGGATCCAAGACAGTCAGGATCCCTGAATCTGAAGAAGAGCAGTGGTCCTGAGTTATGGGCTTCGCTATCTATTTCTCTTTTCAAGGTATGGTTAAGAAAATCTGCTTAAGTTAAAAAAAAAAAAAAAAAAAAAACTGTTAAGAATATCAGCTCACCCTTGAAGGAGACAAGATCTTACAGTAAGTAAGTGCCTGACATTGCAGAGAGTTTCTAGTGACCTCATTTAGACTATGAGCCATTCAATCTTTATGTCAGCTTTGAATAGAGTTCTCAGCAGTGAGAGAGTGTCTTTGTCAGTTCTCTTACTATGGAATTTACAATATTTGCTTTATAACAGAACCACACGGATATGGTGTTTTTCTTGTTTTCTGTAGTGTGTTTTTGAGGTCTGTACATGCTGGCTTCTGTGTTTCATTATTGTTTGTTACTAAGTAGTATTCCACCTCAGATAGTGAATGTTTGTTTTTTGCAGTAGCTGGTGATTAGGAATAGTGCTCCTTGGATATAACTTTAGGGGAAGTCTCTGTTTTGACAGTGCTTTTACTCCTGTTTGGTTAACTGTGGGGTAGGGATCTGACTCAGCCGTGCAGTACTTCACTCCGGCTTCCACCCCACGCTGTAAGGGAATGCACCATCCTCAGTCTCGACTCTCAGCCGCTGTGGGATATGACAGACTTCCTGGGATTTTTAATATCCCATCCCTGTTGAGCAGCTCTGTGTGTGCTAACCATCCGAGGGAGTTCATGGGAAGTGGGATTATCTGTTGAAATCTTTCCCCTGTCTTTAATTGGCATGTTATTATCTTATTTTTTAGTTTTGAGCCCCCTTCCCCCTGCACTGGGAATCAAACACAGCCTCCAGCACGTTGTGCAAATGCTATAACATGGTGCCTTATCCCCAGCCATGGCTTAATTCTTTACAAATGTGGATGGGATTCATTTCTCAGTAATGTGTCCTATAAACTTTAACAGAGCTGTTTGTTTGTGTGTTTGACTTCATCTTTCCAAAAACTAAGTTTACAATTTTTATGAGGTCTCTTTTTAGCACTTCTTAATTTTATAGAACATGAATATTTTTCAGTCTGCTTAATTGAGGCACATAATCCAATTCAAATTTTTCGAAATTCAATTAATTTTTGAGATAGTATTACTATGAAGTCCAGACTTCTCACAAGACTTTGAGTAGCAATAGTAGAATGATTAGGTAGAGATCCCATACTAGTTAAGTTGTTTTCTTATAGAAAGTTCATCATTTTAATTAATAAATGTAGGTCTATAATCAGCTTCAATTTTATGTATGGTGTGAAGTGAGGGACATGATTGTAATTTTATATATTATTACTCTAGAAACATTGGTTGAAAAGCACATTTCCCCCACTGAACTGCTTTAGTATCTTTGTAAAAATATCAGTGAACCATGTGACTTTCAAGTCAGCCTAGGCTGCGTAGTGAGTTCCAGGTTAGCTTATTCTAAATACCATGAGCTGTCACAGAAGGCAGTTATTTTTGCTTTTCTGTTGACCTTTAGTTGATTGCTTAGGATTTTTATATACATGATCATGTTATCAAGAAATATAGAGTTGAAAATATCAGTCAGAGTGCCTGCCTACTATGCATGAGGACCTCAGTTTAAATCCAGCACTGAGGTGGATTAAGAGACACTGTCTTACTTCTTCCTTCCCTTCTCCCAACCCTTCCTTCTTCCTTTTTCCCTGTGGCCTCCAGATAGACCTGCAAAGGCATCCACTCATTGCACATTCATTTGTCCTTCTTGTGGTTCAGGCACTTTCAAGGCACAGAGATGCCAGAATGCCTGGGATCTTCTCTGAAATGGTTCACATTCTTGGAGCAGATGAACATACAAGCCATGCCAACATGGTAGTGCCCACACTTGGGAGGCTCAGGGGCTAAGATCACAAGTGTACAGTGAGACTCAGTGTCAGAAACCAAACGAACACAACATAACAATGAAACATTCTTTTAAAGTATGACGCTAGGTATACACCAGATATTATGGGAACTTGGGGTGGGGACACCCAACTTCCTAAAGCAGGAGAGCTGGAAGAACACTTTAGGCAGGAGGATTAGTGCAAACAAAGATACTGACAGAAGAAATGGTCAAGTGTTTGTGAAGAACTGCAAATGACTCCCATTTCTCAAGTGTCTGGTAGATCCCAGGGCGTGGTGAGAGATTCCGTTGGAAAGGTCACCGGAGGCCAGAGCACAGACAGAACTGCATACCAGGCTCATAATGCTTGCCTTTATCCCAAGGATAGAAAGAAAGAGGGGGGTAAGAAAGCAGAATATGTTTGCCTTTGAAAATTAGATTCCTCTGGTATTGTAGAAGACAGCTTGGAATGGCATGCCAAAGACCTGGGAAGACGATCCTGGCAAACGATGATTGAAACTAACCAGAGCTGTCTTTACTAGAGGATGGAGGGGGAGAAACAGATTTAAAGAAATCGTTTACTTGGTGCTTGACTCTGCATACAGGGATATAAAAATGTTTCTGGGCTGGGAAAATGACTCAGCTGATAAAGTAAGGTTGTGCAAACATAAAGACATTAGTTTGAGTCTCTAGCACCTACATAAAGTGCTAGGTATGGTCAGATATGTCAGTGACCCTAAGTGGAGGTGGGGAGGGCTGAACCAGGCAGATCCCTAAGCTCAGGGCCAACCAGTTTAACCAGCTAGTGAGCTCTGGGTTCAGCAAGAGATCTTGTCTCAAAAGATAAGACTGGGATGGTTGAAGAAGGCACTTGATGCTATCTAGCCTGCACACACATGTGTATCCCAGTATGCACAAAGTGTGAAGGTTTCCAGGTTTTATCTGCAGGCTTAGGCAGTGGAAGCCACCAATTAAAGCAAGGTTTTATTCAGAGAAATAGATTGGAGATGACGAGGCCAGTACTCAGGAGCCTGTGGGCAGCCAGATGCATGGATGGGCCACCACTCACATGGAACAGTGAGTTGGTTGAACTATATACAGAAACTGTGCAGAGTATTTTACACCCATAGCTCAGTATCATTTTCTCAACAGCCCGTGAGGTTGGGTTACTTTCCTCACTTTCCAGGAAGAGGAAACTGATACAATCCTCCTGTCCTCTGGCCTGCAGTTGAAGGAAATAGCATGTAAACCAAGACCTGCTTACAGATGTCCCGTTCCCTACTCCTCACGGAGGCTCCCTTTTTTGGCAGTAATAGGATTAGCTGGAGTGCAGTCCGTGGTCACAGCAGCTCCACCTACCTTTCAAATATGCCATAAGACAGTTGTCTGGATAAGTGCCGTGATGTCAGAGAGCTAGACAACAGCAGTACAGCTCTGCTGGCTCTGCTGGCTCTGCTCCAGAGGTTAGAGACCCAGCTAGATGTACAATGATGAGAATCTCAACCTTGGGGGACATGGTAGGCAGGGATCCTAACTTCTTGTTTCTTCCTGAAATGAGGTGCTTTGGAATTCTTCCACATTCCCTTTGATTCCTCTGCTGTGAGAGTGTCCCTTTGTGCTGTGGGTCTTTTGAACTCTCCTAATATTGAAAAGGTGGATTAAGGCTTTCTAGTCTTTAAAAAAAACATAGTAACAGCTCTGGAAAAGAATCTATCAAGTGTGGTTGGTCCAAGGAACAAATAGTTACCTTCACGGTATAAAACACTAACCACTTGAGCAGTCTCTCATCTTACTCGCCATCACTTCTGTTTCTCAAGGAAGCTCCAAGTTTAGTTCATGTACTATTACAGCTAGCCTCTCAAACGAGATGTTGAGGCTAATAAGCTCTTCTGTGCACCCCAAGAGAGAATGTGATTTGACTGTGTAGACACATGGGCATTTAGTTGGCCTTACTGAACACTGAAGAGCTAGGGCTGATGAGGACAGCTCTCTTCTAGAAGTATTTATAAGCAGGCTGCCATGTTTGAACTCCCTGTGGCCTTCTCCATCAATGTCATCCTTTTAATCGCTGGCTGTGATAGTATTCCTTATTTTTATTTGGATGTATGCTTAGAAACCTCATACACCTTATAAACTGTCTCCTATAGCAGGCATTAAAAGAATTTGCAAAACACATCTTTAAGCTTCGGTATGATGTAGAACTCGGAGTTCTGCTCCTAACAAAAGCCTCTCCAAATTCCAAAGGCTTTATTTTGTTTGAAGAACAGAGGAAGCCAAATCCTCAGTTCTGTACTCTGCAACAGCCTGTCAATGAGAAGGTAGAACTTTCAGTGGGATGGAACTTAACACTGCATTTACCAGACAGAAACCTGTTCAGTTGGCTTCTAACCAAAGGTATATAATTTTTCAAAGAACTTCTTCTGGGAGGTGAACAGCCCAAGACTCCATAAAGAGTAACCAAGAGAACATACATCCCAGTGTTCAAAGACAGTTTACTCCAATACCATTCAGTGTAGCCATCATTCCAGAGTGCAGAGGGGCTGGAGAAAACTAGCTCATTGGAAAGAACAGCTTCTTGATTTCTGGGAGGGTTCTCCCTCTGGGTGATGGGAGAAGGGTAAACAAGCACATACACACATGTGAGTGTGGAGACCAGAGGACAAGCTCAGTTCTCCATAGATTCTGTTCACCTGTTCTTAAGACAAGGTTTCTCATTGATATTCTGGCTAGTATGGCTTTAGTAACTGGCCAGCCAGCCCCCGGGGTCCATCTGTATCTGTCTCCTGAGGGTTGTATCATAGATGTATACCACACCCATGTTTCTTACATGATTACTGGGGTTCAAACTCAGATCCTCAAGCATGCATGGGAAGCCCTACTGAGCTATCTCACTAGTCCCTCAAGTTTGATTCCTTTAATAACTAAATTGTCCTTTGAAACAATGCAGATTTAACTTGGGTATCTGAGAGTTACCAGTGTTGATTATAAGCCACATGTGACCTAAGGATGCTTTTGCCTGATGGCTAGAGTAATTTTGTTGTTACATCTCCATATTTGCCATATTTATTATAGAATTATTTGAAATCACTGCCCCCTTTGCCCATTTAGCCCAATAGGAATATCTTGTATAACTGTGGGACAATAGCAAGCAGGACATGGATGGACACACAGAACTCTACTACTCCCCAGCTGGTGCCACTTTATCCCCCCACAGCTCCCTCTCCACGAATGCAAGATGCAGAGCCTTCTCCCCATCTCCTGTATGGTTTCCTCCCGTCTTTCCAGCCCCTTACCCTCATAGCTTGGCCCTCTGCATTGGGCAGGATCTAGGGCATGAGAGGAATCCGGTCAGGAAGTGGCCCGCACACCTTCTGCACAGTTGCCAGCCACAGTTCATACACATGGCTACCTCACTGCCAGAAGACTGGGAAGCTGGGCGTGGCAGAGCGAGTTTTTGATCCTGGCACTGAGAAGCTGAGGCAAGAGGATCAAGAATTTGAGGCCGCCCTGCCCTACATGAGTTCCTAACTCATAAAACCAACAAAGAAGGTTGAGAAGTGTGTCTGGCTGTGCCCAGAGAGCAAAGGAAAGATGCTGGGGAGTACATGGTCAGGAAGAATCATGAGAAACCCAGTGTTCACTGGAGTTGACGGATGGAGAAATAGTGTTGAATTAATTGTGAAAGTGGCAATTTATACACCATGATGATGGAATCTTAGTATCCTAGTGCTAAAAGGCAAATTACAAGAGACATGCAGTACAATGGAATTTTCATATAAAAAGCCAAAACACAGTCAAACTAGGGATCCGCAACTCTTCATTGGAGCCTTTAATAAGGAGAGAATGACTACACGCACTTAGGATAGACTGTATTTGGGAGAAGAAGGAAGTAAGGGAGCAAGTATGCAAATGTGCTTCTGTTCTCAGAGGGAGCCATTGGGGTGACTTAATGGGGGAGGGGAGATAGGGTATTCTTGGCTTTTACTGTTCTTTGTTTTATTTGTGTGGCCCTAAGTAGCCTAGAACTCACTAAGTAGAGCAGGCTAACCTCACACTCAGAGATGCTACCTCTGCTTCCTGAGTGCTGGGGTTAATGGTATGTATCACCATGCATTTTTGAAAAGCTTTATTTTTATTGTATGTGTATGACTGTTTTGTATATATGTATATGCACCATGAGTGCACCTTGCCTGGTGCTCAAGGGGGCCAGAAGAGTGAGTTGGATCCCCTACAACTGGGGATGTAGATGGTTGTTAGGTGCTGTGTAGATTCTGGAACCCAGTAGACCCTCTACAAGAGTAGCAATGTTCTGAAACACTGAGGCATCTCCCCAGCCTCAGATTCTGTGTTTTTAGCATATTTAAGAATTTAACATGTGTTACAAGCATTCTTTCTATAATTGAAATTAATTTTGTGTACATGTTTGTGTGTGTGTGTGTGTGTGTGTGTGCTCTCAAATTTGTATGCACACATGTAAACATTCATGTGGGAGCCAGAGATAATACAGGCTATTGTCCTCATTTGCTCTCCACTTTATTGCATTTACAGGCTCTCACCAAACCAAAAGGCAAAGCCTCAGACTCCCCGATTTCTGCACCCTAGTGCTAGGATTGCAGGCACAGGTTACCACGCCCAGATTTCTAAGTGTCATGCTTCCATGGCAAGCACAACTGTCTGAGCCATGGTAAAACATATCTGTGTTAGCTCTATGCAGAATTAGAATGCAGAAATGGGCTGGTGTGGGTGGGTGTGTGTGTGTGGGGGGTGTGTGTGGGTGTGTGTGTGTGAACATAGACATCTTTAGGGGTACTCTTGGAGGCCACAAGAGGGTGTAACTCTGGTCCTCTGAAAGAGAAGTCTTGAGCCTCTTTCCGGCCTTCTGTTTCTTCTGTTTCAGTTTTGTTAAGAGCAAGTTTCTTGTAGCTCAGGCTGAGTCCCAACTTGCCATGTAGCCAAGGCTGACTCCTTGGTCTCCTCCTGACCCTCCTGCCTCAGCCTCTCAGATTCTGGATTACAGCCATGCACTATTACTCAAGGCTTCATAAAGCTATATTTTTCATTAGCCCCAGTGCCTATGCCAAAATCTTACCTGGCATGGTAGTTGTCTTACAGTTCACATCTCAGAGTTACCTGGAGACTCGATTGTCATTGGGAACTCATTGTGTAGTGTCTTTACTCCTACTGTGGAGTATATTTTCCCGCAGTGAAATCCTGCAAAAACTATCACGGTGCTTTCTGATGAAAGGCAGACTTGACATATCTAAGTTTAGTAAATATCATCTATTTAAAGTATCTTGGCCAGGCACATTGGCATATCCCTGCAGTGCTAACACTTGGGGTTCTGTAGCAAAGGGATCTTGAGTTCAAGGCCATCTTGGACTACATCCACTACTGTGATCTTTTCTCAAATAATACAAATCTTGTACCAACAGAGATGCAAACGAGAGCAGACCAAAGAGGCTAACTGCAAACAGAACTCATCACTCCACAGCTATTACCAGAGGTGCATTGTAGTTTCCAGGGCAGCCAGATGGCTTAATAAACATACTAGGTCTCTTTTCTCTTCCTATGAAAGACCTGAAGGACTCACCACTTTACAAGCTGAGAGCCTGGTTCTTTGTTTATCTAGCTGCTGGCAAACTACCTGTAAATAATCTATCCAGAACCTCCCCTTGTCTTCCATGTCTTTAAGTCTCCACCTTCTGCAGGGGATTCTGTGCTCTCTGTACCCATAATGAGTCATCATATGGATGCATACCTGCATTTCCAGGGAAATGGACTGAGGTTATCAAAAAGCCCTATCTGTCCAACCAGAGATAAAAATCAAGGGATCTTTATGGCAACCGAGGTAGCTCAGCAAGTTCACTCTAGAACACACAGTACCAGTCCTTTGGGAAATACCCATGAGAGAGTGACTTTTGATCTCCTGGGTATATTACTGGCTGCTCTGCAGACAGCAGACCCTTTGTAAAAGAAAAACAGACTTGGTCATAGCTGGGTGGTGACGAGATAAAGGCAGGCCACTCCTGTTTGAATGTTTGTCATTTTGGTGGGGATTTTGTTTAACAAGGTTCCTACCTTATCTGTCCCTTTCAGATTTATAGCCACAGAGCCCATAAAAGGGAGGCCACAGATGTGAGCGTGAGCTGTGGAAAGCGGGAAAGCAAGCCCAGGCTTTAAGAAAATCATTTCCAGATATTCTGGATTTTTCTTTTCCTTCATAGCAAAAATCAGTTTCGGGGACCCAAATAGTATTTGACTGATGATACTAATAATGCCAGGCTAACTCTGTGATAAATACTAAAAGGGGCTGTGGCATTTCTTATAGCATGCCTGCTATTTTCCATTAACTCTATATTGAAACGCAGTGTAACATTTACTGTTATATTTCAATCAGAAATCAATTTATTGAATACTTGGGCCAGACAGTTTATTAGGTACATGAATAAAAAGTGCTTCCCCCTCAGAAATCATTATGCCTCACCACTCAAGAGAAGAATATTTAAATTGTCTCTTTTGAAAAAACATGGCTGAATTCAGGGCAAGGGCTTTCTGAGGCATCCAGGAACATGCTCAGAAGTCTTTAGGCTTTGGATAGGGATGGCCCTGTGGTTATTCTATTTCTCACACATCAGCCAGATAGGACCTGAGTCTGAACCGAGAGGTGACCTGCTGTTCACCTGGATGCCGTGAGGATTCCTTCAGTCTGTTGACATTGTCAGCTGCTCCTCTGAAAGACAGTAAGTCTTAGCTTCATTCTAAATCACACTAATAGCTGTCACTTATGAAACACTGCAAGATAAAAATCATAATTGCCATTTTACAACTCGAAAGGTAGAAAGTAGAGTTCAGTGACATGCCTAAGATCCCACAGGTGATAAGTGCAGAACTGGGTTTAAATGAAGTGCTGAGTGGCCGCAGTCCTACCCAGCCTCCTTTGGTCTGACGCACATAGTGGTGTAAGTAAGACCTTTGCTGGTCCTTCAGATACCATCTTATTCTGCTTCCCTGAGGTTCTAGTCAGGACTGCTAGGGATGTGGGCATATGGAGTCAGCATATACAGATTGTGTGCCAGAGCCTTTGGAACAAAAGAGAATATGGACTAGCTTGTGTTCCTTTAACACAGCCAGATCTCAGTAAAATGTCGGACATGTTTGTAGTTGGAGATGAGAGGAGGCAGCTGCTTCACACACATGGACATCTTCCACAGCTGGAGGGTCTGGGCATTGTCACCTGTCGTGCCTGGAGGAGACTGTGGCGAAAGTATGGTGGTTTAATGCACTGGAGCTGGGCCAGGGCCACCACCTGCCTGCCACTGCTGCAACTTCCTGCTGCACACCGGAAATTGTTCCTCCAAAGTCTCCACCCAGTTATTGGACAAGTGTCACCTCTTCTCCTCCTGACACAGGCCCTCAGAGGAGTGGCTGCACTTCTAACTGTAGTAGCCTGACGTTATCATAGTCACCAAATACTATTGCTTTGTTTGTTTTCTGGTTTGTTTTGCTTTGTTTTTAATTTTGGAGAGATAGGTTTGTTAACCCATTTCAAAGGAAACAGGCCACATGCCCTTTACTATGAGTATTCCTTTAACATGTTGAGCCAGAAACCATCCCCTGGTTCTGTAAAGGATTTTAGATATGGCAGAGGCATCTGCCCCAGTGCTGTCCCTGTGGAGCCATTAGATGAAAGGGAAAACCAAACAGGTTAGCTCTAGGAGGCAACACTGCAATATGGAGTTAGAATGGGAGGCTAAAAAGCGGGGTCTGGGTCTGGGGTCTCCCTGCTGCAATGCACTGATGTTCAAGCCCAGAAGTTACCCTTAGCTTGTAACACTTATGCTAATCAGTAACCACAACTGTCTGGGCACTTGGTAGAGGTTTTTTTATATACAGCTACTTTCAGGGACCTAAACTTTCTGTTGATGAAGAGGGAGAGAAAACACAGATGTGATGGATACAGTGGTGGCTGCAGAGAGGGAGGAAGGGAATGCTGCTTGACTGGGGAGAATTCGGGAAACTTTTCGGAAGCACCCAGGGGGCGTGGTTTTAAAACTCCAGCTAGGTAGGCTGCATAGTAGGACCCTCTCTCAAAACAAGCCAAAGACCCCATGTTGAGGGTGGTTGCTTCATGAGCTGATGAACAAGAGATAAAGAATTTTTTATAGCATTGAGACCAGGTTATTCCCAGGAACAGCTATCCCCAGCTCTACGACTACATTGTGCCCCCAAACTAATTCAAAACTGAACATTTCTCTATGATAAAGTTATGAAGGCTAAGTGAAAATTTAACTTTTTCTTGGAAGTCTAGACATTGGACTTAGTGAATTGAATATCATGTGAGAAAACAGTCCTGACGGCAGGACCCACTAAAGGTTGTAGCGTGAGGAAGAAAAGCTAAGTGGAGGATTGGAAGGCTAAATAATTCTAGGGGTGACTTATCATTTAGACAAAGGCTCTGAAACAAGAGAGTGCTCAGCTCAGGTCAGGGATTGAAACCTCATCTTAAATCAGAACCTCCTAATGATGGCTTACACAAGTGTGCCTTTGTTCCAAAGGGCAGTGCCATAGATAGGAAGCTACGAATTAAGTAGAGGTTATTTTTAAAAGGGTGTGGGTGGATATGAGTGGGTATGGGATGTGGGTATGGGGGTTGGGGGTTTGGGGGGTATGGGATGGGGGTGGGGGGCTTGGGGTATGGGATGTGAGCATGGGGGTGGGGGGCTTGGGGGGTATGGGATGTGGCCATAGGGGGTGGGGGGCTTGGGGGGTCTGGGATGTGGGTATGAGGGGTGTCAGTTGGTATCCGTGGTGAATAAAAGAGAGCTTCAAATTCCCTGGATCTACAGTTAAAGGCAATTGGATACCACCTGATGTGAGTGCTAAGAACTCCACTCTGGTCCTCTCTGAGTAATAAACTTTCTTAGCTGTTGGTCATCTCTTCAGCACCAGGACAGAAATTCTTTATGGCTGACTGGAGTAAGCAAATAGTTAAATAATAAGTTAAGTCCTGTGAGACGTACAAGATAATTCAAGATGGTGCTTGTATAGCAATCAGGAAAGAGCTCTGCCTTCTGCCTGAGGAAGCAGAGGCTGAGAGAGGTGGAAGGTAAGAGGCAAGGGCAGGCCCATCGTCATCTGGCTGCTTGTAGACCAAGAAGAGTCCAGTGCCCTTGTCACAGGAAGTCACCTCTTTCAGGGAGCTATGCTCACAGCCACCACGCTCTTAGCCAGTCTTCTAAAAAGCCACAGAGCTGCTTTGCTCTGGCTGCTGGGAGAAGAGAGGGGCTAGCAGAGGCGCACAGAGCAGATGAGCCATCCTGATGGAGGAGATGTTCTTACTCACTGGACATCTGCTCCACCCAGCTTTTAATGGCCCCAGCCCTTGGAGCAGCATCCCATTTGCCCCAGCCATAAAAAAAGAACCCCTGAGCCTTAAAATTCTGACCCTCCCACCTCCAACCTCCTTATACCTTGCCTTTCTCTAAAGGACCAGAGAGGACAGGTTTGCAAATTTTTGTGTTTCAAAAGCAGCTTCTTACATAAGTCAGATGCACAGCTAGTTTGAGAGCTGTACAGATGATAGAAAAGACATTCATTTCGCCATCAGAAAATTGGGTTAGGTTCTCAACCTCACCACATAGTAACCTTGAGATTCTGTATGTTCATCTGTGAAATGGACTTATTCTGGTTCCTGCCTGCCTTCTATGGTAGGACCTCTATGAGGATTAAATCACATAAAAGCAAATTAGACTCTGTCCTGTGCTTTAGCAATGCAAGGTACGAGCTACTTCTGTGTTTGCCACACCCTTGCCTCCTCCGTAACTACCCCAAGTCAAGCTGGGTCATCTCCCTCCTGGATTATTTCACCGACCAGCTCCTCTGCACAGACACCACTTCTAACCAGTGGAGACATGGTTTTTATCCCATGGCCTCTCAAGGGAACAGTCTCCCTTGGGCAGCACACTTTCTCTCCTACTCAGCAAGAACCTGTGTGCTGACCCTCCTCTCTGTCATTCCTTGTCCACTTCTTTCTTGTACCATCTCTGAAAACCCATCTTCTGCTTAGCTGTTTTATCTGGGCATCACCCGCTCTGAAGGACACAGTTAAATTTAACAGTGCCATTATCCTATGAACTTGCCTCATTATTTCAGCTACTTTGTCCCCTAAGGTCCAAGCCTATGTCAAACTATATCCTAACTTATGGTTAGACCCTGATCAGCCATAGCCTCTGGGTGTTGGGAACCCCTTGAACTTGGACAATGTCCCTTTACTCCTCACAACCTAAGGGGTACATTCCCATTGTAATGAGAAAAGAGCTTATAGGAGCAACGTGTCATCTACCTTGTGGGAATGAAAGGGTAGCTAGGGTTTCTGCATCCTAGAAGGGATCCAAAGAGGGAGCCCAAGGAGAGGTGTGATCATGAGGTGACCCCTGGAGCATAGTCCACAGGCTCTCCTAGGACTGAGGCTAAGGCTGTTGAGTAAAGTCCTCACAGGAAACACTCGTTACAACAACAGGAAGCAGTGGGCATGATGGCAGAGGGCAGCCCCTCAAGGGGATGAGGAGCAGAATTTAGGTGATCCAGCCAACCTATTTAGTACAAATCAAGGAGTCAGGAAGGATTGGGGTGACGCAGCCTCTGCCTGGCTGGAGCCATCAATGGGCTTTGTAGTCTATTTCCTGGGGAATTTCTCAGCTAAATCAATGATTTCATCATCCTATCCCTAAGCACCTGAAGCAGCTAGGAGCGACTGTTCACATGACTGTCTGGGTGAGGCCGAGAGGTCTGCCCTCTGACAGGGGAGGCTGGGACAGTGACAGCACATGTTAGGCTGCTGTTAGTAGGAATTCTGTTCCTTTCCAGTCTCCCTGAGAAAACCAGAGTGTAGGTGGATGGCACTTGGATATTTGAGCAGCACTGCCTCACTTCTGAAGGTAGAAGCCCCCTGGAGTTTCCTGCCCCTGGTTGAATTCATTGTACAAGCCTGGGATGGGGCTGATAACAAGTTGGCAGTGGCAGTCTCACTGGGCAAGCTGAAGGCTGAGGATTGGGAGGTAGCAGAGTGGACCGTGGAGTCTCTAGGATCCAAAGAGAAACACTGAATGCATGCAAACTTATTGGCACAGCTACATCTTTTATCAAAAAGTCATAAACTTACAGTCTAGGATTTTTAAGAAAATAGAACTATCAAGAGATGTCTTTCCATAGTCACTGTTCTCCTTACAAAGAATAAAAGTCTTAAGCCTAAAGTATTATATTCTAGCTCTCCTATGCTGGTAGGAATACCTTTGCTTGCTTGCTTGCTTGCTTGCTTGCTTGCTTGCTTGATTGATTGATTGATTGATTGGCAGGATTTCTAGCCCAGGATGGCCTCAAACTCACTAGCTGGCCTAGGATGACCTTGAATTTCTGATACTACCACCACACCCAAGTTTATGCAGTGCTGGGCATGGAACCTTGGGTCTTGTAAATGCTTGGCAAGCCCTCTACCAACTGAAAAACATACCAAGCCCAGAGATAGCGTCCAGTGAATTCCTTCCCCACAAGCCTATTTACAGCCTTGAATGTTGGAAGTATATCATGTTTTCTTTAAAACATTCCCTGAAACCTTCTTTCCTTCTCCTTTCCCCAATTTACCAAATTCTGATCAGAAGCTTTGGGGAGAAGAAGAAAAGAAAACTGGGAGCTAATATGACAACAAGATTTGTACCTTTACAAGTAAATATTACAGTTTAGCTGGGTAACTACTTGTGGAAGCTTGTTAGGTCAAAGTGACTCACTTGCGTAGATGAGGTTATTTTTAGAGCTGTAATTTGTACTGTTTAGAAAAGAATAAAGAGATGGTAAAAGGCTAGATAGCTCATTATAGTTTACAGAGCTCATGAGCCCAGCATCCATGCAAAAGATGACTAAGCAAGGGGTCGGGTGGTACTTTCTCTCAGAATTTCACAGACATGAGTCATCCACTTCAGTCTGCAGACACAGCATCAGGTACCTGTGACTCAGCTCCCATTTAGACAGAGCAGTAGAATTCAATTCTGATACGCTTTTGTAGTTAAGTAGTGAGGAAATTACATAGCAAAGCAAAATAGGCCTTTGTACCAGGCAGCCATCCGATGTTTAAGCAAGGACTGATTGATCTTCATCTCTGGTCTTTCAAAGAATCTATCTATAACCTGTGCTGGGTAATGTCTTTTCATTCTGCTGCGTCACACCGCAGTGCGCCTCGTCACACTGGCTTCTCCGACCAGTCTCATTCCTTCTCCACTCACATGTCCAGCATGAGGACTCATGTCCTCCTTTAACCAGGGTGTGTGTGCCTGTGTGTGTGTGTGTGTATGTGTGTGTGTGTGTGTGTGTGTGTGTGTGTGCGCGCGCGCGCATGGAAATCTTTAGCATATATTAGCACACTAGTTCTCTTAAGCTAGAAGAAAAAACCTACAAAGGCTTCTCCATTCCACATTTTACCTATGGTTAGAGTTATAAGAATAAAATAATACTTTCTTCAAGTATTTTCTTTTCTTCAAAAGGGGAGGGGGGTGTCCTCATGTGCCCAAGGCTGGCTTTGAACTTGCTATATAGCCAGTTCATTTGTCTTTCCCTCTAAGTTCTGCTATGATCAGCACATGCCATACCCCTTGGCTTTAAAGTGTTTTCTCATACTTAAAAGGAAATACAGAACTACTCATGCACACAACATTTCTCGGTGCATGAGCCGCCTGCACAGTGCAAGTGCACATTCATCCAAGGCTTCCGCTCTCTGCTCTGATGCTGAGTTCTGCTGGCCCAGTTGTCTTCAAGGAATAGCCTTGCACACTCAGCTCCTGTTGTCAGTGGCACATAAATTACACAGATTATTTAGAGTTAAGTGCTTAGATTGTAAGCTATCTTTTTATATGTACAGAAAGTGGCCCCTTTCAGTGTGCAGACCTATCATTGGATTGTTTATAGCCAACAATGAATTTTAATGTATTCATCAAAGAAATGATGGCAAAAGCTAATACTTCAGGAAGATACAGAATGAAAACCTGAGTATTTCTTCCCTTTGCCTGCCCATCCCAAGCCACTTCCAGCCATTTCTGACACTTGGCTGTGTCAGCAATGGTGCAACCAGGAACAGCAGAGCATGCACAGGCTTAGGTCCTTTTGTCATGAAAAGTCCTATGTACATTTAAGTCAACTCAGCAAACAGTGAAACGTATACTGGGAGCCCAGCCCTGGAGCAGGCCTGAAGCTACACACATGGTGAGGTGCACACATTCGTCCTGGACGGGAGAGCTAGGCATGCAGATGTACAGATGTGCTTGTGAACTGCTGGAATACAGCAGTGCCGAGCCTCCTCTGGAGATCTTAGAGAAAGGCTCTGCCTCAGCGTGCCCTTAGTGCAGATGAATTTTGTAGGTGAGGGGACAAGAATGTTCCAAAGAGAACAGCACAGCATGCTCAGGAACTGCTGTAGTATATTCTGATGGTGGAAATAATTCATAAAATTTAATTTCCTGGATACTTGAGTGAAGAATGTCATGGGCAGATGAGAGAGAAATTTGACTCATTAGGAAGAACCATGTACGTCAGTTGTTCAAAATATGTCATCTTACTGATGGAAAGGCCTAGAGGCATGTTAAACATGGAAGTGGCATTATCTCAGACTCCCAAGTATGATGGCAGAGGGGAGGAGAATGCAAGTGGGAAGAGGCCGGGGGTAGGAAAACCACTTTGGTAACTAGTTCAGGCAAGAGAATGTGAGGTTCTAAAACTGTGGGAGTCAGGAGAGAAAAGGACAGAGTCTAGAAATACATCAGAAGCAAATTGGGACTTGGTGAGCACTTGATTTGGGGGAGAGGAAGAGGGAAGACTTGTAGAGTGCTGTGTAATCCTGAGCCTGGCTAGCTAAGACTGGGAACTGAAGAGGACCAGAAGTCATGAGAATGGGTTTAGGTGTATCGAGTCTGGGGTGTTTGTGTGATAAGCCAGTGCAGATGTTCAGTAAGTAGCACAAAATAGAAGCTTTGTGACCACATAGTGATGGCGGTTGAAGCCCTGGTGCTGGTCGTATGGCCAACAGCTGGCAAAGGGTGAGAGAGGATCTCTGCTGAAAGCACTAAGTGGCCAAGGGGTAAGGTGAGCCAGGACACAGGAAGGGGAAGCCCATGGAAAACAGTCATTGCGGTTGTGGTTGTAGGGGCTTGTGGGTTGGGTAAGGGCCACCAGTATATTTAGATAAACAGAAGTCAAGCGAGAACAGGTTTAGAATTTGTTGTGAGTCCTCTTTTGTGAGTTCAGAGAAGTAAAGGAGGAGGGAACAGGTGTTGTCTGATAGAGCTGATGCCAGGGTGGTGACTTGGAGAACAAGATGGTCTCCAACACAAGCATTGCTCAGCATAGAGTGTAGCCCCTCCTGAGAAAACTATGGAGGAGTGACTCGTGCCTAGTGCCACCACCAGCCCTGTCCTCAGGAACCACTAAGGAGTATATGCATTTCTCTCTGCCATCGCCCATAGAGAAGGCCACTTGTGAGGCATAGAATAGAGTCACCCTTGAACCTGAGATTTTGTCAGGCCAGCTAGGACATGTCACGAACCCCATTGTCTACATCTTACCTTCTAAGTAAAGGAAACACATTAGAAAACACAGGAACTCAACTGGTCCCCAGGGGGAGCAGCCTGTGTTAGCAGCCCTCTGACCGTGTGGTGATTGTTTGCCTCTAACTCCTAAATGACCAGCTCAGGCAATTTACTATTTACTTTCCCTTGAATTCTCCTGCCCATACTCTGGAGTTAGACATCTATGCAAACTGGTCTTTTTAAATAAGCCACAAATTCACCTTTCCATTTCTAAATATGCTTTTAATAACATACCAGGTCCTATTCTCACATGAACCACAACTGTGTGTGGGTTTTGTTTTGTATTCATGTTTGGTTGTTTGGTTGGTTGGTTTTGTTTTTGTTTTTGAGACAGTCTCACGAGGCCATAGGCTGGCCTAGAACTGCCTGAGCAACCCAGGCTGGCTTCAAACTTCCAGTCCTTCAGCCTACACTTCCCAAGTACTGGAATTACAGGCCCACACCAACACCACCCCACTTGGCTAAAAGTGAGTTTTAAATAGTTGAAATCCCAAAGGTCATCTTGTTCTAGTTGAAAAGCCTATGGTCAGGAATGTTCTTGGTCATATTCTTAGAGTTTCATGCCAACAGCTCTCTCATTTTGTACAAGTCTTAAAACTAGCTTTTCACCAAATTCACACAGACGTTTGGATGCTGGGGGTGGGATGGTTCTCTTCCTGCAGGTCATGACCCCTTTGGGAATCAAATAACCCTTTCACTGGGGTCTCCTAAGACTGTCAGAAAACACAGATATTTACATTATCATTCTTAACAATAGCAAAATTGCAGTTATGAAGTAGCAACAAAAATAATTTTATGGTAGGGGTCACCATGCCATGGGTCACAGCAGTAGGAAGGAAGGACCACTGGTCTGGGCTCAGGGTTCAGACACCCTCCTCCTAACTCATACCAGTCCCTGCTTTTGTACTACTTTGCAGATTTGTTTGATTTTTCTGTGAACTGAGCTTGAGGAATGACTTAGCAAGGCAAACAAAGAGCTAAACCTGTTTTAGCATGAGCCAGTTAATAAATCTAAAATGAAACATTTGTCCTCTAGCTACAGAGATCTTCCTCACAGCATGTATTGGTGAAGGGTCGGGGCAAAGCAGGCAAGAGTGCCACACTGCTGTACAGGCGTTAGCAAGCACACTAAGAAGGTCTTAGCTATTGAGTCTGTTTGAGATGTGACCAGGTTTACTTCAAAGCCCTCTGAAACTTGAGTTTCTTTTCTATTTCTAAGCATACTCTCTTCATTAATCCTTAAGTAGTCATGTACTTCGGTTTCTGAATTCGAAACTCATTAGTGTTCTAAGCAAAATTTAACCCAAAACTTGATGGGTTCTAGGATAGCAGGAGACTTCAGGCCTCTCATAGCTGCCCTTAGCAGCATGCAGGAGTATCGCAGAGGCTGTAGCTGGGACCATAGGCTAGAACAAGGAGCAGAGTGGTCATTAAGCTGACATCTGGATAGAGGTCAGATAGAAAGCCATCTCCTAAGACCTGAGGAAGCTTATTGATGAATTCCATATGAACATTGATTAGTATGTTGTTTGGAACTGACTTAAATGTTAGATATGGGCAGCCTTGCCAGTTGCTCTGGCAAAAACCTGTAAGTCTGTCCAAAAGTAAATCCAGCTGTATGTAAGCTGATACTGGTTTTTTGAATGTATTTTCTCCTTTTTCTCAATCCAAAGTAGAAGTTGGTGTGAAGGACAGTGTTCTTGTAGGCGATCCTCATGAAGACGGCAGCCTCACCAAGGTGGAAATGGCAGAATGAAGGGAGTCAAGATAACCAAGCTGTGCTTGGCAGATTGTAAACTGAGTCTGATGTTTAGTAAACTTAGAGCACACAGGAAGAACTCTTTCCCCCATGGATGATGGAATATTCTCATGGCTTTAGAACTATTAGATTTCAAATCTGAAGACTTGAGTCCAAAGCTAGTTCTTCCTGATTGAAGTAAGGAACTATCTGTTCCTAAGGTAGCATCCTCTGAGTGGGATTGTGTGCCAGGCCAGAAAGCTATCTTTAGACATATAGCTTGTATCCAGGCCTCTGGAAATGAGCAGACTGGAAGGTAAGTGGGGAGTCAGAGAAGATGTGAACTTTTTAAAGTTTTCAGATGGTATTTGATGGATGGGCTTCTTGGAGGAAGAACTCCTGGGACCTCAGGGTCAGCAAGTCCCTTGACTAAGCTTTGAGATTGAGACTGGTGAGTAGTGGCGGGTGAGGACAGCTAAGATGTGGGAAAGAAGCAGCAGGTCAGCTGTGCTGTGGAAACCATGGAGACCAGAGGGAGTAGCCGAGTTGAGTGCATGGAAGCTCCATAGACAGGACCATGAAGTATTTTCCCAATCAGAAATTCAAGTCTAAGATCATTGTATACTGAGGATAACTTGTCTGAAAGACAAACACATCCCCTCCCTTTTCTCCATCCATTCTGACAAAATGCCAGTCTCAGACTCTTACATTTTCTCCAAGCATTTTTTCAAATGTGTGTCTGACGCTTGTGATGGTGTCAGATGCAAGCAGTAAGTCAGACTTGTAGACCTGGTATCAGAATGCATGTGGGCCCCAGCCCCGTCAGGCTGACGTCTGCTCCTGCGTCTGTCTTTATTCCCAGCTGGCTCTCTGGCTTGCCCAGAAGCAGACCGACACTTGAGTAGAAAGAAGGAAAGAGGGAGTCCTAGGGCAGAAGGCAGGCCACACTGCCCACACTCACTCCGTGGTTGATGCCCTGCATTTTTCTTAGTGCTTTAAAAAGTATTTATTAACATAAAAACAAAGCAAAAGCCCATCATACATGACTGATGTCCATTCTAAGGGGCTTTTCAGACTTGGGATCCTAAAGAAGTCTCCAGTCATGCTGTGAAAGCTGTTGTGTGGTGGCCACTTCATTTCTATAGGAAGCTTACTGTGTGGTCAGTGCCATGCTACAGTGGGTCTCAGGAAATGACCCTGGGGTCTTCTCGGTGGCTTCTCAGGCTGTTGGATGGGGCCACTGTCTACAGCACAAGCCTCTCACTTGTCAATTGGGTAGTAGCTGCCGAGCCCTGGATGACCTGGCATTGAGTATGTCCTCTGATAGGACCATACATGGAAACCTCTGGGGAAAACTGGGCCCTGTCAGCACTCCTATGAAAAGGCAGTAAAGAGGGACAGCCAAAGAGATGTCCCTGTGACTGTGTGATTTACTCAAAGGGCCCCAGACCTCATATTAGAAATAATCAGCTTGGTAGGATACTTCCCAAGTCCTTAACAACCCAGTTGCTGTACAGCAGGGAATTCTAAGGCCTAATAGTTCAGAGCCAGGAACTAGTGGCTGTGAACCAAAAACAGCACACTCTGGCACTAGGCTCACACACCTTACTGGCCATGCCATGACTAAATGGCCTGTCAGGATTTGATTTATAATTTTGAATTTGAACCATCTAGAGTTAAAAGAGAAGTAAATGTGAAGTCTATTTAGATTTTTTATCAGGGACCAAAAAAAAAAAAAAAAAAAAAAAAAAAAAAAAAAAAAAAGGCTAAAAAGCTGTGAAGCTTCTAAAAACAAACCCTGAGTTAGCTGAGAACTCTGCTGAGCACAAGCGTGGGGTGACACTGAGCCCCTGATGGAAGCCTGTTTACCGAAGCCTAGAGCTTGCTCCAACAGGATCACCTTATGTTAACACATTCTCTTTCATTAAAGGTAGGTATGAGAGTAATGAGACAGCTCAAAAATCTCATTCTAGGCAACAACCATGTTATCACGAATGACATTCTAATTGGAATTTCTCTCAGAGAAGAACATTCATTAATTTCCATTCTCCCACTACATCTTCCACCTTTAGAAGAAATAATGACCAAAGGGGCTAGCCCAAATAAGAAGTACCATTAAAACAAACTCCAGACCCGAGTAATTCCCAAGCTAAATAGCTAAGCCTTAATTCTGCAAAGATTGATTGTGGGTTCCTTGTTTTTTGAAGACCAAGACTACTCGCTCACAAAGGGACCACCTTTTCTCATAAAACACCTCTGAGAATTGGGGGGCGGGGGGGGACACTACATTACCAAAGCCTAGAGAGATCGGGCAGAAGTCTCTTCAGGCTTCAGCCCTGTTTGGATAGCCTCTGGTTTTAGATAACTTCTGGGTTGAGAAGCTTTTATGACACTACACCATTTGGCCTAAGATTATCTGAAGCTGTTTGTGTGTTTGTTTGTTTAAAGAGAAAATATTATAGACTCAAAAAAAAAAAAAAAAAAAAACAAGATCTCTGAGGCGCCCAAATTATTCTCAAATAAATACAAGCACAAAACTTAGTTGAAAACTGAATTGGGAAAAAAAAGTTACTTTTGATGTGGGCAGTGTCTTCTGTCACATTAGAACAAAACAGCAACTCAGATTTGCTTTTTAAATTGTTTCTAGAGAGAAGTGATTCTAGGGGTCCCTTAGGAATGCTTGCTGTGTGCCAGCTATTCTTCATGTCTACTCATTAAAGTGGGTACGCCATCCAGAGCCTTGCAAGGGAGAGACTTTTCCCATTTTAAAGATGAGGAAACCTACCCTGAAGAATTCAGTAATTGCCTGAGGTCACCCAGGTTGTAATTGGCAGAGCAGGGATCAAGCCCAGCTCTGTCACATTCCAGCACAGGGCCCTGTTCTCACATTCCTGAGCCTCAGTCCTCTGTCATCCAGCACTTGCTATGTGCCCGTAAAGCAGTAAAGGTGTGCAGGGCTTTATTTTCCACCTCGGGCTAGAGCGTCCTGATTTATGGTGTAGGAAAAGGGCTCAAGAGGCAGTTAATGTACTAGTGCAGCATGACCTCTAAGAAGATCCCCCTGAACAAGATTTTTCACTGCAATGTCCTGGTTCAGTTGGGAAAGCTCCTCCTTGTAAACAACTGGGAATCTCCTCTTGATTTGTAAGTTTTACTCTCCAAAGTGTTCCTGAAGGAATCATACCAAGCCTGTGTCTCTTACAAGTGGCAGGGGAGACTGTCCAGAAGTATCCAAGAGTAACTCTCAGCATGGAAAAATGCCCACCGTCCTGTGTTCTGTGTTCTGAGCTCTCCAGATTTTGTCAGAGCCCCCTGCCCTGGGACTCTAAGGCCACCCACCTGTAAGATGCCGCCCATGTGAGCCCCACCCCCACTCTCTTCCCCAACTCTGAGCACTCCAGGTGCTTCCTCTGCCTGGCCTCTGCTCTTACCCTCCCTTCCCTGTAACCCTGCTGGAAACTGGAGTATCCTCTCAGGCCGGCTCAAAGCCATCTTGTCTGCCTTCCTAGAAGCCCCTCAGCAGCATGCCTTCCCACCGTGACACTGGTAAGGCCACCTCTGCTGCTCCCCTCACTCTGGCCTCCCATCCCACCCCTCACCCCCTCACCCTCCCCATGCAGGGGAGGTCCAGCTCAGGCTGGTACAGCAGTAGGAAGGCCCAGTTGATCAGCTGGCTTCCCTCCAGCTGTCTCATGGGAGGTGCATGAGGAATGAACCTCACGCTGGCTCCATGTTGCCTTCTGTGTTCTATAAAGGTTATAGCTACAGCCTTTAAATTAAAACCGTTTTAAAGGCTATTTTAGCTCGAGGAGCTTCATCCTCTTCATAAATCTTCATTAGTCATCCTTCACATTGGGGCTATCACAATGTCTGTAAATTTGTATGTAGCTAGTTCTGTTTGTTAAGACTGTAATGTAAGCTGCCCAGTGTCATCCTGTCTTAAACCAGAAAACATTGCATCCTGTTCCTTCTAATCACTACAGTCAGTACCTTGTCCATGAATTCCTTTCAATTAAAAGCTTACAATGGTTTTGGAGACTTGGCCCAGCTTTTAAGTGCCAAGGATTTTTGCATTTGAATATATTTTAATTTATTTAAGGATTCTTTTAATCAAATGCTTCCCTAATTTAGCCAGCTTTCTTTTTTAATACTCCTAAGCCAGGAATTTGTTTATTGTGACTAAATTCTTTTTAAAATAGAACTTTAAGACATTACTAAATCTATTTATGGTATTCCCTCTTGCTAGATTTCTTTCTGCATCTCAAGAGAGCATGCTCTCTTGTTTCATGTCTATGTAGTCAACACTTCCTCAATGTGGTGGTCTGGCCAGTCAGGCACCAAGTGTACCCTGACCACCTCACTGGCCAGCCCTGAGTTGGGTGAGCACTCCAGCAAACACTCAGGCAGCGCCTCTGAGAAGTAAAGTGTGTGGTCCCCAGAAGATGGAGGTAGTGGGCCCTGTGTGTGTCTCCAAGTTGGAAGCAGAAGAGCCGGTGGAAATGAGGGTATCAAAGCCAGGGTCCAGGTGGCCATGCCCCCACCCCACCCAGTGGAGTACCAGCAGCAGACGCAGACTTCACAGCCAGCCCTGCACATATGGACCCTTGGTTTTAGCATGGCACCTAGACCAGGGACTATGATCACTGAGTGAGTGGTGCTTGAAGCAGAGACAGGAAAGCAGTCAGTACCAGGAAAGCTGGGACTCCTTGGTCCCAACTCTAGCCATTGGTATTCTGTCACCCTCCAGAGAGCCTGAGAGAGCCCTGCTTGGTAGCACAGGTTAGACGTATGTCTCTAGAACAGAGATGTTTCTTGACACCTGAGCCCTAATACTAGTGCAACTAGATGGATTCAGAAGAGCAAGAAAGCCTGTGAGGGAAGAGCAGCCTGGCCTGCCAGCTTCCCAGGGTCAGCATCTGCTTCCTTCAGCTTTGCACCACCCCCTATCTGTCTGCCTTGAGGGCAGGGAGGCAGTGACTAGAAATGAGACCAATAGATAAAACAAGTAAGAGCTTCTCTGGCAAAAAGGTAAAACCTGCCACGTCCATGTTTTATCCACACAGGTATCATGGGTGAACCTGCCATGTCCATGTTTTATCCACACAGGTATCTGTGGGTGAACCTGCTATGTCCATGTTTTATCCACACAGCTATCTGTGGGTGTTTTGTTGACTTCTCCTTCTAAAGAATATTCCCCAGACTCCAATTCTGATTCATCTTTTAACCTTCTCCAGCCTACTCAAAGTCCATCTCTTCCTCAGAACTCTAACCTCAGGCGGAGTTCCCCAGTTCAGGAGCTCCCCCCACCCAGCTCTTCTTTCCAGACCTTGGGCATGTGCATGGGCACCTCATTCTTCTCTGAATTCTACCAGCTTCGGGTCTGTTTATTTCCTGAAATGCGGTGAGCTTCCCTAACCCTTTGGTTACTCCTACTTACACACGCTAAGGTTAGTAAGTACTGGCAGGAGTAGAGCTGACATCTTTGAGGCTGTTGCCTCCCAGGGAACAGCTGCTAACCTGGACTGTATGTTAGCTGCTCCTGCAGTTACCATATCAGCTTTGTATCCATAAACAGTATAATGCCCATATAAACACAACAGGCAATTTATCAGTTGTTTTACAGATTTTGAACTTCATATAAATGGAATTATACTGGTTGTTTTCTGCTTCTATAAACATTGTTGTCCCAGCCCACGGTGGAAATCAGTAACAGAGGACATGCTTATCATATATAAGGCCCTGGGTTCAATCCCTAGCACCACGAAAAAAAATGGATATCTTGCTCCTTAAAGCTTTTAAAAATGATTATCTAGAGCTTGTATGAGTATATTATGTGAAGAGTATAGATACAGTATCCATGTCCCATCTTAGTTAATTCTTAACATATTCCTATAATTACTTCTGCTGTTTAAAAGAATTAGCACTTAGTACCCCATTATCCCACCCCTCTCTTGTTAATTCCCCAAAGTAACTTCTGCCCTTAACCTAGTGCTTGGCTGTTTTGTGCATTTTTTTCATACTTTACTGCAGAGACACTCACAAGCAGTATACAATCGTGTGTGTGTGTGTGTGTGTGTGTGTGTGTGTGTGTGTGTGTGTTGAATTTCATAAGGATATATTTACTTTTAGCTTGCTTTGTTCCCTGAAGATTGTCTTTGAACTTTGTGCACGTTTGCCCATGAAGCCCAAGATCTCTCCTTAAACTGCTGTCTGGTACTCTGTGGACGGATTACACCACTGTTTATCTATCCAGTCTCCTATTGGTCGGCATTTAAGATGGCTCCATCACCACTGTTGTCATCATCATAGATGCTACAATAAGCCACACCTACCAGCTTCTAATGCTTTGTAGCAGTTTCTTGGGTGGGATTGCTGAGTTGTGGAGTGAGTGTATCTTCACTTTTGCCATATCAGAGGCTTAGCAGTTTATATTCTAGCATCAATGAATGGGAACTCGATGTTTTCTGCCTTGGACAACCTCTGAGTATTACCTGGTTTTATGAGAACCCAGTAGTTTCTTTGTTTCATCAAACATGTATTGAGTATCTCTCTTGTGTCACACATCTGTGCTAAGTGCTAAGAACATAAAATCATGAAAGCTCAGCACAACCTCAAGGCTCCTCCAAACATCTGTAGAAATGTATGCCTGTGGACAGAAAAAAGTCAGGAGTGTCCGTAGTGGTGTTACTGTTAACTTACAGGTAGAAATTTCTGTTCTCATGGAAAGAAAAGTTCAGCATTAACAGAGACACTCTGAGCTTGCTTCAGTGGGCAGGGGAAAGGACCTTGACTCTTCATGGCTAGCTACAAGTAGAGCCCATCTCTTCCATATCTGCCCAGTGATGGGAGACGGTCCTACCTTACTCTTCAAAAGTAAGCATACTGCTGACTGAAAGAATTGCTGCTGAGACCAAGTTGGCTTTGGAAAGGGGTTGGCTGGAAAATGGAGCCATTGATAAAGGAGGGAGTCTGTAGTGAGAGGTGAATATTGGGCCACACCCAGTGGCCCAAGAACCCATGTTCATCGCCCTTAACAGTAGTTTTAGGATCAGGGGCCTAGACACTTGTGAAATATCGGACTAAGCCTTCCTTAACTCTTGAGGCATCCTGTATAGTATTTTTTTTACCATGTTCCATGATATCTCAACTAGGCTTTTTCAGTGTATTTATTAAAATGTGAAAATGTTTACAAAATTGGCAAAGGTTGCCCTTAAGATAATTAAAATGTAAGCATATGAAGGCTTGTATGCAGCCATGAGAATCTAGAATCATGGAATAGCCCCGATCTAGATGAGGCATGAAGGGTGAGGACAAGAAGGGGAAGGAGTAAGTATTTACTTAGTACCTGCCTGGTTTTTGTTTAATCCTGTCAACAAACACAATGAAGTAAGAATTATTACTCCTATTTTCTGTGACATCACTAATAAGTGTTGGGCCATTTTTATCTGATAGCAAGGGAGTATGATTCTGTCTCCTCTCAAAATGGGGTAAGAATATACAGCGGTTTTTAAGAAAGCTTAATGCTTCAGTTTGGTAATATTCAAACCACAAAAGTAATCTGTTTACACCATTAAATAACAGAGAGAGAGAGAGAGAGAGAGAGAGAGAGAGAGAGAGAGAGAGAACACTGAGAACCAGGAAAAAATACAACCAGTTTAGCAAAGCCTAGCTATGCTTTTCCTTGGCACTTAATGGCAGTGGTGATCAGAGGAGACACCTTCAGGAGGGACACTTCTGAACTGGAAAACTTTACTATTGTGTCTCTCAGAAATGAGCAGCATGCTCAGATCACCTTTAGCTTTCTAGTGGTTGGAGTCCATGTCTCTCAAAGGTCTCGTAGTGGTAAATAAGCTGGAGGTAGGTAGTAACTACGCCGCAGTCTTTCTACACAGGCTGGGGAAGAGCCTGAGATGTGCACAGGCCGCTGTTCCGAGTCAGCTTCAAGCAGGGCGTGATGGCATACTCGTTCATTCCTACCACTTGGCCACACGTTCGAGGTCAGCCTAGACTATATGGCCAATTCGAGGCCAACCAGGATAGCACAATAAGACTGCCTCAAATGTAGTCATCATTGGCGGGACAAGAAAACCATCTGATAGCCTCATAGCACCACTTCAGGAACTGGGAACGTAACCCTAACCAGTAGCAAGTGGGTCTGTGAGGATCTCCTACTCTCTAAGAGCATGGGAGCAGGCAGGGGAATGCAGAGCTTGTGAGGCTGGAGAAATGAAACAATGGCTTGTGAGCACTGGTAAAAATATTTGATGATGTGACTCTCAGGGAAGCAATTATGGTTAACCCTCATTTGTTTGCCATTTGCCAGGATTGAACTGTCCCACAAAACCAAATTTTCCAGACAGCTAAAACTTTCCTATTTATGTGTCGTGAATGTGTTTTGCCCATGCTTGATGGATATGGTTTGGAAATAGACTGTTCAGTTTTCCTTCCTTCTTGAACAGAGGGGCTGTAAGAAATAATGCTTCCTTGGATGCCTTTGACTCTAAATATAAGAAAACTTGATTAAATGAGGTAAAATAATAAAGACTTGTAATTGCCTCAAAAAACTAGAGACCCCAGAGATGATGAAGCCAGCAGTCATCTCAGGGACACTAGCTGGGGCTACAGCTTCAAGCATCGGGACTTCACATGATAAGATCAAAGGGGGGCTTCTGCCTCCACATGTCTCTAATCAGAGTGGAAAATATTTCTCAGAAAAGCCCTTGCCAACTTCCCCTCAGATCCCACTGGGAACAGTGAGTAGAATTTCCATGCTTTGGGAGAATGTAGCTCACGTATAGAACGCTTGTATAACTTGTGAGAGGCCCAGGAGCCAGTCCCCCAGTGCTACCAACAATCTCATGCCATGGCTTCTAGGAGTCTAAGAGATCAGGCACTTGCGAACTGAATAGGAGAAGGGAACTGTGCTCATGGCAGGGTGGAGGATAGAGAAAGGCTGTTCGGTAGGCTGCCATCTTTACCAGGATTTAGGGTGAGGGATGACTTGGTACATAGTGTTCTTTGCTCCTGCACTATGTGGCCTCAGATCAGGATCTCCTGGTCTGCTTCCCTATTGTACGCCCCTCTTCCCCAGGCCACACTACTAATTGCCAGTACTTGCTGCTAAAGCACTTTGTCATTGTCTTGCTGTGATTATGACATTTTGTTTCATTTCTGAGAATGAAAAATTCTATAACCAAAGTTATTCAAGCTGTACCTAAAATATTCTGAAAGTCAGCCAAGCTGCATATCCCATGTGCAGGATGGAGTCGTTTTTGGCTGTCCTGGAGCCATTTTTTCATGGTTGGTATATTTGAAGAAGTGAGACTTTTCCTGTGTCTGAGCTAGCCCTTTCCTGGACTCTTCTTTGATAAAATGATGAGCTTCTGTGGCAGGCTCCTAAGCGGGCAGGCGGCAGTCACACGCTGCACCTTACCGAGCTGTAGAGAGAGGCAGCATATGCATCCTCTCATACTGTCACCTGCTGTTACCCGGGAGCAGCCGCTAACTTCATGGCAGTGACCATTATGTGGCAGCTGTCTAGAATGCAACTTCATCAGCCTGTCTTCTCAGGTGGCCAAAGCCATGAGAAGAGCCCAGTGTATGCAGAATTAAAGAATCCGGTATCGCATAGTTCAGTCAGTTCCTAAAGAACCATAAAGCTACGGAGCCAGTGAAGACCATCCCTTCTATATATAGAAAGCAGACTAAAACTCACAAGAATTAGAAATAGGAAGCAGTTGTCAAAAAGTAATACTGATAATAAGCAGTAGGTCAAGGGGAAAGAGTCTGTTCTAGGGATCAAGTGTGTTCCAGTCATTTCAAGAAAGCAGATGTTTAAAGAATTGCCAGCTATGGCTAACCTGTGGGACCAAACTGCTTAGGCTCCACGGAGTTCCTTCAGGACAAGGTAGCTGCTTGAAGCCTGCAGTAATTCTTTGTCATCAGTTAACTTTAAGTAAAGGTTAAGTGACAGAGACATTTAGAGATAAGGGAAAACAGGCAGTTTTTGCTAACTTCCAACTAATTTGTACTATTCAGATCCTATACCAAAAAAAAGATGTGGAGTGGTTCTGAGATATTGTGGTCATTACATCAGTTTATGCTTAGAGACGATGTAACCTACCTGAGCAAGGATCTGTAGCTTTCAACTTTTATGTTCTCTGCATGATACCATATAGTCGACTTTGGTCTCTGAAATCCGTTGACAATTCCTGTTCTTCTAGTAATCCAGTTTCGTACCGTTTTCTAATTTGAACACTGGCTGTAGGGACACACTGATCTCTATGGAGACAAAAGAGAATCATGTAATGAATGCTTTGAGGATTATGTATGCATCAGCATAGAGCTTGCTGAAATTTAAATAAAAACAAAAATCATATCTTACTTGAGTGGGTAAACAGATGATATTTATGGTTTTTAATATTTTTAATGCTAATTGGTATCTGAGTCAAAGAACATAGTTCAAAACTAGGTGAAAAATACTTTTCAACATATTAAATACTAATAGCAGCAATTCACTTTTTCTGAAAAACAAAGCAGAGAAAACTAGAAGGCATTCCAGCCAGACGCAGGATTGCATACCTGTGTCCCAGATACTCTGGAGTCAGAGGCCAAAGGATCTCATGAGCCTGGGAGTTTGGCACCAGCCAGAGCACTATACCAAGACCTAGTCCTGTAAAAGTTTCTCTTTTCAGGGTACTGGGAGAATGGCTTAGTCTATAAAGTTTGATCCATATAAAAGGCTGAGCTTGTGACATGTGCTGTGATCCCAGTGGAAAGGGCAGATATTGGCCAGCTAGTCTAGTCTAACTGGTGAGCTCAGGGCCACTTGAGAGACCTCTTCCCAAAAGAGATGGATGCCATTCCTAAGAATGACACCTTTGTAGTTTTCCTTTGACCACCAATAGCACTGACACATGTGTACTTACACACACACACACACACACACACACACACACACACTTATTTTATTTTTAGAAAAATGTAGTATAAAGTCCCCAAAAGCCAGTAGTTTCAGTAGCTTGAAAGTCACATAGCCCATGGTAGTCAATACATTACCTTTTATAATGAGTGATGGCTGTTTATACATGATTACATTGAATTGTTATTTAAAATTACTATTCTTATAGGTAAGCCAACATATTAAATACTTTTCTATTATTAATGATTGCTTTGTAGGTTAATCTGAATGTTGTTTTCTTCAATTTGGAAACTTGAAGATAATACAGCAATTGCAATTGAAATCAAGGAAAGGTGTACATGAACAGGCATATGTTCCTAAAGATTAATCAAGGGAAACTAAATGAGCATCAGAAAGGACATAAAAGGATTAGAAAGCAGCATTTGTTCAGAGTAGCTGAGGATGTTACAGACCAAGCTTTGTTATTCAAAAGAAGCCACAGGGATTTTCTGAACTGAGATACTTGTTAGTTGGATTGGTCTTTTCATACTTTTGTTGTTCTGTGTTATAACATTTCTGCTTCCATAAAAATAGACATGTATGGAGACTATCATATTGTGACACTGAGAAATGTGACTGAAAAGTGGACATTCTCAGTCTTACCCCTTTTCTTTGGTAGTGGTGTGAGTCACCAGTAGAAACCCCCTGCGTCGCTGAGTCAGACACCATCAGAGTCCAGTACACTGAAAAGTCTGAGAGGCCCTACCAACAACATGGTTTTTTGTTTGTTTGTTGGTTGGTTTTGTTTTGCGGGGAAGCAGTGAGTTATTGCTGGGGTGGGGTCTTTAAAAAACAAAAACCATGAAGATAACTTGTCCTTTGAGAAATCACATATAGGGAAAGCACTAGTCCAGGATCAGCATTATCTGTCCACCCTGAGGGAGGGGTTCAGTTGACGCCATCATTACAGGGTGCTTTAATGTGCGTCTGTTTGTGCGGCTAACACCTCCATTCCTGTTCATTGCTTACAGTGGAGGTTCCTGCCTACTAACTGATAATCAAGTTATTCCAGAGTATTCTTCAGTGTCACACAGTAGGAGCCAAAGATTTGAGTCCTGGCTCTAGATTTTGTCTCCTGCTGCTGCCCAGTCTATGAGAAAGGTGATGAAGCCCATGTGCTTTCTAGTCGATTCATCTGTTAAACGCCCAGTTTTGAAATCATGTTCCTTTCTTGAAGTTTTAATTAACAAAGTATATAAAATGTACTCTGCAAAGTTAGAAAATTCTATACACATAGTTACTGCGTTTGCTAATGTGCCTGTTCTCTGTCCTAGAAATGGATAACATTTATACAAACATTGTCTACCTCCAAGAATGTTGAAACAGTTTCAGGGGATGCTTTGCCTCCACTAAAACTAACAAGAGATTTTATTTTTAAAAATTGACTTAACCCCAAATATGATGATAAAGCACACATTACACATTAGTGGGGCTTGGTCTCAGCTCTGGTGTGCTGCAGCACAGTCTCTGCTCAGATTTTCCCTGTTGCAGCCCATTAAGGAGCTCCCTCTGATTTACAAGATATAAATATATGTGGTAACATATGTGGGAAAATGAAAAGTGCTGAGTGTGGAGATTCGTGGCTTGATTGGAAGCAGAATGATAATTTTATTTTTCTGGTAGTCTGGTTGGCGCATCCTATCAAGAGATTATGGAAGGCCCTCTTTGTCTCTTTTCCAAGTTTGTTCTTGAAAACCACCTTCCAGCCTGTCCACCCCCATCAAATTGCCGATGAGGAAGACACTGTCCCACTCTTGGAAAGCTTATGGCATAATGGAAACTTAACACAGATACATGGCTAGCTTTGCATTGGCTGATGGGTAAGGCCAGGGCCCAGGATGTCGGACAGTGTGGGATGCCATCCTGGTCATGCCTAAGATTCTACATGTGTCATGGATTCTTTGGTCCCTCATGCCATTGCTTTGATCCAAACCTTATGCGGTACTTGTGGTTCCAACTGTCCTGTAACGAACATTCTAAGTTAGCCAAAATCATGTCTTAAGATGTGTTTGTTGCTGGGCGGTAGTAGCAAATGTCTCTAACCCCTGTACTTGGGAAGCAAAGGCAGGTGGGTCTGTGAGTTTGAGGTCAGCCTGATCTACAGCATAAGTTCCAGGATAGCCAGGGCTACACAGAGAATCCTGTCTAGGGGAGGAATAAAAAGGATGTGTTAATGAACTCTAACTTTCTTTTCCTTCTTTTCCTTGCAGTTGACCTGCCTCTGTTTTTCCCTCGAGATCAGCCAACTCTCACATTTCAGTCCGTCTATCACTTTACCAACAGTGGACAGCTTTACTCCCAAGTACAAAAAAATTACCCATACAGCCCCAGATGGGATGGAAATGAAATGGCCAAGAGAGCAAAGTAAGTGGTCTGTTGTTGTTTGACTGGCCGTGAGTGGCTTTCTTTTTCTTTCTTTCTTTCTTTCTTTCTTTCTTTCTTTCTTTCTTTCTTTTTTTTTTTTTTTTTTTTTTGTAAGTAGGAGACATGAGACAGCAAGTTGAGTTGTAGATAAATAATGTCAATAACAAAAATGTTGGCAACTACTTGTATGTATAAATTTCCAATGTTGGTAAACAGATTTCATAATGAATAGTCAGTATATGAATTCAGTATCTACTTTTCCATGGGAAACTGCATCTCATGAATTATGTTACATTTCTCCTGTTACATGGATGTGTCTTGGTTGTATACTCAAGCACAGCCTCCTGAGATCAGCGAACACTGCTGTGGAACTTGTGCCTTGATGAAGATGGAAGTTGCTGGCCTTAAGGGTTGAGTATAGAAGGAGTGTCATATAGTCATAAGGATCAGGTTGATCCAGAAGTGTGACGATTGCTTTGTGTAGGTAGACGCTTGCGTCTGTGCCAGCAGCGTATGGGCCATTGCCTTCCAGACTGAAGCAGCAGTGGATTGAAAAGGGATTTTCCAAAAATAAATCATAGTGTGGAATGTGGCTGACACTTTATCACTCTGCACAGCCATATGCACATACCTGTGGTCCCAGCTGAATGGGGTGCAGAGCCAGAAACCCATAGAAAGAAAACTGTCATATAGGCATCCTGCTCATCCAACACCTGTTAGCCTACTGTACTCCAGGTAGGCACTGTGTGCCATTCCAAGGACGTCATAATAAACTAGAGACTGTCCATGGCCTCATAGAGCCTGTAGCCCTGCAAGGAGACAATCTACCAAATCCTGACCGCTTGAAAGTACCTAGAACAAAAGATGACCTTCCAGGCCTAGAAACTTTTCAATTCTTAAGACTTCCTGTTCTTACCAACCATTTCCTGATTCAAATTTTCTTCCCAAGGAAACCCCTCCTGTCCTCTCCCGTTGTCTCTAGTACTAAACTGGCACATGTGATGGGCTCAAGGTTGGACAAGAGCGCCCTTCTCCGGCACTCCAGCCACCCAAAATTTCTATGTGCAACCCAGAGCTGTTATCTGAAACTCTTGTGCCTTTCTCCCTGTAGTTTTCCTTTGCGTCCAGTGTACTGAAGTCTGAAATTCTATTTCAGGAATAAGCAGACATCTGCAAGTGTGACCATTAACAACCATTAAGGCCTGTGTTGAGACGCACTGGAACAAAGGAAACATAAAGGCAGGTTTCCGTCTGAAGTCTTGCAGTTGTTTAGTTGTCTGGGCTTTCCCGATGTGTGCATAGGATCTGCCCTTAGAAGATGGGCCATTATTTGTGGTATGTGCTCCAGAGTCTGAACCAGACATGTCTCTGTGGTTTCCATGGCAAAGCTATCTTGGTGTGCGTGTGCATACTTCTTAAGCAGCCATTTTAGCATGTATGAATCGAGTCTTTAAGGAGCTATAGACCACAAGCCTGTGATTTCAGTATAGGAATAGCGTAAGTGAAGCTTGTTTATCTTAACAGATTGGTTCAGACTTTCAAGAGACATTTGCTTTATGTTAACACCAGTCTAAAGAAAACATCTGAAGTCGTGTTTAAAAAAAAATCTGCCTGCTAGTTTAGTGAAGATAAACCCATTTTAGATGTAATAAAAGAGACAGCCAGCAGCTCATGCTAGCTGGAAATAATAGCTTTAAACCCTATTCTTTAATTGAACTGAGTAATTACATGGGCTCTGTCAGAGGCCAGGTAATGAGCAAACATAAGCAAGACTTGTCCTGTGGTTCCGTCTGAAAACTAGCAGAAAGGCATGGAGGAAAACGTTGAGCAGAAAGGAAGGTCAGTGAAGCATTCCTCGCATGCCCCATCTCTGTGTCCTCTGAAAATACTGTACACAGTGTGTAAAGACTATAATTCACTTGGGGAGCTCTGCCCATGACATAAACACTCTCATGGTTTAGAACAGCCCCAGAGCCCTTTGAGTGAAATCAGCTGTTTATCCTGCCTGTTTAAGAGCACAGTTCTAAACACGTACATTTAAAAAGGACGTTTTCTGGAACAGAAAAGCCAGGGCTTCTCCTACCACAGTGCTTCTTGCTGATGTCAATCCAGCCAATTCTACTCTTAACAGATACAATACCCTGAAGTAAGTAGGCGCAGACTTTGGGATCATGCATGCCCCAGTTCCAACCACAGAGTTTAATCCTATAAACTCCGTAGCCTTGGGCAGAGTACATAATCTCTCTGAACCTCATCTTTTAAGACAGGGTGTACTCCCTGCTGGTGGATGGACTCGCTAGGAAGGTGCACTTGGTGCACGGCGGTAACATATTGAACAGCACAAGTTTTCCTTTTGCTCCATCCTTCAGTGCCTCTACTCAGGGCTCTGAACCCTCATCCCCAAGCCTTCTTCCATAGTTTCCTCACATACTCTAAACTCCCAGGCAACCCTTCACCTCCATCTTTCCAGTCCTGTACTCTGGTCACATGTCCCTTTAAAAAATCTCTCTTATGTTATTTTTACTTTTTTCTTTAACATCTTTATCTACATCTCTTTTCTTAACCAAATGGTGAGATCTTTAAAGGCAAAAGCTTGCTGTAATTATCTGTTTATTGTAGTAAATGCGTGTAAAATTTACAATGCTGTGGACAGATTTTTATATAAAGACCGTCTCTGTCAGCTTAATAGTTTCAAGCCTCTCAGCAGTCTGAAAGAAGCATACATTTGGTAGAACCATACTGTGATCTTGAACTGTGGTATTTTATGAGATAGTGTTGAATGCACCATGTTGCTCCAGCTCCCAGGGAAGAAGAAACAGTCTAAGGTGCTCTAGTTCACCAGGCTCTGATACCCTTTAGCTAAGCACAGAATGGAGGTTTCACTAAGAGTATTTAATTTTTCTTACAGTTATTGATTGATTGGAGGAATTCACTGTCTCCTTCTATCATGTCATTTGTAGGAATCGAACTCAGGTTGTCTGGTTTGGCAACAAGTAACTGTACTTGCTAAGCCATTCATTGGCCCACAGGATACTTTCTACCTCTTGTGGGTTTATTGGGCTGTGACCCCATCAAAAATTGAAGAACATCTGTTGCTTAAGTTGGTAAAGAACATACATACTTAGAATTCTTATGTCCTCTAAATATATTGGTCTTTCTGCCATTGTGGAATGTCTGTGGTGTCTGCTAAGGCTTTTTGACTTGAAGTCTTCTTTCGTGTTAAAATGGCTGTCCCGGCTTTCTTTCCACATAGTTTTGTATGCTGTCTTTCTTCTTCCTTTTTTGTTTTACATAGTCTCTGTCTATCTGTATGTCCTGAATCCTTCTGTAGATTATGATTTTTTTAATCTAGTCTGATGGTCTGTGTCCTCTAATATTTAGTTTATTTATGCTTAATAGAACACATGAGTTTATTAAGTTTAAGACCTACATCTTTTTTTTCAAATTTTTAAATTTCCTTTGTTTTTAGTGCCTTTATTTTCTCTCCCAGCATTCTTTCAGTTTACTGAAGTATTTTGACATATGTTTTTATGTCCCCTTTGCCTCTCATTGACTTATTGACTCTTATCTCTTCATATATTTTGGTTGCATATGCAGTAAATAGAACCTGTACTTGACACATAAATTTACATGAATACCTATCATAATTACTATTACAGTGTTTCATATCTAATCGAAAGGCCTTAATCTATAGCAGGTGGGTCTCTTTATGCCTCTGGTTAGCCTTCGTGCTACAATAGCCATGGATTTTGATCTTGCACGTGAATTCCACAATAATTTGACTTTTCACAGTCAAATAGCTTTATTTTTTTTTCTAATTAAAGGAAAACTAAAATGTACTTCGTTCTGGAGTTTTTAAATAAAGGTGGCAGGGAATCATTTTTTGAGAGGATCTTACTATGTAACCTTAGCTGTCTTGGAGCTCAGTCGGTAGACCAGGCTGACCTCCAACTCTGACGTCTGCCCACCTGCCTCTCCTTCCTTACTGCTGGGATTAAAGAGGTAAGCCTCAACAGCCAACAGAAATGTATTTTTTGAATCTCTTTTCCAGAACAAACCATCAGAGAGATGACATTCAGTGTTTAGGCCAGGAACACTGAGTCTTACAGTCATTACTAGAAGAAAATTCCTCCTGTATGACATTCAGCTGTCTCTGCCTTCCCTGCAGCTTCACCAGGGACAGGACTTCTTCACTGTTATAGATCACCACTGCAGAAACACTCCCCTCATATAGATAACGTATTCCCAAAGGCACATGGCTAGCTTCTGGTAGAGCAGGCACAAAGCCATTTGAGCTCCAGCCCCACTGTACATTCAGAGACAGATAGATAGACTAGTCCTCACCCTCTCTGCCACTTGCCTGAGGCCCCTTCCACAGGGATCTGGCATCCAAGTGGCATGCTGTAAGGAAGAAATGTGTGCAGCAGTTTAAGGGCAATGACCTTGAAGTCCTGACAGCTGGTTTAAACCTGTTTCTGTCGTTCATTGACTGTGCAACTTTGGTGATATGCATAATCCTCCTAAGTCTTTGTCTCCTTGTCTATAAACTGGTAAAGACTTGTTTAGAGGGCCACTATGGTCACATAAGGTTCTCTGTGTTAACATCTAACAAATTACCACAAAATCCCCATTGCAAAGCACCACAGGGTTTTGATGGGGTAGAAGGTCTACATGTCATGCATGAATCCAGACAGCTGCAATTAAGATTTAGTTAGGACTTTTCTAAGTTGATTTGGGATGTTGGCAGAATTCTGTTCCCTGTGGTAATTGGACACAGGTCACTGTGTTCTTCTTTGTTGGATGTCACCTAGAGATCACTCTGAATAACTAGAGGCTGGTTTCATTCCCTGCCTAGTGGCCCCTCGACTTTTCAAGCCAGCATGAAAAGGTAATAGCATCAGCATTAGTGCATCCCTGGTAACAAGCTGCAAACCCCAGTGACCTGACCAGAAACTGAAATCCTAGGCTCCTGGCCCTGTGGTTTTATTACCTTGATGCCAACACAGCTAGTTTAAAAAATGGAAAAATCTCACTCCTGCATAATTTGTATATAAAACTAACCACCTCAAAAGACAAAGGCAAAACAAAATACGGCAGTGCTGTATCGGTAACTTATACCTGTCTAGATAGGGTTTGGGCTGTTTGGTAGTACTGTCTGGCCAGTGAGACCTGTGCAGATGGCGTGATTGTAGTGAAATCCGTTGTATTCCCCTCGGGCTGCTCCCAGCAGAGGCCTGGTAGGATCTTAAACTAGAGCTAAACCCTCAGTGCACCTACTTCAGTGGGTTGTCACACATAAAGTCTGTAACTTAAAAGGAATCACTAAGATAGTTCAAAAATAGCTCCTTAGACAACACATGGGAGTAATTCAGGATGAGCCTTCCAAACCATTTTCCATTTCCCTCCTTGCCTCGAGGTCAGAAAGATGTTTTTCTTACCCTCCCAAAGCAGGTCATGGCTTCCCGTGCATTGCTTCTCACTGTATATTCTTGTATTGCTTGGCATCCAGTTGTCTGTAAAGAATAATGTTCTTTATAGGAAATTCTTTTTAAATTGTATATTATGGATTATTTCGGTGACTTTTCATTTTTAAATGTACTATGGGTATTTTGGGTTTTTTCCTTCAATGTACTTATTATCAAATGCTCTAATCTAGTCTCATACATTAATCCTTTAAATAAAACTCCTAAATATAGATTATCTCCTTGATTTAGGAGATGGAGATAGAGGTGACATCAGATTTTGCATCCCCATCTCCAGTCCATGGGCCCTGGGGACCCCTAGGACTCTTGTATTCCAATGTGGAAATCTTAGTTCCAATTGGGTCCTCAGGGAGGGTGTGCATGTCCCGAGACCTCCTCAGAGGCCAGGGCATGACATTCAAGTGGTTATGGTTATAGTATGAGCTCCTTTGTATGTTTATCCTGCCAGGAGCTGACCACTCCTCTTGGTTCTTTGTCGTTAGCTCCAAAGGTGTCTTGCTGATGCTTTCTTTCTATTGAACCTAAGCTATAGAAAGCCTGGGCCCTGCCTATCCCTGTGCCTAGTGAGCTGGCATCTTGGGAACCCACTGGCTCTGTGCTTCTCATCCTCTTCACCCACACTCAGTTCTAGAGAAAAGCCTGGTGGGGGCCAGTTAACTCTCTCTAGGTCATGGCTTCCTTTGTCCTCTCTCTTCCCTTCTTGTCCGTGTTCCTGGAACTCTAGCCTGACATCTATCAGGAAGGCAAGAGATCTGGCAGGCTTTGCTCGATCACATCCAAAGACCCCCGGACAAAAGGCACAGAGGAGCTAAGGCAGGAAGAGGAGTCATTTTGGCTGAGGCAGAGCAGCCCATGCTAGACTCCAAGGAAGCTCTGTCCCAGGGCCCATGGACTTAGACCTTGGGACAAGCACTCAACCCAGCAGTGATTTGTGAATTTCTTTGTGTCTTGATTTGCCCTATTTCCTAAGGCCAGTTCTTTTTAAAAATTCCCAACCTGATCTCAACTGAACTCCCCTTGGGAGAGCAGAGGGAAATTCTCAGGCCTTGGGATGTCTGAACATCCTGAGAGAACGGTTTAGGGCCCCAGTCCTCTTGAGGTGACAGAGCTTCAGAAGGCTGTTGTCACCAATGCTTGCCATCCTGCCCGCCTGGGGTTCTCTGTGAACCAGTTCCTGTATCACTCTGAGCTTTCCCTCATGGGGTTTCAGAAAGGTAGATGCAATGGAAAGAAAGGTGAAATAAACAGTGTGGAGTGCCGGGCTCCTCAGACAGAACCCACTGAAGAGTATCTTCAAGGGCATGGCTTGCTTTTACTGACAGAAGAGAGAGCAACAGGGATGGGAGGAATCCAGTTCTGCCTGACAACAGGCATCCTCTCCAAGTCGCGTAGGTCAGAGAGAGCCTGTTATTTATTAGAGCCTGACTGTTGCTGTGATATGATAAGCTCCATTAAAAAGCCTGGCCATCAGTCACTGCTTCCACAGCTTCATCCCAGAACTAGCCTTTCACCATCCTGGGAGCCTGCACGGCCCTGACTGTACCAGGCACCCGCATTTGCAGTGCTGCCCTCCCTCTCTCTCCCTGGGAAAGCCAATCAGAGCAAATCCCCTCAGCAGGACCCCTTGGCCCATCTCAGGCTTCTTTCTGCTCCTCAGAGGGCTGGTTTTGAGCTCTCTGTCTACCCCTCTTTCTCAGTGGAAAGCAGGGTTGGGCCTAAGTTTTAACCTCAGTTGTATAAGCCAAAGACTCTGGCCTGAGTTGGGCTTATCAGAGGAGAGATAGAGGTAGGGGGCTTCTGGCCCAGAGTCCAGTTTTTTGCTGGGGAAAGTCATAGTGGGAACTACTGAGTACTCAAGTGTGAATTCTGATTATGCCCCCTGCCATAGGGAAGTGTTCTCCATCACTTGTAAGGTTGTCTGACTGTTTGTGATAGTCAATATTTTCTTTCTTAGAAAAATAGACAAAAAGAAAGGGTAGAGAGGTTCTGGTTTGGAGTTTTTTAATAACACACCAAAGAGGAATGTACATTCACTAGTAAGCTCAGAGTTCTTTTTGAATTACTGGAAGAAGACACACATAAGAAAACAAAGAACTGCAAAGCTGTGAACTCGGAAACCTGGGCCTTACCTTCCTGTGGGACCCTGGGCCTTGGTACCCTCATCTGAAAGCATCAGATGAGTATCTACCTGTTACCACTAAACTCTGATAGATTTGTGGAAATTTTAAATGAAAAGTATGTTTAAAGTTGCTTGGCATAGTGTTTCATCTGTAGTGAAAAATATCCATCCCCATTACCAGAGGTCAGATACGAATTGATATCTTACTAAATAAAATTAAGGACACTATGTACATGAGGCTGTTTGTACAGCCTCCATCTGATATTTACAGAGCACTTCAGCTGTGGAATGCGCACACATATGCCCCGAACACACACCCTGTGAAATCACTCTAGATGCAGTCCATTTTCAGATGTCAAGTTAAAACAGCTTCCTGGGAATTAGGCTTGAATGTTCAGATGTGTGTGTGTGCTGGCTTCTGACACATGCCACCAGGGCTGCTCAGGGCTGTCACATGTGATGTGGAGTCCAGCCAAGGCAAGAGAGCCCAGGATCTTGTTTCTATCACTTCTCATTAAGGCAGAGATTCTAGGAAAGAGGAGGAGGAGGCACCATCAGAGGATGGTTAGAAATGTTGAGGGCTGTTGATATCGTGCAGATTGTAGTGACAAGCACAGGCCTTGCTTCTGTGGGAACAAGAATCTCTCTTGTCTATCACTGGATCACTCAGCACAAGAACCACTGATGACAAGAACTAGATTCGTCTCTGATGGAGTGGAGTTGATAGAAATAAAGTAGTGACTAGGCAAATAGGTCTCTTGTCTTTCCTCAGTGGTCCATAAAATCCATAGCCCACAGTAGAGCTAGGTTGAGTTGACCAAGCCTTAAAGTAAGCTTGATAGTGGGGCCAGGTTCAGAACATGGGACACAGAGGGAAATAACTTCCAAAATCAGCTAGAAATATGATAAACTTAGACTATCACGGTACCAATGCAATGAAATTACTGGCATAGAGTTGACATTCTGGGCATCGGTTTCATTTCTTAGAAGAATCTGGTTAAGATGTACAGGACAAAGATTAGAACCCTGTGTCCCTGAAGACTGGTCCAAGACAATACCTAAGTTATGTGTGATCTCTTACTTTTTCCCCTGCCTCCTGTTGCCCCAGGATCAGCATACTGGAGTCAGCCTGGAGTGAGGAACCTTGCATGTAGTTGAGGTGACTGCTTCACAGCTCACGCCAGAGGCTAAAGGCCTCTATGTCCTCAGGAGGACCCCAGGAGGTTCTTGGGCAGAAATAACTTGCTAGGGGTCTAAAGACCCAGTCCCAAGGACTTTTAAGAGAAGATAATTATCTGCATAGCTAAAACTTATTATTGGGGTTTATAAATGAGAGAAAAGCATAAGGGTATAGTGGCAGGCAGGCCACAGGCAACGCAGCCTTCACAGTAACCTCCAGACCATCAGGGGACAGGATGTACAATGAGAAGTGGAGAGAAAATTCCAGTGACTCCTGTCTTCCAGACAGACACTTAGTCATGCCTAGTGGAAAATGGAAGGCAAGAAAGCAGAAGTCAGATCAAAAGATGCCTAGGTAAACCTTATCCAAAGCCACTTCTGAGGGGAAAATAGTAATTCATTTCCTTGTGTCCCATGCAAGTCAGTGCCAGGTGACCAGCAGAGAGAAACAGGGCATAGCATTTCTGTTATGGGTTGGCAAACACATTCAGCAGATATATAGGAAACATGTGTAGGAAACTCCATACAAAACATGTGCAGAGCCCTGAGAACCCTAACATGCAACACGCGCACGCACGTACACACACACTGCATACAGAGCTGCTATTCTCAGAGTGCTGAAAATCAGTACCCAAAGAACCCCAGCTACCAAGGCCAGTCACTAATGGACATTCCTTTCTGACACCAAGGTCTTCCAGGGAATTATCCGCTCAGTGTACCGTGTTATTATTGTTGCTATCAGGAACTGGCTTTCACCTCTGAACCCTGCCATGACATTACCCATAGGCAACAGGGACCTGTGCATCTGTTGCCATGGCAATTGCCATATATTCCATATGGTTTATCTCCCACCTTTACCAGTGAGTGGTTACATCACAGTCTGAAAAAAGGCCGACCCTTCCCTGACCTTGGCCCCCTCTTCTTCTCTTCTCTATTTTGCCCCTTTTGCCCCCTTGCCCCACATGGGGAGAGATTTATTGTGGGGATTGGTTAACATAGAAACAGCATTTTTCTTGGAGGAACTGACAAAACCACCTTCTTTAGCTGTCAGGACATCCAGCCCAGGTTGGGGGCTGAAGGTAGGGACTAATGCAGGGTGATTGGAGTGACCTACCACTGGCACCGAGGAGGGGAGAGGTCTGGAGAGCTTGAGAAAGTCAGCTCTAGGGTAGCCTGGTGAGAAGGAGAAACTGAGGCAGCAGTTTGGAGTTTTGTAGGCAGTTCGTTAGCTGGACCGAGGGCTATGGTGTCATCTGGTGGAAGTTTCATGGCTAAGAGAAGTTGGGTGGGGAGCAAGAAGAACACAGGGAGAGGGTGGAGCAAAGACAGATAAACACGTGGGCATAGGGAACCTCTCCACTTACCAGACTGCCGGCAGTATGTATGAAGATCCCGTAAGATAATTGGATCTAGTGTGCCATTAAGTGGCCATTTGGAGCCCTTGTCTAATGGGTACTGAGTCCAGACCGTATTGCAGAGATGCACTAGTTTTGATGCCTCAAGTTGGGCGTTAACTTCAGAGATTTGAATTTTCCAGGAAACAGCCCAGTGGGGAGCCTGGGGGTACATTTGAAGATAAGATAGCAAGGCACCCATTGGGAAGTTACTGAATTATTTGTACCAGTGTCCCGAGAATAAGTTCAATAACAACATTCCAGCCAGGCTAGAAGTCCAAGTCGGCACTTGGATCCTCTGTAGGTTTGGTGAACCCCAGACTCACCAGAAAGCATCCCTGCCTAGGTCTAGGGTTTCCTGAACGGCTGCAAGAACCTGTGGGGAGGGGGCATGTGCGAGAGCCACGTTCAAGGGGGTAGTCACCCAAGGGTCGAAGTCTTATCTTGTATGTCAGCTAGGAGGCTGGTCATAAGGACCATGGCCATGAAACACCAACCCCTTAGCCATAAAGGCTGGTCAGGCCCGATGTGGGAAACCGGGGTCCTCTCTGCCAAATGGAGGAAAAACCCTTACCAATCTGCTGATGTTTGTGCAAGAATTGTAACAAGTTGGTAGCCTGAAATGTGAAACTATATGGTGACAAAGGGGGGAAAGGAGAGAGAAGAAAAGGAGGCAAAGGTCAGGAAGGGTCTGCCTCTCGTTTGGACTGTGGAGTAACCAGTCACAGGTCAAGGTGGAAGCTAAACCAAATGGACACTGGGAATGTATGACACTTGCCATGGCAACAGATGCATGGGTGACATCATCGCTAGGTTCGGAGGTGAAAGCCAGTTCCCGGTACCAACCTGAGGCCTGGCATAGTGTTGTGTAATGGTGGCTGCTGTTATGAACTGCCACACTGAGACATTTGATCTTTTTTCTGACTGCAATAGGGTTTTCCTGACAAGCTTACAAGCTGACACATAGGCAGGTAAATCCTAGCTTTGGTAGTGGTGATGAAGGTGGTGAAAGCATCATGGCTTCATGTCAAGCTCTTGATCAATAGAGGAAAATTGGCTTGGACCTGTTAACCTTTTCATTGCCAGTGAGGCGCTTTCCAACCCTACTCTGGTTCCCTAGTGTTACTCGCCAGGTCTAGAACTGAAGGTGGCCATTTGGTAAAGCGCCTGCTTTATAAGCCATATGGTTTGACCCTCAGAACCCACGTCTAAAGAGCAGATGTAATGGTACGTGCTTGTAGCACTGAGAGGCAGAAACAGGTAGATCCTGAGACTTGCTGACTGGCCAGCCTACCTCCTTGATCAGTTCCAGGCCAATAAAATTTTTTAAAAAATTAAAAAGAAAAAAAAACCCTCCTCAGGACGAGGTGGAGCACCTGAGGAGTGACACCCAAGGTTGTCTTCAGGTCTCTACCTACATCCTACACATACACACGGACTCCTGCATATGAACATACATGCACAAAACATAACTGCCAGATACTCACTATAAAAACAGTAAAGGTTTGCTGAGTAACAAATACATTTATAAAAGTGTCCCCCCTTGCAGGACGTAGTGACACTAAAATGCCAAATCCTGTTTATGTAAAGTTTGAATGTTATGGGGCTTTCTGTGCTGAAGGGCAGTCCAAGCCAGAGCACTCTGCGTGTGTAAAAGCAGGATTTCCTCTCTCAGGTAGTCAAAGCTCTGGCTAGAGTGTGGACAGTCCCCACTGTGGGGGAGTGGGAATGGGCGAGGCAGGAGGAATGTCACATGCTGATCTGCACATCTCTCCCAGCTCTCAGTGTCCCCAAACTAAACACAGCTCAGACCTTCCTGCCTCTAGCTTGAAAGTCACATGAAGACTCTCTCTTCAGAACATTCTTGCAGACAGTTGGTAGAACATTCCCTCCTCGGAGGACTAGTAACTTACTCACTAAGAGCGAGCCTCAGAGTCAGTGAGTGCCTCCCCTACAGAGTTCCTCCTGGACTGGAGAGAGCAGCCTCCAGCCCCCAAGTGTGGTACTAATGGACTCTCTGGTCACTGCACCAGTAATCAGACTGTGGAGGACAGTTCAGAAGTGAGGTGCTCTGAGCACTTCTGCAGCTCTTCTGTCTTATTCGGGGGATCTGAGAATTCCCAGCACTCTTGCTTATGCATGGCTCCTGCAGATTGTAGGATAAGCCCACCCTAGGCTCTGTCTGCTGCTCCCTCCTTTGAGACACCACACTCAGCTATGTATTTGGATCCCTCTCTTGAAGGCAGTTGGTAAGCCCTAACAGATCAGGCTGCTGAGGATGGGGGAGTTCCTGAATCCAGGCTGATCCCAGCCTGACCCGTGCAGGCTTCCTTGATGCATTCTCTGCCCCACCCTGACCAAGTGGTTCTGATGGAAAAATCCACCCTCGAGAAGATAGTTTTAAACCTTGGTTTCAGGGGACGCTTCTGCCTGTGTAACCTAAGGTGAGAATTCAAGGAAAGCAGGGTGTAGGTTTAAGCAGAATTGTACGCTTGTGCTTAAGAGCGACTTTGACCTCTCATTCCTCCCAGACTAGAATGATTATCCAGCTGCCAGAGAGTTCTTAGAGGGATCACTTCATTAAATGGTGTCACTGGCAGGCGGTATTAACCCTAAGACCAGTTTGATCTGGACGTTCTGAAAGCACACTTAAGTGTGCAGGCAGAGCTAGCCCACGTGAACCTGGAGCTTGGTCATGGGACCTTCCTCTCTTCAGTTTCTCGTTCTTGCCTCAGCCTGCCAGGAGACCAAGAAAACTTGTTTTGAAAATGCTTGACAGCCAAAACAACCTGTCCTCAGCCTGGACAGGAGGGCGTGTCCTCCCTGACCGAGTCTATGCAACTGGGTGTCGGACGAACTGCTGACTGGAAAAAAACGAATTTGCTGCTTTCTTTTCCTATTGTTCACAGACAAGTGCCAGCGGCTGGCTTTCCAGTTCCTTTTGGCCTCTTTCCACAGCCCTTCTCCTGAGACACTTTCAGACTGTCCGAGTCGCGATGATGAATAGCCATGAGCAGCATCCACTAGGAAAGCCACAACTGTACTTCCAGCAGTGGGAGCTGAGCTGGGTATCCCACCTTAGGCATATTGGAGCCAAACAGAGATGTTTAACCTACGAATTTTATTTTCATTCAAGTGTTGGTCCCTTCTGGTAGGGTGGAAGTCTTATTTAAAATCTCCAATTATTCAAGTGGCCATCTTTCCTTCAACTTTGTCAGCTCTTGGGCTGGCTCCCCCGCCCCATGCAGTCTTGTAAATTTAGCCTTGGACAACCACATAACTCCCTGAGGGAGATTCTTCACCTCTATACAGAGGAGCAGACTAGGTAAGGGATCAGTGAACAGAGACCTGCACTACCATCATCTGTTTTATGAATAGTTTTATTGGAACGTAGCTTCCCCTATCCTTTTACATTGTGTCTATAGCCATGATCAATACAGAGCAGCAATACACAGAATGATTGTGACAGAGGTTGGACCTACAAGCTAAAAACAATTAATGTCTGGCTCTTGACAGAATATGTGTTGACCTGGAAACTGAGATGCTCTGAGTTCTAAAGTAGCAGTAAGGAGCTAACTAGAAACTAGGTCTCTTCCCTTCTCCCTTCAGTTGGCAGTACAGAAGGGCTCTGGCATTGTTGCGCACAGAGGGTAGGGAGCTTATTCTCCTATGTTTTGACAGAGTTTACTTTGCTGTATGTCTGTGTTTGTTCGTTGGTCTGGTGGCTCTGACACCCTTAGTGTCTCCCAGTTTTAAATGGGGTGTGGGGAACCGACACCTTCCTTGGCCGTGTGGGACTATCTTCAGTGGCTTGGTTCAAGGTGGGACACCCCTTTGTACCCACATGGAAGGGCATGCTGATTTGAATGCTGACTCATCTGCTTGGTAAACATGGTGGGTAAGGGAACCACATGCTGTCTTCAAGAATCCCGAGGCCCAACCCTCTCCCACCCCTGCTCTGTCTGGATTTGCCTTGTCTCCCAGTCTGAGCAATGGAATGGGGAAGATGGCTAAAAGTGCTGAAGTGATTGGTAAGCTCTGGTAAGAAAACCAGTAAGGCTCCTAGAGGGAACTCTACAGTGTGAACTAGGAAGCACCTCATTCTTTTAAACCTTTTTCCACTTAAAGCCAGTGCAAACAAGGGGTGTCATTTATAGAATTCACTTCCCAGTCGATTTACTTCCTGTGCTTCTGTTCTTTATCGGATGACCAAAACTGCAAACTTGGTCTGCTCTTGCTTTGTGCAGACTAGGAGAGGCTGCCTCTCCCCCTTTAGTTTTGTAGTTTCACTAGTATTGGAACAAAGCTGTCTTCTTTTCTCTGCTTCCTGGCTCTGAATGAACAGACAGCTTAGCAAGATGAGCCCAGGCTGGGCACTGTGGTGCCACAGCACAGCCACAGTAGTTACTGGACTCCCAATGCAATTGCAGTTTCTGATACTTGCCAGCTTGTCCTCAGAGTCCTGTAATGTGGTCCTTGCTGGCTTGCATGTGGCCTTGCCTTTGAGATCATAGCAAGCAGGATAGCTCTGTGACACTTTTCCACACCTGCCCCCACGCCCCAAGCAATAAGAACTTGGCTCCCAGGCTCAGGGATGGAGGTTGGGTACTCTGTGACTGAAGCAGAGACATGGTTTTCTTGTTTAGTCCTCATTAGTTCAGGTCCTGATGTTGGCCCTTTCTTCCTAGCCAGCTTGAAGAGCACACATGATTTCCCACTATGTGCTGTCTCAAAGGCAGCACACTGGCAGCACCAAGAAGTGTGCTCAGAAACCCAGAGGAGTTAAGCTCCTCATGGAACTGACCTCGTTCCCAAGGCATTGGATTACATGCTCCACAGTGGTACCGGGAAGGCACCCCACTGGGACACCACCCACACTCATATGTACCTTCTGAAGGCTCTGTGGTCAGATCTAATGCCACTCCTTAGTTCATGCTGGGAGTTGTAGTTGGGCCAGGCACGTGAATATGTTTTTTAAAGATTTCCATCCTCTGCATCTCAGCCTACATCTGACTTTGGCTCCCAGAGTTCAGAGTCTGTAAGGGAAGGAAGAAAGAGAGGCTGGGCACCTAAACCCTTCATGTCAATTTCCTGTCCTTGTTCTCAGTTTGAAAAGACTATGGGAGGAGAGGGAATGTCATTCATCACAGTCTTGAGCCCCTAAAATATGTGGAGTACCCTGCTAAGGGACAATTGTGTCTTATGGGTGTATCACTTCCATCTTGGTGACCTCAAAAGATGAAGTGGAAAGATGAAGGGCAGTATGGGACTGGCCATTTGTGGTAGCATGTGACCATACCCAGGGCCGGGGTTAGCAACTGACCCTGGTTTTCTAAGTGCACTGCTTCCAGTCAGCAGGCTTCTGATGCCGTTGAGTTTGCTGGGGTGGCCACGGGACTGAAACAGCATTCCAAGGGTCCCGTTGTGTAGAATGCAGTGCATCTCAGACTGTGTTCCCCCTGCCCAGGTCTAAGCTTCAATGGCCACAGAAGGCACCAAAGACGCCCCACCCGAGCTAGTAGTGTGTTACTGGCAGGACACTGGGCTGCATACGTGTTCCTGCCTCACTGTAAGCCCGTTTGTTCCAGGCGATGGCAGAGTGGAATAACATGATCTGTTCTTTACATACTGCTATTGGGATTGCAATGAAGTTATTTTAAAAAGCACATTATAAATTGCAAAACACCAAGTGCCAAGTTAGTTCATTCACTTAACCAACAAGCACTGGGAAGTTACACGGTGCCAGGCGGCACCGGTGAGTCCAGATCTCGCTGGAAGGTTTTCAAGGAGGGCAGTGACTCAGTTGGTAAAGTGCTTGCCACACAAGCATAAAGATCTGAGTTTGAGGCTTGGCACACATATAAAAAGCCAAGCATGGTGATGCACACTCATAGTCCCAGTACTGGAGAGGCAGAGACAGGTGATCCCTGGGATTCACTAGCCAGTGATTGGAACCTGAGCTGGAGCAAGCCTCAGGTGCCAGTGAGAGACCCTGTCTCCAAAAACAAGGTGGACAGCTCCTGGGGAAAGAGACTTATAGTGTTCAGATACATGCTTACGTACATGTACATAAATACAGACACACAGAAAAAGAGGGTGGAGCACAGACTCTGGTGACAGTAAAGTGGCATAGAAAGAAAACCAAGGTGGCCTCAGTTCTTCCAGTGCCCGACATTGTGTTCTTATTACCCCAAGCGGAAAAACAGATGGAGACCCAAGGATTTCCCCAAAAGCACAGGGAACAAGTGATGGGTCTGAATTTAAATTTAGTTCTGCTCCTAAGCTCACTGTCTTCCCTTCACAGCCTCACAGCTGGCCACACAGTTGCAGGATGTTCTCCTTGCCTGAAAATAACCAGGAAGCGCTAATCGCCAGTCCCTTTGTCTTTTCCCAGTCCCAACAATGGCTCAGACAAAAACCAAGGCCAGAATGATCCTTTGGTTCTAGACTAGGCTATAGGAACCCTGTGAAGTTGGAACAAAAGGTTGAGACCCTGTCTCAAAACTTTCAGGGAGGACTAGAGAGACGGTTCAGTGGTTAAGAGCACTGTCACTCTTCCAGAGGATCCAGGTTGGGTTCCCAGAGTCCACATGGCAGCTCACAACTATCTGTAACTCCAGTTCTAGGAGACCCAAGGCTGTCTTGGGCTTGTTTGTATTCTGTATACCACCAGGCATGCATGTAGGACACAGACATAAAAGCAAACACCCGTGCACATAAGCCTAAAAAAGAATACACCCATGGGTGGGCATGTATAACTCAGTGGAGATATAACTCAGGGGGAAAGCTCTTGCTTAGTTTATGTTGAGCCTTTGGGTCTCCAGCACTAAAACATCTAGTACATCCGTAGTCAATCTTTGAATGGAAATTCAGGGTATTTTTGTGTCACTTAAACGATGCACTACCATCACCCCACCCCAGCCCCAAGATAAGTCCAGAAAACAAATAGAGTTTGCTCCCAGAGATGGGGCAAAGTAGTCTGAAGAACTTTATCTAAAGCTCGGCAGACCACAGTACCAAAACACCCAGGAGACTTGCCCTGCAACACACAAGAAGGCAGGGCCTACCTCAGATAGGCAGCCTCTACCATCCAACCACTGTGTACCACAAAATGGACAGCTTCTGGGCAAGTATTGAGCTCTCCATTCTGAAAGCCACCCAAGAGTGTCACCCATGCTTCACAAGTGCTATGAAAGCAAGCCCTGCCTCAGATAGTCTGCTAAGATCACTCTAACCCTGCATTTCTCTAGTACCAAAGTGGTGGTCAGCAGTTATCCAAATCAGACAGTTAGGGGATGTTTGACATGGGAAACTCCATTACAGGGCCTGATCCTAACCCAGTCCTCAAAAGAGAAGAGGTTGGCTTTCCAAGATGCACAAAGTCCTCCCAACATGCTTCAAGGCTCAGGAAAGTATCCTGTACCTGCAAAATAAAGGGGCTTCTCCTAGCTGGCTCCCAGACTTTCAAATGAAATTAATTATTGTTTGTGATATACTTCAAGATCCCCCGATGAAAGGCCTTGTATAAATGCAAATTATTATTATTATTGTTATTATTGTTATTAAAGATGTTAGACATCTGGCCTGCTACATAATGCCCAGGGATAGGTCTGAGAAGAAAAGAAAGTTTTCTCACCAGCAGTAATGAGTGAGCCAAGAAGGGCTTGGCCCATAACTAAAAACAAAGCACCTAGCTCCCTTCCAGGGCTAGCATTGCAGCTTTCTGACCTGGTAGTCAAATGTTTATGTGTTCTCAGAGGGCCATTTACCCTGCAGGAATCAGCCATGCCCAGACCATGAGTGTGTGAATGTCTAGTTGTCTACTCACTTGAAGTATGGGAGGAAGATAGTCAGGATGGAGACTGTCCATCATCCCTGAGGATCCTAGGTCAGATCTGTAGTTAAAGGGGAGCTGTAGAGAAGCCTCAGACATACTCAGTGCCTCTGATAATGGTTATTAAGACGTGGAAGGAGCCCCTCTAGCAAAGCCCAGAGAGAAGCCATTTATTAAATGACTGCTTCCCACCTGAGAAACTGCCTGTGAGTAACGTGGTCGGGCTGGCACTGAAGTGATAATAATAACCAACAGTGACAGGTAATAATGTGCTTGACCAACAGTTGCCTTAGAAACCATACCTTCATTTTACACATGAGGCTTCTGGGGCCCAGAGAGGTAAGGTGACTTATTCAAAAATCACACAGCCAGTAAGAAACAGGGCTGGAATCTCTGGAGCATCTCCAGCCACCATTCATTTATCATTGTGTTTGGATCAAAGGTGCCCCCATTTTCTAGCACTGAGCAACAACTCTGGAGAGTTCTAACATCTGTGGTGGAAAAAAAAGGTTTGTTGGTACCCTTGTTCTCCTGGGACTCTTTATTTATGGAACATCCAAGCTTCCAGTGTCAGGTGGTCAGACTGTGCATGCCTTTCTTGGAGCTCCTTTTCTTCCTTTCAGTCAAGTGAAGTATCCCCACCTTCCATTAAGGTGCACTCAATGTCAGAGAACCAAATGGGCAAGCAAGAAGGTCAGGTTCATCTCTTTTGTGCCTTGTTATCATAGCCATAATTCTACTGAGAGGCTATCCAGTTGGTATCTGTAGACACTCTGCAAGGTGTTGGACCATTTAAGCATATACAGAGCAAATGCAGGGGGAATGAGAACTGACCATGAGTAGCTCTTGAAATTTACTAATAGGTAGCTGGCTATTCTATTAAAAGTTTTAGTGGATAAGGAAAAGGACATTCCACTAAAATGTTGTTTAGGGGAAGGGGAGAGCCACCAAGTCAAGTTATTCTCTCTTACTCCCCTGTAGATGAAGAAATGAAAGCGTTCTTTCTTTTGATAGAGCCAGGGATGGAGCTGGTTTCCCACCTTAATTGCTAGTGTTCCCTCTACTGGAAATTATGTCAGAGTGGAAAGGAAAGAACATATTGTTTTGAGTCAACAGCCTTGGATTCATATTAGCATGACTCTCTGTTACTGTGTGACCTTAGAAAGGCTACTGGGCATCTCTGGATCATTGATTTCTCATTGGTCAAAGCAAAGACAGCGACCTAATGGTGGGGCCGTTGGGAGTCAGTGGAAAACAACAGAGATGGGTGTAAGCAGCACAGTGTCTAGCATGCGACAGTCTCCTTCCTTCCCGGATACTTGTGGCCTCTATATATAATCTTTTAAGCTATAATCCACAGCGAAATATTTATTTTATATCTTAATTCAGTGTATATTATTAGAAGTTTCACAAAATGCTATTTTGCATGGCCACATATGATTCCCTCAGATTTTATTTAACTTATTTTGACACTGGTCAGGACCCACTGAGTGGATTTCACAGCCCAGTATTTGAATGAGCTTACTTCACACCATGAATATCATTTGCCTATGTTGTACATATGCCCTTTTGGGCCTTCCCCACATTTGCTGTCTATAACAGGTACTTAGGGCCACAGAGAGCTGAGCTTACTGGGGTGACACTTCAGGACCATGAGCTGCTGTGGAGTGGCCATGGCACGAGCCCTGTGGACACTGAAAAGATGCTTCTCTGTTTGCTCTCTGACTTCTCCGTTCCACCTGCTGTGACTGGAAGGGGTGTAAACGGCCCTCGCCCTCGTTTGCTACAAAAGCAACCTATCTTAGGAAACAGAGACTCAGAGTACTGACCAGATGCTGTGCCCCAATGCCAACAGATACTTCCAGAGGCAGCTGGGGAAGCCATGGGCCCCTAGACATTTGAGGTCTAGCGTTCACCCCCTAAGCCATATTTGCTGCCTGACAAATAATATGTCACAGCCACCAAGAGACTAAACAGAGAGAGTCTTGTTTTAAACCTACAAAGAATTGATGTCTGAAAGGTGATCTTGGTCCTTTGGGACTATAACTAGACTAGGCTAATGTTCAGTAGTCCTGTATGGAACCCTGAGGCACCACCTCCTGTTGGAGCCCAGACCCCACATTCCCTGTGGTCAGCCCTCTGGTAGGCTGAGCCCTTCCTCTCAGGGGCTCATCCTTTGGTGTTTCCCTTTTACTCACTATGCAGTAGAAGGCCATCTGTGGCCCTGAAGGTGACTCACCACCATCATATAGATGGTCACTTCCCCTAGCAGGTGAGCCGATGAGTAGCCTTTTTGTGGCTAGGGCTGTGGTCAGATCCCTCACTATCTGTGGGCCTTCACACTGCCCTCACATCCTGGTCTGAGCTAGGTTCCTGCTTGCCCTTAGCAGAGTAATTGGGGGATCTTCTGTGTGAGAAAAATAGGCAGAAACGGGTGCTGGGACCATATGAGCTCAGGGCTGGGCCCTGCTTGGGCTTTGAAGCTCCCAGCAGCACCTCACTGCTCATTTCCAACGCCTACTACCTGCTGCAGCTTTGCCAGCTCGGGCCAGACGACCGGAGAGCAAACAAATGAGCAGACTTGCTTGCCAGCTCCTGGACTGCCAGGCCATCCTCAGAGCAGCCTTCTTTCATTTATGTACCAGGTTGGAATTCACCTGTCAGGGGCTTACAGAAAAAGCCTGTATGGACAGACCAGGATTCTTCCCTGTAACAATTTGATCGTTCCTTCCCTTATAAAGGATATTGCTCTAAAGCACTTCTTCACATATCTGTTTGAGGAACCCATGGACAGCTGTGTGTGGTGTACCCAGTGTGAAACGGGGGATGTATATGAGCAGGAATCTTTCCTCATAGGAGTATGGGAAACTGTCTGGCATATGACAGAGGCATTCACTCAGAGATGGAAGCCCAGCAGAGCAAGCCAGCCTTGTAGCGGAGGCCCATAGGAGTTCCTCTCTGTCCTTGTCCATTCCCCAGCTAACCCTGTGCTCTCTTCTGGCCAGGTTCCAGAAGACCTCCGTAGAGGGCTTCAGAAGGGCAGTGAACTGCTAGGTAATCCTCATCACTTTAGACCTTTTAGATACCCCATGGATTGTCAGGAACCAAATTCTATCCCAATAGTTAGATGTGGAGAAGTGGTCTCTGAAGTCCTTCCATGGCAGCTTGTGATAGAGTTTAGCAATACTGAGATCACAACCTTAGCCTTCTCATTAGTGAGGCGGCTTACTGCAAAACTCACAGTCTAGACACAAGTCTAAACATCCTCAAACAAGTCAGGCCATTTTGGCCTAAGACTGGTGAACAGAGTGCCATGGAATTCAGCCTAAGGATGACTGGGCCCAGTTGAGGACATGGGGCTTGTGTCTGAAGCCACTAGCACGTGACATTGTGTTCTCAGCTTGATATCAAGCCTTTGTATCTTCAGTGTACTAATTCCTCATTTTATAAGCTTGGCTGCCCAAGGACTGCCATGTGTAGCAAGACTGCCCAGGAGCCATCAGAAAAATACCTGTTTGTTCTTCACCCCCACACCAGAGAGCCAGGCCACTATCGCCATGGGTTCAACTGTCATGCAGACCCCCATTGGCGTTCACTGATCCACCACGGTACCCAGAGTTAGACAGACAGTTGCTGTCTGGGCTTTGGAAGGTTTGTAGGGGAGGGCATCAAAATGGAAGCAGGTCTTTGTGTCAAGATCTGCTGTAAGTCTAGCCTTTTGCCATGAAGCAAGAACCCAGAATGAGCCCGTGTTTACATGGCAGTTCAGGACAAGGGGGATAAGGCAAGACCAAAGACCACGAGGCATGACTGGCAGGACTGTCTTACACTGTTTACAGGACGTCTTTGATTTTCATACCACAATCGTTTCATGTGACTGATGGAAAACATGTGCCAGTTGAAGTCCCAGCTGCAGAATAAAGCTGGAAAAGGCAGTGAGAACTATTAGGTGTTTGGAACTTGCCTCTACTTCATAAATGACCTCTGGCTTGATTTATATATTCTGGATTTCCTGACAGTGATGGTCATGTCTCTGAAGCACTTCTCCCAGCCCACCCTACCCCACCCCATCACCACACTGGCCTGGCTCGAACATCACAGGTCTGTCTCAGCTTACAATTGCCCAGAGAAAAGCACTTTTTAATTCAAGTCCTGTTTTGGAAGAAGGCAAATGTTTAGGCTTTTGCAAAATAAAATGATCTGTCTGAGGACCATGCCAAATAACTCTGCTCTTGTCCTGGGCAGCTAGTCATATGACTCTTAAACCCCTTCCGTGTCAACAGCTGTGCCCTCCTTCCTGACCAAAAATTTGTACCTAAGGAGCAAACCCAGCAGGTTTGGGAGAAGATGAATGAGGGCCTTGGGGTATCTTTGGCTGCAGAACTCACCCTTAGATGCCACTAATATGCCACCAAATAGGCTAGGACTGGATTTCAAAAGATGTATGATGCCCCCAGGACATGGACTGCATGTCCAGTGTAAGAATTGCTATCTCACTGTTCCAGCTGGCAGCTCCGTATGGGAAGTGTGGGAAAGGGGGTGTCGGTCCAGAAGCCACAGGAAGAGGATGAATTAAGGACACAGACATGCAGACCTGTCTCCCTGTACAGGACATCCCTCTTCCACAGTTCCTCATGATGTTTATGGCTGTTTACAGAAACTCGGAACCTCTCTCTCCACTACTTAGACCCAGCTTGGTCCCCATGGTAACAGTTGGCAACATTGATCCTCTATTAGGCTGGTTACTATGTCAAGGGCTTACTTGGACCCATATCATGTAAGTACCTTTTAAGGTAGCCAGAGTTGTTCCCATATTATAGATGAAGAAATCAAACTAATGTCACTTACCCTAGGGATCCAGCGAGTAAAGGCACATGAATAGGCCTGAAGCTAGATCTCACTATTTCAGAACCTACTGTACCTGACCTGTCACCCACAGCGCAGGTCAAGCTCTTAGCTGTGTAGAAGAGAGAACTACAGTCCAGAGAGCCAGCCCTGGGTCTAGGGCCAAGAGAAGGAGAGCTGCTGAGCACTGCATCTCCTGGTCCCTTGCCCTGTTCTACACAGAGCTGACCTCATCACAGCCTGGGATCCCTTTTCTACATTTTGTTTTCTGGAGACTCTTGGATTGTGCTGGGTTTTCTGAAACCTTGAGTGATAGGTCATCAATCAGACTTATCGAAAGTATGAGAGTATCAGGGCCTTATTCCACCCTGAAACATAATAGACTCTGTACTAGTCTGAAGCTAAAACGTGTAGCGTGACTGGAGGGAGGGACCTGGCTGACTCCAGGCCTCTGTCTCCTGCCACAGACCCACCCCCTAGCCAGCTAATGCTAAGGCCTTTCCCACCACATCACACACTTGGGGAGCTTCCTGGACACTTTGCCTTCGGTAACAGATGTAGATACCTAGTGCCATTAGCATGCTGTGCCCTGGGCAGCTCCCAGTCTCTCTGATAAAAAGTAAATAATTGAAAACAGTGCTCTAAAACCATCTCTAAATGGGTGGGCGCCAGTTGTCATTTTCCCCTTCCTGTGCCTGCTTCCCTCCCTTAACTGACTTAATGAGGAGCCAAGCTGAGAACAGCTGGTAGCATCATGCCTTTAAATAGCCCTGGCCACACTTCCCCCTTGGAGGAACAGTTTGCCCTGGCAGGGAAAGCCCGGGAAACACGGGAAACTTTCTGCAAATTTTCTGCAAAGGAAGAGCTTGCCTATCAATCACAATCCCTGCTGCCAAGACCTTTTGTAAGGATCCTGCAGCCCTGATAAGACTCTGGTCCTGGGAGGGATGGCAGGGGTCAGGCTAATGCATGGAGCCAATCCTTGCAGCCAGCACCATCCACTCAACCAGACATGTTGGGACCCTGCCTAATGTAACCTGGATGCAGCCAGAGTGACCCTGTCCAAGTGACTTTGAAGGAAGGGCTACAGGCACTGGCAGCAGCCTGCCAGCTCTGATTCTCAGATGAAGGGAGTAAGCTCTCCTGAGCTACACATCCAGAGACTGTTGGGAAAATAGAAGCCACTGGAACGTGGCTTGCAGCCAAGTTGCCACGCTCTGTCCTCACTTCTCTCAGTCCATTCAGCTGTGTTCCAGGTCAGGACACAGTCTCATTGGCTCTTCCTTATGCTTGAAGAGTTTGATCTGGTGCAGCTGCACACAAGTGCTTTAAAGTCAAGGTGACAGTGATTTAGACACCGTGGGGCTGTGTCGGTCAGGAACGGATGGAAGATGCTGTTCTGTCTTCCTCTCTGTTTTTATTGACACCGATTGAAATTTAAGAGTGGACCAGTTTCTCTGTCACCACCTAAACACTACATTTATTGGTAGAGTATTATCCTTTTGCCCACCTGCTTCAACAGTTCGTAATGCATGTGCTTAAAACCAGCCCTTGCCAACCACTGGCTACTGAGAGCTACTTTCATTAAAGCCACCGTGGAACGCATGCTGAAGCCCGTAAGCCCCATTTCACAGGTCCCATCAATGTGGCCTGTCAGGGAGGATTGTGAATAAATATTCCAATGCCCTGGAGGCACATGGACTGTCTGTGGGCAGAAGAGAATCCTCTGATGGCAAGCAATGTGGAAAGCAAGACCGCCTAGTCTAAATGGCAGTACAGGTGAAAATGGCGCTGTGAGAAAGATGTAGTCATGTGCTGGAGAGCAGGCAGATACACAGGCTTGGAGTCTGCAGCATCATTGGTTTCCTAAGATATGTGTCATAGAAATGGAAGGGCATGCTGGTGCTCTTTTCCAAGTGTGTCCTTTGTTTACTTTTCAAAGGAACGCATACCTCAGAAATATTGAAGAATATATGTTTAAAGAACAAAACGAGTGGAAGACAGACAGCGAGAGCGACCCTGAGAGTCAGGATAAGAGTCTGGGAGCACTCTAAGATCCTGGCCAGGTGTTGGTGACAGAGACAGTCAACAGAAAGGCATGGCTGGCTTGTGTCTTCTGTAAGGAGTTGTTGAAAGGTAGCAAAATTAGAACAGGAGTGTCACTAAAAACAAAGAAGGGGAGAATCTTGAGGGTTGCTTCCCGGCAAGGATCTAGGGAGCCTTGGAAGCCAACGGCTCTATTAGAGATGTGGACATTGGCCAGAGTGTCTTCTAGGTCAGAATGTCCTGCAGGTGGTTGGGACTGTGAGACTGGAAATTTGGGAGGGGAAGGAACCAGGCCGGAGTGATGAAAGCCTTCAGGCAGCCATGAACTTGACCTTGCTCCTGATGAACAGGGTGGAGCACGGGGAGACAAGCTCCAAGAGAAGTTGTGCCTGTAGGGGAGGGGCAGAGCTACGGAGTTGTGATGGGGCGGGGGGGGACACAGAGACATCTTCCAGTGAGGGGCACTAGCTTCTAAGTGCTGCAGAGATGCTATGGGCATAGCTGGATGAGAAGCCCAGGCACTGAAAACAGCCAAATTAGAAGGGATTTCAGTGGGCTCGGTGGAGGAGGAGGGCCGCATGTCATCAGGAGCTAACTCTGCTCTGTTGGGTAGAGGGGTGCTCATGCCATATGGCAGGCCCTGTGGTGGAGCTGAGTCCTGTGTGCTCTCAGGTGGGCTGCACTCAGGCAGATGCACTTCCTGCCTCAGCTCCTTCACCTCCTAAGAGCCGGGGCCTGGCAGCAGGCTTATTAGAACCCACATCTTTAATAAGACAGTTCATGTGGATGGTGGCAGTTCTTGGGGACTCCTAGTTCTTGTTGCTGTTCTGGGAAAGTGAGATTACTGGGTGAGCCACCTCTAAATGCCCAAGGATGACAGAGATTATATGGGAGTCAGTCAGGGACACCAAGGCAAGCCCTGGCAATGAAAGGTTCATTTCCCAACACATATACAACTTTGGCTCCTGCTGTGTCTTCTGTCAGTTAACCCCTCCCTAGTCTCAGTGACTGCCTGAAAGGGTCCACAGTGCCACCAGCATGTACCTACCACATACCTCAGCACTGATTCTATCTGCCCCTCCTCTAAGAGATCTCTCCTATGTGACCAGTGCCACATCTGGGTCACCCCAGCAGTGTCTGGCTCAGCACATTCCATCTCCTGATGTGCAATGTTGCTCTGTCTCTGCAGAGTAGAAAGCCAGGTGTCTGGGTCACCGTGGTGGCTTGTATCTATAATCCCAACACTTGGTAAACTGAGACTGGAGGATTCCTGAGAGTTAAGAGGCCAGCTGGGATACCTGGTGAATTCTAGGCCTGACTCGGCTATAGAGTAAGGGCCAGGCTACTTTGGCTAAAGAGTAATACCTTGTCTAAATAGAAAAAAAATCAGGTATCCAGAAGGCTGTATGTTCTGTCCCAGAACTACCTATCTGTAGTTCTCCCAACGCCCAGCCAGGAAGCTAGACCACGCTTGTGTGGGAATAAATATGACGCTGATGACATCTGTAGTCAAGGAAGTGATGGTATCAATAATGTCACTCTCTGTCCTATAGCTTGGCTCCTAGGAATGGACAGTTGATTCTGAGGGCGGGTGTCTAATAAATGTGGCAGGCAGGCTCTTTAAACATCCATGAGAGGTAGCGCAGTGGTGCACTGCATGTAGCTCCCACAGAACAATCCAGAGGGCTTTGGCTCTAAGGAGGAGAGCCCAGCCCAGCTTGCGCGAACAATAAGTAACAACTGTTCTGAGTTAGGTGGAAGAGCTCCGAACTGCATGTTTGTGTTCAAGCTGTTTGTGCTAACAGTTCTTTCTCCCTCTTTCCCACCAGGGCTTATTTCAAAACCTTCGTCCCTCAGTTCCAGGAGGCCGCGTTTGCCAATGGGAAGCTCTAGGAACACCAGTGTTGAGCGACAGCCGACCAGACCGCTCAGTCCTCAGGCGTGTCCCGTCCGACCGCGTCCCGGAAGCCGCTTGGAATGTTCGTGCCGGCCTTCTGCTCTCGCAGCAGCTCTGCCCGTCCTACACAGCCCTGCTCTGCCGGAGCACCCTGAACCCTAGCACCTCACTGCTGGTTGCTCCTCCTCCTTCCTTAGATTTCTTAGCTGAAAGGAATAAACTGCTTTACGACGGTGAACTTTTCCAGGGAAAATAAAATGTGATGGATGCACACACCCTTCTTTAAAGTCTTTGTCCTACGGGCTTCTTTAGAGTTCCATTGAGCGCCCTTGGCTTCTCCCTGCCCCGCTGAAACTAGTGTTAAGTTTGTGTGTGTGATTTATACTCCAACATTTATTTTCCAGTTGGAGAAGTCTTCCACTGGAGAAGAGGTAGCCCAGAGCCACACTCAGGTCTTGGTCCCCAGCGCTGTGCAGCACTGGCTCCTGGGCAGACTCTGTCTCCCCCAGTCTCCCTGGCTCATGGGAGCTCCTTGGGCCATTTCAGCTCTGCGGATTATTCATGAGAGATAGAGGCTAGGGGTCAAGGGCCGTCACTGGTGTGTGTGACATCTCACCTGTGGCCTGGCAACTCTGCAGCTGAGCAGGATCAAAGCTGTGTGTGGTACATCCCAGCACTGGGGAGGATGGAGCTGGAGGATCACGAGTTTGAGGCCAGTCTGGGTTACATAGCAAGACTCTTTTAGAAGCATCGAATTTCTCCCCAGCCACCCCTTACCACTCCCAGTGTGTTCAGAGGGAAGATATGGCCAAGAGGCTCTAGCCACGCAGGAGTGGTGTGGGAAGGGTCAGCTAGGCCCTTCGCAGCAGTGTGCGGCCTCCTGGCCATCACACCAGCAGGCTGCAGTCAGCTTGACCACTTGGCAAGGCCTACATACAGAGAGCAGCGTAGCAGGCTCCTATCCCAACGGCAATGTAAAGTGCAGGAAGCATCCCTAAAAGCAAGAGAACCAAGAGTTGAGTGGTTGGCCTGGGCTCCCTCTTCTGCTTCTTGAAACTGAGGTTCCTCCTGCAGGGTACACACAGTCTTTCCTGCTGGGCCTCTTACTTGTTCCTGTGGGGGCTCTTAGAGCCAAGGTTTACCACATGAACCCAGAAAGGAAGGAGTTCCTGACCCTGTTGCACCAGTGAGGGGGCACCTTTCTTCCCTGCACCCCCCAACCACCGGTACCAAGGATACTCTCAAGAGGCTAGGGAGGACCTGAACCAGATCTGCCAGCGGGGCTGTCAACTGGGGAGCTGCATGTCTTCACACAGGGGTTCTTGGGTCACTGCCTGTGGGAATTCCCAGGACAGCAGTCCTGTGTCCATGTTCCATTGTGCCATTAACTGCTGTGTGACTCAAGTCATTCCCTTCCTTTGTGTGATTCTAGAAGTGGGGCTAGACCAGACCATACCTCAGCTCACCAGAATCTCCCAGGGGGCTTTCAGGAACTCCTGCATGTGTCTACACTGTAGGACTGTTAGTAGACTCATAGGAACCAGAGTGTGGGCATCTAGAATTTAGTGGGACTCCCCAGGGAATCTGTTGGGTGTTTCATACTAGAGTCTCTTTTGGCTGTGCCCTCTCTTCAGGGCAGATGTGTACTTAGTTCCAAGACCTCTCCCTAAAACTCCCCCTAAAGTTCTCAACCTTCATAGTGCTGGGACCCTATAATACAGTTCCTTGTGGGGTGACCCCCCCAACCATAACACTTTTACATTGTTTCTTAACTATAATTTTGTTACTGTCATGAATTGTAACTTTTCCCATAGTCTTAGGAGACTCCTGTGAAAGGGTTGTTCTACTCTCAGAAGGGTCACAACCCTCAGTGGCTGAGAACCGCTGCCCTGAGGCTCCCTGCCACCGTAGCTTAGGCTTGTTCTGGCTATCCTGTAACCAAGGAGGGGCATGAGTGGGGCTTTACTGCCAACTGAGTCAAGAGCCGATAGAGCTAGGATTCCTTGGTACCTGCCTGGCAGGCACCGCCATCTGGAATAGGGTGGGATATCCATAGACTTCAGTCAGCAGAGCCTGCGGTGGCCGTACAATCTCCGGCTGTCCCCATCTTGCCCTGGTCAAGCTCTAGGGTTGGCATGCCCGGGCTAGCAGCTGATTAATCTGCATGAGGCAGACAGCGTCTGTCTAAAAAGCACTGTTGCAGACAAAGCTCAGTATCGTCACAGCAGACCTGGGATGTAGGTGAGTAGCTGGGGTCAAGTCCTGCCCCATGGATGAAGAAACAAGACCAGAGGGGTTAAATGAATTGCCCATTATCGCCAGCCAGACAGGACTGAGCCCAGATCAGAATCCTGTGGTTTTCTCCACCTCTTGTTTCTGCTCCATTGCTGGGTTTGAGACCTTCCGGCCAACTCTGTCTGTCTCCCGTCTCACCCACCACAGGAGCGCCATGATTACAGATGCTGACCATGACACTGAGATTTTCATATGGGTTCTGAGGACTGAACTTTGGTCATCAGCCTTGTGTGGCAAGAGCATGAGTGACCTTAAAGCAGCCACCACCCAGATACAGGACTCTTCCATGTGTCGGAGAATCCCCTCCCCCAGTCCTTCCCTTGCTGTAACCTCTAGACCAGTGAATCTTAACCTCTGCTGCTACCCTTTAATACAGTTCCTCATGTCGTGGTGACCCCCCCCACCATAAATTTGTTTTCATTGCTTCTTTGTAACTATAATTTTGCTGCTCTCATGAATTGTAAATATGTGTTTTCTGATACTCTTGGATGAACCCCTCCCAAAAGGGTCTAGACCCTTAGGTTTAGAGGACCACTGCTCTAGGCCTTCGCAGAGCCTCCAGGGCCATGGGCATAGAGCAGAATTACATACAGCTGGCTTGGTGGAGGAGTGACCTCTAGGTACTCAGGTTATGGTCCATGGTCTTCCCAGGCCCCTCCTCCCAGAAGGGGTCATCAGCAGCCAGCAAGCACACTTGTGATGACTTCAGGGCGCAGGCTAGCTATGAGTCTAGGGAACAAGTTGAGGCTCTTTCATATTTTTCCTGGAAAAGGGTAATGTACTGTGTAGGTTTGTAGGGATGGAGATTGTGTTCACAAAGATGGTCAACTTTCTTACCCCAGGAGGAGTTTGAACTGATTTTCTTATTGGGAAACGAAAAACAGAAAATGGGGCGAGAGAGATGACTCAGCTGGGGGAAGGAGGGACACTTGCCACACAAGCCTAGTGGCCTGACTTCAGTCCTTAAACCCATATGAAAAGCTCAGTGGCATGGTCCACATCTGTAGTAACAGTGATCCTATGGTGAGATGGTCACAGGGACAGAATCCACCAGAAGGTCTCAAACCTAACAAAGAAGCAGGAAGAGGAGAAACCTTGCCTCCAAACAACCTAGGAAGTTGTCCTCTGATGTCCACACACGCTCTGTGATAATGCTCTCTCTCTCCCCACTCCTCTCCCCCCCCCCCCAGTAATATACATTTGTAAAAATATTGGTAGAGGGGGAGCACACCAGAAACTGAAAGCCACTGCTTCTTACCGGTTCAAGCACCAGGTTGTGTGGCTTTTATTCCGGTGGATTGAGGGGCCTTGCATGTTTTTACAGTTTGTCTGTGGCTTTGCCCATCAGGAGGCATTGTCCCTGCTCAGAGTGCAGCTGAGGACTAATTAGTAAATGACTATAAACTGCTTTCAAGAAGCTAAGTACCATAGAGGAGAGCGCATTATGTATGACTACCTTGTAAATCCCACCTCCAGCTTACTTGGCCCTTGTAATTTAAGGCAAGCCAAACTGCTACCATTTTTGCTGGGCCTGCTCCCCGAAGATCATCACAGGTAGGCTTTTGAACTGTGCTCTTTCCTTTTGGAAGGAGGGGGCCGGGAAGGTCATGGGATCCTCACCTGAGCATCCAGAGGCCACTCCTGCCCCAAGTGCATGTGGCTCAGAGGACGCAGAGCAGCGCAGTGTCTTCTCATTCCTCCTAATGCTTTGTCTGACTATTAAAGGCTGCAACCCCTTAGTGTAGTTCCTCAAGGAATGGTGACCCCCAACCATAAAATTACTTCCATGGCTATTTCATAACTAATTTTGCTAATGTTATGATTCATAATGTAAATTATGAATTTTATGAGTTTATGAAATTATGAGTTTTCCACTGGTCTTAGATGACCTCTGTGAAAGGTCTGTTTGACCCCAATGGGGTCTCGACCCACAGGTTGCAAACCACTGGGCTAGAGAAGGGAAGGGAACTCTCATCCACACATCGATGGAGGAGTCACTATGCATGCTGGGTACAGACCTTCCAGTGTGGCTACTGCCTGTAACCCCTCACCCACCGCCAAGTGAACAAGCCCGATAAGCCCATTGGTTCCTCAGAGTGAACGTTGGCAGACTTGCACCCTAGTTTGACCTTAGGAGTGGAACACAGACAGTCAATGTTCACATCTCCCCAAGAAAAGGAGTCACAGCAAAAAGTGTGTCTACTAAAGCAAGGATGTGCTCAGGGATCCCCTTGTCACCCAGGAAGAGGGAACAATAGGCTCTAGTTAGCTGTAGAACAATGTACTTCCAAGGCCCCAGTGCCCACAGCCTAAGACATAAACTGCAAATAGTGTGAGCTCCTGCATGAGAGATGCACATCCAAAACCCAATCTGCCTACTTTGCAGCTGGTAATTATCTACCAACCAACTCATTTGTGATTTAGAGAAGAGGAAATACAGGGACCCTGAGTGGTATGGACTGCTTGCCAATTTCCAAGCAAGTGTAAATAACCCCACCAGAACCAGCTCTCATTTGAAGTCACTGAATGCAGAATCAGGAAGGCCTGTGATTCATTTATCCCCACGCCCCATATCTCTGTCTCTGTCTCTGTATGTGTCTGTCTTTCTCATACATAGACAGACAAAGGCAGAGAGAGAGGGAGGGAGGGAAGGAGAGAGAGAGAGAGAGAGAGAGAGAGAGAGAGAGAGATCTTGCTCTAACTCAGCAGGCCTCCTAGGCTGCACTGGAGAACCACGACCCACTGACCTGTTTCTTCCCTGGGCCCTGCTTTCCCACTGCAAAGCAATCAGAACAATGCAGTTCACTCTCCCTCTGACTCAGTTTCAGTTCCTGCCAGCTACAGACTTGTTGCAGCAAAGTGGCAGCACTGAGTTTGCCTCTTGGGTGGGGTTAGAAACAGAAGCAGTCCAGGAACTTGCTTGGGTCCTGAGGACAGGCTCATCCTGCAAATTGGCACAGGAAAGTTAGGTTGTCTAATTGTCTAATGGTGAGATACCACAGAGCATCAGTATGGACTCATTGATACTTTTACAAATGAAAACAAAAGAAGTATCCCCTTCAATACTTGAATACAATACCAACCGAAGAAAGTAAAAAGTGAGGTGCCAATTAGAAAGGGGGCAGGGCATCCCAATTAAATTCTCAGAAAAGTTAGTGCTGTAGATGAGCCCCTAGCCTCACTCTTTGAATCCAAACATGAAGGGTGGGGTTTAGCTCAGTGCTGGAGTGCTTTCTGTGTTCAGCCAAGGGCTCCCTTCCACCCAGCCCCATAGTTCTGAGAACCTGAAAATGTGAAAGATCTCATAGAGCTTACAAAAAGGCACAAAGCCTCCCACTCCCTTAACTTTCTGTCTCCCCTCCTGCCTCTCCTGCCTCTCCTTCCTGCCCTTTCTTCTCTCCCCCTTCCTTATAGCAGGAGGAATCAATACAGCTCCCTGTGGCTTTGCTCTTCCTCTGTCAATGAAACTCTTTGATCCACTTGTGCCCTGCGGATAACAACATTCATACACCGTCACAAGTGGCTTCAGTGAGTGACCAAATGGTGGTTCCTTAGGATAATATCACCAGTGATGTAGCCATCTTTGTTTTCAAAGTTCTCTGCTGCGATACCCACACAGCCACAAACCGCCCAACACTGTTTCTCAGAGCATGTCAGCACCATTAAGTGACTCACTGAGGCAGTTTGGGATATTTCTCCAATGACAGGGACTTGCTATGGTGGGTCCTGGGCTGGAAACCACACAAAGCTAGAGTCAGAGCCACGTTTGTTGCCGCCAAGGTCACACTGACCACAGTGGATTCTGCAAGAAGGGACTTTGAAGCTGCCGTGGTAACACATGTCTGTAATTCTAACACTTGGGAGGTGGGAGTGGGAAGGGCAGGAGTCAAAGATCATCCTCAGCTAAATTGTGAATTTGACAACCTGGGCTGCATGAAACCCTGTCTCTGAGACCAAAACAAAAATGCACTTGAAGGTGATCTTTGTATGTGAGTAGGATATCTGTCTGACTACATAAGTGTGTACCATACCAGTTCATTTCCAGATGCTTGGGCTAGAATGGCTTGGGACAAAATATAACTTTAAAGTTAAAACCATATTTGCAGGTCCAAGGCTACATACTTTTCTATTTGGAAAAAAGAAAGGGATGAAAATGGTTAAGAACTACCAAGGAAATGTAGCCAGGTATTAACAAAGGCCTGGGGAGTGCTTCCAGGTTGACGATACGGCAACCCCAACAGTTGTAATGGACGCTTTCCTTCTCTGCGGCTCTGAACTTCACTCCCCACTACTCCCTCACCCCTTTAGAAGGACCACACATTACAAGTGTGGGAAGTCCTGCTTAGGGTCATAACCAAGATAATCGTGGCAATAAAAGTAGCCCGGAAGCAACCAAGACTCATCCAGTGTGACCCTTCTTCCTCTGGGCAGCCGCCTGTCCAGGACTTTGGGATGAGCAAGATGACATGTGAGGCCCTGCAGACAGATGCTCCTGTCCCTTCAATAACATGCCTCACATGCCTCACCTCTCCATTGAGTCTCCATGGAACAGGCCTGGCATGGAAGTCTCCTCAGTTTAAAGACCCTTTGGAATGTGTCCTTCGAGTCACCTTAAGAGCCACCTGAGAATCCCAATCCCTTTCAATTCTGTGACCACTTCTGTCCCACACGGAACACTAGGCCTGAGCACTCTGGCCAGCAGTTGAGGAAGTTACCGCCTAGAAAGGCGAGGTTAGCTTGGGTGGGTGTTGATGATGACAGCTACTGTCCCCTTCTCAAACACACTTCATCAGAGCCAGGCCCTGTCCCACATGGTCCACATCCAACACCTTTAACCTTTCTGAGACCCTTGGCGGGACATTCCTGCAGAAAACCAAAGAGAAGAGTCATTTGAGTGTGACAGTGTCTGCAGAATGCTAGTTACCCAGGGTTGACTTGGGATTGGGCGGTGAGAGGACTTCAGTTCAAACAGGCTTTTGGGGAAGGTTTGACTGGGATTCAGTTCACAACCCAAGTGAAGACTGATACTGTGTTTGATGTCTGAGCAAGGGTCCCGCTCACCCAGAGGGCCTTCAGTGTGAGGTGCCCTTGGGAGCTCAATCCTGTCTAGGACTGCACATGTATATATGAATAGCAGTAGCTTCGTGGACTCTGTACCCCCAATGCACACACCCCCATGCTGCCCCAGTGTGCCTCCCAAGCCGGAGGCATATTTCAGGTGGGAGGAGGTATCTTGCCCCTGTCTGGTGGCGCTCACAGCGTGGGCTGTAAATTATACAACTCGGATGGTTGCCTGCTTGTCTCTCCTGCCTTTCGCCCAACATCAGCACCCAGACTGCCCCTGGGGCACCTGCCTCACCTGCTATCACGCCTGCCACCCAGACCCTGCAGTCCCCAGTCTCACCCACTTCCAGCGCCATGCAGAGAACTCTAGAGTGGAGTCCAGCACATCCATGTTAATGCTCCTGGCTAATTAGCTTGTCAGAGTGGAGGCCTGTGGGCCCTGGAGCCAGCCAGCCTGAGTCAAATCTTGGCTCCACCACTTACTAAGTGCATGAACTTGAGCAAGCCACTTGACCTTTGTTTCCTCCTCTGCAGAATGGGATTCCACAACCTGATGGGGTCAGCAGAAGAGTTCAGTGAGTCAGGACATGTCCAGTGCCCAGTGCCTGTGGAGGCTAATTCCGCTTGCCCCACACCCAAATGCCTAAGTCCCCTATGTAAAATGCAGCAGTAGTTATTTGTATACGACTGACGACTCTCCTGTAAACCACCCCTATCACTTATGATACCCAGTACATTATAAATACAAATAAATAGTTATTACTATTATTTATGAATGGCTTAGGGACTAATGATAAGGGAAAAGTCTGTGAATGTTCAGTAGAACTGAACTGCAGGCTGAATCCAGGGTCATAGAGCCTCAGCCACAGAAGGCAAGCAGTACCCCAAAGGGCCACTGTGATCTCCATGTAGGAACCTCCTCGGACATTCTGTCTCAGCTCTTCAGCATCAGTCAGCGCATGGGCCCAAGCTCCACCTCTCCTACACAATCTGCAGGTCACGCTCCTAGGACAGACATCCAGAGAGTCTTGTCAGCAAGACTTTTTTAAAGCCACACTTACTAAGTAGTCAGTTATACACACAGAGCTAACTAACATGTCTCATGGTCTGTTAAGATTTCCACTGCACACTGGAGACCCCCATAGTCAGTTATACATGCAGAGCTAACTAAACACGTCGTTTTCTTGTTTATGTTGAAAACAACACGAACCAATTTTAGATCTTGTTTTATCATTTAATGTTATTGAATACATTTTGACCATCCTGTTATCATCTACATACATAGTCACACATGTGCAGGTGCATGTACACACATACACAGAGGCATGCACGCGCACACACACACACACACACACACACACACACACACACACACACACCTACATACCTTTGAAATATCGTCCTAACAGTTCACATTCCACTTCCCTTATTTCAGGACACTTGAATCAATTTTTGATTTTCTGTAATAGGGACACATTCCGTAAAGAATGGCTTCTAATTTCCTGTAGGAAGGTACTTGGGCCAGGCTGAAGATGGGCAATTGTGTAACAAATCCCAGGGGACTGTGAGTGGAATGGCCTTGTCAGAGACTAAGGGGCCAAGGGGACATATGAGATTGGACCAGAATACTGTCAGAGCGGTGGCAGGAACTCTTTAACTAGTTGTGTTTGGTTAGACGAGGTGGAGACTGGGTTCGAGGAGGAAGCAATGATAGTTTTCTCAGACAAACGAAGAGCCAGGGCCAGGGGGAGCCCTGCGATGGGGTAGGGCACTAAGGCCTCTGCATGTCACCACCTGATTCCAGACCCCTGAGGGAGCCTGGAGATTTGGCATGAACCACCAGGCTGGGCCCCCCAGTAGAATCCAGAATCCAGGGTCAACACACATGTGTGAGGTGAAGAGAGGAGGCCCCTCCGTGTCGGAGCCTCAGGAGGTGGGATGCCCTCCCCGGCCAAACAGAGTATCTGGGAGACCTGAAGCCTGGCCTGAGCAAAACCCAGGCCCACTGGCTAGGTGGAAGGAGATGACCAGTCAAGGGGACCGTGACTGAAGTCCAGTGCTACAGAGACAGTATTCTCAGCTGCTTCTGCCTCCCTGTCTGTCACCTGCCTGAATGCCATTTGTCTATACCTGGCATTGGTGACAGCACCTGCTTAGCAAACAGGAATCCTTACTAGGGGATGAGGGCCCCACCAGGCCTGTCTGGCATCTAATGATCACCCAGAGGACTGTCACACCCTTGAAGTTACTAAAAAGCCCTTGACTTGCCCAACTCCAGCCCAGCCATAACAGAGGTATGTGGGACAAGCTCACAGTCTCAGTGATTGGTGGGGCTGCCTCATCGCCACCGTCAAAAAGACCAGTACACCACTGAGGTCATCTTGTGTGTCCTGGAAGGGCCCCAGTCACCAGTCTCAAGGAAGATACGAACCCCTGTGTCCCCCTCTAGAGTGCATGCTGAGTATTGAGGAAACCCTCTGTGTCTTAGCGTGTTCGAAGCCACAGGCCCGACCTAGCATACAGAAAAGCAGCTATGTCCTAAGAGTGTTGTGGAAAGGGGAACCTTGTGGCAGAGGAAGAAAGAGTTGAGAAAGATTCCAGGCAGAACTCCATTGAAGCAACCCTTCACATTACAGTATACTATCTCTGTCCAGCCACAATAGCTCAGGGCTCTGCTCCCCAGGGCCCTCAACCCAAACTGGAGTCACAGTAAGCCTAGTGACCTTCCGACATGCTGTGTATACATCTATTCTAAGGCTCAGAGCCTAGAGATGCCCTTCAAACTCCCAAATGTAGGTGAGGACCAGATGACTGACCTCTATCTGGTGGGCATCATGGACCTAGGAGTCACTTGGGCTGGAACAAGTATCCCAACTTTGGACATCTCTAAAGCACCAGACATTCATGGCTGGTCCCAGAATTCCTTTGGGGCCTAAGCCATTTCTACCTCATCCTCCACTACAAACTCGGAGACTCTCTGAATGCCCTACAGGCCAATCAGGGGCTGAGACTGGAGCCCTATGTTTGGCCTCTCCTTTCTTCCAGGGGCTCAAAGCACATTTATAAGCATCTATAGCCTTCATCCACCCCAACTCTTGTCTTGTTTGCTCTTTATATTCTATTATTAGCTGAGGTGTTGTGTTTAATCCTCAGGCACCCAGCAAGGGGGAATTCCCCCACAGCAGACGCGGAGGAGGCAGGCATGCAGTCCACGCCAGGGGCTTGGACTCCAGGCAAGACAAGGTCCCACACCATGCTTCTGCTCAACCCCACTGTTCCCACAGCTGCCTTTGGCAGGAACAACAAGGAGAAAGTGTCCCTGGGAAGCCTCTGCAGACTGGGTAAACTAGGGAGAGAAATGTACCTGGGGAGTTTGTCAAACACAAAGGCAGAAGCCTGGGCAAGTCCCTTCACTTCCAAGTGTGACTGAAACACATGTCCAAGTAGCGAGCTGTCCAGAGCCAGCAAACATGCTTTACAAATGCTAGTACCCTGGTTAGACCTATAGATGCCTCTCTACAGCATCATGGAGTGGATGAGATACCCCATGAGACATCCGTCTGGCTTCTGATTCTGCAATAAAAAAAGCTGGTTTCTGCTTCTCAGCCCTGGGCCTGAGTCCCGTGACCTACAGGAACAGAGCAGAGCGCAGGGAAGGAAATGGGTCACCAACCTTGCCCAGTGTCTCTGAGGGGCATAAGTAGAAAGAGGTTTTCTGGAGCCACCAGAGGAAGGTCAGTGTAGATTTACCTTAAGTCGATACATGATACAGTAGAGGTAGGCAGAGAAAAGGTAGGAAAACGGAAGAGGACAGGGAAGAAGAAAAAAAGGGAGAGAGAGAGGTCAGGAGGAGCCAGGGAAAGCAGACTTAGATCCTGGTGGCCGTAATAGGACATAGGTAGATATAAATATTTAAAGGAACTCTATAGGTCTTTATCTCATATGGAAGGGCAGTTTGTATCTTTGTCTATTGGATGTAGTCTTATTGTATATATGGTTTGTGGATTGAGGATCATTTGAAAAGTTACCAGCTTTGAAATGACGTTTGAGATGGGCGGTGGAGGAAAGAAGACATGGGGTGGTAATTCCACCCGGGACGGAGGCAGTAGGGCTTGTGGAGTGAACCACCAGGGAAAGGAATCCTGTGGAGGGAGCATCATGGGGACCGAGTGACAGAGTCCGTGAGCTCCCAGTCCACACTTGAGCAGCACCCACAGAGTGAGACTGTGGGGGCTGATAAAAAGTTAAGCCATCTTTTTAATATTTACTGCAACAGCCCAGGTTACCACAGGCCTTTCTCCCCCAAAGCTTCAACAGTGCCCGTCGGCCTGCAGGACCACACTGCAACCATCCTGCCTCACCAATACAGCACCACGTGCCCAGAGAAGGGGAACCGTTGGCACTCAAAGTTGCCCTTTGCTTTCTCTCCCTGTGGGGAAAGGGCCAAGCCGTTAGTGGGAGCACAGACACAGAGAGAGACCCTCTTCTACAGTTCCAAACACCTCCAGACCCCCCAAACCCAAACTGTTCTCCACAACATACTTAGCAAAGCCTGCCCTAAGCAGACAGGCCTGCGGCCATTTATTTGGGTGCATACCCTCATGCTTTGAAGAGGATGAATCGCCATGTGCGACTGTGCCATTGTCCCAGTCTTGCTGAATTATATATATTAGAATACGTATCATCTTACTTTTCTAAAAGTCCGGAAGCAGAACTTCTGGAATGCATGGTCAGGTTTGGATTGAGAACCGGCAAGTCTGCCTTCAGCCGTCCTGAGCATTGGCCTCACCACAGCTGGGACACTGTACTGAGCCTTCATCTGGCTTGAGTCCCTTTAATCTCAACAGCACTGTTTATGTCCACATGGCTGGTGAAGAAAGCGAAGTGGAGGCAAACCGAGGAACCTTGCTGAAGTCACATTACTTAGATGTGAAGATCTTACCGGCTTTGAACCAGTAGCTGGGGGCTTCCCGGGTTCATTGTGTCTGGTCCTGCCTACTGAGGGAGCCTGGAGATGAAGCGCCAGCCCTGCTCAGGCTGACCTTGCCCGGCCCCCTCGGGGGGGGGGGGGGGGAGGGCCTGAGCACATACGTTCCCATGGAAAGTTTTGAGATTTCGTGGATTGGAACCAGATGACCCCTCATACGCAGAGCCCAGCAGCAGCAGTGGGTCTGGGTGTGTATACTCCTCCACCCCGCCTGTTCCCAGCCTGTTCCAGGGAAGGAAACCGCCCCAGGGCGCAGACAGGCCTGGACACCAGACAGGCATGGCTGGGTGGTTGGAAGGAACAGAAGACAGCTCTGTGCTGGGACAGGAATGGCCACAGCACTCTCCTGGGTTCTCGTCTGCTTTCAAGTCAGGATGAGCAGGGAACTTTGAGAGCATGTGCCTCTACCACCACCTTCATTGTCTAGCACTATGACACTTTCCAGTTCATTCTCTGCTTGCTCATTTATTCCTTCCGTCCACAAGTCACTATATCCAGCCGTGAAGCAAACTACGTGGTGAGTGAACGGAACCTCTGTGATGACCCCCACCCAGATATTAAACCCACTGCTGTTCCCAGAAGGAAGAGGCTGTCTGCGAAGCCTGAGGCTGCACTTGTTTCTACCCGACAGTGAAGCTTTGGGGGCTGGGAATGCAGCTCAAGCATGAGGAACTGAGTCCCTATTCCCAGCACGTATGGCACACGCTTCTCACCCCAGCACTGGGACATGGGCCAGAAGATTCCAGTCTAACCAAAACCCTACCTCCAAAAATTCAGGCGGGGAGCTATTTATTACTTCATCTATTGATGCAGGTACTGGGGTCAACCTCCAGCCTCCATGTGTACCTGTGTAGGTGAGCACACTCGCACATACACACTCGAATATACACACCATATATATGAGTAAATAGCAGTGTCCAGGACCCAACATTGTAGTTACGTGTGGGTTTTTTGTCTTTGTTTCTACAATCTGGTTGGAGATAGAGGCTAAGGTAACCGTGCATAAAATAGAATGTGTTTGGTACTGGTTTAAAATAACAAGACAGCAAGGAAGTGAGCAGAATAGGGGTGTGCTGATGATCAAGGTTACTGGTAGCCCTGCAGAGGTCCTGACATCACCTTTTCCTTCTGTCTTTTAACCTGTCACAATGCCAGCTGCAAGATAACATGGGACAGGTGTTTCTTAAGGACCCGTGCGACTGTCTTCACTCCCTTCTTAGAAGTACCTGGGTCCAGGACTACCCTAAATATGAAGAAGACTGAACTGACCCAGGGGTCTCAGGACAAGGCAATTCACACAGAGCAACAATGGCACCCCAGCTGGTACAAGTAAACGCCCTCCCCCCATATCCACCAGTCCACTCAGTAGTCCCGTTTCTCCTCCCTCCAAACCCTCTCAGATTTACCTTCTCCAGCCTGCTCTCTTCCCACTAGCTTTTTTCTAAGTTACCATCCTCTCCCCAGGCCTGGTGAGAACTCTATGAATATCAAGTGGGCACTTGATGTTCAGAGCTGCTGAAGTAAGCACACCAGGTCTTGACCTGTGGTCTTCTAGGTGGGAACACTGAAGCCAAATGCGGGGATGGCTCTGGAAGACATTGCGCTTACAGACAATCCAGGGATGTGCCATCTGGACATTGGTGGCTGGCCCCAACCATCCTGGAGATCTAAAAAGACCACTGTGGCTATAGATGCCGCTTTAAACAAGGATGTCTCGGTGCTTGTGAAGGCCACATCTCTGTCACCCAAGTCCGGTCCTTTGTAGAGATGACAGTAGTGACCCAGAGGTGAGTGGAGGGAGCTTAGCTCCTCTCAGGTTCCCGAGCTGAGGGACTGCAGTGGATGCTGGGCAGCTAGACAACAGAGAGGACACCAACCCATTCCCCCAGAGAAATCTCCAGAACTCATTGGTTACCATGGCAGGGGACAGAGCAGGAGTTCCCTGAAAGATCCAAGAAGCAAGCCTGCTTCTCCTGAGCCCTCAGACCTCCAGTCCCAGTCCAAGCCTAGGTAAGTGGAAAAGTATTCCAGTTTAATACTGCGATCTCCACCCCCTACTTAACGGAGAAAAGGGCTTTCTCGTGCCCTAGCCCCTCAACTGCCACACACAGCTTGAACAGGCCCCACAGGGCCTCACAACCCCAGCAATTTGACTTTCCCAGGCCCCTCCTACCCCCAAGGAGGGCTGAAGGCAGCTTCTCAGTCACGAATCAGCCTGTGCGGCCAGCTCCAAGCCTGGGCCTCTTGCCAGGGGTGTTAGGAGGGAGAGCGGGGTTCCTACACTGTTCCCTGTGCCTCTGGCTCAGGCATCACTGCCCTTGCCAATGTCTCCCTTTACCTCCAAGTCACCCCTGGGTCTCGTGGTCCAGCAAGGTCCTACCTGCCTTCACCTTGAGGTCTCAAAGAGGCATTTAGATGAACCCCAACTGCTGTTGATAGTGGTACCGACAGGGTAGAGATCTGTCAAGGATGTATGTGGGCCCCGGGGCCACTTCTGAATGGCTCCCGATATCCAACAATGGCTGAGACAGCACCCTGGGAGTCTGGCCCTACAGCCAGTCAACAATTTGGATGTGCCTGCTCCAGATGAATTCTAGAATCCCTGCCAAGGATGGAGCCGCCCAGCCTGGTTTCCTCCCAGGCTGTCCTGGAGACCACCCACATGGACTCTATCTGCTTGGCTTAAGCTAAACCCACTGTCTCCAAGCTGCACAGGTCTTCCTCTCTGAACCACTAAGCCCCAACAGCTGACCATGGCACGCATCAGGGCCGCAGGGAGAGAAGTATGAGAATGGAGCAGAAGATACTGAGACAGCTCCCGCTTGGACTGGCTCTCAAGAACACTGGCCTCTGCAAGAAGGCCTGCCAGAACTGAGGGCCAGAGCTTCTTTGACCTGCTCTGACCTGTGTCTTCCCGGATCATCAATCCCATTGGTAACATACCACTCCTCTCATCAGTATCAAGAGTTTCACTCCTAGCCCCTGCCCTCCAGTCTACATCGGCTCTCCCATTCTACACAGGTCCTATCCAGAGCTCTCCTGCATTCTGTCGTTCACACACACACACACATCTTTCTGGAATATGCGTCCTTTTGCAAATTCTGGTGGTCAGGACCACAGGACCGTATTCTAATCCTAGTTGGATAGCCTCTGAAAGATAAAGCCTTACTAAAGAGGAGAAATCAAGGCCAATTATGAGATTGCTTTGAGAATGAGATATGAGTGACTTGGTGAGTCTGGGACTGGTCATGCTGGAATATTCAGTCAGGAGAGTGATCATGTACTGATGTGACCATGGTAGTGGTCACTGTCATTACCTCTGAACAGATGCAGTTTTCTGAAGACTGGATAGATCTCCCTGTGTATCTATCCAGCCCTAGACTTTCCTGGTACTCTGTGTGAAAGGCACAGGAAGAGGCCCAGTTAGAAACTGGTTCGCATGGAAGGAGGTCGGTATCATTGGGAGGGCAAAAGGGCCCTCTCTCTCCCCAGCAGTGGACAGATCCAATGTGAGATGATCCTGTGTTGCTTTGGTTATTGACAAACAAGAGATACCCCCACTCCAGTCCCCACCCCAGTCTGCACTCCAGCCCCTACCCCAGGCCCTACTCCAGCCCCCACCCCAGGCCCCAGCCTCATCCTTGGCTCCACTCTACCTCTGCCCTATCCCTGATTGCTATAGGACCCACCCTTTCCTGCTTGGTAGAAAAGAAGACTTTGGAAAGGTGGGGGAAGGGTGTGGGAGGTGCATTCTCCAGACTTAGGTGTCTTCCAGTCTCTTTCTGTTGGAGGTGACCAAAGGCTCAGGACCCTGCCTCAGAACCATGAGGTGGCTAAGGGTAATACTCCAAGACTTTTCTGGATGCTGAGGCTCACAGTTTTCTCATGGGCATGCCAAACTCCCATGTTTGGCGCATCCCATGGTAACTTTCTACAAAATAGGGACCAGGCAGCCTTCCCTTCAGACATTCCAGATCACCCGCATCCAGATCGAGTCCGAGAATTCTTTTCTGTATCTCATAGCCACAGACATCTTCCCTGAACCTTCCATCCTGAGTCAGAGAAGGCATCGTTTCCCCAAGGCCAGCTGAAACTTTGAGCTCTTGGCCTCTTCTGGCTCATCTAGAGGAAGGGAAATGACATCATGAGGTAAACCGCAAGGCTGGGTGCCCTGGTGAGCTTTGCTTTTCAGCAAAAGTCATTTTGCTGAAATACAGAAGGGACAGAGAGTCTGGGTCATTCTGGTTAGAGACAGGCAGGGAGGACAACGAGATTTTTAACGTGAAACTCTGAGAAGGAAAGTGTTCCCAAACACGTAAGCTGTAGAGGTGAAGCAGGGTAGACAAATGGCTGAGGTGGAAACCTTGATTTTCTGTGTGGCAAGTCACCTGCTAAGCAGGGCATCCTAATGGACACAATGCTTACAAGGTCTCCAGTGGACCTCTGTGGAATTTAAGACCATGTTTACCATGGTGTAAGCAGAGTGACAAGAATAACAAACTCAACAGCACATGCTGTTAATGCCTGTCACCTTCTCTCTATGACCTCCTGAGATGGAACCCCATGAACCAGTGAGTAGCAGGAGGCAGGTGGCTCCCTCGTCTGGTCTTTCAACTCTCCATATAAAGCTTATTTGGCACCAGGCTACTAGTGGCAGCTTGAGTCCTGTGTGAATGGTTCCCACTTTGAGCTCCGTCTCCCATCTGCTACCTGTCCCCCTAGAGAAGTCTGCTGCCCTTGGCAAACCTGGCCTTTGTCAACCTTCAAATGCTCTGCCTCATGGGTGTTGTTTCTTCTTGTTAATTCTTTCCCTTTGTAAGACAAACAGCCCATGGGAAGATCCTCCAATATCAGAGCATGAAGGGTCATCTAGATCCCATACTGAAGTCCTGACCCTTATTGATAGCTGGAGCCACTGAAGGAAAATGATGCAACCAGGACCACATACTTAGCAAGAGTGAGAAGACAGGGCTCTTCCCTTGCTGTGGGTCCTCCCTCCCCATCACTACAGCTAGTTTCTTGTCCATGTCCTTACTCCATGCCCTTACTCCATGTTCTTACTCCATGCCCTTACTCCATACCCTTACTCCATGTCCTTACTCCATGCCCTTACTCCATGCCCTTACTCCATGTCCTTAGTCCATGTCCTTACCCCATGCCCTTACTCCATGTCCTTACTCTATGTCCTTACTCTATGTCCTTACTCCATGCCCTTACTCCATGTCCTTACTTCATGCCCTTACTCCGTGTCCTTACTCTATGTCCTTACTCCATGCTCTTACTTCATGTCCTTACTCCATGTCCTTACTCTATGTCCTTACTCCATGTCCTTACTCCATGTCCTTACTCTATGTCCTTACTCCATGTCCTTACTCCATGTCCTTACTCTATGACCTTAGTCCATGTCCTTACTCTATGTCCTTACTCTATGTCCTTACTCCATGTCCTTACTCCATGTCCTTACTCTATGACCTTAGTCCATGCCCTTACTCCATGTCCTTACTCCATGTCCTTACTCCATGTCCTTATTCCATGTCCTTATTCCATGCCCTTACTCCATCTCCTTACTCCATCTTCTTACTCCATGCCCTTAGTCCATGTCCTTAGTCTGTGCTAAAGGCACAATACCATAAACTCGGTATGTTATGAAGAAGCTGTGAATTCTGGCTCAGGCTTCTGGTCTAAGACCAAACGGTCACATCAAAGGGAGGCTTTGTTGCTGAAGAATCTTGAGGTAGCGCCGGACATCACAATGTAAGGATGTGAAAAATGGCTAGGAAAAATGGCTGACCTAAGCATACTGGAGAAGTGGTTCTCGGCCTATGGATTGTGACCCCTTTGGAGTTCAAAATATCCTTTCACGGGCATTGCCTAAGACTATCAGAAAACACAGACATTTACATTGCAATTCATAACAGTAGCAAAATTACAGTTACAAAGTAGCAAGAAAGTAATTTTATGGCTGGGGGTCACAACCACATGAGGAACCATATCAAAGGGTCAGAGCATTAGGAAGTTTGAGAACAACATAGACGGCTCATGAGAGCTTAACCCTAGCTCCCCTTAATTGTCCTACCTGGCCCCATCTTTTATCGTTTTATAGAGCGATTTAAATTCTAACATGACTTGGAGAAGAACAAACCACGTTCAAACAGCAGCACAATCCTACTATGATGTTTCCATGAGTCATCTCTAAGACACAACCAGCTCTGATCAGAGGGCAATCCTGGGACTGAGGAGCATTGAGAGAGTAAGATGGAGTTGGGGCATGATCTTCAGAGCCAGAGGGCACAGTCAGAAAGACACACATTGTCCTTTTCCAAGACCAGCTTGATACCTTAGACAGGAGAATTAGTTATAACTGTGATTCCAAACCCACGGTTCACTGTGCCCCAGTGATGGTTTGCTGATTGTGGTCCAGGGTGGCACAAAGTCCTGAGGAAAAAGCCAAAGAGCCTTCTGGACCAGCTAGAAGCTCCACAGCTTCTCTTCTTAAAACTTGGACTCAGGACCTGCCCTTTGCCTGGTTGTTGGGACTTTAGAAATGAGCCAGGGCAGTAGGAAGGGCTGACAGAGAGGCAACATTGTTATAAGGCCCGAGACTTTCTTTTCTGCTCCCTGGCTTCTGCTTCCTTGGTTGTAAAATGAAAAGTCAACTGGTCTCTGGTGCACCAGCTATATTTTGGGAAGGTTGGGGTGATTTAAGGCAGGCATAAGGGTGAGGTCTGTACTCACTCCTTACTCCAAGACCCTCTAGACTAAGCACAGAGTCTGCTTCCCCCGACTTTCCATCTTTCCAGAGCACCCTGAGACCAGACTGCCAGAAACCCAGAGTTTGCTTCCTTTTGCTTCATCTGCAAGGAGAAGCATGGGGGTGTCTAAGCTGAAAGACCTCCCAAATCTGATTTCACTAACTGCTCCTTACATGAAGTGAGTGAGGCCAAGAGAGGACAGAGGGTTTATCCAAGGCCACAGGCAAAGTCAGAGACCAGGGCTCTTCCCACCACATCAGCTGCTTCGTGTTTGTGCCTGAACAAAACACTCTCAGGGGAGCACTGGAAGCTACAGGACCGAGATGATGTCTTCCTTACCATCTCTGTGAACACAAACGCCATCGTCACCGCTGTTAGCACTACCCCTTCAGCACTAGCAGTGTCCTAGGTGCATCATTGTTTCATCATTCATTCATTCATTCATTCATTCGTTCGTTCTCAGAGGCTGCTGAGACTGCCAATGAGAAGCAGATTGCCTGGCTCTCATTAACTGGTTGCATGACCTTGAGCGAGCTCCTCTTCCATCTGCTTGAGCTCTTTGGCTGTAGAAAGGATACCAGCATGTTCCTCACGGTGCTGTTAGGAGGCTTAAATCAGTCCTGTGAGGCCTCACACCTACTAGCTATGTGCCTAGACAACGCTACCCTCAGTCGCCTGCTCGGCTCCGCCTGTTTTTAAAACGATGCAAGGTATTTCTCATTGGCAGCCTGTAAAAAGAGCACAGGAACCTAGGACTGCAGCAGAGAATGTTGGCTGAGCACACTGCCACCACGTCTTAGGCCTGGAGGTGAAGGCTGTTGGGATTAAGAACTCCTTCTCCCATCACAGGAGAAGCCTCTTAGGAGAAAGATGTTTCTGGTTCAGATTTTACAAACGGCCTTAGTGCAATTGCAGGACGTTCTGTTCGAATCATCCCGCCTTCCTTTTCCAATCAGTCTCTGAAAAGCCCAAGTTCTCCTCCCTGCCTCCAGCCTGGGGATCTCAACTATCTCTGGTCACCATGCCATACTTCAGCTGCCCAAGAGGATGCTTGGAGAAGCCAGAGTTGACAGTTTAGGGCCCCAGGGGGAACACTAGAGAAGAATTGACCTGTGGCTTTCACTCTGATGCAGAGGGACCCCCATATTCCAGCAACCAGAGCAGTAAGCACCCAGGAGTGGTTGCTGAGAGTTCCCCGAGCTGCCCACATGCTTGCTCGTGTTGGCTCCCCTTCTCTCAAACACAGCCAGTGCTGAGGGGGAAGGCAATGGGACGCGCCACACTGGACCCCTTAAGAGGCTTTGGGACCCAGTTTGGAGGTTCTCATTTCATCTCCTCTAACCCCTGGGGGTGGCAGACCTCTGAGTGTGGCCCGAAAGCATCTCCATGGATAGATGTCACCAAAAACTTGAGCCCCACATATGAATATAGTAGGTGTGCGTTCACACATAGTTCCTAATGCGTGTCCCAGTGCTCCAGGCCTGCCTAAACGGACAAGCCCGTCCTATAAAAGTCTGTCTCTACTGCAGAAAATGTGTATAGCTCCCAGTTCTCTGTCACCTCCTAGCTCAGGAATCCCATCCTGGGCTCTGATGAAGGTTACTTTCCCACCCCACAACTCTCTCCTAGACCCTAGTTATTCTGGGGCTCTCCTCCCTAGACACCTGTAGCTCTCTGCTATGAGTATCCAAGAGATATCTTCCTGCTGGCATCCATCAGTGTAGACAGTAGACAAAGGCATAAGGCCCTCCCCTGAGGTCACCTCCCATGGGGCTCCAAGAATAGCTATGCCTCTCTGTTCTGCCTCCCCCCCCCCCAACCCTGGTACGCCACTTGGTAGGAGGGAGAATTGGACCAACCAGTATGTGATGACTTGCCACACCTAGGCTGGTACACACAGGAGTCATGGGAACAATTTGCCAAAATGTTTGGTTGGTTTGGGTCTTTTGAGACGGGATTTCTCCATGTACCCCTGGTTGTTCTAGAACTCTGTAGACCAGGCAGGCCTCAAGTTCAGAGGCCCACTGTCAGCTACCTCCCACGTGATGGGATTAAAGGCATACCTCACCACTGCCTGGTGCCAGAAAGTATTTTTGAGAGACAGTGTAAGCACTGATATTCAACCTCCCTAATGCTGTGACCCTTTAATACAGTTCCTTTGGTTGGTGACCTCCAACCATAACATTATCTTGATGCTGCTTAATATCTGTAATCTTGCTACTGTTATGAATCGTAATGTAAATATTGGATATGCTAAACCCAAAGGGGTTGTGACCGACAGGTTGAGAACCACTGCTGTGGGATGTGAGTGTGAGGGAAGTCTCAGCTGCTCCTTGGACATGTCCTAGTCCTGGAGAGTCACCGTTCCTGGGATGGGCACTGGGACAAGACATAGTTCCATTTGGTTTGGGGCTTTATCTCATCCCAGCAGAGGGCTGGGATGTGTCCAGTCCTTTAGCGTCTCTGCCCCATCAAGTCTTAGCTTTAGCCTTCTCCCCACCCGTGGCTCCAGCCCTCTAGTCCTGCGGTCCTATTCTTTAGTTGTTTCCCGAAGGACACTGTGACAATGTTTTCTAGTCGGATATAAACAGTCAAGTCTCACTGGTTCAGAGTGTCAGTGACTCTCAGGGGCTATGGGAAACAGCAGCCTCCTGGGCCTCGAAGGGCAGCCTCATTCTCATGGTCCCTCAAGAGAACCACGTACTTCAAACCAAAGGGCTTAGGCCTCTCCAGCTCCAGGCCCGGCACTTGTTAGGAAAACAGCTGAGTTTGGGAATCAGATAGTAAAGTTATATGAAGCTAAAATGAACAAGGCTCTAGATGAGTGCTTGAAGTCTTTATAAGAGAGAATTTTAGACAGAAAGAAAAGGGAAACAGCCCTATGGAGACAGAGCCGGGATAGGTTGGTACACATGCCAGTCAGGCACTTGGAAATTGCTGAGTCAGGCCCAAAGCTAATAGAGGAGCAGGATGTGGTCTTAGAACCTCCAGAAGGAAGCAGTGGACCAAGGCCTGTGGGAGGCCTGGGTTCCTGATGTTGTGGCACTGGATTCCCTGGCAGCTCACCTCTTCAGTTACCTAGAATGGTCAAGTCTACTTTTCCTTAAGCTATTTCCACCGTTCAACTGGGAGGGGCTACCTCTGCGATAATGGATATAAAGTGTATCAGTCAGACCCTGGTTGGTAAGGAGCATCTCTAAATGGCAGTTGTCACTATTGATGCTGGTTTATTCCAACTCCAGAGCAGCATCCCCATCACAGCCTGGGTTCCTCGGAGAGAAGACACTCAGAAAGAGAGGCTGAGGGTGAGCCTCTGTTGGCAGACATGGGACAATGGGATGCTGATCCGGGATTGTGCCCACGGAATTATGCAGCTAGAAGTGCTCTATCTGGTCCTGCTGTGGATGCACCTAGATTGCTGGTACTCACAGCCATCAGCCCTTGAGCTCGGACCCCCTGAGAAGAGGTAACATCCTAGGACAAGCTTCTCCCTGTAGCTAAGGCCATTCCTGAAGGGGCAGACAGCTGAACAGACACACCCCTAGCCACTGCAACATGTCCTCCACAGGATGACCCAGGAGGAGCTTGGCAGCCCCTGTCACACTAAACACACATATAAACCCACCACTCATTCAAAATTCAGAGTTGATGATGGCAAAGTCTGGTGGCCTAGTGGTCTCAGATGCGATGCCCTCGTGGTGGTTGGGGATGGTGTCAGAACAGACAGACACACCCAGTAGGGCTGGTCAGGTGAGGTGTGATCGGGTGTGGTGGCTTGGCCTTACTCAGGACTTGCACTGAGGAGGCTCCTCAGTTGGCTGAATGAACCAGCAGGCGAGCAAGCAGAGCACTGTCCGTGCCATTTTTCTCCTCTTCATGGAGGCCCCACCGTTTGTCTTCCGGTTCCACTGTTCTGCGTACATAGGGTGGAGTCCTCCAGTTAGCTAACCCTTCAGTTCCCTGTTTTGAGAACTTCGATTCTTCCTCTAGCCCCGGTATCCACACGTCTCAAGCTCCAATAAAGATCTGTACACGTCGGACTTACACGTGTGTTTCACTAACCGTGGCCAGGGCAGCTACTGACCTGGCCTTTTCTCAAAGCGTAGCCTGTCTTATCAGGTGAGAACCAAGGTGCAGAGAGAGGAAGTTGGTTGTTCAAACAACAGTAGGTGGTTGAGTCAGGAAGTGGGACATACTCCTCACCCCAACCCCCTTCTCTGGGCACGGTGCAAACCCCCAACGAAGCCTCCTCGTTCACAGGGGCATCTGGCTTCACACACAGAGCTTCCCCTAAGAGAGCTCCAGAGACACGGGAGCTAGGAGGGTGACCGGGCACAGATGAAGTGGGCCTGTGTCTGAGGCCACGTGGTCCTCTCTTGCTCTCCTTCTCCAGTTTCAGGCAGTGAAAACTGGAGTCCCAAGATGAGGTAGTTTCAATGGTAATTTTCCGTGGGGGTCAAGCCCAGGTCAGCTGTCTTGTTTTCCTACTAATTGTTTTTCCTTAAAAAAAAAACCCCACCTCATTCCCTAAATTCGTGTGGCGCCCCTCGGGCGCTATTTTTATCTGGTTTCTAAATGTTCTTACAGCACTGGCTTTCTTACCTCAGGCATAGCTACACTCCTTGAGGGCAGGTTACCAGGAGTCACTTCACCGGTGCCCTTTGGTTTCCTGTCTGCTGGTTAAGCAAATGGCTTCTGTGGAGACCTTTCGGCTTTGGAAGTATCTGGAAGGGATGGATGGGCAGAGAAAGACTTAAAGCAGACAGGCAGGAGGAGCCATGTGTGGAAGACAGGGGAAAGGATGAAAAGGAGGCTCAGCAGGGAGGTAGGGCAAGACGTGGGTGGGAACTCCCCCAACAGTGCAGAAAATACAGGGTATCTTAACCTACATGCGCTCTGTGCTGTGGTGCCCTCCCAACCTCCCTCTGACCAGTCCCCCCTCCGGGAAGGGGATAGACGAGAGACAGATGCCATGCCTGGGTTATGAGCTGGCTCAGAAGGGAAAAGACAGGTGTAAGGAGGCTGAAGGATGCAGAACTTAACACGTCCTTCTCCCAGACCCAGGACCCTGCAGCTCCCCTGAGAGAGGGTCCTGCTCGCCTCTGCCCAGTATGGCACTCCACATTGGACTTGCCTAGACCTGGGAGAGCTAGGTAGCATCTGGTCACACCTCACAGCTTCATTTTCTGATTCCTTTTCTTACCAGTGTTTGTGTACTCTGCCAGAGACTCTAAGGCCCCTAACCGGTACTGCATGAGACTCCCAATAGTGGTCAAATGTTCCTGGGTCCACTCTGTGTCTCCCGAATGCAACTCTTCTTACATTATATACACCCTCAGACTCTTCTTGGCTTCACCCCAACACGTGGGGGGTGCAGGGTCCGCTCAAAGACCCACTGATTATTTGTGAAACTGTATGGAAGGTGTTGGGCAATCACTGGGCTCTAGAGGCCTGGGTTCCAATGCTGCCCTGACGCTCACCAACTTCTTTATGGAAGGCCAGAGACTCAGAGCTTCTGTTTTCTTGACTGTACAGTGAGTGCTGAACCGAACATGCAGAGAGTGGCAATATCACCAGTATTACTTGTCCTCCCGAGTCCTAGAAGGGCAGCTCTGACTGGCAAATCCCCTCTGCTGGGGGCAGCCCCACCCTTCCTGCTCCCCTCTCTGCCCCTCCTCAACTCAGCAATAGGGTGTTTTTAGGACAAGCATCCAAACTCAGCCTGGCTTTTCCCACTAGCACTGTCCCTTGAAGAATGATGGCCCTACTCCCAAATGGGGCAGCCCCTGCAGAGACCCCGGAGAAGGCTAGTGACCAGGGACCTTTGCGAGTAGGGCCATGGCCGGAAATGGGTTGGATGGAGATCTGTGGTAGTGGCTGGTTGCTTGGTTCCCGGTTTCAATGAGGAACTGCCTAGACTACCCACTTAACCACAGACAAGGGCCTCAGCCTTTCTGCTTCTCTCTGCCTCTGAACTCCAGGGTCTGGGCTGTGTTCCTGGACCTGCAAGGATGGGTGGGAAACTGCATTCCCAGCACCCTCTCTTACTGTTTCTGTCTAGGCCATGAGGATCCAGTTCCCAGCTGTGTCAGCCCTCTGCGCCCTTCTGCCCCTAGGATCTGTTCAGCCTCTGAGCAGTTCCAACCCTGTGGCGCTCACTGGTCCTAGACCCCAGGCACTGGTGGGGTTTTCTATGATGGTATCATTACTGATCCATTCCACAGACGATGACGAGGCCCAGGTTTGCCCAAGGCCAGGCAGCTGATTGGTGAGCACTGAGATATCAGCCAGGATCTGGCTGCCCCCAAGGCTTTTCAAACAACCTGGAAAGGAGAAGAGGGAAGGGAAGAAAGGAGGAAAGATAATGGGTTCTGCCCATGTGCAGAACACAACAATTACTGCCTAGAATTGCCTTTTAGCTCTGCTGGAGGAACATTTAATTGCTTCCTACAAATAATAACAAAACACCTTGCAGTGCCGGGCTTGTTCTATGCCAGGGACTAAGTACTTCATGACATGAGCTGGCCCTAGGGTTGGCACTGTCATCTCTCAGAAGTCCCGGCCATCCTGGGATGGCACTGGCCCCTGCCGTCCCATACTGGCCTTCAATCATGACCCTCTTGCTTTGGCATTAAATCAGACATCTTCTCTGCCTCAAGCTAAGGAGGCTTTTGACTCCAGTTGGCTACTCATCCAGCATTCTGACCTCCAGTTTTGTGGCCTCTACAATCTGGACTGAAATTATCTTTTCCTTCAGCAAGTGGCAACCCTGGTAGGAACTTTGACCTCACCTTGGAGAGTTCCTATCTTAAAAATCCCCGCAGACAACAATATCCTTGTATCTACCTAGCCCCAGTTCCTCATATGAAATCCTTCCTTGTTTTTTATAAAGGTCAAACAGGGTATGGCAACTCACACCAGTAATTCCAACACTTGGGAGGCTAAGGCAGGGGAATTACTATGAACACTAGGCCAGCCTAGGCTAAGGTAAGACCCTCTATCAAAATAATAATTATCATGCCAAAAGTCCAACATATATAAAGGTTCTTACTTAAGTGTGTACATGAATGTACACACACAGTGCTAGGGAGATGGCTTAACAAGTAAAGGTACCTACTGGTCAAACATGAAGACCTAAGTTGCAAACCCAGCAGCCATGTAAAAATTTGGGTATGGTTGCCCACATGCCTGTAGCCCCAAGGCTGTGGGAGAGCAGACAGGAGGACCGCTGGAGCTCGCTGGCTGCCAGTCAAGCTCCACTTTCAGTGAGAAACCCTGTCCAAAGAGAGTAAGAGGGGGCTGAGAGAGCAGGGCAGCTGATGTCCTCTGTCCATTATGTGGCAGGACACACACAGATGTAAGAAGATTGAAATTGTAGGACGGTTCTTTGCCAGAGTTAAAAAGCATCTATGTCATGCCAGTAGACAGCATCCCATTAAATGCTGAAAGACTTGGGCAGCGTCAGGCACAAGAAGGTGCCGGGTCTTCTACTGCTACTTAGCATGACAGTATTCTAGAATTGACTAGTGACAGGTGCCAAGAGGCAATGACCCCCATCCCAAGCATAAACAAGCCTCCAGGTGTCCAGACACAGCTCGTATGTGCCATTCTCGACAAAAGATATTGGGGTTCTTTGGAGAAAGTGGATGCCAGGGCTGAGACACGGAAATTATTAGAAGACATTTAACATCTATTTATGTCAGAGAAGGCAAGTTAAATCTATAAGTTATAACACTCAGGAAGCCGGGGTAGGAGAATTGTCATGAGTTCAAAGCTAGTTTTAACCCACATAGTGAGTTTGGGCCAGCCTTTGAGAGAGAAAGGAAGAAAGAAAAAGAGGGATGGAGGGAGGGAGGGAAGAGGGGGGATATCATAACCTTTTTTTTAGTGCCAGAAAATGCGAAAATGCTCAAAAAAATTGACATCAAAATGACATAGGTCTGTCTGATAGGGTTCCCACTGATTATATCTAGGACAAATTGTATATCAACATAAATATCTGAACTAATAAACTATAACATTTCCATTAAAATAGGAATTTGTGGATCTATGCATTCATTGTAATAGAATACCAGCATGTGCATGCATGCATATATGTATGCATACAGGTATGTATGTGTATGTATGTATGTATGTATGTATATATGTATGTGCGTATGTGTGGGTGGGTGGGTGAGTGGATGAAGAGAGAGTGATGGGTGTGGGTGTGGATGGCCTTCATTTGGTTCCTCTTGTGGTAGATGATGGAGACAGAAGTCTTCAAAGAATGCTAAGGGTAGTGCGTGGAGATGTGGTGGAGACAGAAAAACAGTGCTGTCTCGAGGGGTCTCCTCACCACACAGTTATCAAATGTAAAGCAAAATATGGTAAATTTGTGACAGAGAAAACTGCTGGCACCTCCTCAACCCAGCGGCAGGAAGGGTTCCATTGTTGGGGAGGACTCTGCCATCCTGTGAGGAGCACGGTGTCTTTGGGAAGCTCTTGCCCAGAGTGAGCAGCTTGAGAGCGTGAGGACACAGGCTGGGAAACATCCAACAAAATGGTTGTTCTCAATACTATCACCAGGTGTGCGACACATCCCTATAAACCCAGCACTTGGGAGGCAGAGGCAGGAGGATCACAGAAAGAACGAAGTCATCCTGGGGTGGTGTGGCACATTTCAGATTCTTCAGGACTGCATGAGACCCAGACTCGGAGAGACAAAAGGTAAAGATGTGAGTCAGGGTGACAGTTAGGTGGACTGAGACCTGCCTCAGATGGAAGGAAGTTAGTGGGGCAGGACAGCCACATGCAACGTGCAACCTTGACACGGATCCTGAGCCAGAAAGGTGGACAGAGATTGCTCGGGGAAGCTGGAGGCGTTGGCATGAGGCCCTCAAATGAGAGGATGGCGGTAAATTGGTTTCAATTTTCTGATTTGGACTGTCAAATTTAGGTAATGAGGAGAGGGTGCTGTTTGGAGAAAGTGGGAACTGGAGCGATTAGGGTGGTGCTTCTCAGCCTGTGGGCTGCAGCCCCTTTGTGGGGTGGAAAGACCTTTTCACAAGGTCTCATATCAGATCATCCTGCAAACCAGGTATTTGCAATACGATTCATAACAGTAACAAAATTATAGTTATGAAGTAACTACAAATATAATGTTCTGGTTAGGAGTCACCAGAACATGGGGACCTGTACTAAAGGGTTGCAGCTTTAGGGAGGTTGAGGACAGTGATTTAGAGGTCATGGGGTATCCTATCTACCAATTCATTCTAAATTCTCAAATGGTTCAGAAAAAAAGATAAAGCATCTCTCTCCCCCTCTCTCTTTCTTTCTCTCTCTCTCTTTCCCTCCCTCCCTCCCCTCCCTCCCTCCCTCCTTATATCCTTCAATCAGGGCACACCCATCTTTTTCATTTTTTTCCTTTTTCCTCAATGACTTTTTTATTCACTTCACATCCCAATCACAGTCCCCTTCCTCTTCTCCTCCTAGTCCTGATCTTAGAAATCTCTCCTTCCATTAACCTCTCCCCTCCTCCTCAGGGGAAGCCCCATTTGGGTACCAATCCATCCTGGGACATCTAGTCCCAACAGGACTAGGCACCTTCTCTCCCACTGAAGCCTAACTCAGCAATCCAGGTAGAGGAAGGGGATCCAATGGCAGACATCAGAGACACAGACAGCCCCTGCTACAGTTGTTAGGAGACCACATGAAAACCAAGCTGCACATCTGCTACAAATGTTTAGAGGTTCTAGATCCAGCCCATGAATGCTTTTTTTTTTTTTTTTTTTTTGGCGATTCAGTCTCTGTGAGGCCCACCGTGGGGCCCAGGTTAGTTGACTCATTAGGTCTTCTTGAGGTGTCCTTGATCCTCTGGCTTGCTCAGTTCTATCCCCCACTCTTCCACAAGACTCCCCAAGCTCTGCCCAATGGTTAACTATAAGAATGGAAATGGGGCGTCAGGGGTGCATCTCTGGGACTATCTGGAGGCCTGGGATGGGGAATATTATGGGAAGTCTACAGGGATGACCCTAGCCAGGATTCCGACCAGTGGGTGAAGTGGAGCCTGCAGAGGCCACCTCCTATAGCTAGACAGGACTTCCAGAGGAGGGAGTGGGACATCAACCCACCCACAAAACCTTCCACCCAAAATGTGTACTGCTTACAAGATGTGCAGGGATAAAGATGGAGCAGAGACTGAGGGAACAGCCAACCAATGACTGCTCCAACTTGAGACCCAACCCATGAGAGAGAGCCAATTTCTGTCACTATTAATGATACTCTGCTATACTTGCAGACAAGAACCCAGCATAACTGTTTCCTGAGAGGCTGCATCTAGCAGCAGACAGAAAAAAACACAGAAACCTAAAGCCCATTTTCTTAATAAGTTGCTTTCCTCTTCTCAAAAAATCTTCCGAGTCTGGCGAGGTGGCTCAGTTATTAGGAGAACTTGCTGCTCTTCCAGAGGACCTGGCTTCCATCCCCAGCACCCACATGGCAGCTCACAACTGTCTGTAAGTCAGCTCCAGGGGTTCTGACACCCTCTGTTGACTTCCGAAGGCACTAGACATGTATGTGGTACACAAACACATATGTAAACCGAAAATCCACATATGTAAAATTAAATGAACCAATACATATAAAATAAAACACTAAAAAAAAAAAAGAAAAGAGAAATTTCCAAGAAAAGGAAATTATAAATCTGTATAAAACAGTAGGAGAAAATGCAATCCATTTTTTCTCCATTTATATGGGCATAGTGTTGAAAATAAAGATTTTGTTTTCATGGTACCTCAGAGAGATTAGTGCAGGGACCAAGTCACCTTCCAATAGGCTCCCTCTTTCCTCAGAGATACAAGTCTCAGGAGATATCTTCGGACATCACTGAGTTTCCCATTTCTGGACTTTGATGAGCCTGTTGATAACACATTAGTAGCTCAGAAGCAACTGTGGTCAAAGGACATCATGAAAATCTGCCAAACACTAGTTACCAGGAGACGTGTGTGTGTGTGTGTGTGCGTGTGTGTGTGTGTGTGTGTGTGTGTGTGTGATTTCTGTTATTTTGAAATTCAGCTAAATAAACTTACTAGCAAACCATTGACCATCAACACTCCTTCCTATCCAGTGCTCTAGTTCTCAGCCTTCCTAAAACTGCAACTCTTTAATACAGTTAGCTCCTCATGTTATGGTGACCCCCAACCATAAAATTATTTCATTGATACTTCATAATTGTAACTTTGCTACTGTTAGGGATCATAATGTGCAATAAATCTGATATGTGACTCCTCGGGGTTGCGACCCACAAGCTGAGAACCAGTGTTATAAAACGTAGGCTGAGAACTGAATGCTGGGATAGGTCTAACAAGCCAAGTCTGACAGGGACTTGTACTTTGAGCCCAGGTCTCCTCTTGAATACCCTTTCAGCTGACTACAGAAAGGACGCTAAACTTACTTCATGCAGTTAGAATTGTACTTCATTTTGCAAATATGTACAACCCATCTTCAATGGGATGCTCTTTTTCCAAAAAGCAATCATAGTATCCACATAGGACAGCACCACAGAGCCAACTACGGGCATCAGGGCTTCCCAATATCTCCAAGACAGAAGAGGCTTCTCCACAGCAGGTAGACCAGTAGGCCAGGAACTTGCTCAGGTACACAGCCTTCATCAGTACAGGCAGTGCCCTGGCACCTGCCCCCTCTTCTTAATCCTGTGACCTCATGTTTCTTCCTTGACTCAGATAGCCCTGTGGAGATGCCCTGTGGTTCACCCAGGTTTGAATATCACCCCAGAGAAAGATGAGTTGCTGAATTTGAGGATGAATGAACAAATGGAGGGTCTGCTCCCACTATGCTTCCCAGGCGAGGCTTTTGCTGTCCTGTCAGCTTAGAAATGGACCACCCTGAGCTCTCTCTGGGGAAAGCTCAACAAGAGAAAACGAATCAGAGGACTGGATAAAAGGCTCTCACTCTGAGCCTCTCCACAGTCCTGCAATTGTGGATCCTGGGGACAGGTCAGAGGGAGATGGTTTGAGTGTAGCCCAAAGAATGGAGGTGAGGGGTGGGGGAAGGACCAGAGCCACAGCAAATTCTGAGAACACTGGGGTGTCTCTTAGCCCTTCTGCCCTCTTCTGACTAAACTTCTCTCTGTGCCTTAATTTTCCCATATGTGAAATGGAGCTAATCATCCTCAAAACACCCCTGCAAGGTACTAATTACTGTCTGTACGAGGCTTTGAGATCCTTGGATAGAATGTAACAGTACTAATAGTGGATAATAACACTCTGTCCACCCCCCATCTCTTTCATCCGTGAATCTCAAAGCCTTTTACAAACCTTAATTAATTCTCACAACACCCAAATGCAGGAGGCTGATGGTCATTAGTCCCATTTTACTGGTGGGGAAACTGAGGGAAGCCAGGAGGCTGGCTTGAGGCAACACAATAAGCTGGCATCTGATGGGAGTTAGAATTCACAGCCCCCAGCCCCTAAGAAGGACTCAGGCAATATGTCTTCCACCTGCCCCACATGGAGACTCAGGGCAGGGAGACCTGGGGTGCTAAGGGGTATATGAGCCACACTGAGCCATAGGGAGACTCGAAAACATAGGTGCCAGTCCAGGGACTAGGGGGTGGCTAGCCTGTTTGAGGAAAGAAACATTTTTAGGGTACCTAGTGTGTGCTGATCCTGAAGAGATGTTTGATTGAGTCCTCTGTCTGTTGCTCTAACTCCCACCTGTGAAGATGGCATATTGTCTCATTTCACAGATGTGGAACCTAGCTAGTTCTGCATGTGATCACTTGGGCTTACCTGCTAGGAACTGAGACTCTAACTTGTGTGTTCATGACCATAGCTGTTCAGGCAATGGGAGGGGCATCATCAGCCACTATTTTAAAGATAGAGAAACTAATGCCCACAGAAAAAAACCCAACTTGCTTGAAGGTAGGACTTCCAGACAAGCTGCTGTTCTTCAATGACCTCTCCCTTCCCCAGCCCCTGACTCCCTTCCAACCCCACACAGTCAGGTGAAGTTGAGTGAGATCATGTCAGGAAAACCTTTGAAGTGCCCAGAGGCAGCATGTCCTGGTCATCCCAAGGGAATATGAAAAGACTTGTCCTGGATTTGTGTCATCTCATGGGGAAGTTCTCTAAATACTGGAAGCAAAAGGGTCATCTAGGGACAGACACTATGCATGGGCTTTGGGGAAAGTTTCCTGTGCCCTGCCTGTGGACCAGTATAGGAAAGAGGGAAGAATGATTGTACCACCATTGCCTTCCCTGCTGCCTGTCTTCCTGGGCTGACTCTTCCTCCACCCTGGGCACAGTTTTCTGAGGAGATTGACATGGGAGACTTTGGAAGTCCCTGGGAGCTCTGATGTTGTTGTGACTGTGACCCAACTTTGCCCCTGCAAACATAAAGGACCTGTCAGAAAGCAGATTCGTCCCAGGGACAGACCTTGGAGACTGGGCAGGGTATGAGACCTGGCTGTAGGTCCTGGCTATATCTCTAGCAGGCTGTGCGATCTGGACAAGGCACTGGCTGGTCCTCTCCTCTATTTCCCTGATAGTAAAACCCACCGTGGGAAAAGAGACTAGCACAGCAACTGCCATGGGGCTTTGAAACCAAGGAAAGGAAGGAGTACAGAGGTATCAGGCAAGATCAGCTTATCCTGGCCGGGGTGAGAGACAGGTAGGGCACCTGATATGGGGTGGGGATCTTTTGGAGGGAAAATGCTTAAAGATTCATAAGCAGATTTGCTTACAGCTTGTTCAGCCTTGACCAAGATTTTAGTATTTGTGCAGCCTTCCGGGAAAGTTAGCAAAATGCTTTCTTTCCAGTGCTATGTGTTTCAATCTCCCTTCACACCTGCAAGAAGGCATATACTCCAACATCCAGGTAAGGAAACCGAGGCTAGGATGTAAGGACAATAGGTACGAGGGTGAACAGATTCTAAGGTGCTAACCTAGGCTTCCAAACCAAGTATCCCCCTCCGATGTTTTCTAGAGAGTTCTGGGCTTCAGAATCCATTCTCAAGTTGGATTGCAAGGCATTCCTTGCTGGGTTCTTTACACCCTCTTGAGGGCTCAAGAGAGGTGTCCAAAGTTCCTCTGGATGGGAGCCTGTTCCCGTAGGACTCTGGGGACGGCGAGGCCAGGGTGTGGCCAGGAGTGGGTGGGTGGTGCTGAAGGTTCTTGTTGGCTGGCTGGGCAGGGAAGGACAGGGCAGGGCGGGACACAGGAGACCAGGGTGACCTGGGCAGTCTGACCTGGAATAATTGAGCAGGGGCGACCAGGGATGATGGAGGAGGCAGAGGTGGGGAGGCTCCCAGGTGCTTAGGAGCCCTCAGCTAGGAGTCTGAGGTGGCTCCCTTTGCATGGCCGAGCCCAACAGCTTCCAGAAGGTTCTTCCCTCTCACAGCAGATCATCTCTGGAGAGCCTGCTCAGACCTGCCCTCCCCACAAAGCACGGTAGCAACTCCCTGGGGCAGAAAGTGTCTCTACTGAAAGCAAGACAGGAGTTTAATTAAGCCCTAAACACGCACAGTTGAGCCTGAAATTAGGGTGGTGCAGGGAGGGGGAGAAGGCAGCTGAGGACAGGGGGGCTTCAGCCCAACCCTGCCCAGCTGAGCAAAACAACCTTACAACCAAGCATCCCTGAACACAAGCAAGCCTAGGTACAAAACATTTCTGACCTACAAAGGGGGTGTCTGTTGGGGGGATGCCAAACTGCCTGCCTCTCTCAACTAGGTTACTAGAATTCATGAGGATTTTGGAGAGTGAGGCGAGGGAAGCCAGAAGCCAAGAGGGGTCAGAGTACCTTCCAGGGAAGCAGGGGTCTGTGACTGGCACTGGGCAGCAGCAGGGAGCCCTCCCCACCCTGAGGGAAGGGAGGTGGGAGGACTCTGGATGAGCCAGTCGGACTGCACACACAGGTGTGCCCAGGTTGGGACTCCTGCCTAGAGCATCCATCTTTCAGGTGGGACAAGCTCATTCTGTGCCCCCAGGAGGAAGGGAACACCCAGCCAGGTTCCTGGCTTTAGGGACAAAGTTACAAGACCTGTTTGGCCCACAGCTGCAGACATTTGGGTCATCCATAGCTTTGAAAAATCTAATGGCTTCACCCCTCTCTCTCCTGTCCCCAGGTCTCCCCAAGCTGTGGCTGAGACATTCAAACCGCAGCCTCCTCCTCTGCCTGGTAATTGATCCGCCTTTGCCCTGCAACTTGGGTTTGGCCTTAATTTGCCAGGGACTAAAGGCAAGAAGAGACGGGCGGGCAGACATGTCATCGCTTGTCTCTGGGCAGAGGCAGTTGCAACAGAACTCCTCTAGGTGTGTGTAAAAGTGCACGCATGGGGAAGGGCTAGTTGTACTGTGTGTGTGTTAGGAAAGTTAGTGTACACATGGGGATGAGCTAGTTCTCTGTCTCTGTCTCTCTGTCTCTGTCTCTGTCTCTCTCTCTGTGTTTCCTCTTCCAGGGACAGATAGGAAACCCTACCACTTTCTCATTACTACATCACCATATCTCTGATGCCCTCAGGAGTACTGGCAGTGTGTGCACGAGGGAAAGACCCCATATGTCAGATGGCACAACCTCTCTTCTGCACATTATACATCTCTCCTCAATGGCACTACTCTTCCAAAACTACAGAAATGTCTTTCATGGCTCTGGAGGCCACCTTTGTCCATCGGTCCTAGTTTTGATCTTCAGAACGCAGAGGGACTTTTTCTACTTCTTACGCTGCTGGGGTTGCTGCTGCATGCTTTAGCTAGTGGCTGCATCTGTCTGGGCTCATTTTCACACTGCTGAGGTCTCTGCAAGTGTAACTGCCCTCTACCTCTGTCTTAAAGGGACACTCACCCTTGAATTTAGGATCCACTCAGACAAGCACTCATCACAAGAACCTTTATATCATTATATCTACAGATATTCATCTTGCTATAATATATTCACCATTTCTAGGGACTTTGATGAGGATTTCCCTTAGATCTTTCCCACCAGCCAGTGATCTGTCAACTATGGTTTGGAACTCTCTAAGGAAGGCAAGCTTGCTGCCCTAACAACTGGATACATCCACATTCAAACAGTTCTGACTGAAGCTCTTCCTTGGGAGGAATTGAACTAATTCTAGTCAATGGGAACCTGCTAGCCCTTGGAACATTTATGTGTTAGTAAACCAACTCTTGGTTTCCACATCCTTTGCCCCAATTACAGTGAAGAAAACAGAATCAGAAAGATGACGGGATAGCTTCATCATTTTTATGGTCTTGCATATAACCCAGGCTGACCTCAGACTCTCAATGTTCCTATCCTGGTCTTGTAGGTGCTGGGATCATAGGCACATACACTGTTTACATAAGACTTAGGTTTGTGTGTGTTTTCCCCTATTTACACACATACACACCCGTGAAAGTCAGGGTTTAACTTTCAGACATGGCCTCTTTCCTCCCACCATGTAATTAAAGATGGAACTCCAGTTGTCCATTTTGGTGGCAGACACCTTTAAATATTGGGGGCATCTTCCTGTACAAACTTTGTCTATTATCTTTCTTTTAATTAGTTTTGATGTTACAGACAGAGCACCAACCTTGGATACACTCGTGGCTCTGCCCTAGGCCCCTGTGCCTCAGTTTCCTTTCCATAACACCAGAGGGCTGCTGAGTCACCGTTTCATGAGATGTCTTGAGTCACTCATCCCAGAGGTTGGCCAATGTCTCTGGAATTTTTAAGGCTCTGAGAAGTCTTGAGTGAAGAAACTGCATTCACACAGTATTTTCCAAACTTACTAGAAGACAAAAGAAAAGAAAAAAGAAAAGAAAAGAAAACAACAGTTATTTTATCAGTACCATCTTCCTTTAGCTCCAGGCAAAACTCCCTCAGCCCGGTGGGAAATGCCAACCTGAGAGATTCCCAGAGGCCTTTCTAGCTTTCAAAGTCAAATTCTCCAGTTCAGTCTCTCCCTCCCTCTCTCCCCAGCACCATACATCCATGGATAACAGAGCCTCCTCCTATGGCTGGGGCCTCTCCAACACCTGAATGCTTCTGAAATCACAGAGAAGAAAGGGAGAAAGGAACTCCTGCCTGCAGGTGGTCCTGCCCCTGAGATCCAGGCCTCCAGCCCACCTTAAACTCAAGGTTGCCTGCTTAGGTCCCCCTCCCCCCACTTACCGTCTCCGGTCTAAGCTCCCTGGATGCTTTATAAGCTACATTGAAGGACCTCACCTACTTCCTACTTATTCTCTTTTTCTGGGAGCAAAGAAATATGGCTAACTCTCAGAAGTTGGGCCTTATGAAATGGGATGGGGAAGAATAGGGAAGGTAGTGGGAGGGAGGAGAGAGAAGGACTTGTGCTGAGGGGAAAGGAGAGCTGGGTGACCCAGGCGCACAGGCTAGCTGGGGTGGGGGCTCCAGCTGGAGATCCTGCAGTGAGAGCTGAGAAGCAGCAGGACCCTAAAAGGTCAATGAATTTGTTCCCTGGGGGCACACAGAGCTCTAAGTGAGATTACAGCTGGAATACCTGGGCTCTTACCCTCTGCTCTGTTTAGCCTCAGAGTCACTCTGGAGCACCATGTAATTAATCTCTACCAGAGTAAGTTCACTTTGGAGTGTCTGCATATCAGGCACCATGTTAACCCCCACACGCCTATCACTGAATTCTTACCACCGCTACCATTTTATAGAATGCAGCCACCAGTGATACAGAACATGGCACACTGTTCTGCCCAAGGCCCAGGCCACACGTTTCATGGTTACTTTTCACCTCTGCATCTGGTGGTGTGGGAGCTCTCAGGTCCGCTGCCCTGGATCCGAGGAAAGAGCAGGGTGAATCTGCCCTCCCTCGGTCTGGCCCAGGTGGTAGTCTTCCAGCTTCTGGGGTGGGGAATGTTTGCTTTCTGTTAATAAAAAGAAATAAATGTGATAATAAATAAATACCCCACCCAGTGCAGCAATCGCTGGTCCGAACAATAAGGTTCTGTGTTTGCTCTCGGCTGGGTTCTAGTCATTGGCTGTAGGTGCTGTTCGGGAGCCCCTTGGCACATCAACGGGGCTGGGCTCCCAGGCACATGTAGAGGAAGGCAGTCCACCCATTCTGTCTACATGCTTCCAGGCGTCCCAGCCAAAGTGAGGAAAATGCACAAGGACCCTGAACCTGGAAATAGCATCCAATACTTGGTGTTGAGACTCTCACAGCTCTGCCCCTGCTGCTCTGGGTGATGGGAGCGAGCCTCTCCCTGCCCCCACCACTGAGCTCTGATCCTTACAAGTGTCTTGTAGTATTGAGGTGGCTGCTCAGATGAGTACTTGGATTCATTTCAGCTCTAACCTTCCAGACTCTGCTCCTCTGGAATATGCCCATACTCCCAGTGCGCCTGGGCAAGGGTAGGTTCAGAGGTCCAAGAACCTAACTTTCTTGGGAGGCAACTAGGTGCCTCTTTCAGCCTCCAATTTCCTCTATTTTTCCCACTTCCTCTAGCTGTCCTTTGTATGGAATTTCCCCATCTGCAGCCATTTTTAGAAATTGTATCCCTTTTGAGTTCCCTAGAACACTGTGAGAAGCAGAGCAGAATGCACTAGTGTGAGCAGCGGTCATGCCAAGTCCTTCCCAGGATGCTTTGCAACTCTTCCCCACAGCTACAGAGACCCTTTGGGTATTATGTTGGGTTATAAATAAATGGAGAATGATAATTACAACAAATATATGCATACATAACCCTCCAAGTGGATTAAAGGCTCTTTATTACATGCTACCTGTTTGTTTAGTGTGAGTGTGTGTGTGGGGGTGTATGTGTGTGTGTGTGGGGGGGGGGGGTGTGTGGGTATGTGTGTGGGGGTGTATGTGGGTGTGTGGGGGGGTGTATGTGGGTGTGTGTGTGGGGGGTGTATGTGGGTGTGTGTGGGGGTGTATGTGGGTGTGTGTAGGGTGTATGTGGGTGTGTGTGGGGGTGTGTGTGGGTGTGTGTGGGGGATGTATGTGGATGTGTGGGGGGATGTATGTGGGTGTGTGTGGGGGTGGGGGTGTGGGTGTGTGGGGGGGTGTATGTGGGTGTGTGGGGGTGTGTGTGGGTGTGTGTGGGGGTGTATGTGGGTGTGGGGGGTGTATGTGGGTGTGTGTGGGTGTGGGGGGGTGTGTGTGGGTGTGGGGGGGTGTATGTGTGTGTGTGTGGGGTGTGTGTGTGAGTGTGTGTGGGGGTGTATGTGGGTGTGTGGGTGTGTGTGGGGGTGTGTGTGGGGGGGTGTATATGAGTGTATGCTCAAATAGACTTCAGAGGACAGACTGTGGAGGCTGGTTCTCTCCCAGTCACTTGGTAAGAATTGACCTTAGGTTATCAGGTTTGGTAGTAAGTACCTTTACTTGCTAAGCCATTTTGTCATTCTGGTCTAAGGACTTACTGTTACTATCACCACACAGCCCGGGGGGTGAGAGTGAGCTGTGGAGAGGTTTGGGGTAACTGCCAGACTTACTTTGCTGTAGGGTAGCACACAGAACTCTAACCCACGGGAATCAAACTGCTAGCTATTGGATCTAAATCACTAGCCTGTTTCAGAATCTTAGGCAAACAGGGAATCAGTGCCCCTACATACCACACACACACACACACACACACACACACACACACATACACACACACACACATGCACCCCCCGACACGCACATGCACACATGCATGCACACACACATGCACACATGCTTTGCAGGTACGTGGGTTGGGTGTACAACAATAGAACAACCATCAAGCCATACAGCAGACAGCTGGTGGAGCAGAAAGCACACCCAGGCTGTGCAACAGCAGAGCCAGCCGAGCCCCTTCCATCCTTCGCTTCATTCTTTCCAGGGCTCTTCCCTCCTCTTTCAAGAGTTCATCCCCCAAACAGGAAACTGCATGGTGCGCTCACTGGCAGAGATAACACAGGCTCCACTAAGCTGGAGCACCCACAGTCTCTGGTCCACACCACATCGGGAGAGAGTGTGCTGATGCTCAGGGGCCTTAGCAGGGATTCGGGCAGAGCCTGGCTCATCCTTGGGTGCTTGGATGGCATACTTAGGCTGGTTAGCTGAGTCTAAGGAGGTCAGTAAACTTGGACTCAGAAGTCCCTTTCCTTTGATCTTTGCTCTAGGCTCTTGCCCTTCCATCCTCTATCCTGCTACAAGGGTGATCAGCTTGAAATGATGCTTCAGTGTTGGACCGTGGCCCATTAAATGTGTCCCTTGTTCCACGAAAGACAATTCTCAGAACTGTTCAGATGTAGGTTTCCTGCAGATTCCCGTTGTGTCTTCTCCATGTGCTGACCAAGGAGGAGTCCCGATTGCTTCAGCCCCGCCCCATCTGTGTGCAATGGTGGTTTTGGGGTACTGAAGCATGAACCAGTCCTGTGCATAGTGACACGTTTCACAGCACACTTATACACACCTTACCCAGTCAAGAAGCAGACGGATCCAAGCCAGCATAGAGCCCCAAGGCTCCTCCATTTTGACCCAACCCCGATGCTACAAGGCTGGACCACATTCTGCCATCTGACACCAAGATCATAGATCCACTTTGCCTTTAGAACAGAATTCATGGGACAGAACAATAAGTAGTATACTGTGTCTGGAATCTGTTGCTCAACATTCTATTTGTTAATTCACTACAGATCTATGTATAGGATAAAACATATGCATACATAACATGCATGCGTATAGGAATGTATAGAAATATTTTCCTCCCCTTTTAGCTGAAATATTTTAAAGCAGACTCATAAAAAGCATGGATGAGGAGTGTGGCTTAGTGCTTAACATGCATGGAGCTCTGTTCAAACCCTTAGCACAGAAGCCCCTCAAGTCTTAGGCCAGTCACCCCATGCTTCAGTATAGCTCTCTAAGTGATATTCATATAATACAGTTAATGTTATCAACTCATCCGATGAAACTCAGAGTAATTCTGAGCAGCATCTAATCTCCAGTCTGTGCTGACATTTTCTAGATGTGTACTTTAAAAAGGAGATTTGGGCCCACTGTCGCAGCTCTGACCAACCCTACTGCTCCTGTCTTCCATCCCTCTCCTCCTTCCTCTCCCCCTCCCCCTGAGTTGGCCACTTCCTAAGGAGGCTGCTAGCTTTGCCTTTCCTTTTTAGTCCAAACCTTCTGGTCAAGAGTATTCCACGGCAGAGTCCCAAGGCCAGCAGGATGCTCACCAGTCTTTCGAGGGACAGCTGACTGAGAGCCCCGTTTGGTTCTAAATGATGCTTTCAGAGTCTACTGTGCCACCTCAGACCCTTTTAAACATTTGGCCCAAACTTGCGATGGTTTTCAGGCTAACACTCATTCTGGCCTAACCTTGCCAGTGAAGTCATTCCAAACAAGCCTGGGTGTTCTAGAAGGTTCCTGGAGACACCCCAGGACTGTTCTCTCCCTTCCCTGCCCACTCCAGACTATTCTTCTGGTATCTGTCAATCCATCAGTCCGTTCTCACCCCTGGACGCAGTCTTCCCGAGACCCTTCCAACTGTTCTCTGTCGTATAACCTCCCCAGCCTTTATCAGTATCCTATCAGATTCCTGAGGCCATGGCTACATGGGCAGAAACTTCTGCAATAACCAGAGAACACCCTGTGGTGTTGGTTCTGCTGGCTTCTCTTTATCAGCTGAGACTTTCTCATCCATGTGCCAAAGAGTGAGACTATCTTAACTATCTGTTTTTCTAGAAATGTCTGGCAAGCAGTAGGTGCTCCCAGTGGGTGCTCTTTGTATGTTCACAGTGAAGCATCCAGGGCCCTTTGAGCTGCAAGTGATACTCTCCTCAAAATGACTTGAGCAGAAAAGGGAGGGTCTTGTCAAAGAGCTTACAGGTTCAGGGAGACACTGGCAGGTGATCAAATACTGTTAACAGAGCACTCAACCTCTCAGCTCTGCCCCCCTCTGTGCAGGCTTTATCCCTAGTAGCCTATCCCAGAGAAGCAGAAAAAAAAAGAGTGCTAATTTTAGAGGGCTTCTAGCCCAAGTCTCAGGTCTAACTGTCACAGAGCAATCTTGGGTCTTAAGTCCTCCCTGTGGTCCTCACTCACGCAGTCAGTAACTGCAGCCTAGAACATTCTGTCAGCCAGGTCTGTCTCATGTGTCCGTGCGTCCATCTACAGCCCAAGGGTCAGCCATGGCACATGAGACAGTGATCTGGAAGTTTCCTAAAGGAAGATCAACAGAGTCACCAACAGCAAGGAGAGGGACGGTGGGCCAGGCAAATGAAACAGGCTCCTAGCCTTCCTCTGAGTAACTCTTGCCTTCCCACGGTTGACCTTGAATCTGTGGCTTGCTTTACCTGAACCCCAGTTATATTTATTTATTTAGCATGTCTGTGTGTATGTGTGTGGGTGATCCAGTTCACATGTGTGGAGGTCAGAGGACAACTTGTATAAGTTGCCTCTCTCCTACCATATGTGTCCCTGAGATCAAACTCAGGGTGTCAGGCTTGGTGACAAGGACCTTTACCTGCTGAGCAATCTACGTGTCCCCTGAACTTCAGTTTCTTTATCTAGAAAATGGGTTGTTGGTTAGTTTTTGTCAACCTGACACAGACAATAGTCACCTGTGAGAAGGGACAATGGGATTGCCTCCATCAGATTGGCCTGTGGGCTTGTCTGTAGGCATTTCCCTAATGATTTGGCAGAGCTGGAGAGCTGAGAGCCAAGGACATCCTTTATTTAAAAATCCTCCAATGGATCTTGGACCAGGAGACGGGGCGGGAGGTTGGTCTTTTCCTCCTTAGGACCGGACAAACATTCCTACCAGGGGTGACTTTTGTTCTGACTCAGTGATATTTCAGAATGATAGCACCGAATCTGTCACCATCTCTGGAATGTATCGAGCTTTAACACATGTGACAGGGAGGTTCTCCTTCCTGAATGCCGAGAAGCATCCTACCCTCTAGGATCTACGGTAGGGATGGGGGTGAAGGCAAAAGGGTATTGTTTGGACACTATTCCCAAACTTTTAACTTTCTGGGAGTCACAACACTTTCTGGGAGAAGCATTACTAGGCACCTTTGTCATTGTGTGAACATTGCAGAGTATTCTGACCCCAAGACAGATGGTTGTGATGTCTCCAGAAAGTTGTTGAACAAAGCATTGTTGCGTGTTGTAGGACTATCTCTATAAGTGGGTTGAAGCTACTGACAGCTTAGTTTATTACTGTTTGATTTTATGAGGGGAGCACAATTCGGCATCGTGTAGAATATTCATTGTTTTGTGGGGATGGGAGTTTTTGCTTCATCTCTGTGTTTACACGTGTGCAGTGCTCCAGAAGAGGATGGGGCAGAAAAGGATGTTGGATCCCGTGGGACTGAGTTACAGATAGCTGTGAGCTGCCCTGGGGCTGGAGAGGTGACTCAGTGGTTGGACCCAGCTCGGCCCTTAGAACCCATATGGTAGAACATTTCATTTAAATATAACTTGTCTTTTTTTTTTTTTTTCTTGTCTTCAAGACAGAGTTTTTCTGGGTAGACCTGGCTGTCCTCAAACTCACAGAGATCCACCTGCCTCCGCCTCCTGAGTGCTGGGATTAAAGGTGTGTGTCATCATATCTAGCTATTGTTGCTGTTGTTGTTGAGAGGGTCTCTTGTAGCCCAGGCTAGCCTTCAATTCATTATGTAGCTGAGGCTGACCTTGAACTCCTGGTGGCCCTGCCTTCACCTCCTAAGTCCTAGACTAGGTGAGTGCCACGGTGCTTGCTTTTCCCCTTTGTCGCTGTGGTCACTGTAGATCTCCAGTACATGTTGGGGGAGGTGTAAGTGTGGCATCTCAGTGCACTTAGGGTTCTTAAGCAGCTGCTATAAGGCCACAGAGGAAACACTATTTTGTCCACTCAAAACCCCACTCCCATGCCCTGTGGACACCTTAGGAGAAGCAGGAGTTCCAAGCCTTTCTTGGACCCTCACACCTGACAGATACAGACACATCCCTCAGGATTTGTGGCTCTGAACAGCCCCACACAGTTCTAGTGGTGATCTGTTTCCAGCTGTTGCCAGACAATAGATATATTAAATTCTCCATTTCTCCAACCCTCTCCCAAAGGACCCTCCCCAAAGAGGTCTCCCCAAAGACCTCTTCCTTTGAACTGTTTAAGCTGCAATCTGTTTACTGATGACCCCTTGACAAGTTTATAGGTCCTCAGAAAACTCAAACACTTCTGTATTAAACAGGATGCCCTGCTGTCATTTTGTTTGGCTTTGTGTGTGTGGGGGGGCAACTTGGCACAAACTAGAGTTATCTGGGAAGAGCACCTCATTTGAGGAAATGTCTCTATCAGATAGCTTGGAGGCAAGTCTCTAATACAGTCATTTGGCTTAAGATTGGTGTGGACAGGCCCAGGTCACTGGGGGCCACACTGTGGGGTGGGGTGTGCATGTGTCCTGAACCATATAGGAAAAGAGGATAGGCCAGTAACAGCACTGCTCAGTGGCCTCTGCTCCAGCTCCTGCTTCCAGGTTCCTGTCTCAAGTTCCTGCCCTCACTTCCTGTGATGTGAAACTGTGAGCAAAAGAAACCCTTTCTTCCCCCAAATTGCTTTTGGTCATAGTGTTTTATCACAGTAGTAGGAACCCTAGCCAAGACTCAGGTTTCAAATATAAATGCTTTCAGGAACCAGAACACATCATCTAATGTGTTGTTTACTCTAACGTTATGACTACAGATTCCTCTGAGCGGAGTGGGAGGGTCGGGTTATCACTAAGGAGTAGAATCTGTAGACTGTGGAGGTTGGCAGGGTCATGGGAGATAGCTTTGCTTTCAGCTGCAGACATCCACAGGCTGGACCATACTGTTTCATCCTTTGGCTTTGCTTCAGCCATCCCGAGTCTGGTCCACATCTGACGGTGCTCCTCCTGGGGATGTTGCAGGACAAGTGGAGCCGTCTGTGTGAAAGGTCTTCACGAAATGCTCCATGCTTTGATGGGCAGGCCATTCTGAGGGACAGTCATTCTAAGCTCCAAGACAGCTCTGGAGGGAAACCTGGGCTGGATGGGATAGCAAGGATCCAGACAGCCTGAGGGGCGATGAAGAAACAGCCCAGACTACCTTTTTTGCCCCACTTTGGCATCGCTCTTAACCTTCCCTCACTCCATGTATTTACTCTGAAGAGAAAGAAAGAGCGCTTTCAAGCGACAGCTAAAGCCATGAACAAATGAAGTCCATGCTTAGAAAGCCTGGAAAACATTCCAGTAGGAGGCAGGTAACGCGGGGGAGGGGGTACAGAATCAGTCAGAGGCGGCTGTACTCCAAACTCGTTTATTAAACACTGGCCAGCCTCCTAGGACGAGTTACTTAGCTTTACTTTCTTGAACTGACACCTGGGAACAAGAGCCACCTCAAATGTTTGCTGTGGGGATTACAAGCCACAGCATCTGTTTTCCTTAAGATTCAAGACACTGGGACTTAATCCCTGTTCTGAGCATCTTGCTCCAGCCCCCTTTTAAACCGCGTGCCCCGGGGGATATCTTCCCACGTAGGCGCCACTGAACTGGGTTTAGATAGGTCAAACTTCAAGCATCCACTGAACCAAGGGAGGCCAGTTGCCCGGGCAGCTCTGTCTCTGGTGCCACAGGACTGAAAGGTGGCCTAGGCTGTGTAACATAGGTCTCCTCTCCGGTCAGGCTCGGGAAACCAGCTCACGTTCCCGAGCAGGGCCAGGCAGGGATCAAAGCTCTCTCAGGCGGGCCGGGGCGCACCAAAGGGAGGCCGGCGACTTGCATCAGCACAGATTCCGTGATGCTCTGCAGACGTCTGGGGGCTGCTGGGCTTTACGGGAAGCCACAAGAAAGGAAAGGACCGGGGAAGCGGGTCCGGGCGGGGGCGGGCGAGGGCGCGAGGTTGCACTGGCCTGAAGGCGCGCTCCCGGCGGCGCCTGCTAGTGGCTGGGCGCGCCCGGGATGGCGGAGGCCTTGGAGGAAGCTCCTGTTCCCCTTCCCCCTCCACCCCCCCACCCCCGCCTCGCGTTACTGGAAGGACTGTGTGGGAGAGACCCAGAAGCTCACGATTATTGAATACGGGCTGGGGGGAGGGCCGGACAGCCCGTGCTGCTCGAAGGAAAACCAAAAGTGCGTCTGTTCATGCTGCTGAGACACGCGGTTCCTCGGGGAGGCCCCTGCGCACCCCCAGTTGCTCACCCCCAACCCTCCAAGATTTCTCTAGGGCGATCGAGGACCCGCATAGTACAGGGCGAGGCGAGTGGGAAAGTGTCACGATTTTTTCCTGTGCCCTGCCCCCGTCCCCACCTCCAGTTTTCTGGGTTTTGCTGCTGCTGCTGGGGAAGGGCTGATCCGTTTTGCGTCAAAGGGCTGCACTTACTCAGTCCTGCTGAGAGAGGCGCGTAAACACCCAGGCAGGCCAGGACGCAGGGATGGGGGGGGGGGGTAATGGCCCAGACACCCACGACTAGTGCGTGCGTGTACGCCTGCCCCACACCCCGTTCGAGAGCCTGCAGAGCTGCACATTTTGCTATGCGGGCAGCAGCAGAAATGCGAGGAGTCTGGCCACCTCGGCTCCCCACACGCACAAGTCCTTGGGGATGGAGCTCAGGACAAAATGTGTTTTATAACTGTAAACAATGACCCCGAGTATTGTTTGGGATTACCGTATCTTGGGGCCCTTGGGGCAGCCAGATGCCGCCAGCCGTCCCGGAAACGCCAGCGCTTTATATAGAGCCCCAGGAAAGCTTCGAGTTCCCAGCTCTTATTTTTCTTTCCTAGTAACGCCCCCACTTCACAGATAAGGAAACTGAGGACCTTAGATGTTATATGAAAGATACATAGCGCTTCAACGTCCTCAGCCAAATTCCAATAACCCTTCTTCCTATTCGCTCCTTAAAAGCTTAAGGATACAGAGGCACTGCTTAAGGAAGGCTAAACACAGCGTTGTTTCACGCGTGAAATCCCGCCACTCGGGAGGTAGAGGCTTATCTTTGATATATAGCGAGTTTTAGGATAGCCTGTGCTACCTGAGACCCTGTCTCAAAAGAACGAGCTCTCCAACTCCTGGTACAGCAGCTATCTGTCCGCGCTGTGCCTTCTTTGGGGATGGTTGGCTATCCAGAGCAGACGAAAGCTTTAGAAGGTCATCCTGCTCCAAACCTTTTATTATATAGAGGAGGAAAACTCCGACTCGCCCAAGATCTCCCAGCTCGTAAATAGCATAGCCAGGCGTTCATACTCCAAGGCCTGCGCTCTTTACCCTGAGTGCCACCCCACCCAGCAAGGCGGGAAGAGCCAGAAGTCCGGCCACGCGCGCCCTGAACCTTGCTCCAAAACAGTTCAAGGCCACTTGGGGCATACCTCTCGGCCCCCAGTTCTTTTTTGATTGTTTTTTAAACAACCCGATTTGCTTTTAAGGCTTGGTTACTGTTATTAGATGCGCCCTAATAGCACAGAGGACTCCCGGAACGTCTCGCTAGCTAATTTCGTCTTCAGTACTACTTCTAGCAAATTAATTGAAAGGCCAAATAAATAAATAAAGAAACCAAGCACACACGCACGCACACACACACACACACACACACACACACACACACACACACACACACACACACACACACACACGGGAAGCAGTGGGCAGCCAGGCTCCGAGTGAAAAATGGGCAAGCCAGCCCCGCCTGGCGGCGCCGCACCGCACCCTGCCAAGACCGGGCCGCAGGGTGGCGCGGGTGCCCGGTGCGTCCAGGACGCCCGCTGCACCGGGCGGCGCCGCCAAGGGTGCGGACGACTGCGCACGGCCGCGCCCTCCCCGCGAGCGGCTCTGCGCGCCGTGCTCTCGGCCTCGCGGTGGCGCCGCACTGAGTCGCCCGTCTCGTCTTCAGACTGCGATTTTTTTTTTTTTTTTCTAAAACCCGAAGCCCAGGCCGGCGCGGCCGCTTTCGGGGCCCCGCCCCGCGCCCCTTCCCTTTGAGGTGGGGATGGTGGGGAGGAAGGTAGGGAGGCCAGGGCGCACTCGGAAGCAGGCGAGGGAATCCCTCTCCCTCCACGTCACCCAAATGCGAGGAAACCCGCACTCGCGTCCTCTAACGCAAATGACCATCTTTGGCAACGTGCGCCAATGGAACAGACCAAGGGCGCTGCGCCCCAGGGGGGTGGAGGAGATCGGTAGGAACGCGGGCGGCCTCGGCGCCCCCACAGTGCGCGGGCCGCACACTCCCACCCTCCCCGCCGCCCGCCTTCCTCGCGCGGGGTGTGCGGCTGGCGTCAGCGCGACCGCGAGCGGGGCCGGGAGGGGAGCGCAGCGCCCGCCTCCTCCCCTCCCGCTCCTCTTCCTCCTCCTCCCTGTCCCGGGCCTCCTCCCCCGCCGCCTCGAGCGCTCCTCCCAGCAAGGTGGAGTCTAGGGTTGACGTGAGTGGATCCACATGGTGCGGGGCTGGAGAATAAAGAGTGTGGAGTTGAACTCGTGCCATTGTAGTGACTCATCTCGGGCAGAGCGCAGGGGCTCGGAGAGAGACAGCGAGCGGCGCTCTGCAGGGACAGAGAGAGAGGGAGAGAGAGGGAGGGAGAGAGCGCGCAAGAAAGAGGGGGAGAGAGAGGGGAGGGCGAAGCGAGGCGAGACGCGCGAGGCTGGCCCGTCCCGGAGCAGGCACCGGGTACAGGTCACTGCGACGCGGAGCCACGTCCCTCTCAGCACCGCTCAGCCTGGAACCCCACGGGCGCTGTCCCACCGGCGCGATCGGGGCCACTGGACCGGCGTTCACCGCCTTGTCCTCCTAAGTCAAGTGTCCAAGTCGCCGGGAAACTCAGGCGGCGAGTTGGCCACAGGAAGTTTATTCTCGGGCTCCTTTTCTAAAAGGAGGAAACAGAAGTTTCTCCCAACCGGCAGCTTTTCTTTTTCGCCCTTTTGGCGCCCTGGGAGGTCGGGCAAGGAGTCCCCCAGAGCTGCCAAGCGACACCCGCGGGGCTCCTAGTCTTTTTGCGTTGCCCATTTTTCTCCAGCCCGTGGGTCCCGGCAGAGCTCCGGCTGCGCGCGGGGGCGGAAGGGCGCGCGCAGGGGAGGGACCGAGGGACGCGCCGACTTTTTAGAGGGAGGGACCGGGTGGACAACCGGTTCCGCGGAGCTTGCAGAGCAGAAACGAAGTGCGGTGCGCGGCGATCCGGGGGTCAGTTCCCGAGTGTCGCTGCCTCCCGCTGCCTGGGTTGGGAGGACAGCCCGGGAGCGAAAAGCCCAGTCCGCGGCCGGGCCGGTGGACCAGCGAGCGCGCAGCAGGCTGTGCGCGGCCGCGGCGAGGGCGGGGAAGAAAACCACCCTGTTTCCTCTCCGGCCCCCACCGCGGATCATGTACCAGGATTATCCCGGGAACTTTGACACCTCGTCCCGGGGCAGCAGCGGCTCTCCTGCTCACGCCGAGTCCTACTCCAGCGGTGGCGGCGGCCAGCAGGTACGTGCGGGCCGGGTGCACCTGGCGGCGCGGGCAGACTCCTACCCTCTTCTCGCTCCCACTGCCTCCACCCCCCAACCTCCGTCTTTTCCCTTTCCTGGCTAGGCTAGAAAAATACTTAGGGGTCACTGCTATAAGTTGTGGGGTTTTGTTTTGTTCTGCCCCACCCACCCTCCACTTTTTTTTTTTAAGCAAGCGGAGAGTGGGCTTGAAGAGACAACGACACTCACTCCCCCTTTTCTTACTTAATTTTCCAGAAAAGCTCCTGAAATTGCAGGTTCCCTCCGGGAAGCCTGTTGCCTTCTTCCGAGTCGCTCTCCTTTCCCTTACACCTTCCTCTTTCTAGGTAGTGGACGGGAAAGAAAATCTTTGCACCCCCTAAGCCCCTCCCAACCGTCAAGGACCCTACAAAGGCTTTTTAACCCTTTCTTCTTCTGTTATTCTTCCGTCTTAGCTGTTTTCTGAAAAGGCTTGGGGACTCAGAAACAAGGCTGGGCTCCTTCAAGTGACTGGGAGTGAGGACGAGGGTTGCCTCTGGGAATTAGGTGCGAAGGTCAGGAAGGAAGAAGCTAGCTTTGATTGGCTCTTGACACCTCCTGTGACACCCCCCCCCTCCAGTTTCCGGTAAGGGTTGGGAAGGAGCCTATATTTCCCGGGGAGCAGAACCTTGAGGGGCTTGGGGGTACCTGGGGCAAAGAAGCTGTCAGAAGTGTGTGTGTCTGTGTGTGTGTGAGAGAGAGGGGGGGGGGAGAGAAGAGAGAGAAGAAGAGAGAGAGGAAAGAGAAGAGAGAGAGAGAGAGGAGAGGAGAGGAGAGGAGAGGAGAGGAGAGGAGAGAGAGAGAGAGAGAGAGAGAGAGAGAGAGAGAGAGAGATCACTTGGGCTCCTACATGGTTTTAGAAGTAGAAAAACAGCTCTTTCTAAAGCAGCCAGACTGGTTTGCACTGAGGGGTTGGTTGATTGTGCCTGTAACCTATGTCTCTGTAGGTACCAGACAGGTGTTGGCGGGGAGGTGGGGGTGGTGGGGTACCTGACTTGTGAGGGAATTGCATGAACTCACAAGGTCCCCTGCCACCTGAAGCCTACCTCAGCCAGCATCTGGGAGTTCCTAGCCAACCTGGTCGCAGCATGAGTTACTCCATAGCCAATAGCTGTGGCCTTGACTTTGACCTTTAGAAGTCAACCAGAGAGGAGGTCAGGGGTCTTCCAGGGAGGGGTAGACTGATCTGGGAATTATAATAAAAATAGGGTTTTTTTTTTTTTTTGTAATTGGATGAGAGGGGCATTTCTCAAGTAATGTCCTATATCCTTCCAAAGGGCTTTTCTGTGTGTTATCTCTAGCTCCTCCCAATCACCATACCTACTAAGCACCCACTGTAGATAGCCTAGTCTAAGTACTGAAGGTGCAGTGAATGGACTCCTCTTACTGAACACCCAAATCATATCTGAGAAGTAGTTGGTTTTACTTGTATCCCAGTACAGTTAGTGTTTTGTGTTGAACCCAAACATCACTCAAGTCATTTATACCTGTTGTTCCCCAACTTTCTAATCCAGTTACCCCACCCCATGTACCTCTTCTTCCCAATCAGCAGGGGATTGGGAAGAAGATCTTTCTTCCACCAATGAGACCAAAACAGTGAACAATGACATAGTACAATCCCTCTGCCTGGCTTCGCTCAGACTCTGGGGCCTGGATGGGAAGTCAGACCGGGCATCAGTGCCCCATCTGAATAATCTGTGTCACTAGGGCTCTGAGCCCAGGATGTGAGCAGAGGCAATTCCCTGTTTTGGAAGCAAATCAGACAGGAAACTGATGCTCGGATGAAGGAAGAGAGCTGTGTCCAGCAGTGTGGAATGGGGCCTCATTACCCAAGCAAAAAGCAGCTGTTGGCTAATTCCTAGCATGCTGTAACACATGAGGGTTTTGCAATTAGCAACAACCAATGCATGGGACTCTTAGGTCCGGCTGCCCATTCTTCTCAGCAGCCTGAGCAAGAAGTCTTTCAAACCAGGGGGACTGCCGGTGATGCCACTTAAGCCAGCTCTCAGCCTGGCCTCTCCACTCCTTGCCCTTGTGGTGGGTGGGTGGGTGGGGGACGAGGAAGAGGGAGGACTTCCCCTCACTGCTCTGGCTTTCTACAAAACTGTTCTGTGGTCCCAAGGATAGGCCTCTACTTTTACTTCCCAAGTGTGCTACGACCCACCCTGATCTGGGCTCAGTGTAACTTTATTACACGGCAGATAAAGTCTGTAATCAGCTCTGCTCCCAGCCTTATTCGTGGAGAAGCTTTTCTAGTTGTTAGTGGCTGGGCCCTCCTCCTTTATGGCAGCATAGTAGACCAATCGTGAGATGTTCCTGGTTTTCCCTTGAGCAAGGGGTACTATTTTCCCCCGTTCTCCTTGTTTGTGGGGTCCTATATCCAGCATAAATCGGCTGCTGGGCACTTCCCTCTCTGTCTAGCTGCATAAGGTCTTAGTACTGAGTCCCACTGACCTATGGGGTGGGAGGCAGACAGCTCTTTGTTAGACTAGACCTTTGCTTGTGTGCATGGGCAGGGACTCGGAACGCGAAAAATATTTCCTGTTGTAGCTATAATCTCAATCTCAAAGGTTAATCACTGGCAGTTTAATTTTCTTGGAGATAGTTGGATGTGCCTCCTCCTCCTGGAGTTTGCTTTGTTGTTGTAATTTTCTTCTTGGGGCAACACCTCCAGATATGTGCTGCGCCTTGCTCCTTGCCTGTTACGGTTTCAGGGCCCTGGCATTACGCAATCCAGCCAGTTACACAAACATAGGTCATTTCATAACTTGTTTTCTTCAGCCAGGCCCCCTTCAAATGAAAAACAAAACAAGACAAGATACGGAACTTTTCCAAGGTGGCTGTCTGTTCTGATGACTTGTGAGAGTAAGGCAAGGACATTTCCTTCTGGAACAGGGAACATCAGACCAATTTTTCCCCCTGCCACATTCTTACAACAGGCACGCGCGCGCGCGCGCGCATGTGCGCGCGCGCACACACACACACACACACACACACACACACACACACACACACACACACACACACACACACACACACACAAAATTCCCCAGAGTGAACTTTTGCCAACTGTACCAGGCTGGGACATTCCTCTCATCAAACAACTTTTACCAGAAATGACTGTGATTTCCCAAGCCAGCCTCAACCATACCCCTCTAGTGCCCCCTTCAGGACATTTTTGGAAGAACTATCCTGAGAATGTATTTTTCCAGTCTCAAGAGTGTTAAACTTGGTTACTTTTCCAAATTCTTAGAATTTTTCTTCTTATTTAAAGCAAACAAATGTCACATATATAACAATAACCAACTACAAATGTCTTGAATTAAAAGTGAGTTTCATTTTAAGAAAAAAATCTATTTTTTAAAATAAAGCCTAGTTGGAATAAAAGGGTGCTTTTCTCTTGGTCACAGGGTGCCCCCCACATGGTGTTTTCAAATACCCAAGGATTGTTTTCCTTATGTGCTTGAGTGGGGAATGTTGGGAAAGGGGGAGGTGCAAATTAGGGGTCTGGTGCTTTCTCTTTTTGTTTTTCCTTGATCTTACAGACATAGATTAGAATGGCTCTGTGTTATCCCAGGAATCTGTCTGTTCCATGGGTTTCTAGTGGTGGAGGTGCCCTCCAGTTTCTCACCACCACAGGGTGAAATAGCAGTCACAAACTGTCTGAGGGCAGTTGAATTTTCCTTTCCAAAACCGTGAGTGCATTTCCATCTTTGCATTTCTGCCCGTCCTATTATTCACGCTAAATATAAAATTCGAGGGCTTGAGGAGGGTTTGTTTGTTCAGTTGGTTTTTCTTACTACAAGCATACCAATGCCTGTAAGCCTAAATCACACACACCGTCATGGTCACCATCGTTGTCTCCTCCTCCCTTGCTGGTTGCTTAGTTGAATACTGAGGTTGCTACACTCAAAGGCTTTGCAATACTGGGTTTTTGTTCTAGTTTGTGTTTTTATTGTTTTCAGAGCATTTAAAAAATTCTCCCTGCTAACAGATCTTTCCTTGAGTGGTGAATTTGATATCTAGAAATTACCAAAAAGGTCTTTGGGATTAGGTCTGACACACAAAGTCCGAGTAAACAGACCTGGGGTCCAGTGTAGACTGTTAGTTTCAGTCTCCAGAGTCTATTTGGAAAGATGTCCTCCCATTCCAAGCCCATAAAGTGGTCCCTCGCTGACAGCATCTTTGCGTTGATGCCTTGGGCATTTTTTCCCTCTGTTACACAGAAACAAAGATTCTGATTTATGTGTTGAAAGGGGAAAATTAGCCTCATCACTAGGTGGACATGTCTGGCCTCTATTGTATGCAGTGAATTATGACCCCAGCGTGTCAAAATAATGTCAGTTGCTCCGATTGAGGTCAGTGTATCTGTCCCAAAGCCCGATTGGTAACTTGACCCTCCTGAGCAAACGGAGCTGGTGAAGGAGCTGAATCAGCCTTGTCAAGTGGCTGATGCTGCCAGGCTTCCCTTCCAGCGGCTCTTCAAGAGGTGACAGGCCACCTGCCCTCCTGTGCTGGCTCCACAGGTCTTAGGTGATTGGGACCCCGACAAGAGTCAAGAAAGACATGGGAAAGGGGGTGGGAACCCTGGTCTGACTGACTACCGAGCTCAGATGGTGAGAGAAGAGTTGGGGCTCTTGCCAGGAAGAGCACAGGAGCTCTGCCCCTCCGTTCTTTCTTTTTCTTTCTTTTCTTCATCCTGGCAGTGAAGGAACACAGGCTAGCCTGGTTCTTTTAAATGAAGCTGGGACAGAGAAAAGACTGGAAAGGGATAGTTATCCTGTGATACATTTGTATAGTGTAAAAGTTTGGAAATTGTGAGTTATTAGCAGCAATTTCCATTGTGACACAAAAGGTATTTCCTTAGAGGAGAAAGGTCAGAGGTCAAGGTGATGGCAAATGTAATGCTATACTAGAGGCTCGGAAGGCACCTGGGCTCAGTGATCACACACTTGCCTGATGTTGGCCTGGGCTCAGTGATCACACACTTGCCTGATGTTGGCGTTGGGCCGAAGAAGTGTGAAGAGAACATGTCTCTTACCCTCTCTCTCTCCCCAGCTAGTCAGTTGGGGTGTTGGATTTCCCTAGTTGAGGCTAAAGAAAGGAGATAGGCCAGGTCCTTTCTAGATGGTCTTCCGCCTGCGTTCCTGCCTGCCTAGTGGAATAGATTTCAAGGTCCACGGGTTCACGTCTTGTATAATTGGGATCCAAGAGAGACCTGGCCAAGAGGACAGCCCAAGAATACCAAACGTGACTTTTACTTAAGTTCTGCCTGCCTAGCTCAGGACTCTGGGAGAGCCTCCATCTAAGCCTAAGGGGATGGTGGTCTACACTCTTGTTCTGAGACTCTTCAGCAAGACTACCAGGCTCGACTCTTTCTGAAGTCAGCAGCTTCTGGGCTGTGAGACTTCTCTGGCCTGCTGAGTTGATGTCTGATTGACACTACACTCACTGAGTGAGCAGCCCATTGTACCTCAGGCACAAAATACTACTGGATAACACTGAAGTTCCCAATCCCCAAAGACCCAAGACAAAGCTTATAAGGATTTGGACTTTTGCTCGGGGTCTGGAGGTTCAAGTTGGTGAGCGACTTCCACCCTTAGCTTCCTGGATGAGAAGGGTGTCTCTCTTTTTGTTTGCTTGGTTTGTTTTTGCTTCATTCCTCTCTTTTGCTTCCCTCCAACTTGAGCCTAGGAGACTGAACTGTATTTGTGAGTGAAGTTTGATGAGCCCAGGGATGCCATCTTGGTCTCCTGTTCCCTACTGTTGCCCCTTGCTGTAGTGTTGGGGTAGAGTTGCAGCACAGATGGATTAGGCCCAGAAAACTTAAGACTATCTGCCGTCTGGCTCCTTAGAGTGGGATTCGCCAGATTCAGCTCTGGGAGACCTACGGGGACCCTTTGTCCTTTAATAGACATTTACCCAAAAGTTGACAGGGAGACACAATTTTTTTTAAGTACTTAGAAGCTCTGCCAGGCTGGAATGCTATATAGCCACCCAACATTTCAGTTCTGTCCCCAAAGAAAAAGCTTTCCAGGGGCTTGTACCCCAAGAGAAGTGGGTCCCTGGTCACATGTTGCATCACCCCCACCCCACTCCACACTCCCTACACCCCACTCACCACACCCCACTCCACACCCCACCCCACTCCACACTCCCCACACCCCACTCACAACACCCCACACCCCACTCCCCACACCCCACATTGCCCTGTGTCTGGAAAACCTTGGTTTCTTTTCTTTTCCCTGTGAACTCCTTCATGGAAATCATGACTCCGAGCCCCCTTTATAGGACATTTGGGTCACTCCTGGCCTGTTGGCAGAGGAGGGTGTCAGGCTCACTTTTGAGACCACAGACTCTTACTTAGCCTTATCTCCTGTCTCATATCCCAGTGTCACTCTCTGGATAACATATTTGGAGTTGAGGCAAGACCCATCTGCCAGATCTAATTGAAACGTTTGTGTGTCTCTCCAAGAGGCTCCTTGGGAGACAAAAGCCTTCTTTATCAGGGCTTAGTCCCCTCTGGGGACAGGACATTGTTTTTCTTGCAGTTTGGAGCCCGCCGGTGTGTTATCCAGATGGCTTACCCTCCGTCTGAAACAAGGTGTACATGGATTCTGAGGCGGTCATTACCTCCTGCCTTGTTTTTATTGCCGCTTTGTTTTGTCTAGACCGAGCCATCGCTGTAAGGAATCTGGCTGGAGTCTACCAGGAAACCATGTATGTGCTCGGTGCCAGAGAGGAGCTGGGCGGCACCTGCCCATCTCTGAGGAATCTTAGTCTTCCAACTCCCTTTGGGTTTTCTGCTTCCTGCCCCAAGCCTAAAACTGGCACACTGCTGTTCTTTGGAATGAGCATCTTTCTTAGAAGCTTTTCTGAAAGGAGAGCTGGCAACTGCCCTCAAGGCGGAGATGGTCACATAGGCCATTGTCCTGGGTGCCCCTTCTATCTGAGGACCCATCTTGGGGTGAGAACAATAGAATACAAAGTTGGGTGCTCCCAAAAGTAGGAAGCTGGCAGCTCTCCCAAGAGCGAGCCTGTGCAGTGCACACAGACCTACATTATGGGGTGACGTGATGTTGCTGATGGCAGCGGTGGTGGTGATGGTGACGATTTGTGGTGCCTTCCGTTTGTTTGGGGCAATGTTTTCCTGCCCCGGTTGCATGTTATAATAGAATCTCCGTGGAGTCTGAAAAAGCACCTGTAATAGAACTCCACCCCGAACAATTATTTTAGACTCTAATGATGATGCTCCGATGTTGGTGAGTTTTACAAGCTCCTCAGAACATTCGTAGCCAGGTTGAGAACCACGTGCTTCGCAGCCTGTGATTACAGTAGCTGTGGCTTTAGTCCCTGAAACAACGCAGGAAGTTCAGGATCAATACGCTCTCTTTTGCCCCAGAACTGAGTCCTCAGTGATGTGCTCAGGGCAGGGCACAGCCCTCATGTCCCCTCTACTAACCCCAGAGAAACACACACTTGGTTCACACAAAACGTGCTCCCTTCCCTCTCTCCCTCCCTCAGTACGAAAGGCTGAACCAAGGCCTCGGTGCATGCTAAGTGAGTGATCTAGTCCATTTTATGCTTTGAGACGGGATCTCACAGAGTTGTCTAGGCTGGCCTTGAACTCATTTTGCAGCTAAGAAAGGCCTTGGATTATTATTATTATTATTATTATTATTATTATTATTATTATTATTATTATTATTATTATTACTATTCTGCTTCATCCTTCTTGAATAGCCAGGATTTATTATCCCGAACTACCGAGTCCGGTATAGCTGTTTCTTGTCAGTCAACTCTTGGTTCCAAAACAAAACCAGCCCTACTTACCTTAGCCTTCAGTGGTAGAAGTGAACTGGCTAGACTGGCCACAGACTCCCTGATAAAATCCCAGAATCCACTGCACCGGGCAGGCAGCTTTTCTACACCGGAGCGATCTGGGAAGTGAGGGTCATGTTCTTCCTTGCAGACTGGAGTTGTCAGGTGGTGGCAGGATATGTGAGGATGGGTCTGTTGGCTGTCAGGTACAGTGTGTGTGTGTGTGTGTGTGTGTGTGTGTGTGTGTGTGTGTATGTACCTATGATGCTATCAGCAGGGATAATTACTGAAAAAGCGATCACTTCCTATTCTAACTTTGGCTGCTCTGACTAGACCGGCAGAGGCTACTCTAAGTTCCGGGGCTAATGATAGCAGGACTTGCTTTTGGGTGGAAGCAATCTATGGCCCTCTTTGGTGAGAGGCAAGGCCTGAAGGGGTCCTTAGCACAGGGTGGGCTCTAGGACTTGGAGCTGGGTGTTGAGGAAGAAAGACTGCTAGAGAAATCTTTGTTGCGCCATGTGGAGAGGCTCCTGTCTTGCTCATGCTGAACTGTGCTTGAACTCTGATCTTTCTGCTTGGCAGCAGTAAGGCCTTGGGTAAGTGGCTTATCTCTCTCCGACTGTTGCAGCCCTTAAGATGAAGGTGACGTGGTGCTTACCTCGGAGGGAGAATTAATCGGGGGATTTAGGCAAGACGTTAACATGGTGGCTGTCATTCTAGAAGTACCAGCTATTATGACTCCCGTCTTACCCATGAGATTAGGGGGCAAAGCTGCAAGACATGCTTGTGAACACAGATCATCTGAGGACCATAGAGCACCTTCTCCAGAACTGCTGGGTTTGGGAGGGCTCCCCTTTTGCCTTTCTCACTTTCCAGGCAACCTGTCAGAGCACTTGCAGGGTTGACTGACCATGTCCTGGCTGGGGCTACTTAGCTGTGCATCCCTTTGCCCTCTATTTAAACATCAACCTTTCGTCGCCAGTCCTCTTTATTCCTTTCCTTAATATGGTCATGGAGACTAAATCTCCCTCTCTGCTTTCCTCCATTACTGTTTAAATGGCCAACTGGGGACGGACACGGAGCCTAAGGGCCCAGCTCTGACCTAACAGCTCCAGAAACAGTAGTTGAGGCCTGATCTGTTGTGCTTTGATGCTCTGTCTTGTTGGGTTTTCAATAGAAGGCATCACATAGCTCACAGAGCTCTGCAAAATGGTCCTGATGTGAATTAAGAGACAAAGGGAAGCCTCTGAGCTGCCAGCACCAAAGTGTTCTGTTGGACACATCCATGAGCCCAGGAAGATAGATGTGCCCATGTAGAGTTAGACACAGCATGTCTGCCCCAGGCAAGAGGTCAGTGAAGAGAAAGGGGCAGGGTCAAGGACAGCAATAGGAAGTCTGGTTGCAAAGTCAGACTCACAGCAGTCCCATCTACTGATAGTGGCAATCTCTCTTGATCTACTGGTGTGCAAATCTCCAAGAAACGTGTCCTGAGCTGGTACTCTGGGGAATAATTGGTAGATGACTCAGAGGCCCAGGAGGCCACGTTGAAACACCCTGCAGATATGTACCCTGGAGGGCTGCAGGGTAAACAAGAGTGGCCCAGCTTCTAAGCTACTTGAGATATGGCTGCATCCTCCCAGAGTCCCTAAGAATCGAGTCTTCAGTACTCCAGGCAGGGAACAGATCTGACACATAGCTCAGGGATGGATGAGACCTGTCTGATGTTTGGCTATGTGGGATGTATCATGTCTCTCTCCTTGTTTCAGAAGTTCCGGGTAGATATGCCTGGCTCGGGCAGCGCCTTCATCCCCACAATCAACGCCATCACCACCAGCCAGGACCTGCAGTGGATGGTACAACCCACAGTCATCACTTCCATGTCCAATCCTTATCCACGCTCACATCCCTACAGTCCCCTGCCAGGCCTGGCTTCAGTCCCTGGGCACATGGCTCTCCCCAGACCTGGAGTGATCAAGAGCATTGGTACCACTGTGGGCCGCAGAAGGAGAGACGAGCAGGTATGCCCCTAGCTAGTGGCGAGGAGCTACGGCGGAAGCTGGGGAAGGAGGGACTCCTGAACATGGAATGTTCTGTCGGTGCTTGAGCGAGATCTTGAATGGGGGGAGCACCTTGTAGGTGTGAAATATCCGTGAATGGGAACTGTCATGGCTTCCTACAGTGATAGTACTGGGTCATGGGCCTCAGTGGGGAGCCACTGGGTGAATGCCATAGGACAGAGCTGTGAGAACCCATGTGACTTTGCATTCTCTCTCAGTGTCTCGGGCCTTGAGGTCAAAGCTGCAGCCCTCTTACGGCTCCTGGAATGTACACTTCAGAAATATAGTGACCCAGGGGGCCTGAGGAGTCTATTCAGCTATGGGGAGAGGGGGCGGGGATAGAGGTCACACACGAGGGTTCTCTTGTTTTTTCTCCTTAAGTTCAGCTTTGAGAGAGAACTGAGTTGAAAGGAAGAATATAGGCCCTCAAGATCTCTCCATCCCTACCACAGACAGTGCATCCGAGACCCAGACCATCTCACTCAGGCCATGCCATAGGGAGCCCAGAGACGGGAATCCTTTAGCAGTATCCTCCTTTGCAAATGTGAATCCGGTGAATGCTTCTGTTAACTGTGGAAGCCTTCGCCCCAGCTCCTGTCTGTTTCCACTCCAGGGCCCCAGGGCCTCTCTATCCTAGTACCAGCAAACATGGCTCCCTGCGCATAGTGAGGGGCCGAGGGCCAGCAGACCCAAAGATGCCTAGACTTACAGGGCTTACCTCTCCACTCCAAGAGGCTGGGAGCTTCCTCCTCAGCAACCTTCTCTCCTGAAGACAAAGTAGGACCTCATGCATGGCCAGTCCATGCTGACATTGGAGCCCCAACGAAGGCCCCGGGAGCTGTGGGTAGGCACCACGGTTACATGGGTGTGGGAATCTACAGCCCCTTCTGGGGGCTTCCCCTAGTCCCAGTTTCAGGGGCTGTAACTGTGACAGCTCTGTTCTTTGTGATTGTGCTTCCTGAGCCAAAGCCATGACCATTGGATGGAACCATCATAACCACTGACAGGCCAGACTGAGTGACAGCCAGGCTCCTGTGGGCTGGCAGGACATTCTTCCTCTGCTGGGTCTGCCTCACACTGCATTCAGAAGTTTACACCTGGAAGGGGCGTTGAGGGCCGTGTCTCCGAAAATGTCCTCTGAACCAATAGATGAAGAAGCCCAGACCTAGAGAGAAGGGCCCAGGGTCACACTAGGTTAGCAGAGACTGGGATCCACCACCTTGACCTTCAGTTGGATGTTTATACCACCACATTACCTAGATGTGCTTCAAGACCAGCTGTCTGGAGACATCCTTCCTTTTGTGGCAGGGAGGGGGAGACTCGGCCAGAGGACCACTAACCACATTGTGATGTCTTTCATGGCAGCCACATTCTAGAGCCTGACTCTTGGGTTCCTGGCCCTCGGGTCTTGTCTGTGGCTTGTTCCCACTCCCATCCTCACCCCACACCCACTCCCCACCCCTGTTTCTGCCCTAAGGCTTGTCCCAAGAGTCAGCTTGGTGCCTCACAACCTCCTCCAGAGCCTGCCCAGGAGGCTCCCCTGAGCCCAGGGCGGGGTCTGAGGAGAAGGGAGGAGAGGGCGTGTGTGGCTTGTGGGTGGGTCCCTGGTGATGTTAACAACACTGAGGCTGTAACCACGTTGATCTCACCACTCTAGAACATTTCCTATGTCGACAGTACCCACAGTTGCCCCACACCTCCCCAGACAGGGAGAGACATCTAAAGCTAAAAGTTACAGAGGAGGGAGGAAGACCTGCTATGGATCAAGCATAGTGGTTTTTATTTTATTTTATTCTCCTTTAGCAGTAAAGGTTGTGGTGGAAGAGAGAGTTGTGGGGGAGAGGGTTTCTGAAGAGACCTCAACCCAAGACTACCACAGGGCCACAGGTTTCCTTGGTCACTAATTTTGTAAGCCTTGGACCAAGACAGGTTTGGGGACAATAAGTGATCAGGTGCTAGTCTTGTGATCTCCTGTGGGGTCATCCCCATGTAGATAAAATTGCCTTGGCCTCTTTCATGTTATCCTTTGCCAGTCATGACGTCACAGCCACCCAGGGGGGCAGGGAGCATTCTCCTGGTCCCAATCTCAGCCCAGCTGGCAGAACTGGCTTGTTCCTCATGGTGTGGTCTATAGTTAGATAACTTCCTCCTATGGGATGGCTTGAGCTTCTATGAGTCCCTTGAAGGTAGTGAAACCTTAATGCCTAGGCTGCTTTTGTCACTTGCCCAGCCTCGCACCACTGGCAGTGAGTCCTCAGGGTTGGCAGAGGGAGGTGGGGCTAGAGTGGGACCCCGGCCCTCCTGCTCAGGAGGACATCAGAACACGCCTCCTCCAAGGGTGCATCTTACCTGTGTGGGGACGCTGCATAATCAGAGGTGGGCGATGGGGATTGCAGAACAGCTCGGTGAGGAGGAAGAAGGCAGTTAGCCTGCTTTGGAGGAAACTTCCCTGTCCAAGGCTCTGAATCAGAGCTGACAGACAAATCCTGCCCTGCATCCCCCGTCCACTCTTGACCTGCTAACCCTTTACACATACACCTTCCATGGCAGATCCGGTGACAAGCTCTCCAGGCAGCCGGGCAGGAGTGGCTTCATGCCCTGGGACCTCTGAACCCGGCTACACTCCTCTTTCCTCCCCTCCCCAGTTCTAAAGGAGCAGGTTGCGTTCCTCGAAGTACAGCTTTTTAAAAACACCATGATCTATACGTACTGTTCTGACCATGACTCTTGACCTTGGTCTCTACAGCTGTCTCCTGAAGAGGAGGAGAAGCGGCGAATCCGGAGGGAGAGAAACAAACTGGCTGCAGCCAAGTGTCGGAACCGTCGCCGTGAGCTGACAGAGAAGCTGCAGGCGGTGAGGAGCTATGTGTGGGAGCACTCTGGGTGGGAGCACTCTGGGTGGGCTGAGGGCTGGAGGGCTCCTACCCTCCAAGTCCTGTCCTTACACATGGTGTACTTGTGATGAGTCAGGAGAGATAGAACCTTCTTTTCTTTTAAGGACATGGGTTTACATTATGCTAATGAGGGGGTGGTGGTGGGAGAGAAAGGATAAATGAATGAATGAGAGTTGGTCTTTGCCATTAGTATGGGCTTGGAGAGGAGAGGACCACCTTTCCGGGTCAGTACATTTTCCCACTTCAGGACCTGAGTGTACTTTGTTCTCAGACCCACTGGTGCCTCTGGATAAGAGTTGACCGTTCTGGTGAGATGGGGCAAGAGCCTTCTCAGGGTTCCAGCTGCCCCCGTGCCCAAGGTGTCTCAGCCTGGCTGAAGAACCCTGGTTTGAGTGTGGTGGGAACAAGCATTCTCATGTAGATGTCTCACCTATTAGTTGAGTTACATTTTCTTGGAGCTTTTGCCGACCCTTCATTGGCAGGAAAGTGTCCCATCTTTATAGTGAGCAGAGAGCTTCATTCTGTTCTTGTGAGTCATTCTCCCATGCTCCCTAATTGCCCAGAGCCAGGGGCCCATGCTCCTGCATCTCCTTCTAAGCTATACCTGACCAATGTCACGTAACAGCCTTCTGTGTCTGGCTGGAGGAAGACCCAAGCGGGTGCTGACACCTGGGACAGAATCCTTCCAAAGAGCGGAGCCAAGCTGGGACATTGTCATCTGGCTAGTAGAGAGACTGAGATGTGTTTAACCCTTCCACGTACATTTATCTGCTTTAAACTGTTTCCTTCATGCCCCAGTCCCAACTTCTGGGCACAGTCAGTAGGATATGTACTTGGTGAATCCCATGACTCCTGTGGTCACTGTCAGAGTAGGGATAGGGGTTGGGGTTAGAAGTTCTTCCTCCCAGACAGGCAGATCAGGGAGTGATCGTGGGAGGCTCCTCAGCAGGGTCCCCCACAGCTAAGCAATCTCTCATACTTCAAGGAGCTGGGCCTTACCTAACTCCCTGAAGTCATTCCTCACCACCAGCCCAGAACAGCTACTCCCCTAAGTCCTCCCTACCGTCCTCCCCTCTTCCCAGAAGTCTCACACCCTACCTCTCCACCCTCCCCCACGTCCTGACCAAGCTACCCAGGCCCCTGAGCCACATCCTCCACAGGAAACCTCTTGAGACAGATGGAAACTTTTTTTTCTTTCACTCCGGAATACACCGGAGTGTGCTTAATGACGCTCTTGTCTGTATCTCTGCCTTTGTGAATGGGAATCTGTGTTAGAGAAAACGTGGGAAGGAGGGCTGGTGACCCTCCCCCCAGCCCCTCCCACCATTCCAATCTGCAGGCACCGACCTTGGCAGCCCCACGGTTCTCACCATCAGTCACCTCTCTATTGGGCACATAGTGGAACTAAATGTGTTCCTTGGGGTCTCTGGTTTAGGGAGCTTCAGAAACTAAAGTAAGAGAGGGGACACCCAGCAGGAACTGGCTAGGTGTTTATTACAAGCCAGGCACTGTCTGTTCCTGTGCCGGGGGTAGAGGATTGTCATGAGGGTCCGCTCTCATACAGCTTCTAGCTCAGGTTCTGTGTGCACTGGTGGGCTGAGCTGGTAAAGAAGAGTTGAACAGAGTTTTCCTTTCTCTGTGAGTATCCCAGGCAAGCCTGCTGGGAGCCCCAAAGTTAGTACTGGCACCAGGAGGGTCGCATGTAGTAGCTCGTAAATTCTGGAGTCAGGTGTCCTGGGATTCAAGTCTGGGTTGCTCTCTGCTAGCTCTATAACTTCGAGAAAACGACCAAACTTCTCTGAACCTTGGTTTCTTCCTCTTCAAAATGGGTGGATGATAACATCTGCTTTCGGAAACGTCTGGAGGGTTGAGTGAGAATATCTCTGAAATATGGGACGTAGTGGCAGGCATGAAGTGAGTGCTTAATTACAGCAGCTCCAGATGTTAACTCACCTGCCCTACAAGCCAGACTCTGCTCCTTCAGAAGTAAAGAGCTGTGAACCACCATGTGACTCACACCCAGTTAACCCTCTGGCCAGGTGTGTGAGACACTTGTAGATCTCCTAAGGACACCATAGATTTTCCCTTTCATGCCTGGACTTGAACCATCACACAGGTCAGCCTGTAGGCTTCTGTCCCTCACCCTTCTTTCCCCTTGCAGGAGACAGAGGAGCTGGAGGAGGAGAAATCTGGTCTGCAGAAAGAGATCGCAGAGCTGCAGAAGGAGAAGGAGAAGCTGGAGTTCATGCTAGTGGCCCACGGCCCTGTGTGCAAAATCAGCCCTGAGGAACGCCGCTCACCCACCACCTCCGGGCTGCAGTCCTTACGTGGTACAGGCAGTGCCGTTGGCCCCGTAGTGGTGAAGCAGGAGCCTCCTGAAGAGGACAGCCCCTCTTCCTCAACAGGGATGGACAAGACCCAGCGCTCTGTTATCAAGCCCATCAGCATTGCCGGGGGTGGTTTCTACGGGGAAGAGCCTCTGCACACCCCCATCGTGGTGACCTCTACACCTGCCATCACTCCGGGTACTTCAAACCTTGTCTTCACCTATCCCAATGTCCTGGAGCAGGAGTCACCTGCATCACCCTCAGAGTCCTGTTCCAAGGCTCACCGCAGAAGCAGTAGCAGTGGGGACCAGTCATCAGACTCCTTGAACTCCCCCACGCTGCTGGCCCTGTAACCCTGTGCTCCTCTGGCCAGCTCCGGAGGAGTCCTTATTCATCGTTGCCACGCCCTTCCCCGGGACCAGCACCTTTTAGCACTCTGGGGCCATGAGGGCAAAAGGGGCCCCTGGCTTTGGGGACCCAACCGATGGGACTTAGTGAGGAGACACTGGTTGATCTCTTAGAAGCCCTGGGACACACCCCTCCCTCATTCATCTTGCAAGCAAATTCTCTTTCTTGAGAAGCCACATAGAATGTGGTTTGTGAACTCAGACATGTCTCCTGCTTCTGAACCCCACTCCCCGGAGCTGGCCCGGATAGTTCCTGTCCCTTTGTTATTTGTTGTCTCTGGAGTGACAGTGTCCTCTCCTGCCCCACCAAGCATGCTCAGTGCCTTTTGGTTTCCCCTCCTTCCCCTAGTATCAGTTTCTGCTCCCTCTGGGTTCTTATGAGATTTGCCATGACATTTCATCTGGGTGGTCCAGATATTAAAGCGCTTTTATTTCTGGAGCTGGGGAAGGGGATGACTCCTCCACTGGGGCAGACGTGTCCCGAAGGGGCAGTCAAAGTGCAATATTAATGAACCTTCCCTCCCTACACGCCCAGTGCACTGTTATCACAGACCGTGGGCTCCCTCAGTTCTGCCGGCGACACTACCATCACTGGGATGCGCCAAGGACTTTCCTCCCCAATCTTGGAGATGCACATCTCTCTGAGGATCGGCTTGGCCAGAAGACAGGGTGTGAGAGCGACAACCAGGGCACAGGTTGGGTTTGCCAGACGTCTAATTGCCAAGCCAGGATCTGTGCCAACAAAGCCACATGGCTGTCGTAGTGAGCTTCCCTTCACCTGGTGTCTTGAGCTGGGCGTCTCTTGTAATTACTGCCTCGCCGTTCTACCCCTGGACCCTTCTCTCTAGACTTGGGAAGCACTCCTTGCTAGGAGCCACACATCACTCCAAGGCCCTGCTGGGCGCTGCTCATCCATAACTCTTATGGTGACACCGCTCGTGGATCTTTATTGAGTGTGAGATGCGGGGAGCTGTGGAAGGGACAGTTTTTTTGGCAGTGGCAACAGCCCCAACTACTTAGCTAGTCTCCCCTGGCTACTCTCCTATCAGTGAGGTGCAGGAGCCCCCCTCTGCTCTCAGTGGACTCTGCTACTGATGCATTGAGTGGTTTTCCTTTTGTGTTCCCCTGGCCCCCTTGGGAGTGACCTCCTGACCCAGCAGGCTAGTGGGGAGTTGTTGGTCTTTGCCAGTCTTGCTGGGCCTTTGAGTGTCTGTGTTGTTCCTGTCAAAGCTAGTATGTGCTCCTTTCCACTGCAGAATAACCAGTGTCCTCATGGGTTTCCCAGCCTCCAGCAAGGGCACAGCCCTGTCCCCTGCCTTTCTCTCCCTTTGTCCCCACTGCTTGTTGACACATCATGGAAGTGGAGTCTGGTCAGAACCGGTTTCTAGTGCTAATGCTCTGACCTAGTAATTCTGCTCGAGATCACTGTCCACCCATCTAAAACCCTGTTACTCAAGTCAGGCTTAGTAGTGACATCTGACTTGAGAGAAGGGTCACCTTCACAGACCAGTGCCCTCCTCATCCCAAGTTCACATGTTCCCATAAAAACTTACATGCATGCAGAACACACAGGACGTGGAAGCCATGTGGGAAGCATACACGGCCTAGCAGAGCTGAAAGGAGCAGGCTTGGCTAGGTAGGCGGGAGAAGAAGGGAGATGACTTTGATAACTCTTTCCCCACATGCTTTGGCTTTCAATTGCCATTCTGACCTCCCAGAGCCTGGGGGCGGGGGAGTGGTTTGCCAGCCTCGGAGCCCTAGAAGCAGAAGACCACCAAAGCTGGCACTGGCGGAGTGGGTAATACCCTGGGTAATGTCAGCTCGAGCCAGGCGGAGCTCCTCTCTCTCCCATGCCTGTCTACGGGCATTTCTAAAATGAAGCTGCTTCTTGTTCCTTTCCCTCCCAAAGCCCCTTTCTGCCCATAGCATGGACCCCAGCCCGGGTCACAGACCTGTGACTTGGTGCCCTGTTTGGACACTCCTGAGACTCCAACTCTGGCTCTCAGTTCATATTTCACCTGTGTTGACATCAGTGCCAGAAAGCACAGCTAGCTCCCCAGGCCCCAGGGGCCTTTGAGGCCATCTTCCCTTCCGACCTGCTTGCTTTGTCCAAGACTTCTTTGCTTTTCCAAAGACAGATTCCTGGGGGAAAGCCGAATATTTCTGCCTAAACTGTGGGTGTAACCTCAGTTCACTTCTGGCTCACTGTCCAAGTTGGGTCACATACATGACGCTCTTGCATGCCTGCACTCCAGAATTAGGTGCCTGGCTTGCTGTCCTTCCCTGCCTCCATTTCAGGGACCAGCCGCAGTGGGGTTGAGGGGAGGTGGGTGCTTTGTGCTCATGGACATGGACATACATGCTCCCCACGTGTCATCAGCTGTCATGGACTTGGGCTGGACTGTAAGCTCCGGGTTAGCTCTGGGCAGGCACTCCTTAATCAGCTAGCAGGAAACATAGCCCTGTTGTGGCTGCCAGACTTCCGTGGGAGCAGTCCTTTTCTGGCTGGCTAGGGACAGCTATGGCACTAGAAAGAGTAGAGCCTGTGTGAGGCTTAGGAAGTTTCAGGAGCTAACACCAAGCAGCTAGTTTCCTGGGGGAAGGTTTTGGAGCACTCAGACTGCCGTTTGCATAGGCTGTGTGTGCCCATGATGACCAGTCATGGGAGAATTTCAAAGCCAACAGTAAGCAGAGCCTGGGGCTCTCTCTGGCTTTGGGGAGAGAGAAGCCCATCTGCTTCCACTCGATGCCCAGTGGAAGAGTGGTAGGTACATCTGAAGCATCTGTATTCATTTCCTCCCCATTTTCCCCAGAGACCAAAAGTGTTCCTTGAGATGTCACCATTATCTTTCACAGTGACTTCCTTCCCTGAGCAGACATTCATGTGGCCTCGTTGGGGAGGAAAAGAATAAGCACCTACTGTGTGCCAGGCACTATGAGGCACTTTTATATTTATCCTCTTTTAAGACGGGACTAAGGGTTCATCTCCTTTAAGAAGGCCCCTAAGTAATGAGGGCTTTCTTCAGAGACTCCCAGGTGGGGATGCCTCTAATCTGGTGGTCCTCAAAGACTCATCCTCAGCAGCATCTGCCTATCCCAGGCTCCCTCCCCAGACTCCTTCTACCTGGCTTGTGCTCAAGTGGTTGAAGGGGCAACCTTAGTTCTCATAGAATCTGTGGACCAATGGGATATGTGTTGTGTATGACTTTCTTTTTAAACTATAAGTAAAAGGGTCTTGCAGCATTGGGTTGTGTTATCTCGGCATTCATCTTCAAGCCAGCATCTCACTATTTATTGACAGGGGCGTGTGTGCACTTGTGTGTATTTGTGTGTGTTCATGTGTGTGATTGTGTGTGCACATGTGTGTGTTCATGTGTGCTTGTGTGTGCACATGTGTGTTTGTGTGTTCATGTGTGGGCACACCTGTGTGTGTGTGTGTGTGTGTATTCCCACAGCTGTATATGCTTGTGTCTTCCTGCAGCTTTTTCTTTTTAAGATCATCCTACTGTTAAGTCTGTGTCTCCTCTTGCTTCTAGTGTTGGCCACGCCTCACCAGATGTCTATAATGATCCAGTACTCACAACATGTTCAGGAGGAGCTGGGTCAGATTTTGACAGAGGGTATGGGAAGGGAAAGGGGAGAAGAAATTGACATTTATTTTATTATTTATTTTAAATGTTTACATTTCTTTGTGTTGTTCCTGAATAGAAACAGATAGCATTCGAGTCCTTGGTTCTCACCCCTTCTCTGGTTCTTTCTCTCCCACGTGTTCAAACTTAGGATAACGATCTCTATTTTGATTGTTTCTAAAGTGATTTGTGGACTTGTGCTGTATGAACTGTATTAAAAAGGTTCTGTTTTTAAAGATCGATTGTCATTCCTGTGGGGACAGCGGCTACTAGGAAATCTACATTGTAAGAAAAGACAATGAAAGACCCTGGCCCTGTCTCTCAAAACTTAACTTTCTCTGTATGATTTTTTTTTAAGTTCCATTTATTTTACTTTGTGGTTACTTGATTTTGAGGAAGAAAATATTCAACTTTGTATAAAGACTAGGTATCAGGGTTTCTTTTGCAGTAGGAGGTGTATATATCGTATTTTGGTATATAGTAGAAACTTGAGCTTAATGCGTCTGTATTTGGGATAAGTCAATGATGTGGAGTGAAATTTGCTATTAGACCCTGGAGGCAAATGAGTTGTACAAGTTTTATGGCTCCATGGGGAATTTTAATTTCCTTCCTGGGCACCTTTGGTCCCTATTGTTAAAGTAAGAGTGAAATGACCCTCGGAGGGTCTTGATCGTCAACTCTCCAGGCAGGACCGTATGCTCAAAAATCTTTGTATAGTTTTAAAATTTTGAGGAGTATCTCTGCTTGGAAGCATCCGTGGTGGTGTGTGTTGTGTTGTCCGTGTACTGTATGTGACACAAGCCTACAGTATTTGCACTAAGAGAAGCTTGTGAGGAGCTGCTGCTATGGAGGCAAGAACATATGAAAACGATTTTCCCTCGGGGTTTGTTCTTGTTTTATGTTTTTGTTGTTGTTTTTGTTAGCTTTCCTACTTTCCACTGAGTAGCATTTTGTAGAATAAAATGGATTAAGATCAGAGAGCTTGTGATGGTTTCCTTTCCCATTGACACCTTCCCCTTCTGTCCTGTATCTATGTCTGCTGTTCTTTGGCTCCTTGTGGGTGAAGCTGGGGAGATGGGGCTCATTTCAAGCCAGGCTGCAGAGAGAGTTCCTCATGTCCTTTCTGACTTTGCCTTTCTGCTCTTAGCCTCACACCTCCCCATCCTGTGTCAGGACCCAGTCCTTAGCTAGCCAGCTGCCAACCACTGCCAAGGTGTGATCCAGTCAAAGTTAAGGGTGTTTTGTTGGGACCAGTTAACTGTGGAAGCCCAGACATCTTCAAAGGACCAATTAAATGTGTTGTAAGGTTGTCATGGTCAGACAGATTGAAGGCAGAAAGGAGTCCGAGTACAAGACGTACGAGTACACAGAGTGTGGCTTCTCTAGACTCTTTGGAAAGTTACAGGTTGTCAAGAATGGATTGTTCAGCAATGACAGTGCAGGCTCATTGTTCTGTAGACTAGGAAACCCGAGTGGCTAAGGAGCCTCTTCCAATGGGCTCCTTCCTCTCCATCTTGGTAGTCCCAGAGACAAAGCCATCATTAGTCAATGCCCACAGTGCATGACAATGGGCTATTTACTATTTATTAGTAAAATAGCCATAAAAGAATGTCATTTGCTCTGCTTAGTACGCAGACATTCTTTGGTGTTCCAGACTGGGGGTTAGAAACACCCTGAATCCTATACTTGCCTCTAGTAAGTGATGGAGAAAGCCTCAGGTTTCTTCCCTGTGCAGATGGGGGAGGGCAATGATAATAGGAAAGAGATACCTACATAAAAAGGCTTAGACAAGGTAACACTAGCCCCTCCACTTCCTTGGCAGTAGGCCCATGGTGTAGAGGAATAAGGCTGGGCCTCACTGTGACCTCTTCTGCCTGAATGGACAAGAAAACAAATTCAGACAGAGCCCAGGGTGTTTCCATGATGCTTGTACTGTCTCAAGTAAATCGTGTTTTCTTGGGTAAATATGAAGGAAGCGGCTGCTCAGACTGCTCCCCAGAGATTCTCTAGGCTATGAGGATGACATGGAGAGACATGTGATGATGTTTTTGTTCCTCCCTTTCATGCCTGGGTACCTCCATACATTCTCCACCTTCCAGTAATACCTCTCAATCCCTACCTCTTTACCCATATGGCAATTAGAGATGTTGATGATCAATAGGCACTTATTACATGGAGTCATATGCTTCTTCACATGGCTATAAATGTTTTAAGAGAGTTAGGCTTCTATTGGGAAAAAGAAAAAAGGAAAGAAAAGGAAGGAAGGAAAGACAGAAGGAAAGGAAGAAAGCAAGCAAGCCTAGGGTGGCCGCACTAGGTTCTCAGATCTAAGAGGGTTGACTAGGGGAATTGGAGTTACCTGTAGATGCATTGAATTGTTTGAAATTACTCCCATAATTGAGAGTGGGTCGAGCTGTTGATTCTGTTTCCAACACACTTCTAAACTGAGAGCTAGACAGCATTGAGATGCACAAGGAGTTCAGCAGGAGCCATCCTCAGAAAATATGCTTTGGTCAAGAGGTCAAGAGACACTCCTTTGTGCCAGAGCTAGAGTTCCACTGGTGAATACAGCTTTGTTTATAGGCTTTGTTGAGTAGATTATGCATATAAGGAGTAAACCGTCTCCTGGGAGCAGACAAGTTTCCAACCCTTTCAGTCGTGAGACCACATTCATGAAGGCTTTTGAAAGGCTGGGAAGTGCTAGAACCAGGGAAGAACTCAAGTCATTAAGTCCCACAGACTTTGGTTATTAAGTGGATGGGTGCAACCTGATTATATGACAGCCATTGGGCCCTGGGCCCAACTGCCATGTCTGAATTGAAGGGTGTATTTTTCCACAAGGCCTTATGTGTTTAAAACATTGATACTTATCTGTGGATAGCTCCATCCCTCCGGTCCATAGGGCCCTGCCAGACCTGACCTAGACTCACAGTCTTCTGGGCTGCACACTCAGTGGTGATGTACTTCTGTACTTCCTGAGTCTGCACTTGCCTTTGCAGGGAGATAATTCTGTTCCTTCCTGAGAGGCAAGAAAGGACCATGTCACAAGGACTGATGAGATGCTGGTGCTAATCTATACAGTTTTCTTTGTAATCAGACCTGCTTGGAGGCTTTAGAGCCTTCACTGGGACTCTGCCTAGTAAGCAGGATGCCTCTCTCTCTCTCTCTCTCTCTCTCTTGAAGGGACAGAAGCCACATGGAAGCTTATCATGGTCTGTGAGTTGTTGTATCTGGAAAATTCTACTCATTTGAAGGAGAAAAAAAATGCTTTAGGTTTCACCTCTAGAACAAGAAGACCCTTAACCAAATTAAACATTTTAGAAAGTCCTTGTGGAAGCCAGAGAAGCTATGCAGGGTGGGAATGGTGTTCAGCCTGGTGAGCGTTGCACACAAGGTCTCCGTTCCCTTAGCTAGGGCGGGATACACATCACGGTGGCAACGTAGATCCTGCGCACTCCTGGAACAGTCTACCCTTGTCTATTTGGAATGTGGTATTAAGCGATGAGTACTTAAATTTCAATTCACTCAAACGTGAGATTACTCACTTCAAAGTGAACAGTTCCATGGCACTTGTGTCTCTACAGTATGGGGCAACCACTGCCCTTATCTTGTTCCAGAACATTCTCGTCACCGTGAAAGAAACCTTGTATATTAAGCAGTCCACTTCCCTTCCCCTGTCCCTGACAACCACCAGCCTGCTGTCTGTCTCTGTGGTTTATTTTTAGGTAACATTTCTAAGGATTCCAACAATTCCATTTTCCAAACCGGACAAAAAAACATTAGCACATTGCAAATAAACTAAAATAACTATTGGTTTATTATTTATAGATATGGCACCTCCTTCTGTTAGCCTCATACCTTTCCATATGCCTTCACATACACTGTCTCATTCATCCCAGGAGACAAATGTTGCTGAATGTGTTGGAAAATACCAGCTCCAGAAGAATTCCTTTGCCCTTATGCAGTGGCCTGTCTGGTACTCTGGCAAACACAATCATGCCTTCATCCAGTGGGTAAGGCAAACATTCATTTCCCAAATAAAGATGGAACAAACCCTGCAATGACACAGACTTTGTTCACTGATGAGGACAGATACTTCTTCATAAAAACCTAAAGGGAACCATACTTTAAAAATTAGCATTCCAACAAGAGGGTTCGAATCTTATTCAGAAACTCATGAGGGAGGAAGGTCCCCTAGTTACTCAAAAGTAGTCTTGCGTGCCTAATAAGTGCCAAAAAGGACCACAAAATGCACACTTTGAGACATAGCTAGACTGGGTGCTATTTGTACATGTGTTATATACACCGTCTTCTGTTTCTGCAGTTAAGTGTGTCCACAGGAAGACTAGAAGTTGCCCTCAAGCATGTTACAGCGGGACAGGGAACATGACCCATGGCGGGTGGGGGAGGTGGAGAGAAGACACCATGGAGGGAAGGGCTGGGGCAAAGGTAAATGGGGCAATCGCAGAGGATGGAGCGTGCCTAGCAGCCAGAACGGCTGAGCAAAGACACAGAGGAAAAAGGCCAGGATGACTGAGTCGTGAGCATCTGCTGATTTGAGGGAAGATAGAACTTGAGGGCTTGAATGACGAGCGTCTGTCATGTAGTGAGTGTTTGCATGTATCACGTATCTTTTGCTCCAGGAGTCCAGGAGATCAGGGATTCCTAGCGTCCCACCCTCTACCTATGCCTTCATGGGAAGGAAGTACAAGAAATCAGTAACAAAAGATCAAGTACCCTTGGACCGTTAGAGTGCCATGCTACAAGTGGCATTTGGGATTTTCCTAAATCTGCGGGAGGGGTGGGGCCATGTCCCAGAACCAATGTTATTTGACCTGAAACCCCCAAAGTAGGTGGAAAATAAAGTTAATTTCTAGGAATTTAGCTTCAAAGGTGGCAGTGGATGTGCTGATTAGGTCTGTGTCAATTTGACACAAACTAGTCACCCTGGAAGAGGGCAGGCATCTCACTTAAAGAAGTACACCCATCTGCCTGGTCTATAGGCATGTCTGTGTGGCATTTTCTTGATTATTGATGGAGACAGGAGGGTTGAACTGTGGGTGGGGCCCCCTGGGCAGGTGGTCCTAAGTTATAAAAGAAACAAACTGAATAAGATAAGGAAAGAAAGCTAGTAAGTGGCATTCGCTGTGCTATCTGCTTTAATTCCTGCCTTGGGTTCCTGTCTTGGCTCTCTTCGATGATGAACCACAGGATGCAAGTAAGCAAAACAAACCCCTTTCTTTCCAAGTTGCATTTGGTCACAGTAGTGACCATACTGACAGAAACCACACTAGGTTAAAGGAGCTAAAACGGCTGCAGGCACACCTAGAAAATGTAGGGAACCTGAGTGTTGGGCAGGTGGGGAAGGAAAGGAAGATTCAGGAGACCCTGGCAACAGCCTGGAGAGTCATAGCCAGGGAGTCCAGTGACTGTATGTTCCTGGGGGTTCTAGGAAGAGACACTGAGGGACAGTAGAAACAGGAGGAGGCCTGGGCTTCATGTTTGGCACTGGTGGGTTTGCAGACACTGCCTTCCCCCACTTAGACCACAATAGCACAAAGATAGGTGACCAGGAAGCTCAGACGAGGACCTTTCTTCCAGGGAAAAGCATGTGCCCACAAAGGACCTCACAGCGCCAAGTTACTATCAGTTCACTCCCATGGTGCCCGAGACCTCGCCGTGGTGCTTTCCTGGCAGGCCTTGTTTCCTCCCTCCACAAACTGTCCCCAGCCTCCTCGCCTTCTACACAGGAGGTGATTCCCATTTCACAGGAATGCAGGGAATCTTTTCAATTTCCCCTCGTGAAGTTCATAATCATATTAGCCTTCTGGTCCCTGTGCCTCCCTCCTTTGTCAGCACCAGGACCCCCAGCTTCCAGTTCTCACGGCCCCTCTTCAGTGAGTTTCATGTCCTTTTCTGTTACTGATGTGCTTGCCCTAAGGCCTCTCTCCGCAGTAGTAAAGAAGATGGTGTCACCCCATCTTTAAGATAACAGAACCTTCCTCAACCCAGCTAGAACATGTCCCAATTCAGGTTTAGCATGAAGCCTGACTTGTCTTCACTTCAATGCCTGTTTCTCACCTCCCACAACTCTCCATCCACACATGTCTGACTTCTGTCTTCACTGCCAGATACTGGACTTTCTTGCAATGGAATAATACAGACGCATCTTGTTGGGATAGGGATCTCGGCTCGCATCCGGACAAACCACACCAGGCTTACATGGGTCCACGTTGAAGAGGTTTAGTGAAATGATGGGACAAGGGGGAGAGAGAAGAGGGAGGGAAAAGACAGAGAAGAGAGGGCGGACAACAGGGTATTTATTCGCCTTTTATGTGGTCTGTGATGAAGCTACCTCCCAGGTGGAGGTGGGGTCTGAACCGGTGTTTGGCCTTTTCCATGGCAATGACTGTGCTGGGTCCCTGTCACCTGTGGGCAGCACTGCTGTTGGGGGTGACAGCAGTTCCTGATGCCAACACATCAGACCTTGAGTGCTCTTGACCAGGGCACAGCTCCTGTTTCCAGCATTTCCTATATGCACCTCTGCAGTTACCTTGGTCTCCACATCAGCGGACACCACGCCCTATCTGCTTTAAATACAGATGACTTATCTAGCTACAGTGCCACCTTCCCAGCATGAGCTCTGTCACCTCCTTCTGTGCAACATGACCTTCTCTGGCCCCCATTCCACAGCCTCTCCTCTACCCACACTTCAGGCCTCTCTTCACAGCTAAGTCCCCACTCAGCAGCCAAGGCACAATGATTACAGGGCTTTATGATTTGTTTCCAGGGCTTACAACTTTCAGAACCTTAAACCTAAATGGTTGCTGTAAGGCTCTTGCTCAAAGTCTATCAGGGAGAGCCATATCTAGGATTATATACAGCTGTGCCTGACACAGAATCCAAATAAGCAGACACTTGACCATATACAGTTTTATTCTCTTAATAGTCTACCGTCTGGGGTGGAAGACAGAAGACATTACACCCCTCAGGAGGAGCTCTGCTTTATTTTGCTGTGTTGATGGGCTTTTCCTTCTGGGAGAGTCTTCCTGATCCTCCATCTCCCACAGCCACCGTGAAAATTGGTCTTGGCTAATGGCTTTCATGGGGACCTCATGGTGTTCAGGGTCTACCTCCTGTTACAGGCTCTTGGCTAATGGACTGTTAAGACTTTGGCAGGCCACAGCCAATAGCTGCCTTAGTGATTTAGTTCCTTCAGTGCATAATTTTAAAAGGCTGTTCTACCTGGGGTTCCCACTACTGTGGTAAAACACTATGACCAAAGCAACTTGAGAGGAGAGGTTCATTTGGGTTATGTTTCCATATTACTGTTCATCCTTGAAGAAAGCCAGGACAAGAACTCAAAACAGGGCAGGAAGCTGGAGATGATGCAGAGGCCATGGAAGAGTGCTACTTACTGGCTTGCTCCTTGTGGCTTGCTCAGTCTGCTTTTTTATAGAACCCAGGACCAACAGCCCAGGGATGGCTCCCCTCACAAAGAGTTGGGCCCTCCCCTATCAGTCACTAATTGAGAAAATGCCCTACAGGCTTGCCCACAGTCTGATCTTATAGAGGCATTTTCTTAATTGGGTTCCCTCTTCTCTGATAACTCCAGCTTATGTCAAGATGACAAAACCAGCCAAGACAAAGGCTTAGCCAGGGTTTCACTCTCTGTTGATGTCACTTCCTCATGCAAAAAACCATAATTAAGACCTAGTGTTGCCATTATGTTAAAATACACAAGGAAACGTAGGTGGTGATACTCAGGAGGCAGAGGTGGGCAGATTTCTGAGCTTGGCCTATACAGAGAAACCAACAAAACAAAAGCAGGAACCCAGTGTGGCTTTGGAAGGCTCAATTAAAACTCTTCTCTCGTGGCCCAATGTCACCATCTCACTGACATTACTTGGATACGAAGCTTCAGAGTGGCTATTCCTGGATACCTCCTCTCAGGGCCCTCAAAGCAGTGAGCCTTGGCTCTCTGGTACTTACCTGGAAGATAAGCCGGTGGTGTGCACCTGACTTCCTCTGTGCTTCTGCTGCGCCCTCCTCCCAGTATCCTTTGGACCACAGTTTCCTCTGTTCTTTTTTTTTTTTTTACAGGGAATTATAAATCCATAGTTTTATTGATTCAAAAACCAACAATAAGGTCTACTATGTATGTGCAAACAGAAATTGCAGAGTGACTCAATGCATGTCTAAAAAGATTTTACAAGGCTGGTAAAATGGCTCAGTCAATAGAGGCCTCATGACCTGTGTCTGATCTCCCATCCTACAAGTCGATAAGATAGAACTAACTTCTGAGAGTTGTCCTCTGACTTCCATATGAATTTGTGGCATGTCAGTGCTTAATCACACACATGAATACACACACACATATACACACATACACACAAATACACACACATATACACACAAACACACATCATACACACACAAACACAACATACACACATACATATACACACATACACACAAATACACACACATATACACACAAACACACAACATGGAAATCATGGCCTCTTTTTCTCTAGGTGTTATTGCTACACGCACACACACAGCCTCTTCTGTTTCTAATTATTATTGTTGCACACACACAGACACGCAGCTCATATGCTCAGTCCCCTTGATGCTTTTTGTATGTATGTGGTTTTAGGGCTGGCCACTTGGTATAAGATAATCCATCGGGGACTCGCCTCTGAAGAACTGTTTCTTCCCCTCAGCATTTCTCGGTCACTGTGGTTCTCTGTCCGTGGGTGTGCCCTGCAGACCCCTCCCTTCCTTGTTTGGATGTCTATTGGTTTGCACTTCTTCAGGTCTTGTTTAGACAGCCATACTGTTCGGGTATCGTGGGTGAAGCGTCTCTGTCACTTCGAGGACACAGTCTCAGGTTTTCTGGTCCTCGGCTCCTACCCTCTTCCAGCCTCTTCCATGGTGCTTCCTGAGCCGTAGGTGCAGGAGCTGAGGTGCCGGTGTATCATTTGGAGCCAGGGACCCCACCCTCACTTGCCCTCTGCATTTTGGCCGGTCGTGGGGGTTTTTGGAAGTGGTCTCCCGCTGTCGAAATGATGGGGTGAGTGCTGCGCTTATTTGTGGGAACAGGATAAATATTCAGGGTCAGTTAGGAGTCTGGTTTAGTAAATGGTAGGCCCCCCCTGAGATCCAGTGACCTCACCAGCCCCAGGTAGCCTCTCTAGTCTTTCATTAAAGTGTCCCGATCACATCCATTACACGGCTTTAAAAGTGTTCTTTCTTTCTTTTTAATTAAGTTAAAATTTTATTTACTAGTACATGTGTATGTGTCTGGGCATACGGTGTATGTGTGTGAGGCTGCATGTGCTACAGTGAGTGTGTGGTTCCTGCCCTGGGCAAGTGCTTTACTCTCTGGGCCATAACCAGTCCCTATGATTTTTTTAAAAATAGGAAACACAGTTAGTTTATTGAGTGTATTGCTAGAGGGATGAGTGGAGTAGCCTGTGATGTCACAGCACTCTCTCCCTTTAAGACAGTCGTCTGGCTGAGAAATCCATGCTGGATGTCACAAGCTAGGTGTTTTTTTTTTTTTTTTAATTTTCTTAGCATCTTTTCCTTTGATAATCTTTATTCTGTTTCTCAGATGAGAGGATGTTTCAGCTGACCAGGGGAAGATTACATGCACTGAACCCAAAAGAGGAATGCACTTAATTCTATTCTTCAAAACATGATCCTGTTTGTATAATGAAGGACTTCCTGTTTTGCTGAGGGTAAGTCCAGAATGTGCAAAAGGGTCTGTCTGTCCATCCTGCCCTACCGTAGGTCTCACTGGGCTCAAATGATTCAACGCCTAGCCACACTTTTCACAGTGGCCACACAGGACTGTCTCAGTTCCTTCAAGAATTTTGCTTAGCACTTTCTTAAATGTTGGAAATCTCTATTCTTCTTCTTCTTCCTCTTCCTCCTCCTCCTCCTCCTCTTCTTCCTCTTCCTCCTCTTCTTCTTCTTCTTCTTCTTCTTCTTCTTCTTCTTCTTCTTCTTCTTCTTCTTCTTCTTCTTCTTCTTCTTCTTCTTCTTTATCATCATCATCATCATTACTTAAGACAAAGTCAGGCTATGTAGCTCAGGATGGCCTCGAACTCATGATCCTCTTGAGATCCTCCTGCTTCAGCATCCCAAGTGATGGGATTAAAAGGTGTGTGCTGTCACACCCAGCCTGCCTTTAAAAAATGTTAAATGGGTATATGTATATGGTATGTATACCTTTAAGCATATGTGCTCAAAGTGAGCATGTAGTGTTAGTCATGTATGTATGTGTGTAGGGCTGGCCAGTTAAGCTCCTCCCCCCTCCCTCTCTTCCTCTCTCTCTCTCTCTCCTCCTCCTCCTCTCTCTCTCTCTCTCTCCCTCCCCCCATTTTCGTTCTAGTGCGTGTGTGTGTGTATGTGTGTATGTGCTTGTACGTGCACAGCCATTCCCCTTCACCTGCATTTACTTACTGGTAGAGTCATTCCTAGGCAGCCATACTGCTGAGCTTCTTGTGCAGCTGCCCATCATGTCAGGATGACTATTTAGCACAGACATCATGCTCCTCTGGTTCTTACAATCGTTCCACCTCTTTGTCCTGGGTGTAGGGTTTTGTTGTGGATGTACCAATCGGGGCTGAGCACCCCACAGTTCTTTAATCTCTTCCAACCAATAATAACCTGTCCCTACCCAGATGTCACTCCTTCAGTGCATCTCCTGGGCCCTGGCATCCATGGAACCCCTCTGCACCCTTTGTGTGATTGACTTAATTATTGTCGTTGGGGTTTTGTTGTTGTTGTTTTGAAACAGGATTTCTCTGTGTAGTCCTGGCTACCCTAGAACTCACTCAGTAGAGCAGGCTGGCCTCAGACTCAGATATCAACCTGCTCCTGGCCCTGCTCCTGCTGTTCTAACACCACACAGCATGTTTAATTATTCTGAGGGATGTTAAGACCCTCTGCTGGCTGTGGGAACTTCAGCCAGGGGAGGGAGGGTCAGGATCTGCCTGACTGACCCCTGGGAGGTCATTCTAGTCTTCAATCTGGATGGGAAGATGCATTTCTATGTCTGTGGTTTCTTTTCCTATTTTGGTTAAAGAGGAGGGAAGAAAGAAGAAAAGATGGCAGGGGCCAGAGGAAGAGTGGAAGGAAGGAAGGAAGGAGGAGGGAGAAAGGAGAGCCAAGGGGTCTGTTCTCCTGCTGGCCCTGGCTGACATGGTCCTAATGACTCCTCAGAGCCTGGGATGCCTAGGGGGCTGCTGATGGAGACAGGGCTTTCAGGATGGCCCTGGATAGAAGGAGGTGTGAGCACCTGGACTTGGTCAGTGTGGGTCAGAGCACAGGCCAGGTGCTGCCAGAGCACACCCACAAGGCCCTGTGCGTGCTGTTTGCATTGCTGGGCTTTGGTTCAGGTTTGCTCTGATTGTAAGTGTGCCCTGGTTCTTCCCCCTTTAGATAAGGAGAAAGCATTTTGGATTTCTGAAATAAAATGTAGTTATTTAGGTCTTTTATGTATGTGGGCATTCTGTTTTCATGTACATCTACACACCAGAAGAGGGCATCAGATCCCATTACAGATGGTTGTGAGCCACCATGTGGTTGCTGGGAATCAAACTCTGGACTTCTAGAAAAGCAGTCAGTGCTCTTACCCACTAAGCCATCTCTCTAGCCCCTTGTTTTGGATTTTTAAAGGAGCCCATGGTTAAGAGACTTGGGATTTTAAAAGAGAAACTTAACTCTCAAACTCAAGGTAAGTGGGAATGTTGAGGGGTTATGAGCTCAGTGTGAGAGGCAGATGTGGTCAAGCAGCAGCTACTTAAACATAGTGGAAGAGCTGTAGGTAGTTCTGGCTATAGCAACTAATGGCCAAGTGGTCTTCATCCTCCCTGTTGGCAAGTGTGTGGATGGTACAGCCCCTGCGTCTTTAGAAGATATGGTGGTGGTTTCCTATGACACAAACCATACTCCTACGGAATGATTCAGCAGTTATAGTTCTTGTATTTGTTCCAAGGCAATCAGAAGTTGAGATTCACACAAAAACATGGCCCCCACAGTTTTTGTTTTGTTTTATCTTGTTGCGAGATAGGGTTTCTCTACACAGCTCTGGCTATCCTGAAATTTCCTGTGTAGACCAGACTGACCTTGAACTCACAGAGATCTGCTTGCTTCTGACTCTCAAGTCCTGGGGTCAAAGGTGTGTACCTCTATGCTGGGCTTGCACCAACGTTTCATAGGAGCCATCAAGCCATGAAAGGTGTGGAAGAACCCTAAAAGCGTATTTCCACATGGAAGGATTACTTTGACTGGAATGTGAAATGTGCCCAAGACTCATGGTTTGAACGCTTGGTCCCAGATTGGTGTCAGTTTTATGTTGTATCTTGAACAGTTGTAACCTTGCTGGGTTCAAGCCTGAGCTTTCTTCTTCTTCATTGTTAGTATGTAACAAGCTGCTGGTATATGCTTCCTTCACATACATGCATGCACACATGAATGTGTGTGTGTGTGCGTGTGTGTGCGTGTGTGTGTGTGTGTGTGTGTGTGTGTGTGTGTGAGTGTGAGTGGGCATGTGTACCCTCCTTTGGAACCACTGCTCCATGCCTCCCATGAAGTAGTGATGGGCCAAATAACCTTAAGTTGTCTTGCTGGCTATTCTATCACAATGATGAGGAAGGTCTGAAAGGGCCACACACACTGTGATTGCAACCACATAATATTCTGGAAAAGGCAGAAGTATAAAAATAGTTAAAAGATCAGTGGTTTCCAGGGCCAGGGGAAATAAAGGATGCATGGAGAATCATGGAGGGTTTTCAGGGCACAGAAACTATTCTGTATAATACAATGCTGGGTGATCTAGTAGTCAAATCTCGAGAGGCTACAACTGCCAAAGTGAGCTGTACATGATAATGAGGACCAATCTGGGTCTGCAGACACAGGCAGATGTCCAATCTTGCTCAGGGGTCTAGCAGTGGAGACCCTGTGTGTGCAGGGCAGAGACTCTATACTTTGTGTTTGCTTGTTTTCTGAAACAAACTTTTAAAAGTTATGTCTCTTGGTCCTGGAAAGATGGTAAACAACCCACTGCACAGTGTGAGTGTCGAGGTCTGACTCCCAACACATATGAAACACTAGCACTGTGTGCATCTATAACCCAGCACTGGGAGAGTGGAGGCAGCGGGATTCTGAGAATCTCTTGGTAAGCCAGGCCAGCCAAATTGGTTCAGGGAGAGACCCTGGCTCTAAAAGTAAGTTAAGAAGACACAAAGTGCCAGCCTTTGGCCTCTATGCATGTACATGCATGTGTGTACACGCACACATATGCACACACACACACACACACACACACCAACCTACCTGACCTTGCCTGTCTCTAACCCACCGTTGGCCATGTATGCCTGCCTACGAGGGGGGAAGAGCAGACACCAAGCAGTAGACACGGGGAAGAGGGGCTGAGAGAAAGGCTGAACGTCCTACGCATTCATCGAGTCCAGCCCTGGAGGCATTCTCAGGAAAAGTAGATTTGGTCCAGAATCATGCAACCTGTGTGGTGCTGTCCCCTGGACAGTGTTGGGACCTTACTATAAAATTTTCCTCCCAAATAGAAGAGTCTGAACTCCAGGTGCACACATACCTGATACACAGAGCTATTCCCAGGAACTACTGAGCACATTTCTCACATTTAAAGTTATCTCTGACCCCTCACCCCAAGCATTTAGGGCTATGAGGAGTGCCCAGTTGTCTGTACCCTAGGCAGATCTTCCTGCTAGGTTGTCTACTACTGCGAAGCTTATGCTTCTGCCTGCCTCAGCCTTTCCTTCAGGGCCACAGTTACCGTCACATAGCTCTACCAACTCCATCACCACTGCTGGGATTCTGCTAACCCCACCACCCCACAGTTACCTGGCAATATTATAAAAGGGGGCTACTTGCCCCCTTCCCCCTTTCTCTCTTGTGTTCCTGCTCTTTGCCCTCCCTGCTTGCCCCTCCTCTTCCCATTCCCTCTCCCCACCTCCCTCTGCGTGCTCATGGCCGGCTTCTGCTTCTTTCCTCTTCTCTCTCTCTGCCTCTACCACCCTCTTAACTCCCCTCCCCATGCCCTGAGTAAACTCTATTCTGTACTATACCATCGTTTGGCTGATCCCTCAGGGGGAAGGGACTCCCAACATGGGTCCCCCCAGAGGTACCACCTCATGACATCACCCCTGTGTTAAATACCACACCATGTTCCTGGAGTAGGTGTGAGCAGGGTATTGGTTGAGGAAGACCCAAAGATGACCTTGCCAACCAGGCCCAACTGGGAGACCTATAGAGTATCTACAAAGAATGGCCACCAGAGCCTCAGTGTCTTTACTGGGTTCTAATATGTCCCATGCAGTAGCTGTCACCATTGAACCAGGGAGAGACGGGAAACCTGAGACTATAAAGCTTGTCCAAAGCCGCATAGTTTGACACTGGCAGGCAGGGACTTAAGTCCACTCTCTGGACTTAAGTTCATGCCATTGAACCACTGTCCCTCTGTCAGGCCTGAAGCTACACCCTCAGGGCATAACCTCTCTGTTAAGCAAGAACACAGGAAGTGAAGGGCTGTAAATTGAACCTCTGCACCTGCTCCCCTGCATCAGACCCTGCCCACTCTGGCTTGTGTAACCTTGAAGAGTATGCCAGGATGTTCTGGGACAGGTCTGTGGCCAGCTTCCTTGTTCATCGTTTGGAGATGCCTTGTCTGTGCTGGGGTCAAGCCAGTGGAGCAGCTCTCTCAAACCTGAGCCCCAGTAGGCTACCCGAGATGCTGCCACTGGATCTGTAGGGACACCTAAGTGCTAATGTGGGTGTGAGAGGCCCAGAAGTGTGTGTTTGGTTAGGGAGGGGCTTATAGGGTGTTGTCACCGGCTCTGGTCACCCTCGCTTGCTTCCTCATTCCTGCTCTATATGCACTGGACAACCCAGGAGCAGTCCCTACCTTACCTGCTCAGACGCCTTCTTGTATATTTTTTGTCACCCAGCCAGCCCTTTCTTCCCCTCACCCAATTCCACTTCTAAATAAGAAAAGATTACCTACACACCCACTGGACACAGGGCCTGACAGGTGGCCTTTCACCAGGTGCCTGCTGCCCTTTTGTGTTGACCTCTGCCTGGGGCTGGTACAGTCTCTCCACAACTCCCACCTCCAACCTCTCCTCCAGAGCGCCCACACAGGGATATGCAGGACCGATGGTGATGGATTGCACTGGCCTGTTGGGGTCACAGCATTGATGGACTTTCTTTGTTTGTAAGAATTCTACAGAGTTGCCACCTCCTCAGAGGCCTGCTGGGATCCCCCCACCCGCACCCCCAGAAGCCAGTCCCTTTCCAGCCCCTACAGAGCTCTGTCCACACTTGTAGAATGCTTCCTCAGAGCTTCTGGCACTGGTGGCAAATGGTGTATCCCTAACCTAAAAGTACCCGGGAGAAATTAGCACATGCCCTCTTTTTTAAAAAAATGGGGTGCTCGAGGACCAGACGCCCAGGTGCTCTGCCACTTGGACCAGCAGATAACCTGGGGCACAGGCCTGGTAAGCTGCACAGTGGGTACCCAGAGCACAGACAGTGCTTGGAGGCCCTGCTGGTGGTGAAAGTTCCTTTGGGGCCCACAGTAAGAGAGAATCTGGATCTGCCCGGAAAGGCTGTGCTTGCAGACCAGAGGCCCAGGCCCTCTTCCACCTGAACCAGCAGATAACCTGGGGCACAGACATAGTGAGGTTGTGCAGTGAGTACCCAGAGCGCAGAGAGTGCTGTGTCGGAGAATCCTGATCTGCCTGGGGAAGGCCGTTCTGGAGGATCAGCTCCATAGTCACTTTTACACCTAGAATTTAATGAAAATGAAAACACAACATACCCAAAGCTATGGGATGCAGTGAAAACAGTACTGAGAGGAAAACTCATAGCTTTGAGTGCTTCCAAAAAGAAACTAGAGAGAGCATACATTAGCAACTTGACAGAACAGCTGAAAGCTCTAGAACAAAAAGAAGCAGATACACCCAAGAGGAGTAGACGGCAGGAAATAATCAAACTCAAAGCAGAAATTGACCAAATAGAAACAAAAAGAACCATTCAAAGAATCAACAAAACCAGGAACTGGTTCTTTGAGAAAATTAACAAGATTGATAAACCCTTAGCCAGACTAACTAGAGGGCAAAAAGAGAGTATCAAAATTGACAAAATCAGAAATGAAAGGGGAGACATAACAACAGAAACCGAGGAAATTGAAGAAATCATCAGATCCTACTACAAAAGCTTATCCTCAACAAAACTTGAAAATATGGAGGAAATTAATAAATTTCTAGACAGATACCGAATACCAAAGTTAAATCAGAGCCAGATAAACCATCTAAACAATCCCATAACACCTAAAGAAATAGAAGCAGTCATCAAAAACCTCCCAAACAAAAAAAGCCCAGGACCAGATGAATTCAGTGCAGAATTCTATCAGACATTTATTGACAACCTAATACCAATACTCTACAAACTTTTCCACAAAATAGAGTCAGATGGAACACTACCTAACTCATTCTTCGAAGCCACAATAACTCTAATACCTAAACAACACAAAAGACCCTACACGGAAAGAGAACTTCAGACCAATCTCCCTTATTAACATTGATGCAAAAATACTCAATAAAATTCTTGCAAACCAAATCCAAGAACATATCAAAACGATCATTCAACATGATCAAGTAGGCTTCATCCCTGGGATGCAGGGATGGTTTAATATAGAGAAATCTATCAACGTATTCCACCATATAAACAAACTCAAAGGAAAAAAAAAACCACATGATCACCTCACTAGATGCTGAGAAAGCATTTGACAAAATTCAACACCCCTTAATATTAAAAGTCTTGGAAAGAGCAGGAATACAAGGCCCATACCTGAACATAATAAAAGTAATATACAGCAAACCAATAGTCAACATCAAACTAAACAGTGAGAAAACCTGAAGCAATTCCACTAAAATCAGGGACTAGACAAGGCTGCTCACTCTCCCCCTACCTATTCAACATAGTACTGGAAGTCCTGGCCAGAACAATTAGACAGTAAAAAGAAATCAAAGGGATACAAATCACAAAGAAAGAAGTAAAAATATCACTATTTGCAGATGACATGATAGTATACTTAAGTGACACCAAAAATTCCACCAGAGAACTTTTACAGATGATAAACAAGTTCAGCAAAGTGGCTGGATATAAAATTAACTCAAACAAATCAGTAGCCTTCCTCTACTCAAAGGAGAAACATGCTGAGAAAAAAATTAAGGAAAAGATATCTTTCACAATAGTCATAAACGATATGAAATACCTTGATGTGACTCTAACTAAGTAAGTGAAAGATCTGTATCACAAGAACTTCAAATCTCTGAAGAAGGAAATTGAAGATCTCAGAAAATGGAAAGATCTCCCATGCTCATGGACTGGAAAGATCAACACTGTAAAAATGGCCATCTTACCAAAAGCAATCTACAGATTCAATGCAATCCCCATCAAAATTCCAACTCAATTCTTCATAGAGTTGGAAAGCACAATTTGCAAATTCATCTGGAATAACAAAAAACCTAGAATAGCGAAATCTATTCTCAACAACAAGAAATCTTCTGTGGGAATCACCATCCCTGATATCAAACTATATTATAAAGCAATTGTGTTAAAAACTGCATGGTACTGGTGCAGAGATAGGCAGGTAGATCCATGGAACAGAATAGAAGATCCACACCCATATGTATACTGAGAAATAAGTTTTAGAGATGAATAGATGGACCCACAGCTGTAATCCTGGCACTTGGGGAGGAAGAAGGAGGAGCAGGAGTTGGAAGCCATTTTTTGGCTCCATGGTGAGTTCAAGGCCAGCCTGAGGTGTGTGAGACGAAGAGAAACAAAAAATTAAGAGAAGAAAAAGAAGAATCTAAGTCCTGACCTAAAATACCAGGTTGTAATTTTATATTTTTCTGTTTTTTAAACTAATTTTTGTTGACAATTTTATATGTGAGAACTGTATTTCCACCCTTCTTCAACCTACACTCTCTCAAATTCATGTCCTCTTTTTAGTTATTATTCTCTCTCTCTCTCTCTCTCTCTCTCACACACACACACACACACACACACACACACACACACACACACAAACACGGATCTGTGAGTCTAAGGATACAGATGTAAAATACAGTTAAACATCATACTGTATTTGGAAACTGACAGGAGTGGGTTCTCCTCTAGGTCCATGACATGAGCCGTCGGCTGGCTTCATGGTACCAGGAACACATTCCCTCCTATTGACTGGGCCTTAAGTCCATGTAGTCAGCATTGGTTATACGTGCTACTGTTCCAGCCTTGAGATATTGTGTGAGGCTACTCGTCACTGTGGTTTGCAGACATCGTACACTGGGTGGACTATTGATCGTTTTCTCCCTTGGCAGCTTACACAGCTTCTGTGAACAGTAGGAAAGCTGGTCCTCGGGGAGGAAGGAGGTTTCCAGGCCAGGTGGAGCTCGATCCTGTGTTGGACGTATGTGGTATCTTCAGAGATAGTCCCACCTTCGAGTTCTGGGGGGCAGCCAAGGGTAGCAGCAATGGCTTATGTTGTTTGGGGACTCTCTTTGATTCACCTAAACAGCAACTGGAGGAGAGATTTCACATGCCTGACACTGGGGTCTCCCTTAGTCGGCCGCTCTTTGTGAGATCACCATCACCCCAAGTAGCATTACCTCATCAAACTTACATATGTATGGAATATATATTACATGTTACAATTATTTTCACAAACATAAAATAGTTCGTTTATGGTTTCTCCAAACAGCCTTAGTGCTGTTTATTCCCCTCTTTCTCCTACTACCCTATGTTTGTTTCCCCCTTTACAGAATTTTCTCCTGGAATTTAATTTTTAGTTAATACACAAGAATAATGGCTGTTATGACATTTTCCATTAGGATGTTTTCATGTGGACATTTCCTCCTACCTCTTTCACCATCATCCCACCATGGCTTTCCCTCCTCCCTGTCTTTTGTCTCCTATCCCTCCCTCCATTCTTTTCTCTCCCCCTCCCTTGATCCTCCCTCCTCCCTCCCTTGCTCTGTCTTTTCTCTCTGCACAGCTTACTTTGTATTTTTCTATGCATGAAATTGATCTGTATTTGTTATTTTTTCTTTTTGTTCTTTATTTTTTGCTTTTACCCTTTTAATAACCACATGTCAAAACTGGCCATCATGGCACTTAGAATGTTTGGGCAGGAGGATCTCCATGAGTTCAAGGCCAGTCTGGGCTTCACAGTGAGACCCTGTCTCGTGAGACAAAAGTGATAATAATTGATATTTATATGTAAGCAGCACAATGTTCTCCCAAACACGTTCCCATGATGCTCCTGTGGATCTCAACACAGTTGAAGGAACTTTGTTGATGTGATAAGGCTCCTAAGATGGAAAGCCCTCCTATGCTATCGAGGTAAATCTGGTGTCAACATAAGAGTAAAACCAATGAAGGACATTTGAATATGGCTGCTGTTGAGGCTAGAGGAGGAAGTTAACAACGAAGCTGAGCAGGCAGGCTATAATTCAGAAGAGCCATGGGAATGACTGCTCCCAAGGTGCCATGGTGGCCTTACCCGGTGACGACAGAGCAGTACATTTACAGACTTCAGAGCCAGTACACTCTCAGTAATTTGTTATAGCAGCAACAGGAAACTCACACAGCGCTGAGACAGTGTCATGTTTATGACAGCAACTAGCCTCAGTTAAGTATCGGATTTGAGTACAGTGGTGCCTTATGTGGGACTTCTGGGGACTTCAGCCACAGAATTGATCTTCTCATGGTTCTACAGAACTAGAAATCCTTGGTCAGGGTGTGGGTAGGGCTCACTTCTACAGCCTCTGTCTTGCTTTGGAGATGGCTGTTGTGTGGCTGCCTGTTCATACCCTCAGTATCTCAGGCCTTTTTCTGTGTTCCTGTGGGTCCCCAGTTGTTTTTATCATTATCTTCCTCCCTGCCTCTTCCTCTCTTCCCCCTTCTTCCTACCCCCTCCCCTCCTCCTCTTCCTTCTCCCCCTTATTCTTCTTCCCCTCCTTCTCCTTTCCCTCTTCCTCCTCCCCTCCTCCCCCTCCTCCTCCTTCTTCTTCCCCTCCTCCTTCTTCTCCTCTTCCTTCTCCCCTCTTCCTCCTCCCCCTCCTCTTCATTCCCCTCTTCCTTTCCCTCTCTTTCTCCTCCCCGTCCTTCCCCCTCCTTCCCTCCTCCTCTCCCCTCCTCCTCCTTCCCCTGTTTCTTTTCCTCCTCCTTCTCCTCCCCCCTCCTCGTTCCTCCTCCTCTCCTCCTCCTCTTCCCTTCCCCTTCTCCTTCTTTCTCATGAGTCAGGCTGAGTATGTGTTGACTCTAACGCACCCTTTCACTCAGCCGTCTGTTTAAAGATCTTTTCCCTGGACACCACCATATCAAAAGCTCCCGAGGGCGGGTTAGGGTTTCAGAATGGGAATTTTAAGAGGAAGAACTGTGCCTCTTCCACGTGGATTATCTTCTTCTCTGGTTACGATAACCTATCAAAGAAGAGTACCTAAGGAAGCCGAGTCACGGAGTTGTTACTTGCCAACATTTACACAGCAAGAGTTGAGTCACATTCAGGAGTTTAATCTCCTCTTTTCTCCCCCTTTCTCATCCTCCTCTTCCTCCCTCCGTCCCTTCAGTGCTCCGGTCAAGTCTCGGGCCTCAGACTTGCTAAGTGAGCACTCTGGCACTGAACTACCCAACCTTGGAAGTCCCTTTTAAAGTCGTTTTTTAAATTGTGATCAGATCTTACAAATTTTACCAAACTGGCCTTGCACTTGGCTATAAAACCAGGTGGGTCTTAAACTTGTGATCCTCCTGCCTCAGCCTCCCAGAGGTCACAGGCTTGTGCCACCAGGCCTGATTCTGATCATTTTTCTTTCTGTTTTTTTTTTTTTTTTTTTTTGAGGGGGAAAGAAGGGGGTTAGGGTACATAGGTACTCAGTAGGTATTAATTATGAAAAGAGGAAGCAGCTTAAGACTCTTAGGACACGAGTCAGCTGTACTAAGTCTGGTTCACTTTCCGTGGCTGGTCAAGGATGCCTATGGAGGAGAACCAGACACTAAGCAAAACATGGGCGGAAAGGTGAGTTTGGGAGGAATGGGTTTCACCCTCTACTCACCACTGAGCACAGCCCTAGAGGTTTTCTCAAGACAAGTTGGACTTGCTCCACTACGGTGTAACCCTAAGTGTGAGGTGTCACATGGACTACGCTGGGATGCCTATCAAACCCTCTACCCAAATACCAGCTTCTAAATTCCAGGTGCTAATAGGGAGAGAACGCTTCTCAACAAGAAGGATCTGGTTGGGCAGGACTGCGTGGGAAGGATGATCAATTAGTCACATGACCAGCTGAATCCGGCAGGCAGATGGCTGGCTGGCAACCTTGGTCAAGTTGAGACTAGCCTCTGCCCAAACTTATTTTGGTCACTGTGGCAAAGGGCACAGTTACTTCCAGGGCCTAGGCAGGTCTCTGGCTGGCTGTGGGAACATCCCAATGGAAATGTTCAGGTTACCCATCAGAAAGGACAGAGAATGGTTGTCTCAGAGTGCTCATCCCTCAGAGGAATGAAGCTTAAGATGTTCCAATTCCACATCAGAAAAGTTTACTGCAGCTCAGGAGCGGCACATTCATACATATAAACATACATACATACATACACACACACACACACAAACACACACACACATGCACATACACACATACACATACAAATGCACACACACATGCACATACACATACAATCACACACACATGCACATACACACATACATACACACATATATACATACATACACACATGCACACATACATACATATAGACATATATATATATACATATGCTTGCATACATATACACATACACATACATGTACACAGACATACACACACATATGTAGAGCATGTGGGACTGCACTACCAGACGGCCATAAGAACCAGTGAGGCGGGAATGCTCAAACCCCAGGAATCTCAGAGATCTGATGGTAGGAGCGGAGCTGCCCCCTCCCAGCCTCCGGTGTTGTCCTGGAATGCAGAGCACAACTACCAGCTGAAAGGACCAGGGGCACTCAGTCACAGTAGCATAGCACACGAGCTCTTCCCCCATGGTAATGATAGCCTTAGCCTTCAGCCAATGACCTTCCTGGATATTCTCATGCTCCTCCCCCCAGAAGTATATAATCCCTGGTTCACCCCAGTAAAGTATATGGTGTTCATATCCACCCCCAATAAAGAAATATGAACACACTAAGATCATCTCAGTGAGCTGCTTAACTAGAGATCTCCATGGGGAAGATCTTCGCCTAAAGGAGCCGGGACTCCGAGACTCCTGAAGAAGGCTTTTCTCTTCTCCTATCCCTCTGGCACTGCACTTGCTCCCTGTCGGACCAGATCCTGCTCATGTGAGCTTTGCTTTCCCTTCCTACCTACTGTGCAGACAGTGCAAGGGGAAATGTGGAGCTCAGACCTCGTCCCTGACTTCCTCTCAGGGCGGGTGTACTGAAAACACCCAGGCAGCCTGAGAGGAGACCTGCAACCACTGTGTTCCTCCTGTACTCTACTTCCTCTTCTGTTTTGCTGTGGCATTTGATGCCCCAAAGGGAAATGTGGGCTGGGGGCTCCCCATTCTGGACTTTACCCTGCCTTTTCCAGGTCAGTATATTGGTAATGTCCAGACATCCCCAGGAGAGGCAGAACACCAAGAACACCACACACACACACACACACACACACACACACACACACACACAGAGGCACATGCACACTCACGTACACATGGTCACACACATACATGCATATATACACGCACACACACATATGTACTTGCACACATACACATACATATATACTCAAACACACTATTCTTATCATAGACCGGTTTTGTCATCTCTTTTTTTGGTGGAGTGGGGTGGGGTGGTTTCAAGATTTCTCTTTTGTAGCTCTGGCTGTCCTGGAACTTACTCTGTAGACAAACACACAGACACCTACCTGCCTCTGCCTCCTGAGTTCATCCCTATTCTTATCTCTTAACCAAAGGTAGTAGTAGGAACATCTCTATCTTGCTCCAGTTTAGCATCCATAGAGAGACATCAGGGGCTCAAACAGAAGAAACAAGTTCTTATTTTAGACACAGGCTATTTGTATGAGAACACCCGAATACCATACATTCCATTACTCCCTCTCACCTGTGCATGGTTGAATTTCTTTTATAACATTCCCAGGGACAACGTTACTCAGCCTTTGTTTGAGCTATCCCATTGATGGGAAGTTTCCACCTTCCAAAGTAGCCCGAAACATCTTCAGGCAGGTCCCATGACTAGCAAGCTGCCCTTATACTGACCCATGTCCTTCCTGCTCAGTTCCCAGGTGACTGCGAGCTTTCATGGCTGTTCAGGTGTTTGAAGGCATGTGGAAGCTTTCTTCCTTAAAGGGGGCTCATCATGAAGTGCTGTGACAAGTCTGTCTTTAGTTTCTGTGGATCCACAAATGGCCACGGGACAACGGCACAGCAGGTTTATAGGCAACTCTGAGAGTGGATGTTATACCCTTGTAATGGTAGAGTATCTCCAGGTTTCCAGTCTTGGAGAGAGGGACACTGTATCTGGGAGCATGGACTGTCCTCTGTGTTTATCCACCACACTTCCAGGCCTGGTTTACCACTTCCAGGCTGGGACACTGAGATGATGAAGCTTCACTGTCGTGCTGAATAGGCTTGCAATCACCCGGGAGACACACTCGTGTCTAACAGGTTGGAAGACCCGCTCTGGATGTATTAGTTTGCTCTCTGTTGCTTTGATAAACACACGGTATGACAAAACAAAGACAAAGAGTAAAAGAAAGAAGCAGGCAGTTATAAAGCATTTATTTTGATCTTATAGTTTTGGGTCATAGTTTATCACTGAGGAATAGTTTATCAGCGCAGGAACCTAGAGGCAGGAACTGATCCAGAGAACTGGAGGGATGATTCTTACTGGCTTACTCCCAGCTCAACCGGCCTGCTTTACAGTGGGGCTACTGCCCACAGTGGGCTGGTATTCTGATGGATGAAACTCCTCTATAGTTTTTCTCTTCCTAAGTGACTTTAGCCTGTGTCAAGTTGACCAACACTCGAACAGACTAAAACGGAGCGAGCAAGCATAGCACTTTCTACTCCATCTACTTCCTGACTACGGCAGCTATGTGAATGCTACCTCAGGCTACCTTCAGCCTACCTCAGGCTACCTCAAACTCCAGCTGCTAGAGACAGAGCCACCCCACCACCATGCCTTCTCAGCCATGGCCACAGTAGACTGTACTTCAAGCCTTGAGTTAAAAGAAACCCTTCCTCCCTTGTGTTGTCCTTCTTGGGTACTTTGTTGTAACAGCTAAAACAAGAAGAGTAACTAATACAGATCCCTAAAGCAAACTGCTGAAACTCACTGAACTTAATTTAGCTTGCCATATAAGGAAGGCATCCCTACTGTGTTGCTAGGATGTTCAGATGACATCATGAATGTGCCAAAGACTTTGTAAACCAAAATAACACCCTGCGAATGATTGACCAGAGTGAAGAAGAAGTAATAGTAAATGAGGAGCCTGTAGAAATGCCTTTGTCCCAGCCCCTTCTAAGAGACAACAGTGTATAGCAGAGTTGGTCTTTAGGAAGATGACATTGGTCCCCTGAGGTCCCCAATGTGCTCACATTCCCCATCTTGTGACCCATCTGTTCACATGTCCAGAACAGGGCTCTGAGCCCGAGTGTCCTACCTGGCTTTGGAGACCTGGGTGAATGAAGCCAGCTTTATGAAGTGGGTTTGAGACTGGTCCTCCTGGTTATTCATGGGCTCCCCTCTCTCCTCTCCTGAGCCACTTCTCTGAAAGCTACCCTCTCTGAAGTCTTATCAGCACGACCATCACCTTTAATTCAGAATAAATTGTCATCCCCAATTAGAGTGAATTTTATTGAGAGAAGCAAATAGGGACTGAGAGCCAGGGAAGACAGTCTCATGACCATGGAGGCTCTTGAAGTAAGAGGCTGTCATTTATATATGGCCCCTGGTGGCACAGAGTAAGGCAGGAGGCAGCCCTCTGGTTGTCAGTGCATCTCTTGTCTAGATCAAGGCTCTTTTTGTCATCCTGGCTCCCTGTCACAGACTTTGCCTTTCAGCTGGTCATCCATACCCCATGTTGGCCCTCTGAACAGTCACATGACTAATCAGGGATCGCTGTCATGCTCACCTCCGAGAGTCATGGGCACAGAAGGCCAGGAGCCTCTACAAACAGCCGTGTGTCGCTGCTCACCTAGTCCCAATCCAGTTTGTCATGAGTTAGCAAAACTGACAGATGTACTTCCCAGGTGGGGTTGACCAGACACCTTGTTTGTCCTCATGTCACTTGGTGCCTCAAGGATGCTAATGCCATAAATGAGGGACCCTGCCTACAGGGCCTTGGGAGACAGAAGACGTAGTAGCCCTGGAAGAGCATAGAGCAAAGAGGTCTGGGTTTGTGTGTGTGCCTCTGTGTGTGTGTGTGTGTGCCTCTGTGTGTGTGTGTGCCTCTGTGTGTGTGTATGTGTGTGTGCCTCTGTGTGTGTGTATGTGGGTGTGCCTCTGTGTTTGTGTGCCTCTGTGTGTGTGTGTGCCTCTGTGTGTGTGTGTATGTGTGTGTGCCTCTGTGTGTGTGTATGTGGGTGTGCCTCTGTGTGTGTGTGCCTCTGTGTGTGTGTGTGCCTCTGTGTGTGTATGTGTCTCTGTGTGTGTATGTGTCTCTGTGTGTGTATGTGTGTGTGTGTGTGTGTGTGTATGTGTGTGTGTAGAGAAAGGGGGGGGGGAGTCAGTCTGTTTCAAGGGCCAGTCCTGCATCCCAGGGGCAGTGGCATGGCCAGCAGAGGTATTTTCCATGTACGGGACAGGTGCTGGGCTGTGCCTGACAACTTCCTTTCAGCCTGTCCCATCCTCTCTGCTCGGGTTCCTCAGCTATAAAGTAGGAACAAGCCCCATCCCTGCCTGCCCCAGGGGGACATTGAACAGGGGTGAGATAGTGTCTGCCGCTCCTCACCCTCACCAGGAAGGCAGAACCACACTGTCTCCTTTTAACCCTGAGAGCTGTCCTGCTCCCAATGGGGTGCCAGCCTACTGTGGCCTTCACTCAGGTGCAGGGGACCAGGCCATCTCACAAGACCCAAAGGCTTCTTGGCCTCTTGAGGGAGGATCCCAGACCCATCTCCAGCTCTCTGGGGCCTGAGGCCCTGGGCCCTGGTTAACTACAGCACAACCCATTGTGTGGAGTTCAAGGGGCCCGCCTTGGGCTCCTGGCATTCTGGTTCAACCAGGAATGGGGCAGCTGGGTGTGGCCCTGGCCTAATGAGCTGGGTGTGCCCAGAGAAGTTAAGAGTGGGGGTGGGGGATGACAGCTGTGGGCAGGTCCCCACCCACACAGGTGGGCAGGCAGCTTGCACAACAGTCACCTGTGTGCAGGGAAGCCATGCGGCATTCTTGCCTTGTATTTATTTTTACAGAAACAAGTGCTCAGCTTTGGAGGTGGGGGTGGGACTATTTCTAAATATATAAAAGTCATTGTGCTGGTGCTTTTGAACCTCTAAATCTATTGTGTGAAGAAAACCGATGCCAATCTGTAGTTTCCACCAATTGCAAAGAAGGCAGAATGCTGGAAATGCAACAGGCTTCTCACTCCCACCCCCCACACCCTCACCCCACCCCCACTCCACCCCCCACACCCTCACCCCACCCCCACTCCACCCCCCACACCCTCACCACACCCCCACTCCACCCCCCACACCCTCACCCCACCCCACCCCCACATACCCTTACCTCACCCCACTCCCACCCCCCTTACCTTACCCCCACCATCCTCATACACCCTCACCTCACCCCCACCCCATCCCCACACACCCTCACCTCACCCCCACCCCACCCCCACACACCCTCACCTCACCCCACCCCACCCTCACACACCCCTTTTCACCATTGTAAAAAGCAAGAAACTTGGGCCTTTCTCTGTCTTGGTGGACAGCCGAGCCTTTCTCTTCCAACACCCTCCACTCACTTCTGTGAGAGGAGAGACTCCTCACCCTCTCGTGCTCTTGCTGGGAAATGTGACCTTCCTGCCTGGCTTCTCTTCCCATTTTGTTGACAACCGGATGTGAGTGTTCTGGTGGCTTCCAAATAAAGACCAGATGAACTCATGGAACCGTCCATGGACCACTTGAGTGTGGGGCCTTCCATGGGCCTTCTCTCTGCTTGAGAGGAGCCAGCCTCTGGCCACGCACCAGTTCATTAAGGCAGGAGTTGGGCCAGGGCACTTGTTGCCTTACTGAAAGTCTGTCCCTGGAGCCTGCATTCCAGGCTGTGCAGGCAGCAAGGGCTTAGGGTAGAAAGACTGGTCTGTGTTCCTTAGAGACTTTTATGGGAAAACCAGGCAGAGGTCAGTGGGGGAGGGGAGTCTGGGAAGGAAACCGGGCTTTGTGAGAATGTGGTCCTGCCTACCCAGGGTGACTGCTAGTGAGGTCTCACAACAGATAATTAAGATCTGGAAACACTTTGGGGAGAGAAGAAACCCTGAATACAGGTGGGTTCTCTAGATTAGTCCAGGCTTTCCAGTACTCTGGCTTAGTGAGGGCAACTCAACATTCCCATCCACGAAGTGGGAACAATGAACCTACCTCTTGGGTTACTGTGAGGGACAAATGGCATTATCCTTAGAGTTTTCAGTTCACTCCTAACCTATGGCTAGTGTAGCTTAAATGTCACCTCTCCTTCTTTCCAGAGCAGCCATTGCTGTTCAAGACCAGGCCCTACCATTGCCCCAGGGTGTTCTTAGACCTAGGAGGAGACAGAAGGTCTAGTCAGCAGGGGTAAGGAACTGTAAAGACTGGGTGTCATGGTAGCTCAGCACAGGATAGATGTCCGTCTACAATCTACTCACCTCTCAGCCTACCTGCTGGGTCAGCTCTTTTCTTGGGTCGCTCCACCCGGTACCATGAGTTGTCAGAGCCAGGGGGACCATGGATGGTCCTAGCCATGGCTGAGGAGCTCATTATATGACCAGCCCTATACCCTCCTCAGAACTCCTCACATCTTTACAGATAGTGGCTCAGCAAAACCCACAGAGTAACAGTCATATGGCAAAGGCCATAGAGCAAAGGTCATAGAGCAGAGGTCATGGAGGAAAGGCCAAAGTGCAGGAGAGAGACAGAGTCCAGGCTAGTGGAACTAGGTCTGCCACAGCATGGCTCCAGGGAAGCAGGCCCACCACTTCCTTCCCTTGATCCCAGCACAATCAATCCAAAGTACACTTGGATACAAGGGGAGCTTCTTCTCTTTGTATGTTCCTCCAAGGTCCCTCCTGGGCTCAGACTGTCTCACACACAGCCCAATCTTTGCCTCTTTCTCTAGAAAACAAGCTAGGGCCAAGACTACTAGGAGTGGAGGGCAAGAAGTCACTGCCTCTGAATCCTAGGGGAGACCCGTTGAGGAAAACCTCAGGCACTCCTGATGCTACAGGGATGAGGTGGGAATTGCCAAACCGCTCCCTTCTTTTTATTTTACCCTTGGATACCATCGAGGTCAGAGGATGGAACAGAACGAGCACAAAATAGGCCAGTACATTGTCTCAACACAGAGGCTCGCCCGCGCAAGCAGTGCGGGCTTAGAGAAGGAGGTCCCATGAGGAGGTCCCTGTGAAAGCAAGTCTGGAAAGTTTTTCAAGAGTAAACCAGAATTTCCCCAGGCCTGAGCCTTGAGGCCACCCTACCCATCACCCCATCCAGACTTGAGTGCTGAAGTCGGCCCTTCTAACATCCAAACAGAACCCGAAACAGAAGAAGAGGAGGCTGCAGTCAGAGAAAGAGGCTGAGGCCTTGAGCAGGTCTCTTGATAAGATGCCTCTGGGAGACTCAGCCCAAACACTCAGTGTTCTCCAAGGCTCCCAGGCCCCTCTAGCTGCCTCTGATGCATCTGACTCTGCTGCTACCACAGAGAAAACCAAGAAGACCAAGAGCCCAAGAAAGAAGCAGCGGCAGGTGGAGGAGCTGGAACAAAGCGTCCAGGCTGGTAAGTCAGCCATCAGAGAGCAGCTAGTCGGCAGGCTCTGGAGGCAGAGCTGGAGGGCTTGGAGCCAGGCCTGTGAGGCTTCAGGAGTAGGGAAGTAGAATGTAGAACAAATTGTGGGGTGCTCTGGGGGGTCTATGGAGTATGGAAGGGCACCCCCAAACTGGCTCACTTCCATCCCTGTGGTCCAACTCCATCCTCCAGAACCTACGCTCCCCTTAATCCCTTCCCCTTTTTGGACACCCCTTACCCCTTGTGTTTCCAGTGTTCAAAATCTGAGTGACGACTCTAGCTATCTCTACTGTTGCTCTTGATGTTTTGTCGAGAAGAGAATGGGGTGGAAGTCTGTTAGAGATCTGAGGCGGAGGTACTGGGAGCACCTTAAGTCTCTAAGTATTGGTTCCTGTTCACTGTATTTATGAGTTACTTCCCTGACCATCCTGAACCTCTTCCCCTCTTTTTTTTCTTTCTTCCAGAAAGCAAGAATAGATTCAAGTAGATGTAGACACAACAGAAGATTTACGAGGCCTATGACATCTCTCAGTCTGACAACTCAGTTGTCCTGTCGTATCGATCTTACTACAATGTCTCTAGTGCCACTGATGCTGTTCACACTCCCTGTTTAATATGTCGCTGTTCTGACACTAGGTAGGAGCTGCTGCCCGGATGCTGAGGGCAGAGGGGCATTGGTTTTCAAGGTTGAAAGCCAGTCTAACCATTGGGAGATTTAAGACTTCCTTCCTTATTCCTTGTCCCTTCCTCCTGAATATTTCAGAAAGAAAATGAGATGCTGACCACAGCAGCCAGGCACACAGATGGATGGACCTTATCCTCTGCCGACATTAAAGTCAAGAGCATGAGCCTACACCCTGTCAGAAAGACTCACAAGGCAAATGAGCCCAAGCAGCTTCAGACTGTGTCCTTCAAGCTACCCCTTCACTGAAGGGCTTTGGTGGGCCAGAGGAAGTTGTAGGAGGGAGAACACAGTCACCCTGACAAGTACCGTTACTGTCTGAACTGGGAATGGCATTGGAACAGGAGAGGTCAGTTATGGAAGACCCAATATAGAGACACAAGAAACCAGCATCCCTGGGATAGAACTTAACAACACATGGTTCTAGAATTTGCTCCACTTGGTAAGGAGCAAAAGCCATATAGCCATCTGCTAAGTAAGGTCTTCCTCCAAACAATATGGAAAGTTATGATGCCATCAAGAGGCCCATCTGCCAACAGTTGGAATCAGGCTTAGTCTTGGGTGCCCATGAACCCATCTCATGGCAGTTTTTACTTTAGTATATCATGGTAAAATGTGCCTCATATGACATGTCCGTCACTTATTTTATGAAATAATGTAATTATTGAATTAAGAAAGCAACACACAATCCTAGTCCTCAGGAGGCAGAATAGAGTTTGAGGCTAGCCTGGAACAGACGGTGAGACTTTGTCTCAAATTAATAAAAAGTATAAATTATATTTGAAGCCTAGGGGATAGGAGTTGGGTGAGTGGTAACATGTTTGTTGTTGTAGTGGTGGTGGTGTGTTTTATGGTGATAAAATGTACCTTTTGACCATCCCTAAGAATAGAGTTCTTTGGTACTGAGTACAGTCCTGCTTCTCTGTCAACCAGCACAACTCCTCCATGTTGTAAAACTGGAGCTCTCTAGCAAGAACATGACCTCTCTGGCAGCTCCCTACTACCAAGGCACAGTCTACAGATGGTGTCGTGGGTGACTCCTGCCAGTGAAACCCAGCGGGTAGTGACAGATGTAAACCCCAAGTTACCACTGCTGCAAGCAAAACAAAGCATGCCTTCCCCCCAACAAAACCCCCTTTTCACTCTTTTGACTGTTTGCAGCTCTCGCCCCGAGACAACCAGTGTTCTGGTTTCTATCGTGGTAGATTAGTCTTGCCTGCTTTAGAGCTTCACATAGCAACTAGTTTCTTCTGCTGACCTCGTCCAGCAGGTCGCTTGAGATGTGCATGTTACCATCCCTTGATGGGCACCTGAATTATTTCTGTTTTTTTTTTTCTCCCTATGAATACAATCCCTTTGAATCTTTTTGATTCCTTTTTATGGTGAAAATATGCTTGGATTTCTTTGGGGGAAAAGACTTAGGATCGGAATGGGTGACTCGAGGTGTAGGTAGATGTGTGAACTTTGACAGAGACTGCTAGTTTTCAAAACCGGTCTTCACTTCGTACCCCAGTAAGGAGGCATGGGTAATAGTTGTTAAAGGTACTTGCTGACATTTGGGATTGCTGATCTTAAATTTAGCCACGCTAGTGAGTGTGTGATGACACTCTGTGAACATGGAGATGCCAAACAACATTCATCTACTCACCTGCAATTTGTGATCTTCGCTATGACATGTTTCTTCCAGTCTTTGGCTCTCCTTTGATTTACTTGAAACCAGGGTGTCAGTATTATAGCCTAAGCTGTCTTCAGATTCACTACCCTCCTGCCTCGCCCTCCCTGGTGCTGGGTTGCAGGTACCTGTGGCCACGCCTGGCTGTTTGTCTCTCCTTTGTCAGCGTTCCTCGTTTGGATCTTTGAATTATCAATTGGTTAGCATGACTCTACCCTGGACTTGAGAAGTTTAACAGACACATGTTTTGTGATTCCTCTTCCATACTGGCTTACCTGTTTATCAATGTCTTTTATTTTGAGAAAAGTCTTACTATATAGTTCAGGCTGGCCTGGAATTCACTATTTAGCCCAGGTGAGCCTTAAATTTATAATGCTCCTGCCTCAGCCTCCCAAGTGCCACTTCACCAAGTTCAATAATACTTTTTGATTGAAAAAGAAAACCGTGAATTTTTTTTTACTCCAATGAAAACATTTCTATGAAACCCATACCTTGTACAAGAGTGAAACTATGCCAATTTAAATAAGACTTCGGATGGGGAGGGTTGGACTCTGAGTGGGGCTTAGGCAGGAGGATAATGAATTGGAGGCCAACCTAGACAAGATAGTAAGGTCTGGTTTGAACAATGAGGCTAGAAATAAGCAGAAAATGTTGACAGCATCCCACTTACCAGTGGGTTTTCTGATGTTTGTGTGTGTGAACAATGTGTCTGATGCACACATGCGTGTGGTATGTATGGAGTCCAGAGGTCAACGTTGGATCTCTTCCTTAATCACGTTTCATATTATTCTTCGAGACAAGGTCTCTCATGCAGCAGGAAGCTGGTGGATTTGGCTAGACAGGCTGGCTCAGGGGTCTGCTTGCCTCCATTTCCCCAGCACAGTCGTTACTGGCTTTTCTCCTGAGTACTAGGCCTCAGGCTTCAACTCTCATTCTTGTGTGGCAAATATTTTGTTGAGTCATCTCTCATGCGGCCTCTCATTTTATTTTACTTTTTACCGATTTGGGTTTGCGGGGAGGGGACTGTTTAAAAAACTTTTGGCTTCTGTGAGGACTGGTAATAGATATTTGTAATCCTAGCTACTACAGAGACTGAGGCAGGAGAAGTACATGTTCAAGTTCTTCCTGAAGAAGTAGGGTCCAGGTTAATCCAGTTAATGGTGAGATCCTGCCTGAAATAAGAGGGTCCATGTAGAACACTTGTGTAGTGTGCACAGGCCCTGCTTTCAATATTTCCTTTTTATTTCTAAAAAGATGATCAAGACTTCAAACTTTAGAGTTTCGCACAAGTCGGTGTCCATCTCACAACAATGTTTGGATATGAGGTGAGGTAATGCTTTTAAATATCCAGTTGCCCTAGCAGCCTTTAATTAAAACGGACTTTCCTTTGCCACAGAAGCACACTGGTGCCTTTGCTGAGGAGCAGCGGTGAGCATGCTCAAGGACCCACCTCCAGCCCCCACTGTGTCCTCTTGTCCTGTCTTCTGTCACCAGTATTTTGTCCTTACCCCCAATGCTTTCCTGAAAGCCCCAATCAGGTAGCCAGAGCTCCCTGTGGGGTAGTGTTTTTTGTGAACCTGGGACTCTTTTCCCTCAGTATCTACTTGGTGCTCATTTGCTATTTCCTTGGGTTTGGTGCTCAACAGAGAAAGGCAATCTTGGATTTGATTTTCTTAAGGCAGCCAGGGTACATTTTGAAAAAAGAGCATGAGAGAGCGAAGCTTTCTTGCCCTCCAGCCAGAAACTCTTCTGGGACTGGAGAGAGGGCTCCTAGGCTCTGTGGAGAGGAGGAAACTGGGGGGGATCAGAGGCAGAGAGACTGTCTGTGCCTGTATTATGGGTAGAGTTCAGGAGCTGAGAGACCTAGGGAAAGTGTTGAGCAACCTCCAAGACCCACACCTACCAGGATAGCTCTGGGCAAGCAGAGTGATTGATCCTGGACTCTCAGCTCAACCCAGAGAACACCATACTCTGAAGGTTCATTGGGCAGAAACAGTGGCCATTCCAACAGAGGTTTACATGGACAAGTCACCCCAGTGACCTGACCCTTTGGGAACCCTGAGAAGTCACTCTTTACACAAAGAAAGATGAGGCATCCTGAGTCTACCAATGAAAGTTTTTGTTTGTTTAACTTTTCTAGCATCAAGAATCTTCACTGATTTATGAGGGGAAGAGGTTTATCTCTTAAACCCTGAGTCGATTGTTCAAGGTTCCTTCCCACCTTGTAGGACATTACTGTCGAACCCAGCCTGACACTGGAGAGTGTGAGCTAGGAGACAGTCTCTTCCCTTTGATGGTGCTGGAGCTAATGGCATGAAACTAGGGGACCCTGGATAGTTGAACCCTCTGCCTCTCTGCTGTCCTAGCCCAGGCCTGAGATATCAAAGCACCATCAAACAATCATTCTGAAAGAGGGGTCTCACTGTGTGGCCCAAGCCAACTTCAGATCAATGATTCTCTCTCCTCAGCCTCCCAAGTGCTGGGATCACAGGTGTATGCCCCTGTACCCAGGTCAAAATATGTTCTTTTGAATTCTAGTCCCTCTGTCCTGAAAGGGTTAGATCATGCCCCCCCATCCTCATGTAGATCAGCTGGAAGGAGATCCTAGAGGTCCCTGGCAGCCATCATGGTCTGTGAGGAACAATGTTTGGAGCACTGTTTGGGGAGTGTAAAAGAGGGAGTTTGGGGGTGGGGCTGGTTCATGCTTCACAGCCTGGTGTTATTTTCCATGCTATTCACGTCCGGCTACACCCATGTTAGGTATGGGGAAACTGGTGCTTCAGCCCTATTTACCCAGCGCAGGGAGAGTCTGCCTTGCGTGTTGTTTTGCCTCCATTAGTATGCTCAGCTCGCACGGTAACTCCAAGAATGTTAAAGAGACATTTCAAAGTGCATTGAATTCGTACATTCCTTTGCTGTGATCCCACGTCGCTAAATGTTTCCAAAGGAGACACATGGAAAACGCAAAGCAGACCTAAACTATTTGTTTGCCTGGCACTGTGAATTAGAGTATCCCTCAAAGTTTAAATACACACACCTACTGCACACATGCACCCCTGCAGGGGCAATTCCGTGGGTTATAGCTCTTCTAAAGCAGCTGAGGCTGGACCACCAATTTTAGGACTGCTGCTATACTTCACTGTGCTAGGGCAGAGCTGGGTAATTGGGTCAAAAGAACAGTCAGGTAGGTCTCCAAGGGGTCAGTCCTCTGATCCTACTGGCCTAGAAAGCATTATGGACGTTACCTGTTGTAGAGAAAGGGGGTAAGAAGAGAGAGCAATGGATGAGAGCTTGTATGTAATTCATTGCAAAATAAAGGCTTGCCCCCCCCCCACCATGCCATACACACAGATGAGTATACACACACATACACACACAGATGCACAGACACATACACACACGTACACATGCATGCATATATGTACACAGATGTACACACATGTACACAGTATACATACATGTACACACATGTACACATATGTGTACACAGACACACACACAGACACACACACACACACACACACACACACACACACACACACACACACACACACACACACACCAGGCCTGTTGTCTTGTCTGGACTCCTGGTGCACATCTATGTGACTGTGGTCTAGGGAGCACTGAACTCATTCACCCTCCCAGCAGTCGGGCTGTGACGTGCATGAGCCTCTTACTCATCTTGATGTCATCAGGATGATTTCCAGGAGTGAGTAATTCGGGCAGGGAGGTGTGGTGGTGAACGGGGAGGGGGCGGGAGGTTGAAGAGGCACTGTGGTCCAGGAAGAGCCCCATCCCTCTTCCTCCAAAACAGGAAATGCTCCTCTTCTTAAGAAAAGGTGCTCTATGACTCTGCTTTGAAGTGGGCAGGCTCAAGTGCCAGCGGTGTAGGGCCAGCAGAATCCAAAGCTGCCTGGACTCGTCTCCTCACCCCACCCCCACCCCCAGGTATTCCGGGAAGCGTGTTAGCCAGAAGAGGGGCCAGTGGGGCTCTGCTTGTGCTTACTAACAAGATAAGTCATGCTATCAAGCAAATGACTTCCACTTCCAGTGTTCCACCGACAGGAAATGTTGAATGCAGAGCCTTGCCATGTGCTGGGAAGATTTCCTCGGCCAGGAAGGCCCTGCCAACTCTGCCTTGTTTTCCTCTCTAGGACTCCCAATTGGGCTCAGCCTGGACCTGACCCTGTTTCTTCTGTCATACTTTGAAATCCCAAGAGTGGATGGGCTTCAAGTTCAGGACAGACCTGGATACCTTTGAAATAGAGTCACCTCGCCTCCCCTCCACCTCTGGCCCTCACCTCACTCCCATGACAGGGCTTCCTGTAACATCCAAGGCTGGCCTTGAACTTTTAATTCTGCTGTTTCTAATCCAATCCTCTGAGATTATAGGCAGACACCACCATATCTAGTTCAAGAGCTCTTTGGATACAGTACTGGGCCAGAAGATCCCGAGTCAGCTGAGGGTTAGTAATTCTGCCCATAGTCTGCAAGGCACCCTAGTGTCTTAGTGCCTCCAGGCCTGAGGGGCTAAGGGTCAGCAGTCAGCATTCAGCTGTGGGCTGACAGGGGACCTAGTATCTTTGTCTTTACTTCTTAGATTTCCTACCCGATGCCTCCACAGAGAGGCCTTAGGAAACATCCTTAGTTTCCTGTGGGAAGAATCTCCAGGAGGAAAACATGCTTAGGAAAAGAACTTGAATCTTGTGAGCACTCTGCGTGTCCTGGGCTTACACTTACCGCCTCTTACACGGAAGAACTTTCTGGACTGTCACTTGCATTGCCTGTGATGCAGAGAACTCCTTCCCCGAGTTTCTGGGGGAACTGGGGCTATAGTACCTCAATACTTACGTGAAGGAGCAAAGGTGTAAACCAGATCTGGTGGCCTGATGGCCTTGCTGCTCTTCTATAGAAAACCCTGTGATGACCTCATTCAGGACTCTTAACTGCAGACGCTAACCAAAGAGAAAGGCATGGCCACGGCCGGGGTTGCTGCCATGCCTTCACAATTACATATTGGGACCAAAGCCCCCAGGATCTCTGAAAATGACAATATTTAGAGGAAGGGCATTTATATTTGTATTTATGGTTTATTTATTTACTTATTGGTTCTTTTTTTTTTCTTTTTTTTTTTTTTTTGAGATGGGGGTCTCATGTAGCCCAGGTTAGCTCGATATATAACTGAAGATGGCCCTAAACACCTATCGACCTGAGTGCTGGGATCACAGCTATGTGCCTAGATGAGAAAAGGCCTTTAAAGAGATAATTACCATGAGGTCATAAGCCCTCTCCAATGTGACCAATATCCTTTTATTGTATTGTTGGTTTTTTGAAACAAACTCTCGCTGTGTAACCCAGACTAGCCTGCTCAGGCTGGCTCAGACTTGTGGTGTTTGATTTTTGACTCCCCAGTGCGGGGATTACAGGTGTGAGTTACCATGTATGGCTTGTGATCTGGACCCGGAGGAAAAGCAGAGGAAGATAAAGGGGGAAGTTAGCAGGCTGTAATCTCAGAAAGACTCCAGAATTTCAATAAATTTCTGTTGTGTGAGTTTGCAACCAGCCCCCCAGGCCCCAGCCTCAAGCCCCTCCCCTTTGTGCCCAGTGTGGTATTCTGAGCTCCCCTTCCCAAACAGAAGCTCTTCTTTTAAAATTCCCTGTGTTCCCAGGTCCTGCACACAGTAGGTGCTGGATTATTTGCTGGCCAGCAGATTGGAACACTGAACATACCTCTCCAACAGGCAGGGACAATTCAAATGTTAATTTTTGCAACTGTCCTTCCTTCTGTTGAAACTTCCTGTTTCTGAGGAATGGAGATTTTTTTTTCTCTCACAGATCCCAGAGGGCGTTCAGTAAAACCAGCAGCGATTACCAAATTGTTCTGGTTTTGATGAGCTCAGCGGGCATGAATCAGACTTGGGCAGACTACTGAGTTTCCCTTGACAATAAACTCAAGTTAATGTTAGCAGGAGAAGTACAAGTAAGTTTGGGACCTTAGTGACTGGAAACAATGGGCAGTGATGGTGACCATGGCCAGGTGGGGTGGCTTCATGCTTCTGAGATAGCAGGGTCTGGGGAAGCCCCCGCAGAAGCTACCATAACAGCCCGGGGCCTGTGGGAAGGTTCATGTCTGATCTCCGGTTTGAAGAAAAGAATCTCAAGGTTGAAAGTCCCTCCTGGATTTCATGGCCTCCTATGGTCTGGCTGCTAGAAGGGAAGCCCAGTGATCTCCCCAGATGTGTGGAGGACTCAAAGGATGGCAGTGTCCACACAGAAGCCTTCCGTTTGGGAACGAGGAGCCCTGGAGTCGGATGGCATATCTTGAGACTCGGGCTTGCCTGTTATCAAGGACACCCCATGATATAAGTGGCTGTGTCCAGACGTCAAGCGGAGATCCTCAGGTGTGGCAGGAGGGCTTTTCAGGTAGCTGCGAGCTGGCAAACTCTGCCCTCCACTGAGGCTCACCCTTCCCATCTATGTGGCGGACTCTCTCCTTGGGATTAAACTCAGGTCAGCAGCTCAGCAGCGCGCACCATTTCTGGTCAGGCCATGCCACTAGCCTTCAAGCATAAGTCCTGCTGTTGTCATCATGTCTTGGGTGGCCGTCAGTTCCCTGTGCCTCTGAGCCCTCCTTCCTGCCTTCCAGTATGTACTCTTTCTCCCCCCACCCCAGCGCCTTAGGACTCCCCCTTTCCCTACCTTCCTCCACAGGGAGCTGATCTGTTGCCACTGTGTCTGCCCCTACAATGCCTGTCACAGGTCCCTCTGCTCCTGCACACAACACAGAGCAGTGGCCTCATCTCTCCCCTTTGAGCCGTGAGCTTCCTCCTGGCCCTGGCAGTGATCTCTGTCTTCTGAAGCCTGGTCCTGGGCCTGAAGCATAATAACAACTCAATAAACGAGTGTTGAAACAATTAATGGCTTACCAAATAAATGACAGCTGCAGACAAAGCCATTCCTATAAATGAGTCACCACGAGCCCCAGCCACCGGACCCCGCCCTTACCCACTGACCCCAGCAAAACCCTCCTGTGATGATGTCATCATGACCCTTAGTTCCCAGAATCCTCCAGCCTCCTTCCTTCTCCTTCTTGCCTATCTACTTGTCACCCCTCCCCCTCCTTCCCTTTCTCCTTCCTCCAGGGCACCATGTCTAAATAAGGCAAAGCTCCTCCGTGCTGGGGAGCTCTGGGGTTTTCATGCAGTCACCCAGGATATTGTGGGATGGGGTCAGGACATGCTCTGCTGAGAAGCAGGACAGAGTTCCCCTGTGACATTGGTGGATGAACAAGGAGACTCTGCTGCCCAGCAGGGCGTGCCTTCAAGTTGACTGAGCAGAACACCAAGAAGATGGAGCTCAGAAGGACCAGGGAAGTTTACAGACAAGGCAGGGGCTTGGGAGAGTGGATTGTCAGATGCTGGTAAGGGATTTGGCATTGAGATGCCTGCACCTCTCAAGCATTCCTGGTTCTGGGATAGGCATGTGACTATTGGGTCAGGGCACCTTCCTCCTGCAAAACAATTCAGATGCCCCAGGAGGATCCTGGCCAGTGCAGGGAACACCATAGCCTCGTCCATCATTTTCTTCCTTCCCCCATCCTTTCCCCTCAAATGTCATGAGGTGTTTCTGACCTTGGTGTGGAGTGCAGCCCTGGACCACATGTTTCTGCACTTTCCATGAGGAAGACAAACATGACCTGCTCCTAAAGAAAAAAAAAGATGACCATAAGATCAATAAGAGATCAGATGGGATTTTTAAAAGTAATTCTTTTAACAAGTGTGTGTGTGTGTGTGTGTGTGTGTGTGTTTCGAATGAATTAGCACCACTTCTAGATGGACATGGCACATGCCCATAATAATCTCCATGCTGGTTGACCAGATGGCTTGACCTATAATGGTGCTAACCATTGAGCTTACCCACCTCATGGTAGAGGGAGTGAACCAACTCCCACAAGTTGTCCTCTGACCTGTACCTGTAGGTGTATCCCTGTACAGAATGTAGAGAACACACACTTGTTTGTCTGACATACATATAATTAAAAAAAAATCCCCAGTGCTTGGGAGCCTGAGGCAGGAGGATTGCCCTGAGCTACATAGTGAATTTTTAAAAGCAGCTTATAAAGCTGGAAAAAAAATACTAAAAGACTATGATTCTGAACAAACAGATAGGTAGATCTATTGAAAGATATTTCTTGGCAGGTTCTTGAGGGGACTTCCAGCAGCGTGGCCAGTTCCACCTTCCCCGTACACTTCCCGGTCTGTGTCCTCGAGGAGCAGTGTGACCTGGCAGTTGGGACATCATCTCCCTCCTCAACCCCCATGGCTGGCACCAACCCTGTGCAGTACTGTGTAGTTGACACTCCAAACTGGGGTACCACAAGAGAGAAGCAGGGGTATTAATAATTGTGCCATCTGGAACCATATTGGACAAATAGGTGTCTGTCACACAGATAGAAATATCAGAAATGCAGCCGCATTCACCAAAGTGAGAGTGTTCTAAGCCTACTGTGGAGGCCGGCCAGGCTGGATGTCTCTCTTCCCTTCTGGACCCTCAAGCCTAGCTGGGCGCTCTCTTCAGGGCAGACGGAAGTAGCCTGAAGAGAGCTGGGGTTCCTGAGGAAGTTGGCTGGGCACTGGCTCAGTTGGTCTCCACAGACCCTCCCACAGGACCAGTGCCTTGCCCTAGACAAGCCAGACAAACACAGCTCACTGGTGCCCTCTGGTGTCTGACTCTTTTGGCCCCATTGCTCCTCTAGGGAACGTCACACAGTGCCCTGAGCAAAGCAGTCATCCAGTGTAGAATCAAGTTAGGATATGAACATGAGAAAAATAATCTGCCACTAGTGATCCTGAGATAACAACAGACCTAAGATGGGACAACTCCAGGCTGGGTGAGGCATATGGTCATCCCGTCTAGGCTTAAAACCTAGATGTAGCCTCGAGAGCCATCTCGGGGAACTGCCTGGTGAAGTCACAGAGATAACATATGTACATGCTTAGTAGGGGCATGAAAGAGGAGGAGCCATTGGCTAATGTGGTAAGTGATTGACGATTAGCCTCTCTTAGGAGCAGTGGACATCCTGGTATTGCTCTGAGGGCCCGTTTCCAGCTGTTCAGACAGGATATGCTGCACCCAGAGCTGTCGATGAAGCAGGAACGAGGGGTCTGGTCTTTGGGTGGGCTGAGGGTGGGCGAGCTTCTGGGGCTCAGTCATGTGGCAAGAACAACAAATTCAGCATTCTGTGAGTGGCCCAGATGCCCCTCCTCTGGGAATTTAGGGCATTTCCAGGGCAGGGAGTGGACAAGGAAATCTTCATTGTCACTGAGACAAGGCCATTTTGGTGTCAGCGTTTGCAGTGGTCCTCCAGTCCACTAGCTGTGTCCTGATGCTAACTGAGATGACCTTGGTCCTGCTGAGTGGCCAGCAGGTGCGGGCAAGCATCTGTCCTTGCCTCTGCTGTGCACTTTGCCCTCCATTTTCTCCTCATGGCCTCCATCCCTATCAACCTCTGACCTCTGGTAGGCTAAGCTGCTGGTACCCCAGGGATCTGTGATGGGGCTTGGTGAAGGATGACCAGCAGCTGTGACACTCCTAAAACCAAGTGAGGAGGTCTAGTACAGGTACAAGGCCTCAAGCCCCACCCTCTGAAGCTGCCAATCACAGGGAAGGTGCCAGTGATTGGGGCCAGGGTAGAAGGACCAACTCAGACATCGAGCAGAAGATGAAGAAGCCTCAGGAAACAGAAAATGGAGGGACAGAACTCATAGGACCCCCATATGGGTCTCAAAAGGCAGAGGTGGGAGTCAGGGAATGGCAGAAATAGATCACGTGGGCTTCCAGGGGCAGGGGAGGACAGAGTTTGGGTGACTTGAACAGTGTGTGTAAGTAGGTTTGATTCAGAGGCTTGTAAGCAACTTTAGCAAAGACTAGAGGGAAGTGGGTGCCATTTACAAAGAATTCTTTCTTGTGGCCTAGGAGAGATGGCTTAGGCCTGGTGCCTTGTCCAAGAAAGATGAGAAAGCTTCGAGTTGGTTTTGTGTCCTCAAACCTGTTTGCCCACGTCTTTGGCATCTGTGCCCCGTGAGGAACCTGCAAGGAGCTGGGCATGTCTGGGCCTGAGAGGGGCAGTCTTATATGAGGCCATAAACTTCCTGCAGATGCTCCCCTACTGGGGTCACCGGGGCCCCTCGGGAGGACCTTCTTCCTGGTCTTTGCTCACTAGAGCCACCCAGAACCCCACACCATAGCAGGTGGTTCTGCTTCTTCCTGTCCTCAGTGCCTCGGCTCACCATGAGTCTTTCTGCCCACACTCACTCACACACACTCACACATTTGAGCGTTGTGTGGCCCGCCACACACAAGTGCCTGCAGCATTGAGTCTGGAGAGAAGGCTTGGGTTTGAGCTGGGCCTCTGCCATTCACCTGCAATGTGGCCCTGGGCAGTTCGAACCCTTTGTGCCTTGGTTATCTCATCTGTGAATTGGGGATAATGGGACCTAATGACGCTTATCTCATGGACTTGTCATGAGGATCGGGAGCTGAGGCGTGTACAAACAGCTCACGGTGGGCGCTGCGGGTGGATCTAGGAGCGCTGTTTGCATACCACACAGCACTTAGCCAGGAATGGGACCGTGCATGGCTGGCGTGTGCTCTTCCTTACTCATTCCAGAACCATCTATAGGGTTGCTGGGTGCTGCGCACCCTTCTATACCTGTGGCAATAGGAGTCAAGCCCTCTTGAAGATGCCATTCTAGGGAAGGAACCCCCAATAAGAACCATCCACCAGCACACGTTTCCACCTCCCTCTGGATCTAAAGACCCGCAGGCAGGAAGGTGTGGTAACTCCAGGCCACTGGAGGTGCAACTCCTAAACACCTCCCAATCATCCTGTGGCCCAGGAAGCCCTTGAGTCAGAAAACAAGGTCACTCTGATCCTGGCTAGGACACTCAGAGCGTTGAGGCAAGAGAGTGCAATCATTAAGCGTAATTGCCCATTTTACAGATGAGTAAATTGAGGTCCAGGAGGGCTTAACTGCTTTACCCTTGGCGACACAGCTGGTCAGTAACAAGGTTATTCACTCAACAAGTATTTATTGAGTTCCTGCCTTAATTTTGTACCACCTGCTGTTCCAGGCACCAGGGACAGAGTTTCTGCTTTTTGTGGCAATTACATTCTGTTGGTGTGAGTTTCAGGAACCTGTAAACGAACACATTTCGGAGAGTGGTGTTTCTAGGCAGAACACACTCTGGATGAGACAGTGCTTGGGAGGAGGGAGACCCAGGAAGGTGGTGTTTCAGTTGTGCCACTATGCAGAAGACTCTGCGAAATGCCCTAAAGGGTGACTATCGCCCACCCAAAGAGCTAACGAGATTGGAGGCTGGGCTCTTCCTGAAGAGATTTTTCTGAATCCTGTGCTGAGTAGCTGGTAAAAAGTATCCTGGAACTCTTTGACTTTTCTTTTAATAGCCTCTCTCTCTCTCTCTCTCTCTCTCTCTCTCTCTCTCTCTCTAGTTAGTTAGTTAGTTAGTTAACGACTTTCTGGAATTTGCTAAATAGGCCAAGATACCTGGCCAGCAAACACTGGGGATTTCACCTGACCGTGGGTCCCTGTCAGTGGGGTTAAAAGCATTCACCACCGAGTCTAGCTTTCTCTACATGGGTTTGGAGGAGCGGGGCTCAAACTCAAATCTCTGAGCTTGCAAAGCAAGCACTTACTGACTCTTCAGTACAAACTACTTTTTAAAGGGCAGTTTTAGGCCCTGAGACACTGACTACCAAGTACAGATGGTCCCCAACTCCCCAGTCTTCTGCCTGTACGCTGCATGTGTCACACCAGCGAAGTTACCTGGGAGTATCAGGGTCATGTATCTTGGGACTCATCTTGACGTATGTTCTCTGAGGTTCACCAAAACTGTAACGACAGCATTTTGCATGGTCTGGAGAGTGGAAAGTGGGGGCTGTGGCCGTGGATTTCAGTGAATGGGTTTGTCAGGCTTATAGCAAAAGCAGGAGAACAGCAGGCAGAGAGGAGCACCAGGCAGGGTGCTTAGAGCGTCCGGGGGAACCAGCCGGGGATGCTGAGGCTGGAAGCTGGGTTCCAATTGTTCTCTCTGTGGATGAGCCTCCCCATCCACACCCCAGGCGGCTTTAGATAGTGGAATAAACCGTATCAATGGCTCAGAAACGCTTGTCTTCCAGCTGTTCTCATGGACACGGTGATTTTATAATGATTTTTAAAAATTATAATATAGTTAACAAAATTTTACTCTTTCCCTTTCCTCCCTCCAACCCTCACCATGGACCACCTTTTTAATTAATTTGTTTGTTTGTTTATTTTTATTTATTTATTTCTTGGTCCAAGACTTGGGAGAGGCTCCAGGGTGGTTTCAAAGCGGCCTAGTGGCTTTAGAGGTTCATTCGGGTGGAGGTCCTGAGGCGGCTGGTGCAGCAGAGGAGGGAGCCCCTTGGAAGGCACAGAGGCCTCCTAGTCATGCTTGAGAGTGAGGCGCTCAAAGAGATACTCGCCCAGAGATCCCTGGGGCACGCCAGTCTGCGCTGGCTGTGGCCCTGCCAGCCTATGAAGGTTGGTCAGATGGTTGCCCACCTTTCCTGATAAGCTTCACCTTCTTATCAAGGAAGTGGCTTTCCAAGAAGTCACAAAGATGCGGGTCTGTGCGGGCAGAATCCAGGGCACGCAGATCCAAGAGGACCTGGTTATGGACCGCCTTTCTATCTCTCAAATTCATGACCTCTTTTTAATTGTTGACATATGTAAATATCTGTATATAGACTTATATATATATGTCCATATGTATAAATATATGTGTGCACGTGTGTATATGCAAGTATATGCATATGCGTGTTTATGTATAATTTCCTAAATATATAAATGCAACCTGCTCTGCATACTGTTTATTGTGTGTATGTGAGTTCAGGACACTTCTCCTGAGCATTCCCTTTGTCAGCATTAGAATATAGTTGGGGATTGTGCTGGTTTAGAGGAGTGTCAGTTTTAGGTTCTGCCGCAAGATCCATGACTTTTCTGTCTGCATATGATTGGCTAATTGTCCAGTCCCAGGCATGATCTCCCGCTTGTGATCCCGCCTTAAGTCCAGTTAGAGAGCTGCCGGCTCCCAGCAAGGTGTGTGTCTGCCTCCTGAGTCATCATGCCATGGACACTGCTGTGGTTCATAGGTGTCATGGCTGGGTAAGATGGGTGAACGCCTCCTTCCTTCAGATGCAAAAGCCATTCTTGGGGAGTTTTCTTATGCCCCCTTTGCTCTCAAATAACCACAGGGTGTTTCTATGTCCTCTCTAGCCCATTTTAGCTCCTGAATAAAAGAGACCTGGTATTTTTATTAACAAGCTGCTAGCATGAAGCTGAGCATTCACTCCACTCTATTCTAACCTGTCTAGGTTGTGAGTACCCAGCCAAATGCCCCATTACTTGCCATCTGGTCTTGCCTCGGCTCCCCCTGTCCCACATGCATCCTCAGGGCTGCTCGCTCATGATGAATCTCCCGATCGATCCATATGGTATCTTCACACCTTCTTACCATGGTCCTCTGTGCTCTGGTTTCTTGGGACCCTCCTACTGGGATCAGAAGTTCTGTCCTAGTCTCTTCTGACCAACGAATTGGCTGGTCACTTCTTCATTAACCAATCAAAGGCAATGGAAAACAATTTGTCCATGACTTTGGGACTATGATGGACTGTAGTCAGATGTCTGGACACAGGAGTCAGCATCTGAATGCACAGTGCACAAAAATACATGTGCCTTCTGGTGCCATGAAAGCTCGTCAGGAAACAGGACGTTAGATCAGACCAAGCTCGGGTTCTCTGAATCCTGTGTCCTAAGTTTATGGTATCGTCAGCCATGGGGACCAACTTCCACTTCTGGGAGACAATGTTTGGGGAATCTTTTGGACAACCCTGACCAACACCTCTAACGGGGTCTTTGCATACCCAGTATTGGAGTTTTTCTTACATGATCTATGGCTCTAAGGGGACACAGCCCAGATGAGAAAATTCCATTTTAACTATGTACAAATATTTATACACCAACATATATGTGTTTATGTAGCATTACATATGTAGCTAATATATGATTCCTTACATATTTCCCAGAATCCTTTCTGTTATTTTATTCTCCTTCCTTTTTCTTCTGTGCATCTCTCTCTCTCTCCTTCCATGACTAACTACCCCCCAGTGGAGCAGAATCTTTCTCAGCTGTTGCTGTTTTTTATTTTTCCTGTTACAGAGTTGGTGGGGGGAGGCCTTGGAGGACACTTCGAGGTAAAGATGTTTGGATCTAAAGCAGGAGGCAGAGAGCTTCCTGATAAGCTCAAATATGCTTCACGTGATGCTTTACCAACACAATCCACGCCACAGACACGTCCCACCCTGATGGGCCTCCAAGGACAGTTCTCTTCTCTAAAACCCTCTGACCTGAGTGTTACTCCTCCGCCCAGCCCTGTTAGCCACAACCACTGATCTTTTCATTGTCTCCATGGCTAAGAACTCTATGATGCAGTCTTCTCACACTGGCTTCTTCAATTTAGTAACACACACACACACACACACACACACACACTCATACACAGTCACACACACTCATGTACACACACTCACATATTCACACTCACACTTTCTCACACACTCATACACTTACAAACACTCACACATACATGCACACTCACACTCATGCACACACTGACTCACTCAAGTGCATACTCACACACTAACACATATTCAAGCACATACTCACACACATTCTCACACACTCATGCGCTCCTGCACACATACTCACACACACTCATACACACTCACACACACTCATGCACACACACACACACTTTATTATACACTCATACACTTGCACACACACACTCACACATATACACTCACACATACTCATGCACACACACACACATTCACTCACAGGTATATCTATGTGTATCAGGCTCTCCTGTGTCTTTTGACAACTTGATCACGTCTTTCTTTCTAATGTTGAATAAATCCCATTTTATAAATGTAAGGGCTGCCTTTCTTTGTTGTGTATTTTGGTTTTCATCTAGTTTATCCTACAGGGACGTCAGCTCTTTCATCTGTGGGGCGGGGCGTGCAATCTACAGAGGGCTCCAAGGCTGCACTTCTCCTTGAGCCCAGCAGGTGGCCACACCTCTCTGTTCTGCACTGTTGTAGTTGGTGGCCTGAAATCAGTGGCATCCTTGTTAGGGGATTGTGCGAGGAAAGGGGGGGGGGATGGCTGGAGTTCTAGGCTCAGTGTCTCTTCTGTTCCCAACGATGATCTCAGCTGATGGAACACTTTTCTTGATTTGGGAAAGGAAAAGTCTCTGAAATATGTGATCATTTCTACTCTTCAAAGAGATCTTCTGGGGGCTTACTCAGTATTGCCTCTTAGAAGACTAGAGACTTCTGGGAAGCCTGGGCCTCATAGCGGCCTCTGATTTCAAGAAGGTGCTTTCCTGTGCACATAGCTATGAGTGTGGCTGAGGGAGCTCATGTGCACATAACTCTACCTGTGGAGAGAGGCTCTCCTGGTGAGGGAGGAGGCTGCAGCTAGCAGCCGAAATGAGAAAGATTTTGGTGAATAAGGCTGTTGCCTTTTCCAGCAACAATAAAATGGGCAAACAACATGTGGTATGTCCACGCAGTAGAATATTATTCAACCTTGAAGGAGAAGGAAATTCTGACACTTGCTATGACATATACAAATGTTGAGGACATTTGTTCTCTAATAAATACACAAATAGCAGTACAACCCACAAATGTTTTGAGAATACATTTATGTAAGGGACCAAAACTTATCAAGGAAGCCACATTCTGATAAACTCGCTGTAAGTTAAAATGTGTACTGGAAGTGCATTTATCTGATGCACCCAAATGAACATCAGAGCTTGAGTAACACCACCATATAGGGCTGGTCTCTTCTTTTTGTGGTCTCTCAGGGCCAACTGGGAACTCTGGTTACTGTCACTGTTCATCATCATAAGAGAGGACAGGAACACACACCATTATTTCAGGGAAGGGTTAATACTCCTCAATGCAGTTTATACTGTGTGCACATTATAAAGCTGACACACCATAAGCAGAACTATTATGAGCTCATGACTATCTATAGGACAGGTGTTTCTGCCACCATGATCCTGTGCGGAGGCCCTCCAGGGATAGACATTCTACAGTGAGACACTGTGCCCTTCAGTGCTCTTTCAGCAGCATAAACACTGACAATGTGTCAGAGGATTGTAGGCATAGATTTTTCTTAACCTACTTTAATAAGGTTTAGTTCTCCCCACAGGTAGTGGAAAAGAAAGATTATTAGGATGAAGGGGGAGGACTCACAGCCTGCCTGCAGAGAGCTGAGAACCCAGGAGCCCCCCGAGCGCTCTCCCTCCTGAGCCCATAGGCGAGTCCCCACTTTCTCTCAGCTGACTATGGGGGTGAGACCACCAGAATGTTTTGGGACACAGGTGTCATGGTGCTACCTGGGAATGAACCGTTCAGGCATCAATTTGTGCTCAGAGCTAGAGCTGGCTCACTGTTATCAGAACTCAGAGCCTATTCACAGAGAACTGAGAGCCCAGGGGCAATTTCTCTCCTAAACCCACTGACCCAAAGACACACAGGAGAGACAAGCTGCAGTCAGAGACAAGACCAACTAGCATCACAGATAACAAGATGGCAAGAGGCAAGGCAACAGAAACCAAGACAACCTGGCAACATCAGAACCCGGTTCTCCCCCCACAGCAAGTAGTGGATATCCCAACACACCAGAAAAAATTCGGACTTAAACCATAGCTCATGTTGATGATAGAGGGCCTCAAGAAGCACATAAATAACTCCTTTAAAGAAATGCAGGAGAACACAGGTAAATGAATAGAAGCCCTCAGACAATTACAGAAAAACACAAGAAAACAAGTGAAGAAACTGAACACAGCCATCCAGGATCTAAAAACAGAAACAGAAACAATAAAGAAATCACAAAGGGAGACAACCCTGGAGATAGAAAACCTAGGAAAGAAATCAGGAATCATAAGCGCAAGTATCACCAAGAATACAAGAGATGGAAGAGAGAATCTCAGGGGCAGAAGGCACCATAGAAAACATTACTACAACAGTTCAGAGAAAGTACAAAAATCAAAAAGCTCCTAGCCCAAAACATCCAGGAAATCCAGGACACAAGAGAAAACCAAACCTAAGGATAATAGGTATAGAAGAGAGTGAAGACTCCCAAGTAAAAAGCCCAGTAAATATCTCCAACAAAATTATAGAAGAAAACTTCCCAAACCTAAAGAAAGAGTTGACTATAAACGTACAAGAAGTCTACAGAACTCCAAATAGATTGGACCAGAAAAGAAATTCCTCCCAACAAATAATAGTCAAAACATAAAATGTTCAAAAAAAGAAAGAATATTAAAAGCTGTAAGGGAAAAAGGACAAGTAACATATAAAGGCAGACCAATTAGAATTATAGACTTCTCAACAGAGTCCATGAAAGCTAGAAAATCCTGGACAGAAATATTGCAGACTCAAAGAGAACACAAATGCCAGCCCAGGTTACTATATCCAGCAAAACTCTCAACAACCAGAGATGGAGAGACCAAGATATTCCAGGACAAAACCAAATATACACAATATCTGTCCACAAATTCATCCCTCCAAAGGATAATAGATGAAAAACTCCAACACAGGGAGGGAAAATTTACCCTAGGAGAAGCAAGAAATTAATCTTGCAACAAACCCCAAAGAAGAAAAGCACACAAACACAATTTTACCTCTAACAGCAAAAATAGCAGGAAACAACAATCACTATTTCTTAATATCTCTTAACATCAATAGACTCAATTCCCCAATAAAAAGACATAGACTATTAGACAGGATAAATGAACAGGACCCAGCATTTTGATGCCTACAGGAAACTCATCTCAGAGACAAAGACAGACACTACCTCAGAGTCAAAGGCTAGGAAAAAATTTCCAAGCAAATGGTCCCAAGAAACAAGCTGGAATAGCCATTATAATATCAAATAAAATAGATTTTCAACCAAAAGTCATAAAAACAGACAAGGAAGGACACGTTTTACTTATCAAAGAAAAAAATCTATCAAGATAAACTCTTAAACCTGAACATCTATGCTGCAAATACAAGGGCAATCACATTCATAAAAGATCCTACTAAGGCTCAATGCATATACTGTACCACACACAATAATAGTGGGGGAATTCAACACCCCACTCTCAACAATGGACAGATCATATAATCAGAAACTGGACAGAGACACATTGAAACTAACAGAAGTTATGGACCAAGTGGATTTAATAGACATCTATAGAACATTTCATCCTAAAACAAATGACTATACCTTCTCCTCAGCATCTCATGGTATCTTAGCCAAAATTGACCCTATAGTAGGTCATAAAATGGACCTCAACAGATACAAGGAGATTGAAATAATTCCATGCATCCTATCAGATCACCATGGACTAAGGCTGGTCTTCAATAACAACAAAAACAACAAAAAGCCCTCATGCACATGGAAGCTGAACAATGCTGTACTCAATAATAACTTGGTCAAGGAAGAAAGAAATTAAAGACTTTTAGAATTTAATGAAAACAAAGGCACAACATATCTATATTAATTGGGTACAATGAAAGCAGTACTCAGAGGAAACCTTATAGCTCTGGGTGCCTCCAAAAAGAAACTGGAGAGAACATACACTAGCAGCTTGACAGCACAGAGGAAATATCTAGGACAAAAAAAGGCAGATACACCCAAGAGGAATAGACAGCAGGAAATAATGAAACTCAGAGCTGAAACTAACTAAGTAGAAACAAAAAGAACTATAAAGAAGCAACAAAACCAGGAGCTGGTTCTTTGAGAAAATCAACATGATTAATAAACCCTTAGTCAGACTAACTAGAGGACACAGAGAGAGTATCTAAATTAACAAAGTCAGAAATGAAAGGGGAGACATAAGAACAGAAACTGAGAAAATTCAAGAAATCAACAGATCTTAGTACAAAAGCCTAGACTCAACAAAAATGGAAAATCTAGAGGAAATGAACTAATTTCTAGACAGATACCAGGTACCAAAGTTAAATCAGGACCATAACTAGTCCTGAAGAAATTAGAAGCACTCATCAAAAGACTCCTGATTAAAAAAAAAAAAAAAAAAAAAAAAAAAACCCAGGACCAGATGGTTTCAGTGCTGAATTCTATCAGACCTTCATAGAAGACCTAATATCAATATTCTTCAAACTATTTCAAAGATAGAAACTGAAGGAATTCTACCCAACTCATTCTTTGAAGCCACAATTAGGCTCATACCTCAATCACACAAAAACCCTGTAAAGGAAGAAGTGAAAATATCACTATTTGAAGAGGCTATGATAGTATGCTTAAGTGACCCCCAAAAAATTCCACCAGAGAATTGCTACAGCTGATAAACAACTTCAAAAAAGTGGCTGGATATAAAATTAACTCAAACAAATCACTAGCTTTTCTCTACTCAAAGGATCAACAGGCTGAGAAAGAAGTAGGGAATTGACACCCTTCACAATAGTCACAAATAATAGAAAATACCTTGGTTTGACCCTAACCAATCAAGTGAAAGATCTGTATGACAATTTCAAGTCTCTGAAGAAAGAAACTGAAGAAAATCTCAGAAGATGGAACGATCTCCCATGCTCATTGATTGGAAAGAGCAATATAGTAAAAATGGCCATCTTTCCAAAAGCAATCTACATATTTAATGGAATCTCTATCAAAATTCCAACTCAATTTTTCAAAGAGTTAGAAAGAGCAACTTACAAATTCATTTGAAATAACAAAAACTCAGAACTATTCTCAAAAATAAAAGAATTCCAGGGAAATCACCATCCCTGACCTCAAGCTGTATTACAGATCAGTTGGTTGATCAGTGGAATAGAATTAAAGACCCAGAAATAAACCCACACACCTATGGTCACATGATCTTTGACAAAATATTCAATGGAAAAAGGACAGCCTCTTCAAGAAATGATGCTGGTTCAACTGGCAGTCAGCATGCAGAAAAATGCAAATCTATCTTTTCTTATCTCCTTGTACAATGCTCAAGTGCAAGTGGATCAAAGACCTTTGATCTCTCATGAAACAGGTACACTGAAACTAATAGAACAGAAAGTGGGAAAGAGCTTAGAACCCAGGCACAGGGGAAATTTTCTTGAACAGAACACCAATGGCTTATACTCTAAGATCAAAAATAGACAAATGGGACATAATGAAACTGCAAAATTTCTGTAAGGCTAAGGACACTGTCAAGGAGACAAAATGATAACCACTAGAATGGGAAAGGATCTTTACCAGTCCTACATCTAATAGAGGGCTAGTATCCAATATCTACAAAAAACTCAAGAAGTTAGACTCCAGAGAATCAAATAATCCTATTAAAAATAGGGTACAGAGCTAAACAAAAATTTTCAACTGAAAAATATGGAAAAACTGAGAAGCACTTAAAGTAATGTTTAACAACTCTAATCATTCAGGAAATGCAAATCAAAACAACCCTGAGATTCCACCTCACACCAGTCAGAATTGCTAAGATCCAAATCTCAAGAGACAGCAGATGCTGGAGAGGATGTGGAGAAAAAGGAACACTCTTCCATTGTTGGTGGAATTGCAAGCTGGTACAACCACTCTGGAAATTAGTCTGGAGGTTCCTCAGAAAATTGGACATAGTACTACCTGAAGACCCAGCTATACCACTCCTGGGCACATACCCAAAAGATGCTCCAACATACAACAATGACACATGTTCCACCATGTTCATAGCAGCCTTATTTATAATAGCCAGAAGCTGGAAAGAGCCCAGATGCCCTTCAGTAGAGGAATGGATACAGAAATTATGGTACATTTACACAATGGAGTACTACTCAGCTGTTGGAAACAATGACTTCATGAAATTCTTAGGCAAATGGATGGAACTAGGAGCTATTTTCCTGAGTGAGGTAACCCAGTCACTAAAGAACACACATGGTATGTACTCACCAGTAAGCAGATACTAGTCTAAAAAGCTCTGAATAACCAAGAAGCAATTCACAGACCTTATAAAGCTCAAAAAGAAGGAAGGCCAGAATATGGATGCCTCAGTCCTTCTTAGAAGGGAGAACAAAACACTCACGGGAGGAAATACAGGAATGAATAGAGGACCAGGGACTGAAGAAAAGATCATCCAGAGACTGCTTCACTTGGAGACTCATCCCATATGCAGCCACCAAACCTAAACATTATTGCTGATGCCAAGAAGCGCTTACTAGCAGGAGCCTGATATGGATGCCTCCTCAGAGGCTCTGCAAGAACTGTACTGATACAGTTGAGGATGCTTGCAGCTAACAATTGGACTGAACACAGGGTCCCCATTGAAGAAGCTAGAGAAAGAACTGAAGGAGCCGAAAAGGATTGCAACACCATGGGAAGAACATTATCAACCAACCAAACCCTTCAGAACTCCCACTAAAACACCAACATTGAGCACACATGGAGAGACCCATGGCTCCAGGTGCATATGTAGCAGAGGATCTCATTGTCAGGCATCAATGGGAGGAGAGGCCTTTGGTCCAGTGAAGGCGTGTTTTCCCAGTGTAGGGTAACTCCAAGGCACTGAGGTGGGAGAGGGAGCACCTTAATGGAAGCTAGGGGACGGGAGGGGGAGAGGAGTGAAAGGAAAGGGGATAACATCTGAAATGTAAATACAGAGAATATCTAATAAAAATTTTTAAAGGGGGAGGGGAAGGATACAGGGGCCTGCTTAGAAATAGTTTTTTTGCAGGCAGTGATTGTGATCTTTGACATTCCCAGTCCCAGTTCCCAGTCTAGTCCACTAGCAAACACAAAACATGAATTAGCAGCTGCATCCCAGTCTACTTGGTGGACATCATGTACAACCCAGCAACAGCAGTTCCATCCAGCAGAAACACAGAGCCTGTCCCAAGTCCATGAAAGTGACAAGAAACCACAAAAACCTCACACGTTCCATGGTGAAGTTCTCTCTATAGCTTACCACAAGCAAAGCTCAGCAATGCAATGTAAAGTAGACAAATACTTGTGTGCCGTCAGTGAAGAATAGCGTGGGATAGCAAGGCAGACCAAAGCAAACCAACACTCAAGCTGTTGGGTATATCATAAGGTCACCCCTCACCTTGAGTCACCCCACAACCCTCGGTGTTAGTGCTTCCTGGACATGTAAGAGAGGAAATCTTCCCACTGTAGACACCCTGGGAAGGAATTCTCATCAAGCATCACAGATGGACACAGACACTCTTCTGTTATTAATGTTGGCTTTAGCCACCAAGGGAGTTGTTCCTAGGTTTCCTAGAGATAACTGTAAATATTAACCATCGTGGTTGTCTATCTCCATGTCTTTAAACATTTTTGAAAACCCATTGTACACTAAAAATTATAATTATCAGCACACCTTGTTTAAAATATTCGAAATTTAGAATTAAGTCACCATTCATTTGGGTCTAGTTCCCCAGCTCTTGAACCTAAAAGCACTTTATGTTAATTAAAATATTCCTAAATGACATGCCTTATAAAGGGCTTTCTCTTAGCTGGCCTAACTGCAGATATTGAAATACTAAATTTGAGCTTTTACTAGAATAGTAAATATACAGAACTTTTAAATTAATTTCAGTTTTTAATTAATATAGATTATTTTAAATTAATATAGATTATGAATTGATAGTGATTATATCACCTGTCCAGCTTCCTCCCCCTCTCCCTGTTACCTTCTCTAACCCCTCCCATGTTTTTCACTGTTAAGTTGATAGTCTCTTTTTTCTGATGATATTTGGTACACACACATATAGAGTCTGCTGAGTCTGTTTCTGTTGTTTGTGGGTATGGTTGATTTCAAGACTAACAACACTGTACTGGACATCTGAGCTGGGTGCTCATCATTGGGAGAGGCCAATTTCCCTCTCCCAGCAGTCTGCAGCTGACTGCAGTTCTTTGTTCAGGGGTGGGACCTTTCGGCGCCCCCCTTCCACTTGTACATGTCTACTGACAATGCTAGAATTCTGGTCTTGGGAGAGAGCATTTCACCAGACTTCCTGGGTTCTGACTCTCTTTCCATCCCCTCTTACAATTCGGGGAGGTGTGAGGAAGATGTATCTCAGGCTGGGCTCCCACAGTTTGTTGATCTTGACATTAAGGACACAGCACTTTCAAACGCTAGTTTTGGAAACTGAGGCTGAGCATAAAGCAAACAACCCAACACTTCTTAACAGAGTACAAATTAATTCACAGCAACTTTTTTTTTTAAGTAGATGTTCTTAATTTGCCACAAATACAATTTGGATTTAACTATCTGTTCAAAGACCTTAACTGCCTTATACACATGGTTCCATGAAACCATGAAAACGGTGTCATGAGTTGTTCATGGTGGTAGTATATACACTTGGGAGGCAGAGGCAGATGGGTCTCCGAGTTTGAGGTCAGCCTCGTCTATGGAATGAGTTTTAGTACAGAGAAACCCTGTCTCAAAAACAAAGAAACAAACAAACAACAACAAAACAAAACAAAATGCACACACAGGTCTTTGGGGGTCTATTGCGTATGTTTTATAAAAACATTAAGAACACTTTGAAAGCATCCGATTTTAGAAGGATGGTAAACATCTAGTACACCTTACTGGAAACAAAGATTTTTTTTAATGTAAGGTAGCACTCACTGAGTCTTACTTTTGTTGTTGTTAAAAAATTTTGTATTGCCTATGTAGATCTTGATAAGAACTTTCTTCCAAAGCAGATTTTACAAAAAAATTAAACTTTATTCACTTTTCTGAATAGTCAAGTTACACTTTAGAGGCGCTAAGAACACAGTATGTTAGTTAAAATGCCCTTAAATCATGTACATTACACAGACTCTTCTGAAGGGGATTTCTTACAGCGGTGTTTTCTCCAGGAATTCTCATACGTAGAACTGATAAACAGGAGATTCTTACTAAGGCTCTGATACATAGAAAATGATGGGTGTATATATCCGTCAAAGAATCTCATGTCAAATTTCCTTGTCAAAATGGAATTACAGGAAATTCCGATCTCTACAAACAGGAGTATTTAGGACCCGAGTAGCCTTGTTTTTTACACAATAGTCCTTGTAATTAAGTCTTACTCAGAAGAGAGATCGCTAATATCTTTCAGTAAAAGGGTGACTAAATTGTCAATATATGGGGCTGGCAGGTGGCACCGTGGGACAACATACTTGTTACTAAGTTAGAGGACTTGAGTTTAATCCCCAGGGCCCAAGTCCTAAAAGAGGAGAGCCCCTTCCCTTAGGTTTTCCTCAGACCCCTCCCTCCTTCCCTCTCTCCCTTCCTCCCTTCCTTCCTCCCTCTCTCTCTGCATGTGTGTGTACGCTCACACGAGTTCATGTGTGCGTGTGCAGTGGCACACATGATACCCATAACCAAACAATAAGTTTTTTAAAAAAGAAAAAACTTTACTAAGATATGTTTCTGTTGATACTTAAAAAATAAGCTATTTTATGCTAGCCAAAATTAATAAATCAAAAAGATAAAAATATTTTGTCATTGTTATGATGGGCTACTTTTTTGTTGACATACTAAAGTTGTTTAACTGTAATTCACTGTTAGTAGGTAATTCATTTTATTATAAATAATTACAACATTCAAAAATTTGATATCTGACTTGGTGTGTATATACATTATAAAATTAAGACAACATCAACATAGGAAAACACCATTCAAAAATTTTTTACGACTTTCAAATATGTACTTTTTGTAAAATTGTATAAGGGCTATTTTTATTTTGTTTTGTTTTTGAGACAAGAGGTCACTATATATTCCTCACTGGACTGGACATCTCTACATAGACCAGACTGGCCACAGACTCAGAGATCCACCCTCCTCTGTCTTTCAAGTGCTGCTGTTAAAGGTGTGACTATCACACATGATGCCCTGCCCCCAAACAATAAGTTATTTAAAAAAGAAAGAAATTTACTAAGATATGCCTTTGTTGATGCTTAAAAAATAAGCTATTTGATGCTAGCCAAAATTAATAAATTAAAAAGATAAAAATGTTTGATGTTCTCCCTCCCCATCTCTTGTGTGAGTGTGTGGTGTGTAGGCACATGTACATATGTTTACATGTGTGTGTGTATCATCGTGTGTAGGCACATGTAGGTATGTCACACGTGTCTGTACATGCATGAAGACCAGAGGAGAACATTGTGTCCTGATCTCCCATTGGATAATTTCTTTCTCCGTTGAGACAAGGTCTTACTGAATTTGGATCTGGCTGTTTCTGCTAGACTGGTTGGCCAACATGACCAGAAAACCTTCTGTCCCCACCCCCACAGTGCTGGGGTTGTAGCCACAGCAAGGTTTTTACATGGATATCAGTGATCCAGACTCCGACCCTCGGCTTCTGCAGCATTTTCCCATGAACCCATGTCTCCCTCACCCTCTTCTGGCCCTCATGTACATTTGTTTAAGCTCAACACTTCCACAACCACCTCCTAGCCCTGGTTAATCAGAATTGCCCCATGAGAGGGGCCTTTGCACAAAGCGCTATGTCCGGCCATGATATTGGCACTATTTTCAAAAACATTTTGTAGAAGATGCTTTGAAATCCCACAGGATGCACCAAAGTAAAACTGAACCAGATTCTCTGTGTCCCAAGAGTTACAAACATAATTATCACGAAGAATAAGATTTCACGTTTTGTAAGATAACTGTTTACATTGTCTGCTGACTTTGTCAGACCCTGTCTGGTTAGGTAAGAAACTAAGTCATAACAAAGCTGAGCTTCCTTGCAAAGAGTACTTATGTTAAAGTTTTTTTTATTTTAGTTTTTTTTTTCAATTACTGGGTACCCAATTATAATTTTAAGGTGATTCTAGTACACTTACTGTCTTCTGTGTCTTTGACTAGGAATGTGTAGGGCTGTACTCCTGAACCTTAAATGCCATGCAAAAGTTCAAAAGTTGGTTGAGTTAAAGCTCTGTATTAAATATATGCAAAATGACCAAGTAAGTATTCTCTTTACATCTGGGCTTTTACATTTTTAAATCATGTTGTTGTTAGTTCTTAAAGATGTATTTGTTAATTTAATTTACTGTGTATGTGTGTGAGTATATAAGTGTGTGCCTGTGTGTATATGTGTATGCACCACATACAAGCAAGTACTCTCACAGGCCAGAAGAGGGCGTCAGATCCCTGGAACTGGAAGAACATGAGGGTTCTGAGCTCCCTGAGATGGGAACTGAGAACTCAACCTTTGTCCTCTGTAGAAGCAGCAGGTGCTCCCACAGACCCATCTCTCTAGCCCCATTCTTTGCTCTTTTCTACCAGTACCATTTGGATGAAAAGCCGATACTGGGGCTTCCCTGTTAGTTAAAATCCTGGTCTGCTTCTATTAGCGTTGACTGAATGAGCACATGTACATCAGAAAGCGGGTCTATGTGTGGCCACTGCCCTGTTACCTACCTACATTTCTAAGAGATATCAAGTCTTGCTTTTGGTCAGTCCTAAACACCTACTATATTACTGACCTAGTTAGTCACACCGTTGCTGTGACGAAACACTGTGACCAAAAGCAAGTTGGGAGGAATGGGTTTGTCTGGCTTATGTTTTCACATTATAGCCATTACTGAAGGAAGTCAGGACAGGAACTCAAAGAGCTGGGAACCTGGAGACAGGAGCTGATGCAGAGGCCATGGAGGGATGCTGCTCACTGGCTTGCTCCTCATGGTTTGCTCAGCCTGCTTTCTTATAAAATCAGACCACCAGCCCAGGGATACCCCACCCACAATTACCTCTGCCCTCCCCTACCAATCACCAATTAGAAAATGTCCTTTAGGCCCAATCTTATGGAGGCATTTTCTTAATTGAGGCCTTTACCTCTCTGATGACTACACCTTAGGTCGAGCTGACATTAAACTAGCCAGCACAATTACTGAGCACTTAATAGTATGGTAATGAATATCAAATCTTCTAAACTTTGCTTTAGAAGTAGATTACACCTAGACACAGGCACACAGACACACAATCTCTATGTACCTCTGAGCTAATTGCTTCTGGGTTTGTTTGTTTGCTTGCTTTTAAATGTTTTTCATTGAAATAGAATCACATCACTTTGCCCCACTTTTTCCTCTCTCCAGTCCATCCTGGATGCCCTCCTCTGAATCCCTCTTATTCCTTGCTCATTAAGTCTTTATTCTTTGGTTATTATTGTCACATATACAAATACACACATAAACACACACACACATACACATTTTGTGCAGTACATAGCTAATAAGAGAGCTCATCCCTGGAAGAGGCTAATTTTCCTCTTCTGGCTCCTGGTCCTCTTATATGCTGGGCATATTCATGTTCCTCCCAGAACACAACACTTAGAACACTTGACCAAGATGGCACCCTCCAAACTAGACTAACCTTAACCCTAACCCTAACCCTAACCCTAACCCTAACCCTAACCCTTTCCCAGGTGTGTTCCCATGTTTCTAATAGTGCCATAACTTTCCTTTTTAAGCAAAGGCAACTGGAATGCCCAGCAATTGCTGGGCCTTCTGGAAAATTCTAACCCTGGGCTCCCCTGGTCTCCCTGACATGCTCAGCCATGTTTGTTCTTGAGAATGTCAACCCCAGGAAGAAGGACTGCCACAGCACTTATGTTCCAAACTAGTTTCTCGGTCCGTGTTTTCCTTTGGGTTTGTGTTGTGTTCTCCTTGTAGGACTTTGACTCTGTCATCTGTCAGTAGTCCACAAAAGGACTCCTAACTAGGAAACCATTGTTAGAAGATGCAAAACTGAACTCAACAATGGACCCTGGGTAGACTTAGCCTCAGAGCTAATCTTTCTTTACTTCCTTACTTAGGTTTACCTAATGAGCATTTTTATTGGCATCAAGTCCTTGATGTCTGTCATTTACCGCCTACAACATGGGCTCAGATCAGACCAACTGGGGCTGAACTTATCTCAGTGATGAAGGGCGGCTGAAACCAGAGCCACCACAGAGCGAAACCGCACCGCCTTCCGAGAAAATTGTTGTCAGAATGAAAGCAACTGACAACATGGCTCCTGGGTCCCAGCATCACTGAAGCGAACGCAGGAGGACTCTGAGTTTGAGGCCAGCCTGAGCTTCATAGTACAACCCTGTATCAAAACCAACAGGGAAAATGGAGTCGCTTATGCCAGCCCTTATTTAAAGCTAAGAGGTTATACTGAAAGAATTCTTTCGCATGGTTACCTGGCACAGACTAGTCTCTGACCTTGGCTCCTGCTTGAGCTCTGTTTATATTTGCTTCAGGCAAAGGCATAGTTCAGGAATTTACATACTATTCCACCATTCCCCACAGCCCCAGGAGTGGCATCTCAAGAGCTGAGCAGTGGCTCTGACAGGAGGGGAGTTGAGTGCAGGAGACACTGTGCCTGTCCCTTCAGGTGTCACACCACTGAAACAAGGACCCCAAAGAACTGACATTTTCCCAGGAATTCCCTGGGAATTCCCGTGGGGAAGGAGAAGGCTGGCTCCTGATGCCAGCCGGAGGAGGAACTTGTCTCCTAAGCAGAGATCTCACTTTTGACAAATTAGCACACGCATGTTTCCTGGCTTCCTTCCCATCTTTTCTATAATACTGTGGCTACAGAAAAGGCAGGGGAAACTGGAGTTGCCTTATTCCTAGTTTTTACAAATTGTGGATATGTTTATCTTTTATCAAGATTTTTAAAAAATGTTTTCTTGTGGATCTAAGAATTCCCATATAACTAGATCCTTTTGAAGAATGAAGAATATTCACACACACATACATGCACATACATATATATCATTATATATAATGTATATGTAGTTATAAAGACGTGGGTTTAAATTTTCCTGCTACCATTTGACACGCACGTGTGATAGTGGCACAATACTAAACTTCATTGGATTTTAACATCTGCCTATAAATAGATGGGAATATATTACTTAATTGTATGGCAATGAAGATTACATACTGCAACGCAACAGGTGAAATGTGCAGGCAGCTGAATCCGTAACAGTTTTGTTCCTTGGAACTCTCAGAGCTGTGTCTATGCACTCTGATTCGAATCTTAAATGTTCATTCACTCATCTAACATGGACTGAAGGACTACCAAGGCCCCCCGTGTTAAAAAGAGAGCTGGAGCAAGATGGGGTGAGGCGTGCTTTGTTGTTTTGGAAAAGGCAGCATCTGAGTAGTAGAAGTGAGGGAGTTTGCCCTGTGGTTGTTAATGACAGACACCAAGGAGCAGTCATGAGCAGAGAACCTTCCTGTGAGGGGATGAGCAGGAAGCCAAGTGGTTAGAGCCGGCACCAGAGGATGTGGGATAGAGAAGACGGGGAACAAGTCTCGTAACCACAGTAAGGACCCGCCTCTCCTTCTCCCCCTTAATGAGGCAGGATGTCACTGGGGAAGGTGGGGCAGAAGAGCAGGCATAGATTTGCAGAGAAGTCAAGAGTGGAAACAGGAAGGCCGGTTTGCAGGAGTGGTGGTCCCAGCCTTTCTTGTCTCCTGCTGGTCTTCAATGGGATGCCCTCCCCGTTTCCACCCTTTTTCCTCTCCTGCCCTGTTTCCACGCAGCAACCAAAGGGACCCTTTAAACACTGGGCAGCTCTTGCAATCTCTCATCCACTCTGACTTTGACTCCTTGGCTTCACTGTGATTTTTGATTTGAAGACAGAGCCGAGGCTTTTGCTGGAAGAAGCAGCGAATGGCAAGGTCAGTTAGGGGATCCCCGGAGTGAACGGGGGGGGGGGGGGGGGGGGAGGGATGAGTGGGGCTGGGCAGGAAGCAGCATCCATGGATTTGTATTTGCCTAGAGGTCGTTTGTAACCACAGACCCCTCCTTGTCATCGCAGACACCCGTTCCTCCTGCCCCCTCTTTTGTTTTAGAGGATTTGAATTTAAGTTTTCTTTTAACAAATTATGTATGTGGGTGTTTTCCTGTGTGTGTGTGGGTAAGTTACCGTGTGCATATGTTGTACCTGCAAAGGCCGGGAGACAGCATCCGATCCGTGGAACTGGAGTCAAGGGCGGCAGTGAACCAGGCAGCACGGTCTTCAAAAAGAGGAACAAGCGTTCTTAACCACTGAGCCACCTTTCCATCTGCAGGTTTGACCTCACTTCATCAGTCTTCCGTTGCCTTTCAGGATAAGGCTATTTTTCAGTACAGTGGCTGAAGCCCAGCTGAAGTTCATGCATGCTTCCGGTGAGAAACAAACGAGTATCAGTGAAGGAAGGTTCTAGATCCCGACTCAGGAAGAGCTACGAACCATGAACCTCAACATAGTAGCTTCCCCATGAAAGTGGGACTCTTACTTCCCTGTGTTTCTGCTCCTAGAAGTCAAATTGTCTCTAAACAGTCCAGGTTGTTCCGGTTTTGTTTTGGTTTGTTTTGGTTTGGTTCTGGAGAACCTGGTCCTGTGAACTGTCCAGGGAGTCAGAGATCTGAGTCTACACTCTTACCTGCCACAGAGACTCACCAATGGAACCACCCACTGAGCTTCCTTTGGGTTGAAAGCATCCACTCCATGGGTTCTTTATCAGAAGTCCTTTAAAAATGTTTCTTCTCAGCTGGGATCCAGGTCCTGTTAAATCCACACACACTAACCTTTGTCTTGCAGCCTACTCTGGCTCAATGGCTCCTGGGACTCCTTGGCAAGCTGGTCCCCTTCCTGGTCACCTTTCTGCTGGCCCAGGTCTAGATTCTTTCTTTTCCTTTTCTTTCAGTTTTTTCTCTCTTTTTTCATTTCTTTCTTTCCATCTTTCCCTCTCTCCTACACTGGAAATATTTAACTTCATTTTTAAAGTCAACTTTTGCTGAATATAGAATTCTGAATTTTGCTTTCAATATTTTAAAGACGTTGGCCACTGGTACTGACCTTTGTTGCTAAGTCAGTAGTAATTTGAGCCTTTTCTCTCACTTGTAATGTCTCTTTTCCCCAGTGGCTGCCATGACGTTCTCTTTGTTTTGGGCAGTTTGATCATGATGTATGACCACATATGACATTACACTTGGGAAATGATGATAAAAATGTTCTTATTCTACCTACTGGGATGCTGAAGCAGGAGAGTTACAGTTTCAAGGCCTGCCTAGGAGACCTTGCCTAAAAAGGGAGAGTGTTGGTATGTGGCTCAGTGGTAGAGCACTTGCCTAGCTTTGATGAGGCCATGGATTCTGTCTCCAGCACAAAAGGGGAAGAGACAAAACCAGGAGGAAAGGAAATAAAGAGAAGAAAATGAAAATCCTCTGTGGTGGTTTGAATATGCTTGGCCCATGGGATATAGCAGAATTAGAAGGTGTGGCTTGTTGGAGTGGGTGTGGCTTGTTGGAGTGGGTGTGGCTTTGTTGGAGGGGTGTGGCCTTGTTGGAGGATATGTGTCACTGTGGAGGTAAAGCTTAGAGGGCTCTTAGTGATCAGCCTCTGCCCAGTGTGGAAGAGAGCCTCCCCCTAGCTGCCTGCCGAAGAGTCTCCTCCTGACTGCCTTTGGATCAAGCTGTAGAACTCTGCCATTATCCCCATGACGATAATGGACTGAACCTTTGAAACTGCAAACCAGCCCCAATTAAATGTCCTTTATAAAAGTTGCCTTAGTTATGGTGTCTCTTCACAGCAATGGAACCCTACCTAAGACACTCCTTTTTGCAACCTGGAGGGCACTGGGTTTCTTGTATCTACAAATGCATGGCCTTTCACTGAAGTGAGGGAAATTTTGAGAAGTGTTTCTTCAATTCTTTACCTGCTTCCTTTCTAGAGTCTTTCCCTGCTCCCTTTGATTCCAATTCTTCTTCTTCTTCTTCTTCTTCTTCTTCTTCTTCTTCTTCTTCTTCTTCTTCTTCTTCTTCTTCTTCTTCTTCTTCTTTTTCTTCTCTCTCTCTCTTTCACTCTCTCTCTCTCTTACCTTTTCTCTTAAGACTGGGTTCCATTTTCATTGTTTCTTTCATATGTTTAATAATTCTTATCACACTATGGTTCTTTAGTTGCAAAAACCCTGGGCTTTGTTTAGTAGCTCCTACAAAATTCTGTGTTTATTGCATTTTTGTAGTAGACAATGAACTTCATCCAGTATAGACTATCTCTTGGGTGATTGGGTGATTTCTTTAAGTCTCAGTTCCATCTGTCTATTCTTCAGTGGCTGCCTGAGTGTGGGGAAGCTGGAGTTGGTTTGGGGGGAGTCTCTGGGCCTGCTACCAGGATAGGGTCATGGGGTTCTCAGACTCTTGGATATCCAAGTGCTGCTGGGAGTTGAGGAAGAGCAGGTCGGGGTCCGTGGGCTGGGGACAGTGTCTACCACAGGGCAGGGTGGCAAAAGGGTGAGGAAGGGGAGTTCCTGCTTGTCTCGGTATGTGGTTGTCTGTATCTTGGCAGCTGTGGCTGTAAGCAAAGAGAAGCCTTCTCCGGGAGATCTGCAGATCATACCGATTAAATCTGTGTGTAGAGCTAAGTCACTTAGGCATCTGAAAGGTGGCGATGGGGACCATGCTTCACCTCATCACTGTTACTCACTGAGGAGATCTTAGAGTGGCTGTGCTGCAGCAGGAAGACCAGGGGATGGAGCCAGCCATGGAGCTGACTCCAGAGGCAGTGAGTACAGAAGGTGGTGTGAAGAACGTGCCTGGAGTGTCAAGACAGTGGCTGTCATTGTGGAGAGGTAGGTCTAAGAATGGACACCATGGTATCATTTGAGACCATATTCCTTCTCTATGATGTTGGTTATCAAATGAATTTTCCCATCTTCCTACATCTCCACCTTTTCCTTTCTTCCCTTCCTTTTCCCTTTTCCCCCCTTTGTTTTTGTTTGTTTTGAGACAGGGTCTCACTCTGTGGCCTGAAATAGTCTTAGAACTCACTTTGAAACTAGACTGGATTTGAATTTTGAGTGATCCTCCTGCCTCCACCTCTTGAGAGCTGTGTGTCAGTCACCATATCCAGCTCAATTATTGTCACTAGTTTTACACCATAATTTGTTGCATATAGAGATAGGAAATGTAGACTCCCATAGTATCAAATAAAGGGGCTGGGGAGGTGACTCAGCTGGTAAAATGCCTATTGCATAAGCTTTAGGGTCTGACTTGAGATTCTCAGCACCCACATGAAAGCCAGCTACTGAGCTGGCAAAATAGCTTAGTGTGTAAAGACACTTGTTGCCAAGTCTGATGACCTGAGTTTGATTCCCGTAACCCACATGGTGAAAAGAGAGAACCAACGTCTGCATGCTGAGCTTTACACATGTGTTGTGGCATACACATGCCCCCTGTACACATATCCACATATAGGCACATACCCACAAATGACAATATATATTTGATAATAATTTTTAAAAAGCCACACATGTTTGTAACTCCAATGCTGCAGGGGCAGAAACAGGTGATTCTCTAGATCTAAACAGCCAGCTATTCTAACTGAATTAGTGAGTCCCATGTTCAGTGAGAGATTCTGTCTCAAAAAATAAGTAGAAACCAATAGAGAAAGATATCCAACATCAACCTCTGGCTTTCAAGAACCCCCAAGAAACCTCAGATATTGTATTAGTTGTTTATGCAAGACAGAAGCAACTTAATAGGGGAGGGTTTTTTTGTGGCTTAGAGTTTGAGGGAATACAATCCATCGTGGTGGGAAAGGCATGGCAGCAGGAGACTCAAGGAGTGAATCTCTGTGCTCAGCTTACTTTCACCCTTTTTATTCAGCCTTGGACCCCAGGCCATGGACAGTTACCATCCACATTCAGGGTGAATCTTCCCACCCCACTAATCTAATATAAATTATACCTCAAAGACATGTTCAGAACCTGTCTCCTAGATAATTCTAAATCCTATCAATCATCACATGCACCACTGATCATCTCTGTGCATTTCTCCTCAACTTAGATCAACATTTAGGAGCTTTATAGCACAACTATCTAAATGCGCAGCCTGGCTGTTGGATTAGCCACTTTTCTGTTGTGTGATGAGACATAATGACCAAGGCAATTTATGGAAGAAAGCATTAAACTGGGCTCATAGTTCCAGGTGGTTAGAGTCTATAATTGTGCAAAAAAGGTACAGTAGCAGGAAAAGCTGAGAGTTGACATCCTGATCCACATGCAGGAGGCAGAGAGCACACTGGGAATGACACTGGGTCTTTTGAAACTTCAAAGCCCACCCCTAGTGACAGACCTTCTCCAACAAAGCTACACCCCTAATCCTGCCCAAACAGTTCCACCAAGTAGGGACCAAGTATTCAAACACATTCTATGGGGGCCATCCTTACTCAAATCAGCACAAGCTGCCTCGGCCAGAAAAACTGACTCGCTTTTTTGCATAGAAGGAGCTGCCGCATTAGCTCACTACTTCCTTTCTTAGTTTTCTAATCTTCTATTTCTCTCCGCATCTCTGGAGAACCCTGTGAACTTAAAATACCTGAATCCCAGAATACCTGGGCAAATGAGACCGTAGAAGTCATTTGAGTTGTCCGTCTTTCTAAAGAGCACATTCAGCAATTTCTGCTGCACTCCTCCAGTCACAGAGCCACCCAACAGAGCCACCCCACCCAAGACAGCATCTTCCACATTTAGACATCAATTTGGTTAAGATGTGAATTCCTATAGCTTCAACTGATTAAATTTATTGTGTTAAAACTAGTGAGAGAGTCTGTGTGCTTGGACTATTGCCAAGCACATAGTGGGTATCAAGTGAGTCCCATAACAAATGTTATAATGTTATTGCACATATTGTACATATTGCTGTGCCGGGCCTGGCTGATTGGACCCACTCTTATGACTTCCCAGATGAAGCAGGAAGCAGCTCGTCTTTACTTTGTACTGGACATCCCCAGTTCCATCAGTCACTTGTCCTAGGGTGTGATGGGTTAACCCTGCCTGTCAACCTCATGGGATTCAGAATCTTCGTGGAAAACAGACCTCTGGTTGTGTCAACCAGGGAGTTTCTAGGTTAGGTTGATGTAGGAAGACCTTGAATGTGGGTGGCACTGTCCCATGGGTTGTAGCCCCAAGAGTGAACAGAAAGAAGGAAGCCAGCTGAATGCATTGTCTTCTGCTTCTTCGTTAAGAGTACAATGTGACCAATTACCCACTATTCCTGCAACCATGCTTTTCTGGGTGGGTGGACTGTACCCTCAAACCATAAGCCAAACCAAACCCTTCAGGATGTTGTTTTTTGCTGTTTTTTTGCCCCAACACCACGATTTCCTGACCCCCCATTTTCTATTCTCACAATACAGACAGGTTTCTAATCAGTTGATGTTCCTCGGAAAATGTCAACCTTCAGAATTAGGCAACAAATCTCCCCTTTCAGGATGAGAGGGGAAATCAGAGGCTCCTACCCGTTAAGACAAAGCTACTCAACAGTTTATTACACTGCACTGCATGATCCATAGTCACGTCAGAGAAGCAGGAACATGTGGCTACAAGTAATGGGGAGCAGGAGGGACCCTGGCTCCAGAGCACACATACCATGGTAGTGGTGAGCTCACAGGCTGGCCTTCTGGAAGGAATCAGACCTACACATGACCTACTCAGGAAGAGTTCAGAATCCAATGGAGTTTGAGATGCAAATAGCTCGAGTAGCCTGGCAAGATGCTAGCTGGAAACTGACCCCCAGCTTCTTTCTCTGAGAGACGAGAGAGAAGAGTGGGTGTTTTATGTCAGCTTGGCACAATATGGTCACTGGGTGGAGGGAACCTCAGTTGAGAAAATGTCCCAGCAGATTGGCCTGTGGCACATCTTTTTTTTCTTTTGATTGATGGTGGATGGTGGAAGGACCAGCTTTCTGTAGATGTTTTCATCCCAAGACAGGTGGTTCTTGGTGTATACAGCAAGTTGAGCAACACTTGGGGAGCAAGTCAGTGAGCAGCACCCCTTCATGGCCTCTGCATCAGCTTTTCTTTCCAGGTCTCTGCCCTGACTTCTGTTGATGAACTGTGGTGTGGAAGTGTAAGCCAAATAAACCCTTTCCTCCCTAAGCTGCCTTTGCTTATGGTGTTTTATTCTGTCCATAGAGACTCAAGCTAAGACAGGTGGAAACTGTCATGAGTCTGAACAGGTCATGCAATGTGAAGCCAGAAGTACAGAACCATCTCATTTTTAAATGTCTTCTCATTTAACACGTTCTCAGAATACCATGCGAGCCAACAGCATCTGGGCTTAAGGAGAAGGCTATGACACAAGACCTTCTTTCAGAGCCTGGTTCTGTGGCCCCAGGGCCAGGAGCTGAGTAGACGGAGTCTATCTTTCAAGCAGGTCTTTCCAGAAGGTTCTTAAGCCACTTCTATAGCCCGGGCCAAACTTGGGAACAAGACAGAGCAAGCATATAGGAAGCTCTAGTGGAAGTCTCTCTCTCTTTTTTCTTTCCTGGCAGGTGGAAAAGCTGTTGAGCCTGGAGTGTGGGGTCATGGAGGGCTTGGAATGGAATCCAGTCTCCACCCTGTAAGGGCAGCTTACCTTTGTGAACAAGCCGGATGTCTCAGCTCTGCCTTAGCCTCCTAGCTTTGTGAATGATGCCCAATTTTCCTTCCTAAGGTCTGTCCCTCACTTAACTTATCTGTTTGCAAAGTAAGAAACAAGGACAACTAAAGGTTTTGTGTCTCTTCTGATAGAAGGCATGCAATATATAAAATTCTCAAGGAAGAAATAAAACGTGTGTGTGTGTGTGTGTGTGTATCTCAAGCATGTGATGACAAGGGGTAGGTGCCATCGGGTTCAGAGAAGGAAACTGAGTAAGCTGTTGAAGCCCCTCTGCTGGTTTGCTGACTTTAGCAGGGAGCCCTCCCAGTGCCCCGGGGAAACAAACTGTACCCTGCTCTTACCCCACCCCACCCACTTACACGCCAGTCACGCACTTGTGAGAGAGCTTGCAATTCTGTGTAAATCTGAAATTTCCATAAGAAGGAAGGAATCTTTGGAGATGTTGTTTTATTAAAAACAATATTAAATAAGCCTCGATCTATATGCAGCAACGACATAGCATGAGTTCCCCAGAGATTTTTAAAAAGCCATCACCAATTGCATGAATCTTAAACTTGGCAGGCGAGTGAATTATAAATCATGTTCTTGGCCCTCGATGGAAGCTTCTATAAAATGTTGTGAGGGTTGACCTTCACCTATGTGAGCCTATGTGTACAGCCCTCCCCTCGTGTGTGTGTGTGTGTGTGTGTGTGTGTGTGTGTGTGTGTATGTAGGCCAGATGACAAACTCAAGTGTTGTCACATGGGTGCTGTCCACCATTTTTGTGGGGTGTCTCATTGATCTCTTATTGGCCTAGAGCTTGCCAAGTAGGCTAAATTGAGAGGCCCAGGGATCTGCCTGCCAATCTCCACATCCCTGGCTCTAGGATTATATACAAATGTCACCACACCTGTTTAGGTTTCTTTTTTCACATGAGTCTAGGAGTTTAACTCAGGTCCTCTGGCATGTGAAACAAGGTCTTTACAGAACTAGAACCCTCCCCCCACTCCCTGTGCCCCTCCTCCCAGTGTGCATGGTTTCTGAATACATCTTCTCTGTGAAAGGAGCCATCTTTTCTGCACTGAGCAGGTGGCATTATTGCCCCTCACATTGGATGGAAACCTGAGCTGCCTTGGCAAGCAGTGGAGTATGGGAGGCCTCATGGTTTCTCCCAGATGCTGTGTCTCTTTTCTCAGTATTAAAGCCAGTTCTGATGGATGGTACTGAAGATGTGGTGCACATACCCAATCCCAGTTCTGATGGATGGTACTGAAGATGTGGCCCCTGGATCTGGCATTACTTGGTGTTTGTGGGTTCTGGAAACTGAACAGGGGTTCTCTGTGAGAGCAGCGAGGGCTCTGAAGACTCAAACCATTTCTCTACTTCTTCTATCTTGTTTTTGAGATGGGAGCTTGCCCAGTGAGCCCCAGGAATCCTGTCTCTGTTTCCCCAGCACTGGGATAATCAGCGCATGCCACCGTTCCCAGCTTTGTTTAAAAGCACGGGTTCTGGCAGGTCAGAGTCTGGTCCTCCTGCAGACAGCCAGCCAACCACCTGCCCAACCCTGCTCTGCTTTTCTTGATTAAAAAAAAGAGAGAGAGAGAAATAATAAACAAACAAACAAACAAATAAATAAATAAATATACAGGAAAAGAAAAAAAAGAAGAAATCGTTCTTTTCGGCAGGTTTTGTCTTGTTTTAGAGAAATAAAAATGTAAAGCCCCTGGTAATCTTTTCTCTCGCCTCCTACCATTCAGTACCTCAGATCCGCCTCGCATATTTGGGCATCATTTAATCTGTATAGTGGAGTGGCCAGGCTGGTGAGGTTAGATTCATCATTTCACGGGGTGCAGCTGCTTCTCTGACCTGTCAAGGTTCATTTCTGCTCATCTAGGCCTCTCCCTATCCATGGTCATTATACCGGGGGACAAGAGGAAGCAGGGAGAAGGTCAACGTGCTAAAGTATGATGTAAGGCACTTAAGGTCTCAGAGCTGTGGGCCGGAGCCTTCTGGGCCCCGGGGCACCTCTGGCCACAAGAAAGTGTATGTTCTCAGGACGTGTGGAGCCTCATTTTTCTTAACAAGTAAGTACCTTTGTTTACAGACAAGGAAGAAAGAAGGGGTCTGCGTTAGAGGTATTTGCTATTTCTATACTCTTAGGTGACCCCGTGAAAGGGTCATTCGAGCCACAGACTGAGAACCTGTACTCTAGATCTAGCTTAGCAAAGGAGGCGAGCTCCTAGCTGATGGGTTGGACCTGGAAACAAGCCCCAAGAGTGAGTGTCCTGCAGAGCAGAGGAGACAAGTGCCGGGATAAGCACTCTATGCATCCGGCCCGACCCGCAGCACGTCCGACCTGACCTGCAGCATGCACTTACCCCCTTACGGGAAGGGCGGATTCACTCCGGCTTCATCAGGGCGCTCCCTGATAAAAACAAAGCAGGGGTCAGAGGTCTCGGGCTTGGGCTTTTCTTCTCTGCCATCTAAGATGGGTGAGGCTTGCGGAAAACCTAGAGGTTGGGGAAGAACTGGTCAGATGTAGGTGGAGGTAAGTATTTTGGCCAGGATATGGCTGGAAAGATAACAGAGGTACCAGGACTGCTTATTTAGGTCAAGGAGTGGCAGGGGGTCTTTAACGAACTGGACCAGAGAGCAAGCCTTAGTCATTGTAGAAGGTTTTGGGGGACTGGAGATGGTCTTATGGTCCTTCCACAAGGCTACACGGATAACAGTATCATTCCAAGTAGGAAAAGATAAAGAGAGAAAAGGCCAACCAAGGAAAAAACACCAGGAGAGGAAGGAAATGAGGCATGTGGAGATGTGGGCGGGGCCAGGAGACAAAGGGAGGAGCCTGCCTCTGTCACTGGGTAGTGGGGTGTCCAGGGAGATGCTCTCTTCAGAGATACCTGTGCAGCAGTCAGGGCCTCAGAAACCTGTAACCACCACCTAGGAGGGAAGCTAGTGAAAAGAAGAAGACAGAGGAGCATCTCAAGGTGAGAAATGAGCTTTTATATGTGGTCAGAGGATGAAGAAGGGACAAGGTCAGCACTATTATTTCCAGCTTTGCATGTGAGGTGTGGTGAGCCCATGTGTCAAGTGTCTTTGTCTGGACTCAAGTGACCCGTTTGGGGACTACGTCTTCACAGAATATATATCCTCTCTGGCATTGGCTTCAAGGGCTCTGGCCAAGTTCTGGTCCAGGGTCTGTGGACCTAAATAAAAGCAGCCAAGCTCTATCACTGTATTTCTTCGAATGAGTTCTGCTTCAGCTAGTCAGATCTGCCAGGACGGGCCCACCTCTGTGTGCTTACAGCTGGTGGCCCGCCTTTTGTTCACGTGCCTCAGTCAGACTTCATTTCTTCAAGGTGGGGCTTGAAGTTGACTTCCCTCGGCCGGCCCCTCTCTGCTCTCAGCAGCCCTCTGCACTTCCCTCTCCTCTCTTCATGCTTCCAGACTCTGTTGCTGCAGGTTAGTCCATCTAATCTCCCAGAGAGGTGATAATAAAGTCTTTGAGGGAGAGGACCACACCTCGCATCTTCTCCCTCCCTGATGACACCTAAAGTAGGGGTTGGCTCACTGAAATCCCAGCATGCCCAGGATGCTGAGTGAGTCGGAATTCCTTCCACCCACATGCCACCTGCACCTTGGGAAAGTGACACCAAACGGAGATAGGGAGCCAGGAGTGTGGGGTGGGAGGAGCTAAAATGGCCCATACAATGGTGTTCTCTGAAATGGTTGTGAGCAAGCAGAATGCTCAGGTGAGAGCAGGTGCCTGTAGATAGAGAACTGAGCTAAGATTCTAAGGATCCTCGAATAAACTGCAGAGATCCACTTTGTTAAGATTCCATTTTCGGGGTTTGAGAATTAAAATAACAAGATTCCATTTTACAAGCTTTAGATTCTTGAATCCTCCGTAACCAAGCCCTTCATTGGTGTGTGAGCACACTCATGCATGCACATGTGTGAATACAAGCCCAGATTTGTTCAGAGGACTCATGCCTCTACTTCCTATCTGAATATAGAAATGGTATTATGGATATATGCTATCATGTCTGGCTTGAAATGGGTTCTGGGGACCCAAACCGAGGTTCTCACATTCATATAGTGAGCGTTTGACCTACTGAGCCATCTCTCGAAGCCAAGCCTTTTCTTCTGTGGTCGGTTTCGCTTCTGTCTGCTTTGTAGATCTTTACTTCACAACCAGGTAATGACGCAGTTGTTCTTCAGGTAGGGGGTGTTTGTATTTTCTCTTCTCTAGTCTGTCTCGAGACAGAAGCCACAGCCTAATTGGCTTCCCAGAACTCTCAAATAGCTCTAGCCCAGAACACATCTGCTGTTCTCTCACTTGGTCTCTCTTGCTCTTGAGACAAGAGCAATCTTGAACTCATAATCCTTCTGATTCAGGCTTCCTGATGCAAGTTACAGGTATGAGCCACTACCACTGGCTTCCCAGAGCCCAATTTTGATTCTTCTATTTATGTTTTGACCTAACACTGCGATCTCTCATGGGAAGGGCTTACTGTAGTGTCTAAGTCTACATTTTGGTTTCCCCTGTGCATTATCTTCAAACCCCTCAGCCAGGTCCTCAGATCCCTACTCAAGGCACAAGATAATATCCAGGCCAGTGTGTCTGTCTTCTTCATGAATACACCTCCCCAACCCCTTCACCATGGCAAACCTCTTTTATGTCTTAAGTGGTGGGCCACAATGGCCACCTTTCTCTACCTACAGCCATAGTCTATGAAGCCATCAAATGACAAGGAGAAGCAGGGTGTGTGGCTCAGTTGACGGAGAGCTCAAGTATCATGTACTGCATCAGCCAGGGGTGGCGGAACATGCCGAGAATCTAGAACTCAGGAGGTAGAAGCGGGAAAATCACAAGTTTAGGGGTTTAAGGGTTTAAGGAGTTTAAGGAGCATCCTTAGCTATATGGTGAGTCTGAAGCCAATGAGAGCTGACTGAGACTTCTGTTTCCAAAGTCAAACCAAAGAGGTCCTGACAGTTTTTTTTTTTTTAAAAGTCTTTACTTACCTTACTTTTTTCTTGGGATAAAGACCCATGGGTTACCCAGGCATAGAGTGAAAGCTTCCTATTCAGTTTCAGCCTCTTCCCAATCGACACTGCGACCATCTTGGCCTTTCTTAGACGTTCCTAGGACCCTTTACTAAAAGAGCTGCGAAGTGAGCTCACAAGAGACAATGGCTATGCCTGCCCACTGCTGTCCAACACCTACGATGATCTCCATGAGATCAGAGGCCACACGCGGCAGGCAGACGTAGCCCAGAGAATGTACACCAGCTCTCTCTCTGTACACCAGCTCTCTCTCTCTCTCAGGATGATTCCTATGGGTTCAGAACACCAAGTCATGCAGACAGGTACATTGGTCCCTGTGTAGGATGGAGGTGGAGGCCCAAATGAACCTGGAACACCAGCCTCTAAGGAGGAAAAGAAAAGAGATGCTAACTTCAGGAGTCAACCGTGAATTGCAGAAAGAATTGTTTTATTCTCTGACCATTTGAGAGAAGGAGGGGGAAGCCATTGAACATTATTAAAAGGTGGCTGTCCTCTTTAAACTGCTATCACCTTTGGGACTCGGGCCCCTTATTTTCAAGGCACCTCTTCCTGGGTTAATTACATGGGGCCTGGGGGGGGGGTCTTAGGGCAGGTGGGATCTTACTGAGAGAAGAAGCTGAGAGCCCAGAAGAGAAGCCTGCTGCGGTGAGCTGAGCACATCACAGCTAGAATATGGTCTTTGAGCTCTTAAGGGAGAGCCTGGGGCTGGTGACACAATTGTTGGGGTTCTGAAGCACGTGAGGGTGCACTGTACCTGTGAGATGGAGAACTACCGTGGCCAGCCTTCATGACGCCCGAGTGCTCAAGTCTTTGAGAGGAGTGAGCAGGAGTCAGGATGTAGGATACTGGCTGACCTACCCAGGTGTAAACATCGATAATTGGCTCTGACCAGCTATTTATGAGCATTCGTTTGACTAGAAAGTGGTCTGGATCCATTCTCACAGAGACAATTCCCATCTGATAAAATATCCAGCTGCTGGGATACTGTCTTAGTGATGATTTCTGTTGCTGTGACAAAGACAAAAAACAAAAGAAACAAAACAAAACCCATGAACAAAATGCACATTGGGGAGAGAAGGGTTTATCTTCTACATCTCTGCTCAACATCAAAGGAAATCAGGATGGAACTCAAACAGGGCAGGAAACTGGAGGCAGGAGCTGACACAGAGGCAGTGAAGAAGAGCTGTTTACTGGCCTGTTCCTGTTCCCCTGGCTTGCTCAGACTGCTTTATTGTAGTACCCAGGACCACCAGCCCAGGAGTGGCCCCACCCACAATATTCTGGGTCCTCCCCTATCAACCACTAATTAAGAAAATGCACTATCCATCTTAAAGCTACAGTCAGCCCACAGCCATCAGGACTCACAGCCTGCCTGAAGATTGTTGAGCACCCAGAGGAGCCACAGACACGCTCTTCCTCCTGAGCCCATGGGTGAGTCCACACTTGCTCTCTACTGACTATCAGGGCAGAGGCTACCAGGAACTCTCAGGGCACTGTTAGCACTGGGCTGCCAAGAAAAGACAGTTCCAACCCAAAGCCAGAGCTGGCCCACTGCCATCAGAACTCACAGCCTACCCACAAAGAGCTAAACACCCAGGAACAATCTCCCTCCTCAGCCCACAGGCCCTCAGACCCAAAGGAGAGACAAACACCAGACAGAGACAACAAGATTATCTAGTGTCACAGACAACAAGATGACAAGAAACAAGCACAAGAACCTAAGAAATGGAAACCAAGACAACCTGGCAACATCAGAACCCAGTTCTCCCACCACAGCAAATAGTGGATATACCAACACATCAGAAAAACAAGATTTGGATTTAAAGTGATACTTCAGAAAGATGATGGAGGCCCTCAAGAAGCACAAGAATAACTCTGTTGAAGAATTATAGGAGAACCAGAAGAATACACATAAACAAGTGGAAGCCCTTAAAGAGGAAACACAAACATTACTTAAAGAGAAAGAAACAAACAACCCCCCCCAAAACCCAAATAAACCAAAAACCCCACAACCAAACAGGTGAAGGAATTAAAAACAGAAATAAAAACAATAAAGAAATCATAAAAGGAGACAATCCTGGAGATAGAAAACCTAGGAAAGAAGTCAGGAGTGATAAATGCAAGCATCACCAACAGAATACAAGAGATGGAAGAGAGAATCTCAGGGGCAGAAGATACCATAGAAAACATTGACACAACAGTCAATGAAAATGCAAAAATAAAAAAGCTCCTAACATCCAGAAAATTCAGGACACAATGAGAAGATCAAACTTAAGAATAATAGGTGTAGAAGAGAGTGAAGACTCCCAACTAAAAGGACCTCCAAATATCTTTAAAAAAATCATTGAATAATAGTCAAAACAAATAATAATAAAAAATACCAAATGTTCAAAACAAATAAAGAATATTAAAAGCAATAAAAGAAAAAGGACAGGTAACATTTAAAGACCGACCAATCAGAATCACACAAGACTTCTCATCAGTGACTATGAAAGCTAGAAGATCCTGGACAGATGTCATACAGACCCTAAGAAAATACAAATGCCAGCCCAGGTTACTATTTCCATTAAAACTCTCAAGAACCAGAGATGGAGAAACCAAGATATTCCAGGACAAAACCAAATTTACACAATATGTGTCTACAAATCTAGCCCTACCAAGGGCAATAGATGAAAAACTCCAACACAAGAAGGGAAAGTACACCCTAGGAGAGTACAAAAATAATCTTCTTGCAGAAAACAAAACAAAACAAAAAAAAAAAAAAAAAAAAAAAAAAAAAAGAAGAAAACCACGGAAAAATACTTCTACCTTTAATAAGAAAAATAACAGAAAACAAGAATCACTATTCCTTAATATCTCTTAACATTATGGACTCAATTCCTCAATAAAAAGACATAGACTGTCAGACTGGATACATAAACAGGATCCATCTTTATGCTGCATACAGGAAACTTATCTCAGAGACAAAGACAGACACTTCCTCAGAGTAAAAGGCTGGGAAAAACTTTACAAGCAAATGGTCCCAAGAAACAAGCTGAAGTAGCTATTCTAATAGCAAATAAAATAGATGTTCATCAAAAGATATCAAAAAGATAAGGAATTACACTTTTTACTCATCAAAGGAAAAATCTATCAAGATTAACTCTCAATCCTGAACATCTATGCTCCAAATACAAAGGCAATCACTCTCATAAAAGAAACTCTACTACAGCTCAACGCATATATCGCATCATACACAATAATAGTGGGAGATTTCAACACCCCACTTCCATCAATGGACAGATCATGGAAGCTGAAACTGAACAGAGATACAGTAAACTAACAGAAGTTATGGACCATGTGGATTTAACAAACATCTATAGAACATTTCATCCTAAAACAAAAGACTATATCTTCTCCTCAGCATCTCATGGTACCTTCTCCAAAACTGATGACAAAATTGTTGGTCACAAAATGGGCCTCAGCAGATACAAGAAGATCGAAATAAACCTATGCATCTTATCAGATCACCAATAACAACAAAAATAACAAAAAGCCCTCATACACATGGAAGCTGAACAATGCTGTACTCAATAATAACTTGGTCAAGGAAAAAATAAAGAAAGAAATTAAGACATTTTAGAATTTGATGAAAATGAAGGCACAATATACCCATATTAATGGGATACAATGAAAGCAGTACTAAGAGGAAACCTCATAGCCCCGAGTGCCTCCAAAAAGAACCTGGAGAGAGCATATACTAGCAGCTTGAGAGCACTCCTGAAAGCTCTAGAACAAAAAGAAGCAGATACACTCAAGAGGAGTAGACAGCAAAAAACAATCAAACTCAGAGCTGAAATAACCAAGTAGAAAGAAGAAGAACTATACAAAGAATCAATAAAACCAGGAGCTGGTTCTTTGAGAAAATCATCAAGATAGATAAACCCTTAGCCAGACTAACTAGAGAGCACAGAGAGAGTATCTAAATTAACAAAGTCAGAAATGAAAGAGGAGACATAACAACAGAAGCTGAGGAAATTCAAGAAATCAACAGATAATACTACAAAAGTCTATTCTCAACAAAACTGGAAAATCTAGAGGAAATGGACAATTTCTAGACAGATACCAGGAACTCAAAGTTAAACCAAGACCAGATAAACCATCTAACCAGTCCCATTAGCCCTGAAGAAATAGAAGCAGTCATCAAAAGCCTCATAAGCAAAAAAAGTCCAGGACCAGATGGGCTCAGTGCTGAATTTTATCAGACCTGTATAGAAGACCTAATACCAATACTTTCCAAACTATTCCACAAAGTAGAAACAGAAGAAACACTCATTCTTTAAAGCCTCAATTATACTCATATCTAAACCACACAAAGACAGTACCCCCCCCCAAAAGAGCACATCAAACCAATTTTTCTCATAAACATTGGTGCAAAAATACTCAATAAAATTCTTACAAACTGAGTCGAAGAACACATCAAAACGATCATTCACCATGATCAAGTAGGTTTCTTCCCAAGGATACAGGGATGGTTCAATATATGGAAATCCATCAATGTAATCCACTATATAAGCAAACTCAAAGGAAAAAAAAAAACACACAATCATCTCATTAGATGCTGAGAAAGCATTTGACAAAATTCAATACCCCTTCATGATAAAAGTCTTGGAAAGATCAGGAATCCAAGGCCCATACCTAAACATAGTAAAATAATATACGTACACTGGTAGCCCACATCAAATTAAATAGTGAGAAACTTGAAGCAATCCCAGTAAAATCAGGGACTAGACAAAGCTGCCCACTCTCCTCCTACCTATTCAATATAGTACTGGAAGTCCTGACAGAACAATTAGACAGCAAAAAGAGGTCAAAGGGATACAAATTGGAAAGGAAGAAGTCAAAATACCACAATAATATGATAGTGTACTTAAGTCACCCCAAAAAAATTCACCAGAGAAATTCTACAGTTGATAAACAACTTCAGTAAAGTGGTTGGATATAAAATTAACTCAAACAAATCAGTAGCCTTCCTCTACTCAAAGGACAAACAGGCTGCGAATGAAGTTAATGAAACTACACCCTTCACAATAGTCACAAATAATATAAAATACCCTGGTGTGACCCTAACCAAGGAAGTGGAAGATTTGTGTGACAAGAACTTCAAGTCTCTCAAGAAGGAAATTAAACAAGACCTCAGAAGATTGAAAGATCTCCTAGCTCATGAATTGGAAGGATCAATATAGTAAAATTGGCCATCTTGCCAAAATCAATCAACAGATTAATGCAATCTCCATCATAATTCCAACTCAATTCTTCATAGAGTTAGAAAAAGCAATTTGCGTATACATGTGGAATAACAAAAAACCTAGGATGGATAGCAAAAACTATTCTTAACAATAAAAGAAGTTCTGGGGGAATCACCATCTCTGACCTAAAACTGTATTACAGATCAATCATGATAAAGATTGCATGCTATTGGTACAGAGATAGGCAGATAGATCAATGAAACAGAATTGAAAAACCATACACTAACTCACACACCTATGGTCATTTGATCTTTGACAAAAGAGCTAAAAACATTTAATGGAAAAAGGACACCCTCTTCAACAAATGGTGCTGGTTCAACTGGCAGTCAGCATGCAGAAGAATTTGAATTGATCATTCTCATCTCCTTGTACAAAGCTCAAGTTCAAGTGGACCAAAGATCTCCACATAAAACCAGGTACATTGAAACTAATAGAGGAGAACGTAGGGAAGAGCTTAGAACACATAGGCACAGGGGAAAATTTCCTGAACAGAATGCCAATGGCTTATGCTCTAAGATCAAGAATCGACAAATGGGACCTCATGAAATTGCAAAGTTTCTGTAAGGCAAAGGACACTGTCAAGAAAACAAAATGGCAGCCAACAGATTGGGAAAGGACCTTTATCAATCCTTCATCTGATAGAGGGCTAGTATCCAATATATACAAAGAACTCAAAAAGTTAGACTCCAGAGAATCAAATAATCCTATTAAAAATGGGGTACAGAGTTAAACAAAGAATTCTCAACTGAGGAATATCGAATGGCTGAGAAGCACCTAAAGAAATGTTCAATATTCCTAGTAATCAGAGAAATGTGAATCAAAACGACCCTGAAATTCCACCTCACACCAGTCAGGATGGCTAAGATAAAAAAAAAAACTCAGGCGACAGCAGATGCTGATAAAGAAGTGGAGAAAGAGGAACACTCCTCCATTGTTGGTAGGCATGCAAGCTGGTATAACCACTCTGGAAATCAGTCTGGCAGTTTCTCAAAAAATTGGACATAGTACTACCTGAGGACCCAGCTATACCACTCTTGGGCATATACCCAAAAGATACTCCAACATATAACAAGGGCACATGTTCCACCATGTTCATAGCAGCCTTATTTATAATAGCCAAAAGCTGGAAAGAACCCAGATGCCCTTCAGTAGAGGAATGGATACAGAAATTATGGTTTACTTACACAATGAAGTATTACTCAGCTATTAAAAACAACGACTTCATGAAATTCCTAGGCAAATGAATGGAACTAGAAGTAATAATCCTGAGTGAGGTAACACAGTCACAAAAGAACACACATCATATGCACTCACTGATAAGCAGATACTAGCTCCAAAAGCTTTGAATAATCAAGAAACAATTCACAGACCTTATGAAGCTCAAAAAGAAGGAAGGTCAGAATGTGGATACCTCAGTCCTTCTTAGAAGGGAGAACAAAACATGGGAGGAAATACAGGGACAAATAGAGGAGCAGGGATTGAAGAAAAGGTCATCCAGAGACTGCCTCTCTTGGGGTCCACCCCATATGCAGTCACCAAATCCAAGCACTATTTCTGATGCCAAGAAGTATTTACTGGCAGGAGCCAGATATGAATGTCTCCTCAGAGGCTCTGCCCAAGTCATACATATACAGTTGAGCATGCTTGCAGCTAACCAGTGGCCTGAACATGGGTACTCCAATGAAGGAGCTAGAGAAAGGACTGAAAGAGCTGAAAGGGGTCTGTAACCCTATGGGAAGAACAACATTAGCAACCAACCAAACCCTCCAGAGCTCCCAGGGACTAAAACACCAACATTGAGCACATGGAGAGACCCATGGCTTTAGTTGCATATGCAGCAGAAGATAACATTGTCTGGCATCAATGGGAGGAGAGGCCATTGGTCCAGTGAAGGCTTATTTTCCCAGTGTAGGAGAATGCCAAGAAGCTGAGGTGTAGAGGGTGGTTGGGAAAGGGAGCACCTTCATGGAAATAAGTGGAGGGGGAGGAGGGAGCAGAGTGCGGAGAAAGGGGATAACATTTGAAATGTAAATACAGAGAATATCCAATAAAATTTTTTAAAAAGGAAAATGCCTTATGATCAGATCTCATGGGGGCATTTTCTCAATTATTTTTCCTCCTTTCAGACAACTGTTGTTTTTGTGTCAGGTTGGCAGCAGACCAGACAGCACAGATATCAAAATGCACCCCAAACCCATCCTCCAAGCCTGGGGAAACTCTTGGTGCTGAATCTTAGAGCTCCAGGAAAGCTGGGCTGCTCTAGGAGTGGGGAGTGGGAGGTGGGAAATCTGGAAGAAAGAGGCTTTTGGCATCATTGTCTGGCATCATTAAGGTTCTCAGGGCATGATGAATGGACAATCAGGGTTCTGCCCTGGTACTGGGGTGTGGGGGAGGGGGTCTGTGGTGGCTTTGAATTTTCTCATTGTAGAGGTTTGTTGTCCTGTGCTTTTCTGACCCATATGATGATTCAGTCAGCTGGTCATGAAGAATCTCCTAGGCTTCCTAAATGGCTTCACCCTACCCTATTGGGTTCTTCTCCAGGGTCCACATCTTTAGGCACATCCTTGTGCTGGCAAATCTGGCAGGTCTGGCCCTAGCCCTTGTCTTTCTCCTCCTCTTTTCCCTCCTCCTCCTCCTCTTCCTTCTTTCTTTCCTCTTCCTTTCCCCCTCCTCCTCTTCCTCCTCCTTCTTTTCCCCTCCACCTCTCCCCTCCTCATCTCCTCCTTACTCCTCCTTTCTATTCTTCTTTCTCCTCCTCCTCTCCTTCCTCCTCCTCCTCTCCCCCTCCTCCTCTCCCCCTCCTCCTCTCCCCCTCCTCCTCTCCCCCTCCTCCTCTCCCCCTCCTCCTCTCCCCCTCCTCCTCTCTATTCTTCTTTCTCCTCTTCTTTTTTCCTCCTCCTCCTTCTCCTTTTTTCTCCTCCTCCTCCTCTTTTTTCTTCTCTTCCTCTTCCTTTCCCCCTCCTCCCCTTCCTCCTCCTTCTCTTCCCCTCCTCCTCTCCCTCCCCCTCTCCCTTCTTTCCCCTTCTTCAATTCTTTTCATCCTTCTCTTTCTTGTCTCATCTCCCTCCTTCTTGTTCCTTCTCCTCCTCTTTTCCCCATTCTCCTTTTTTCTTACTCCTGCTTCTCCTGCTCCTCTTCATCATCCTTCTTCAGATTCACACTTACTTCTAGTTGATGTTTCCTAGTGAGTCTCTGGTCTGAGCCCTCAGGGACCTCAACCTCCTTAGGGCAGAATACGTCAAAGAAACAATGTCTTTGAAAGAATCAAATTTTCAGGTCAAGTGAGCAGGCAGTTTTTCTCTGGGTTTATTTGTCCTGGGTGGGTGGGAGGCTAGTCTAAGGGAAGCTGCAGCTCTCCAGTCTGGAGGCCAGTTGCTAGGAACGCCTGCCTTCCACTCTGTGATTCTCTACACAACGCAATGACACCTAAGGACACACGGTGACTGAAAGGAAGAGCTGCAGCAGACCAGTCATCAAGCACATAGCCCTAGGGCAAGATGACACAATATATTATTTATTATTGACAAGTCAATAGCACAGTTAAGGGATTAGCTGGTTGAGGCTCTTAAGTGGGACCTGCGACCCGTCAAGAGCCCTGAGCTCGGTGATAGACAGGTGAAGCAGAGCACAGGTTACAGCTTAGGGCTGTAGGAAGAGTCCAGCTAAGTATGAGACAAAGTCAGCAGATTAGGATGGTGTATTTATTAACTTAGCGCTGGGAGGGAAGCCACCTGCAGGAGCTTCTGAACCCTCGGGGGTTCAGTGGTACCCGAGAAGAAGGATGTGGTTTCTATGGCAAGTGTTCTGCCATGGTGAGACGTTTGGCACTAACCCTGCAGAACATGTGGCAATCTTTGCCAGGTTCATTATCCTCATTTTACAGGCTAGGGGAAATGGTTTCTTGGTTTTCAGGGGGTTGTTTTAAGAGATTTCTCTGGAGGACAACAGGACATATTTGGGTTCAGCAGCAGCAGAAGCATCGTTTCTCATAAGGAAATGCATTCATAGTCTCAAGAGACCAACTCTGAGGATCGTGCTTCCAACTGGGGTGTTATTGTATTAGGGGCTGTATGGGAATCCCACTGATGAATAAAATATAGGATCTACCTTTTTTAGCAAAGGGGTGGCTCCAAATGGCCAGCTGATGGTTCCCCATCATGGTGAAATAGTTAAAGTGACAGATTTAAACAACCTGTCAAAGAGGGTGAGGGTAGTTCTACTGAGAAGTAAAATTTGATTCTGAGTACTGAGGCCCTTGAGAATGACTTGAATGGGAGTCAGCAGTTACTGACATCAGGCCTTATGCTATATAGTGGGGACCCAGCAGCAATGCCCTTTTGGAACTTAAGGTTAGTCAGACAGGATAATCTATGGATATGTAAGAGGACACACAGGAATCCAGTGGTGTGTGTTTGTGTATGTGTGTGTTTATATGGGTGTATGACTGTGTGTATGATTGTGTGTATGTATGATTTCTCTCTCTCTGTGTGTGTGTGTGTGTGTGTGTGTGTGTGTAAAACAAGGAGAAATGTGGCATTTGGGAATGGAAAGAAGGCACACAGGGTCTTCTGGACCTTGCTGAGAGGATTGGTCTCTGACTAAAGGGCATTAGGAATATATCCAAGTGGTTTTATACAGGATGCGATGTTAGGTTTGCATGATGACGAGATCGTTCAGACTAGAATAATTAAAGAAAGGAAAGGAAAATGCAAGAAGTAGAAATAAAGCTGGCAACATTTAACCAGTGGGCGGTGACAGTAGGGTGGGCCCAGCTTGGTCCAGGAACTGGAGAACAGTTTGTAATACAAAATTGTTGGGACCCAGCCACTGGTGGGTGACTGGACTAAGGAGGAGATCCCATGGATGTTGTCTGGGTCTGTCTGTGATGGCCACTGCTGTTTCCTACAGGGTAGAAAGCAACAGCAGAAGGATGATGTGGCCAGTTCTACACTCCCAGGGTCTGAAGAGCCCACAGACATCAAAGGGAGGGTATTGAGTCAGTGAATGAGTTTATGGGGCTTGAAGCTCAGAAGAAAGGTCTGTCTGGAAGTGGGAATGTAGGAATGGTTGACACACAGGCTTTAAATAAAGCCAAGGGCTGCTATGGTTGCCTTGAGAACCAGCAGAGGAGGGTCCAGGCCAGAGGAGGAGTGGCCAGGAGAAACCAGGAACCCAAACAGGTCTAGTATCTCAAGAAAGCAGTAGAGGCCACCCCTCACTCTTTGCTGAGACACGCAGTGCAAGAAGGTTTGAGCATCCTTTGCTGTCCATTGGAGTCAACAAACTACTGACCTTCAAGAACTTCTGATAGCGAGGTGGGAACAGAAGCCACATTGAAGGACAGGGACAGGTGAGTGAAAGGTGTTTTAGAAATGTCACCTGACAATGAATTGGGATGGTTGGCCACATGCAAGAGTTTGGAGCCTCATAAGGATTTGGGAGGCACAGGTCTCCCTGGCAGAGAGAACTGAGAGCTGTTGACATGATGTGGCTCTGCCTCCAGAGCAAAGAAGAGAGGGAGCAGGAAATAGAGTTCGCACGAGTCTCACAGGAGCAGTACTGAAATTCCAGCCACCTCTAAAGAAACGTGTAGCTCTATGTTCTTGTTCCCACATGCCCGTAAGAGGCCCCCAATGTTAGTCAAGTGTCAAACTCAAAGGGACAAAGAGGAAGTTCTGTGTCTTAAGTTAACATAACCGGTTTTTGGAGCAGAAACACTGAGGTCAAAACAAAACCAAACCAGTTTTAAAGCTGGGTATGGTGGCACACAGTTGTAATCTCAGGATCCGGGAGCCTGAGTCAGGAGGATCTCATGTTCAAGGCTAGCCTGAGGTACAAAGACTCGATTTCTAAACAAATACAAATAAAATAAAATTTGCTTTTACCATCCACTCTCAGGAAGGTTTCTAAATACCCCTATAGATTTCCAGAGTCTGAAAGGCTGGTGTGGTGGCACAAGCTTGTAGCGCCAGTACTGGGGTGGGACAGACAGGTCTTTCAGGCTGACTGGCCAGCTACTCCAGTCTCCTCAGCTACTCCCAGGCCAATGAGACTCTCCCTCAAAATAAAAGTGCATCATGACAGATGAACAACACCTAAGGTTGTTCTCACACATGTACACATGAACATCCCCACACAACACACACAAGACACACACCCATACACAGCACCACTTACAACATAATACACACATACATATGTGACATGCAGACACACACAACACAAATACATACATGAACAACACAAGAGGCATATACAACACAACACAACACATATACAATATATACACACATGCATGTACACCCACAAATGTACATAGAGACACACAAACACAAACTCACTTACACTCACATATATATACACATACAGACACACATGCACATACGTGTACATACATATAACATGCAAGGACACACACAGAGACATATACAACACACACATACAAACAGACACATATGTGCACATACACAGAGGCAGACATGTACACACAAACATGTAACATATGAACAACACACAGACACATGCACATTCACATATACACATACAGACACACATGCAGAAACAGACATATTCATGCACAGATACACATACACACATGCACACATATACATGCACACATGTACACACATGCACACACACACACACACACACACACACACACACACAGTCTATTTTCAGAAATGCCATCATCTGAAAATAAGCTTAGGATAGAAAGGATGCAGAGCTTGAGAATTCAATTTTCTGTAAAATAAATAAATAAATAAAGGAAAGAAAGAAAGAAAGAAAGAAAGAAAGAAAGAAAGCAGCCAAGCCCTTCCTGTGTCTCAGAAGGGAAGAAAGCACAGGTGACAAGCTCGTGTCAGTCAGGAGCTCCTGGAGGCAGTGGAGTTTCTGCAGTCCTTCAGGAAATAAAACTTGAGGGACAGCTCCTCAGTGCACCACCCACTCCCCACCTTGGATGACCAGATGGCTGGGGCCAGCACAGCCCTGGTGACTGGTCGGTATCAGAGCCCCAGGGGACAGCCCTTCTCAGTCAGCACTTCCCCTGTGTCGCCTACTCTCTCACAGCCCTCTGCCCAGGTGGTGCCATCAAATGTAAACAGCTAGAAATGGAGCAGGCCCAGTAAACAAGTCTGTGCATTATTGCCAATGCCATTAACACCCACAAGCTGCCTTGGTGTCCTGGGTGTTGGCAGCCCAGCCCTTGACCAGGCTGGTGACATAAAGGACAGCAATCCCCTGCCCCACAACCAAAGGCCCAGAAGCCTCTGTATCTGCTATGCTATGTGAACAGAGGGACGTCCAAGCTGGTAAGCTGCCTCTGGTCAGTCTGCAGGAACTGTTACCAGGTTAGAGATACCTCTTATGTGCACAAACTGGTAATCTTTATTCCTGTCTCTCTCTGTTCCAAAACCTAGGGATGCTTTCTGGGCGGGTGCTCTCCTGTGATTACAGGCTAGGGAGGTGGATGGGGTCTGTGTGGGCTGCTAGGGGTGTGGGATCCAGGACCTTCTCAGCATAGTAGCAAGCACTGAGATTCCCAGGCAAACATTGGGATGCTTGCTTATTCTCTTTGGACTTGAAGGACATATCACAGCTCCTGCAGGCAGTGAGGGAAAGATGATCTTCATGGGTAGGGCATCAAATTCAATGCCATCTGGCTCCCTAGACTTGCTCTGTGAAGTCATGGGTACCACATATAGGCATCTCTGCTCTGGGAGATGTACAGAAGAGCTTTCTATACCAGAATTTTCCCAGGGACGCCATGGCAGAGTAGAGATGGGTTGATTATATTAGGCTTTATGCTGATATTTAGCTCAGGTTTTGTACTGCATTATTCATAGCTTGAACTTGGCCACTCCTGGCCCTGGTGGGCAGGCAAGAGTTCTTGTCTCTATCCCTAGTAGCTAAGCAACCTTGAGCCAGTTACTTAGTCCTATGTGAGTTTTAAATTTCTCATTGATAAACCTAGACTAAACACACCATTGCTGCCATGGTCACAGTGATTCAGCCCTGAGCAACGAGTGGGAAGGAACATTGAACTTGGACCAGAGAGTCCCTCCCCCAGTGCTGTTCTTACTCATGGACAGGCCTCACAAAAGCCTCTTTCTTTGCCTCAGTTTTCTCCTGTGTACAGTAGGGGAGGAGAAAGCCTGGTCCAGGTGACGGCCAAGTACAAAGTGTTTCTGAACCATTCTTAAGGTGCCCTACTTGTCCTTGGGAAGGAGAGAAGGAAGAACTAAGCTGGCATCAAGCTTCTTATGTTAGATGGTAGATTGCTGTTAAGTTCTTTGGTCCTTCTGAAATAGAGCCAGAGACAGGAGTCTTCTGGGGTCAGGAAAAGGGGTGCTGCACCTCCAGGTTCACCAGCACCCTAGTTTTCAGATCCAGCATCCAGGAAAGAAGAACCACACTGGTAAGTCTACTATCCTATTTGGTTTAAGAGCCAAAGGCTGGCCTCTCACAGATCAAGAATGGGAAAGGTGGCTTGGATCATCACCTTCTTCTACACTTGGGTGACCTTTGGCTGGATTTTTTAACCCTGGCTCCAGAAGAATCCCACTAGTATGAAATAAAACACTTAAAATAAAACATTTATGCACTTGAATTATAGGAGGCCTGTAACTTAGTAGGTGCTCAACTTCTGCTTAGTAGGTTTCAGTGAATGCTGTTTAAATCTGAACCTGGCATAGGTGCATTGATGAGCAATGAGAATGTTCTCTCTGGACTTAGAGAAAGGCACTGGGTTGGGCTGTTTAAAAGACTGATCATCTCAGGTTCCTTGCTGTACTAACATCGTTTTCTGTGAGCTGGGAAGACATGGCTGTAATAAATATTCCTGTCTCTGTTCCTCTAGAACATTAGTCTGGAGAGACCTCAGAGTCTGAAGGGGGTAAGGTGTGGAGAGGAAAGAAAAGATCCATAATTAGAGTGCCCAAGTGATTTGCAGAGTAACAGAGCTCATACCGTAGAGACTCATTTGCCCCCACCTGTAACTGGTGGTCAGTCAGCCATAGTACCTTTTCTACATTAATGCCTAGTGTAGACAGAGTATCCTGTATGCATGGAGTGGGCAAGTCAGATCACCCTCCTTCAAACCCCACCGATGTGTCTGTGTGCCCACTGAAGAATGAAATTCATGCTCTCAATTTCACAGTATAGAAGAAAAGTGACAGGAGGCATCATAGCCCACCTGAAACTCTAGCTTACACATCCTGGTCTCAGACACTGGGATGTTCTAGGCACCAGAACTCAGCTCTTTGCCAAACTACCCCCTTGACCTCTGAAAAATAAGCCCCAGAATCTTGCCAGGTGGTATATTCCAGTGGACTTCTCTCTAGGGAGGTCACAAGGTCAGCTTCTTTTGCCAGCCATTAATAGCTTGTCCTCTTGCCAGGTGAACATTTGTCTTATGTAAGTCAGAGAGCTGTCTGTCTCCTCAGTGCTGGCTGCTTGGTAGTGCCTTGACATTCCAAAGGTAGCTAGGGTTGAGAGCTACCACGCAGATGAATACCGGCAGAGCCTTGGAGAGAGGCCATGATCCTTTGTGCCTCATGGCACGAGGGAGACAATTCTCTTTGTTCTCGGCTCATTCTCATCACTCATGACTTGTATTCCTCTCGTCTTCTCTAGTCGGTTCTACGAGCTGATCTTTTTATAGCAAGTCTTGGCCTCTGCTTCATTCTACTTTTACTCATTAGCCTATTCATCCAACACAGTGAATGCCTGCTACAGTAGTCCTGGGCTAGCTTTGGGGCAGATAGCAGAGATCAAAACAGACCTGGTGTCCCCTCTACCTATTCTTCTGGAATTTGTCACATCAACCTTTGATATTTGAAAATCATGGGTTTGTTCCTGATCTACATTGTTGATCCCTTCTTGGTTCCCTGATGAAGTCCATGTCATTAGTATCTTGGTTCATGAGCGGCCTCTGCTCATGGGTAGCCGAATAAGGCCATTTCTGAGCATTGGATGCTGTTTCGTTAGCGTGTACCTGAGTCTTGTACGTAGGAACAGGCACCAGTAGATCCACATTCGAGAAGATGGGCTCTCATCTCGGATAATACACACTTCTTATCATGTGATCCCAGTTCACTCAAGTGGGTCTGGTTTTTCTTATTGAAAAAATAGGATAATCCACCTCAAGCTCTGCTCACTATCTTCAAAAAGCTTGACTCCACTTACCCTCCTTCCTAACCACAGATGTTGCTTTTAGATACTTTATGACATAGATGAACTGTTGCTGCATCACCAGCCAGAAGATAAAACAGACCTCTGTGTTTCCTACTAATACAGTAGTCTTCAGATATTGACTAGGACCCACATTAAGAACCACACACGTCACATGTAACTGAGACACATTTCCCAGGTACCTTTCTTACCACTGTCATAGTTAATACCCTCAGAGGTTCTGTAGTCTGTTTGTTTTAAAGAGGTATATTCATTCATCAAACTAAATTCACAAGAATATAATCACTTATGCCTGTTAGGCTGAAAAATACACTTCTAAGTCCTGAACCACTTTGGTGTCTGTGTGGGCTTTAAGCCAAATATTTGGTCTAGCACCTCCTAGTGGGCTCTTGGGAAATAGCAACTGCTTTGTCTACAAGAAGACTTCTGAGCAGGAAATACAGTCTAACTCTGAAGACATGAATTCACAGGCCTTTTTCCTTCTCAGAGGGCACACCCGAAGACTGTTGCTAAAGCAGACAATGATGCACATTCCCTTTTTAGGCCTTGTCCTCTTGACATATTTCATAGCAAAACAACAACAGAGAAAAAGTCTTTATAGTAAAAACTAGGGAAGTGTTGAGGTTGGCAGTTGCTTGTATCTGTCTGTGGAAGACTGTTTTCCCCTTGTTTTCCCAGCTGTGAGATATCTAATAGATAGCACGTGTCATTCAAACTGACAGATGCCTCCAGAGTGTTGGCAAGAATGCCTACAAAATGTTACCTACCAAGCCAGGGGTGATGATGGCTCACACCAGTAATCAATCCTATACCCAGAAGGCTACTGTGCACTATGAGTTTGAACAAATTCTGAGATGCATTGCAAATTCTGAGTAACCTGGAATACAATGTAAAGCTGGGTCTTGCTCCAGCCCCTGACTCCCCAAAAAAGAAAGAAAGAAATGTTGCTTCCCTTACCTTGCTTATGTTGGGGCTTCAAGATTTCCTTGTTCTAAAAGATAACTCAGATTTTCCTATGCCAAATGCCCTAGAGATCAAAACGGCTAAGCCATATCTCAGTTTCCTATATGTAAATGAGGCATAGGATAGGTTCTGGCCAGCAACACAGCAAAGGGACCAGAGGTGGGGATGGATTTTCTGCCCTTGCCCAATCAGGCTTCCTGCCCCCCTGCCCCTGGCCTAAGCATGAGCAGACCCTTATTGCATTCAAGGAAGTTTGGTGATGTTCTTCCAGGCTGTTGTCGGCACAGAGTGGGTGGTTCTGGCATCCTTAGTGGGGCAGCAGCTGTGAGTCTGAATTTGCATTTGTGGGCAGTGTAGGGCTGGTGACAAGTGTCCAGGTGCTTAAGAGCATCTGTTCTCAAACAGCCCCCGCAGACCTTGGCATTCTGTACAGTTTTTTCTTCCTTTCTGAGCCTGTCGTCCTTTCCAAGCTCCTAGGATTAGCCATGGTCAACAGGACATAGCCAATGGGGTTACTGTGTCTACACTCCACCACATGGCTCCTCACCTGTACAAAGTCCCAAGGCTGCACCTCAGCATGAGATCCATGGTCTTCCATGTTACATTTCGGAGCAGCTAAGACGGGATGGTGGTGTCCTAGATCAGGACTTGATAAATGAAGAGCTACACGACTCTCCGTTACTTTAGGCTCAACACAGTGAAGCTCTATATGGAAAAATACCTACGCCAGATGGAGAGCAAGATCTGAGTTGGGTCCTGGGAACCAGTTCAGGGCTCCCTGGGGAGCCAGTGTCCAGTGGCTGCATCACGGAGCAATCGCTCCTGTGGGGGAAAGATGAACATGTCACTCTCAACAACTTTGTCACTCAGGTTTTAAACTCTAGCTCAGTGTAGCTCAGTCTGCCCAGCGTAGTCTGAGCCCCGCAGCCCCCACTTCCCATGACCAGTGGAAACTGCTGATGGGGTGAGAGTGAATTCCACCCTGGCTCACCTCTCAGCCTTTGTGAGTCCCACAGTTCAACACCCAGACAATGAGTGTGCGGAGTCATGGCCATCAGTGCATTTGGAGGCAGCATGGGGCAGAAAAAAAACTCCCCTTGAGGTCCAAACTAGAGAACCTGGCGGCTCCTGAGTCTGGGTGGAGATATATCTCAGACTACGAAAGCTGCTGTTTGGTCAAGAAGCACTTTGTTTCTCTGTGTCCTTTATTTTCTGTAAGCCAAGAAATAAAGGTAGATGAGGTGAGACTCAGAGATGTGCCCAAGATTCCATGGTTGTGTTACATAAAGGAATTCCTCAACATGTGGGATGCTAAGGTCTATCTTCACTATAGCTGTTTCTGCCACCAGCAGGCTCTGGACCCCTGACGTCATGGGAGGAAGCAGAGAGACCACCATACATAGTCCTGATCTTTGGGTGTCCCTGATGAGAGCAAGCTACCCTGTCGTCAAGCTTCTGCCTAAATGTTAATATTTATCATTTACAGCCAGCCACTGCCCCCTTTCAAAGGTGAACACAGTAAAATTTATGACAGGTGTGCTATCAGATCCCAGAGGAACATAAAAACAGGAGGGAGACTGGGAACTTGTTCGTCTGTGGAAGGAGGCCAGTTGCTCAGAGGCTGCAGCCACCTACAACACCGAGGGATGGAGCTGTGGCCAGGTGTCTCCCTGGTGGGACTGCTGCTGCTGCTGGGACAAGGTAAGTGTGACATTTGATGAGTCACTGAATGTCTCCTTCTGCTGAGACGAAGCCACAAGGGTTTAGTTTGCCTCTTGTGGGATGGGAGGGGCAGCCTGTAGAACAGCTGAGAGTTAGGGGTCTCTGTTGGGGAAGGGCAGGTCTTGGGAGAGATAAACATGGGTGAGTTGTGGGACTCTGGTGGGGGAAAAAAGCTGTGAGTGCAGAGTCACCAAGATTTCTATTACTTTGTGCTATGTGGCCTGGAAACGTTCTATCTCCCTGGACCTCAATTTGCTTCTTATTTAAAATGGGTGGTAGAGATATGAAGAGTGCTTGTTTATCAGTACAAGGCCCTGGGTCCAATCTCCAAATACCTCAGAAGATAGAATCAAATGGTGTATCAGTGTCAACTCATGATTATAGTTTTCTGCTGCGTTTGCTTTTTCTGTTAAGGACAGATGAAGAGGGACCAGTGTCATCAATCCTAAAGATGCTCATAGGTTTCAGTTGTATGATGTACTTAGCTTTGGTTGAGCCACATAGGCAATGACCAGGACTTCATGTTTCTTCGGATGCTGAGAGTGTGAACAGGTCCTGCCCCATCCTCTCTCTGTCCATGCTCCTTGGCTTAGGAAGGCAGAATTTTGAAAGCAGTAAAGAACCCTGAGCAGATATTCTCCCCTTTCCCTACCTGAGGCCTGAGTAAGGCCTCACCCAAAGCCCTGGAGCCACCCTAACAACAGAGGGGGTGTAGATGAAACAAAGGCCACACTGCTGTGACCCCAAGAGTCCTGCTGCTTTTCCAGGGTAGGAGAGGGGCTCAGTGAACCTCTGGGGAGACTAGTAGTGCCTACTAGAATTTCGCTTCCATGGTCTGTAGTGAGACCTAGGGAAGAGCTCCTCCTGCATATTGATCACCAGGTTCTTTTTTTGTGCAGTAGTGAGTCTGTTCATTTTTTGGTAGTTTTACCTTTACCCGTGGGTTATTCAAGCTCTGCATGTGTGCTGTCTACTGGCTGTTTGGTGAGTGAACACATATGAAGCCTGTCTCTTCAGTCCCCAAAATCCATCTTTTTGCTCTCTTCGTGGAAAGAGGCAGAGTTCATTTCGTGGAAATAGGTGATTAGCACCACATGGAAACCATAAGCCGTTTATTCAGAGTTTGCTGAAAGATGCCATAATTTGCATTCTGTAGACTAAAAGGATGTCAAGGGAGTGGGAAAGCCTGACAGTGGAGAAGCAGAGGCTTTAGCTCTGCCATGACAGGGAGGTGTTGGCTGGAGGATGCTGGAAACACACTAAGAAGTAGGGCATCTTTGGCAATTTACTTGAGCATGTTTGGTTTTCTCTAGTTCAGTGGTTCTCAGCCTGTGTGTTTTGACTCTTTGACAAAACTTTATCTACAAAAATGTTTACATTACAATTCAACACAGTTACGGGGTAGCAATAAAAACAATATTATGGTTGGGGGTCACCACAACATGGAGAACTGTTCCAAAGGGTCGCAGCATTGGGAAGGTTGACATCCACTGCTCTAGTTGAACCCGAGCTGGAAGCAGTTACAAACAACACAGAAGGATGAGATTTGGCAGCTGTGGATGTTGCTCGGACTCCCAGTATTTTTGGATGTTCTGTCATGATTCCTAAGGTTTGAAGAGTAAATCTTCTCTATACACGTAATACTGTGTATCTTGTTTAAGAGTGCCTACCTTGAGGTCACAAAGAATTTCTCACATTTCCTTCTGTGTTTGCTGTTTCGTGTAGGTCAGTCTCGGCACATCTGAGATTGATTTAAGAGAGGAGCCAGTGTTGTGTGTGTTGTTGTTTCCTCCGAGATGACCCCTAGCTGTCTCAGCACCACTGATTGACAAGTCGGTTGTTTCCCGCTGCTCCCATGAGCCTTTGCTTCACAGGTTAGGGATCATAGGGATTAGGTGTGCTTAGCAAACTCCTTTGTCTATTTCTCTACCTATAATATATCACCATCACTTGGTAGCTTCATGGCGTGCTCTATAATTTTACAACATAACTTTCCATTTCTCCTTTTTTTTTTTTTTTTGAAGTGTTTTGGCTTTGGGTTGCCTTATACATTTATCAGCTCATTCATTTTTTAACCACAGATTTTGTTGGTATTTTGATAAAGATTGCTTTTAGTTTATGAATCAAATTGGGAGAAATAACCATCCTTCCAGTACTGAGTCATGCAAATCGTGACTATATATGTAAAATTTAATTCCTAGTTCTCAAAGTTTTCTTCTTGGGTCTTGCATGTATTTTGATCAATTTATTCCTAGGTAAATATTTATGTTGAATGACAAGAGGATTCATTTTTTTAATTTTAAAAGTATATATTATAGGCATAACATATTAAAATTGTTTTTTACATGTCAAGTTTTGAGCACAACTAAATTCTCATGTATTCCATATGCTTCTCCATGGGAACTTCCTCTAATCACAGTGTGGTTGGTCCTTCCGTCTCCCTCTCCACCCCTCTTTCTTTTGTTCTTGTGTTTTGGAGGTCTCTAAAGCTCTGCCTACATTTTTACACAGAAGAGGTGCTGTAGGCATTGCTATCTTCCAAGTTCTAGCAGAAAGTGTTTTCTTTTTCTTCCATTTTATAAACTTTATTTAAGAATAAAAAGAGCATCCAAACTAACCAGACCCCATGTCTGTACAGTGTCAGCAGCCGCGTGATCTTTCTATGGCTCGTTTGTGAGTGCACTTTGAATATCCCTGAAATGCACCAACATGAAAGGGTTTTTTGGGGGGAGGGCACAGGGCAGAGGATTCAGAAGAAGCCCTTTTGAGACCAACATCTCAAACACATCTGACTCTGGGCATCTTAACAGAGACTCAACCTGTGTTTCCAGTGAGACTAAGAAACTTCTTCTTCTTAATCTGCAAAAAAAAATTTTTTTAAATCATTAGTGGATATTGACTCCTGCTCTGTCTCTCTCTCTCTCTCTTTCTCTCTCTGTCTCTCTCTCTCTCTCTCTCTCTCTCTGTCTGTCTCTGTCTCTCTGTCTCTGTCTCTCTGTCTCTCTGTCTCTGTCTCTCTGTCTCTCTGTCTCTGTCTCTGTCTCTCTGTCTCTGTCTCTGTCTCTCTGTCTCTGTCTCTCTCTCTCTCTCTGTGTGTGTGTGTGTTACAAGCCTAGGGGCATGTGCATATGTGTGTATGCATGCAGGGCAGAGGTCAGTCCTGGGGTGTCATCCTCGGTTCTTTCTCCACCCATTGTTTTGAGACAGGGTGTCCTTCTGAAGCTGGAAGCCATCGTTCCAGCTGAGCTGGCTGGCAATCTCCTTGATCCTCCGGTTTCCACACCCTCCTTCCCCACCCAGTTCTGAGGTTACAGATGTATGCGATGCACGCAGCTTTTAGTGGGTGCAGGGATCAGAACTCAGATCAGCATGCTTACATGGTAGGCACTTGACCAACAGAGCCATCTCCCCAGTCCCCAAGCAATGGCTAACTTTAATTTTAAAATCAGATTTCTCTGTTTTCATCTTTTAAATATCTACAGCATCTGTACTCATGCCCCTCCTTTTAAAATGTATTGTCATCATCATCACTATCATCATTGTTGTGTATTTACTGGTGGTGAGAGAGAGGCAGATAGATAGAAAGACAGACAGACACAGAGACAGAGAATGTGAGGCTGTATACTTTCCAGGGTGCGTGGAAGCCAAAGAATAAACTTCTGGGAGTCAGTTGTCTTCTTCTCTCTTGTATTTGAGGCAGGGTCTCTGTTTCTGCAATGCTGTGTACTTCGGGCTAGGTGGCCTGTGAGCTGCTGAGAGAATCTCCTGTCCCTGTTCCTGCCTTACTGAGGAGGGATTTTACACGCACATCTCTATTGCCGTCTCACATGAACTGTGGTCAGCAAGCCCAGATGTCAGGCTGGCCTGGCAGGTGCCTCTACCCACTGAGCCATCTTTCCCTCTTCTGTGTGTGCAGGAGTGTTGGTATTGGTAATTTGTGGCTTAATCCATTTCCTTTTCCTTGCCTATTGGCAGTGCTGGGGATTGAACCCAGGGTCCTGTGTGTATTACGCATGTAGTATGTTACCACTGGGCCCATTCCCAAGCAATTTCCTTTTGTCTGATTTAACATCCCAGAGGTTTGTCCATTTGAAGAACCACTTTTTGTGAGCAATTTTCCGTATAACAGCTATTTTCCTCTGCGTACCAAATAACACTACAACTCAGTGGATCGGAGCAACCACTGCTTTGTTTTCTCACAATTCAGGGATCTGCAGTTTGGGAAGCTCCCATTGAGAGCATCTCACCTCTCTCCTAATAGTGCTGCCCAGAACTGATCTTGGATTGATCTAAAATGACATGTCTGGGCTTGGCATTCTTGCTCTATTTCCACATTGCCTGTGGAATTTCTAATGTGCAGCATGCATGTTATATAATGACCCCCTCTACCAGAGCACATAAAGAAAATCCACAAGAGGTTTTTCTTTTTAACTGTTAAAAGATTGTATTCCATTAGCATTCATGTATGTCTGTGTGAGGGTGTCGGAGCCTCTGGAGCTGAGTTACCGGAACTGAAGTTACAGACAGCTGTGAGCTGCCACGTGGGTGCTGGGACTTGAACCTGGGTCTCTGGAAGAGCAGCCAGTGCTTATAACCAGTGAGCCATCTCTCCAGCCCCTGGAAGAGGTTTTCTAGTACCCAGGCCCCAACATCACTTCTGTACCTTTAGGGAGCCAAGGTGGGTTTCAGGGCTGGACTTGACTCATGAGAAGGGAATGGTGTTTGCAGCCAGATGGAAGCTATAGTCAGTCCACCAAGGCTCACACAAAGGGGACATGCCATGGTGTGGGCGGGGGAGTTGGCTTAGTCAGGAAATTGCTGGCTGCTTAAGCATGAGGAACTACAGCAGGGTCCCTAGAACCCACATAAGAAGCCAGGCATGCAACCTGTACCTTTCAAAAGTTCATAAGAAGCACATCTGTAACTCTGGTAGCAGTAAGGGAGCCTGGGAGGTTCTCTAGGGCCTGCCGACAGCTAGTCCTGCTAAAAATCAGAGAACTCTGGGTTCAGTGAGAGACCTTGCCTCAAAATAAACACACAGGATCATCAATAAAGAGCAAAGTAGAAAGATGATTGAGGAGGATTTCTGACGGTGACCTCCAGTGTCTACATGCATCTACATGCGCATGTGCCCACAAATATGTACATACATACTTGCCCCACACACATATATGTGTATGCAAAGCCCACACTGTGTGTTTATTTCCTAGCATATAAATTTCTGTGGACTCACCTTGCCTGGCCTTCCTGGTGTGTCCCTAAGTTGTGGTTCGATGGTATCACCTGTGTTGACTTGCTGGCCAATCCTTCTGTCTTTTCCTTATGGCTTTTTTCTGTCACGTGCCTTGCCTTGTCACCTCTCTTGCGATGCCACAGTCCCTCTAGGCACTTGCTGGATTTATCCCCACACACATACATCTTCCCTTCTCCTTTAGTTGTGTCTAATTTGTTGTTAAGACAGATTTAAAAAAAATTTGAAAAACGCTGGTTTTATTTTTCAAGTTTATTTTACATTTAGTTTGTCATAAATTTATTTAATTTGGCTTAAATACACAGTATATATTACTATATTTTATATAGTATATTAGCCACATTTTAATTATTATGTAAATATAACTTGGTAACCTTGACTTCTTATGAAAACATCGTTTTTTTAAAAGTTACATTTTTGCTGGTAATTTCAGCATACGACACTTTGTGATATCTGTGCTCTATTTTCTCCATGATAACTCTCACCTGACTGTATGTCTCTGTGCTTGGTTTGGATGGTTATGTTTCCTGAGTCTTGTACCAGCCTCCCTGAAAAAAATCTACCCATGATAGTCTTTGGGGCGTAAACTGAAGGTGATCAATTTTAGAGAAAATATAAACATAAAGGTTTATGCCTCAGACACTGAGGCCTTCGCCTTACTTCAGACTAAATTTCCCTAGAAGAGGCAAACCGGAGGCCAAGCATTCACACAGCTTGTTCTAGCAGGGAGTGGGTTCCCAGAGAGCACTCTGAGAACACTCCAATCTGAGGATGCTCAGCTTCCTTGTACAGTCTGTGTGTAGACTGATATGTATAGACACCCGAGTATCTAGGTAGATTTCAGCACTAATGGAACGTAAATGCCAAGAGTTGCGGGGCCTGCTCATGTTTATCTCAGATATGGTTTTCCAACTATGTTCAACCTGCAGTGGTCGGATCCATGGACACAGGACATCCAGCTGAGAGGGGCTGACTCTACACAGCAACTTGTGCTGAAGATGGACTTTGTTCCTAGTGTTCCCATGGCGTAGACAAAACCCCGAGAGGCTCTGTAACTTACCAAGAGTCATTCAGCTAGCAAATAAAGGAATCCAAGTTAGTCCCAAGTTCAAGTCCAGAGCAGAGCTGTTCTTGAACCCAGTGGAGGATCTAAATGCACTTCTGCTTAAACTTGAAATTAATCTCAACATATCACACATGTAAAAACAGATCCTTGCTTAAAAACTCAAACTTATAAAGCATTACCCCCAACTGCTCTTGTCCCCAGCAAGATGGCAGGAAAGCACCCCCCCCCAGGTAATAAAACACAGGTTTTGTCAGATTCCTTTTCCTCACATGGCTCTCAAATCCCCAAAGAGACTGTCATATCTGTGGATTTAAAACCCATTGCCTTGGTGATACATCCGAGATACTATTAAAGCAAAGTCAGGGGAAGGAGCTGAAGGGACTGACCTCCATCACAGATGGGAGTAAACTGAGGTGATTGCAAGAAACCAGAGTCCTGCCTGGAGTTTGGGTTCCCTTCCCTTCCCAGCCTTCTAGAAACATTATCATTACAAGTAAGAGTGAAAACAGATCTTAGAAAAAACCTTGTGGCCCAGCTCCTTCAAATTACTGATGCAAGGAGGAAGAGACTGGCCGAGGTCAATCATCTTGGGACCCTGAGTTCACCCATTTCCCTCTACCTCTTCCTCTTGCGTCCCTGTCCCCGTCCTTGCTGTTACTCACATTTGTCCTCACATCCCTGCTCTGAGCTCCTAGCACAGGTATGGGATTTTCTCTCAGGGCTCGAGAGTCTACTTTCCTGGAATGTCACCTGTACCTTGTAGGTTTTTAGGACTTTCTGTCAATCATCATTTCCCTCAACCTGGCATTTTTGCTGCTGTCAATTAGCTGTCTGAGCACCCTGGGGAGAACCCAAGTCAGGCTGAGCCTGTTTAGCAGATACTAAAGAAATTGTTAGGAACCCTCTGGGGAGAGAGCTTGGGTCTCACGGAATCCCCCGAGGAGAATGAATTCCCAGCACTGACACGGAGAGCTGTGAGGGCAGCCATAGGTTCTGAGAACTGATGGGCGGATGGGGAGAGAGAAGTCTGACATGGGATGTGCTACAGAATTAGCTGGCTTGAAATAAACCCGGAAGAACAGACAAGGGGGGTGAAGGAAGGGAGGCACACATGTTCAGTCTGGGGCAAGGTGCACCCCTTTGCCAAGCAGGCTGGTCAGGTTAGAGCCTGGTTCCTTGGAGAGTGAGCACACCTATTGTTCTCCCAAGCTGTGCCCTAGCCTCTGAGCAGGAGCATTGGTGGACTCCCAAAAGGGCCAGTGTGGTTCTCCTGACTTAAGCCACCATTTTCTCTTGTATGGAAGTTCTTTTCCTTCATATCAAACCCACCCCATCTCTGGGAGGAGATATGCTGACATGCCTCACACTTCCTCACTTCCTTGAAATTCCTCTTGGGCTCTCTTAAGACCATTTTTTCCCTACCAACACCATCATTTAGCTTTGAGAGATCTCCATGGTCTTTCTGTTTTGGCCCCAGTAGCTGTGCCTGATACAAAACAAAGTCAAGAAGAATATATAGGCCAAGGGTAAGACAGCCAGTCAACCATGAACATGTCCCGTTCCGAGAGCATGTGATCCCTTAGAGTGCAGGGTGTGTGATGTTGGAAGGGGTGGACGTAAGAAGATGGAGGAAATGGGAGGTATATTGGTCTCCACCCCAGGCAGGTGGCGAGGTCTTTTTTGTCACTGAATATTTAGACAACATTGGTTTGGGACTTCAAAAATCATCTCTGATGACTTTTACTGCCCATCAGGCTAGAGGTTGTGTCTCCTGAAAGGGAATGGTAGTGTTCTCTTTCGACAGATTGATGATAAACCTACACTGACTGTAAGGGCAGCTGAAAACTGTAGTCTTGTAGGCATAGCCCCAGGACAGATTTCCATATGGTGACAATTCAGGGACCTTATTCGCTTTCTTGTTGTTGTGACAAAGTATCAACAAGAAGCAATTTAAGGGGGGCATTTATTTGGACTCAGGTTTTGAAATGGTCTACTTCCTAAATTTTCTGGAACCTCTTTTATCCATCAGTACCATCAGCTAAGGACCTAGAATTCATACACAGCCAGTGGCACAATTTACACCCAAACTAGTACCCATACAATAAGCTTCGTATGATGTCCATTCAGAAGGCCTGTGGCCTCAGACTCCATTAAAGAGAACTGAAAGCCACATACTAGTCCACTAGTGTCTTCTGGATGTCTTTGGCAAGTTTAATAGCCCATTAGATCACAGCTTCCTAGGGCAACAAACAAGGTCATTGAAGAGGCTCACCCCTTCCGCTATCGTAGTATTCAGAGACAAATATTGAGAAGCCGGCCCCATCTGTCTCTTTGAACTTCAGTGTCACTTTCTACTGACTGGCGTGTGACTGCTCACATACCACACCGACGAAAGGATGACGGTGCTTCTGGAACTCTGAGGTGAAGCCACAGTCAGTGACTTGGAGTTCTCTGACTCAGCTCGCAGGGCTGGTCACAGAGAATGCTTGCTCACAGAACCCACAACATTCTGTAGGGCATGCGTATGAATGTGACTTGCGAATCACCCTTAGGAGCCTAGCATCATCCAGAAGACGTGCTTAGAGACTGCAGTGCAACTCAGGCCTGCACGTTCACTGGTGGTCTGGTCTTGAAATCGGTAAAGACATGAGGTTCTCAACCTGTGGCATCTTCCTTTCACAGGAGTTGAATATCAAATTTTTGCTTAAAAAATTACAGTTATGAGGTAGCAACAAAAATAATTTTATGGTTGGGGCTCTCCACAGCATGAAAAACTGTATTAAAAGGTCACAGCATTTGGAAGGTCTAGAGGATTGTAAACCCTGCCTCTAGAGTTGTCATGAGGACAGTACCCTTTACAGAGAACCCAAAAATTTAATGCACCCCAAAGCATGACCTCAGCTCCATTTCTGCTGCTCTTCATCTTCCTCACTGATGCCCAGAGCCCTGCCTCCGTTTCATCCAGGAAGGTGATCTTTGCTTACACGCACAGCTCTTGCCCACACAGCATTTTCCTGTTCTTTGATCCTCACAGAAACTCCAGGAAGAAAGTAAGGAAGCCAGGCTCGTTCCTGTTTTATAGATGAGGAAGTCCAGAGACAGAGAGATTAAATGTGTGGTGATCAAGGTCACCAGATGGGGCTGTTCTTCCTCAAGAAAGGGATGGATTGTGGGAAATTGTGCTTTGGGCACACTCAAAGTGGACAGACAGCAAGGAAATGTGCAAATTTGATGTGTATCCTGCTTTAATTTGGGTTAAAAAAAAAAAAAAAAAAAACACCGCACCTATCTCTGGCCAGCTGCTAGACTAGCAACAATGGGTTGTCTTGTAGAGTCAGGTTCTTAACTTGGAAGAACACGAGCACTACCCTTGGGACTTCTGTAATGGAATCTTAGCATCTTAGACCCTTTGCAGCCCAGTGGAACCTGGATATTTTGGAGGGTGGGGGCAGTGTCTAGATATTGGGGGAGCAGTAGAGAGCCGCTGCTTGACAAGGGAGTCTCTGAGGGAGACACCTGTGTACTGCACCTCTTTAAGGCCTGCTGTCATGATGGGTCCCTGCTAGTTCACAGCCCCAAAGGCTGCCGCTCTAGTGTGGATGATGATGTCTGCCAGACCTGTGCCTCGGAGCACATGTGCAGGTGCTGTGTCCCTCCCTCCTGGCGGGATGGAAAAATACATGTTTTTTTCCCTGACTGACCTGACCCGGGCGGGGGTTCTTCAGGGACCTGAGAGCCCTTCGCAGATCCACCAGACTGATGGTAAACAACTTTCCAGAAGGGAAACATTCCCTCAAGACCGGGTGACTGGAGGTCAGTGATGTTGCAAGTGCTTTGTGATGGTTTCTGCCACAAGGCCTCAGGCACTGGGGAGCACAGACAGACTTTTTTCCTACATACCTGATAGAAAGCGAAGGGTCGGAATGAGTGAATGAGTTCTAAGTGCCCCTCAAAGACAGTGGGGGACAGAACAAAGGGCTGTAACTTTCCATGAGGATTAAGACTTACAGCCTCTCTGACAGCCCAAAGCAGTTATTCTGAGACTGTCATCAGGTTCTAGAGCCTTTAGACACATGGGTAATCTCGGCTACAGACTGCAAGTGTCTGAAGGATGATGTATGTGAGCGGGCTCCCTGATGCTTTCTTGCTCATCACAGCAACTCGTCCCTGTACGTCTGACCTGTGTCCGACCTTTACAAGTGTGTTTATTCAGAGGCCTGGTCAGGCGGCTCAGTGGTTGAGAGCCCTCGCTGGCTGATCTTCCAGAGGACCTTGCTTTGGATTTCCAGCCCCCACATGGCAGTTCAAAACTCTCTGTAACTCCAATTATAGGGCATCTGATGCCTTCTTCTTGGTCTCTGTGGGAACCAGGCATGTGTGTGGTGCACAGACAGGCATGTAGACAAAAAAACAAAAACAAAAAAACCCCTATGCATAAAATAAAAACAGATATCCAAAAATTCAAATTTAAGTTTATTCATTGACAATTTCGTATATACATAATGTATTTGGTCATATTCCTCCTCATTATTATCTCTCACTTCCCTCACAGCCCCACTTACCCTCCCCCTCCCTCACAAACTCTCTAACCCTCCCCTTCCCTCACACTCCCACTAACCCTCCCCTTCCCTCACACTCCCACTAGCCCTCCCCTTCCCTCACACTCCCACTAGCTCCCCCCTCCCTCACATTCCCACTAACCCTCCCCTTCCCTCACACTCCCACTAGCCCTCCCCTTCCCTCACACTCCCACTAGCTCCCCCCTCCCTCACATTCCCACTAACCCTCCCCTTCCCTCACACTCCCACTAACCCTCCCCCTCCCTCACACCCCCACTTACCCTCCCCCTCCCTCACAACCTCTCTAACCCTCCCCCTCCCTCACACTCCCACTAACCCTCCCCTTCCCTCACACTCCCACTAACCCTCCCCTTCCCTCATACTCCCACTAGCTCCCCCCTCACACTTCCACTAGCTCCCCCCTCCCTCACACTCCCACTAGCTCCCCCTTCCCTCACACTCCCACTAACCCTCCCCTTCCCTCACAGTCCCACTAACCCTCCCTCCTTTACTAAGTAGTCTTTCTTCTACTCTCAGGTCTGCTTTGGTTTTATGACCCACTGGCTTTAAATATGGGTGTTTGGTGAGCTTGGGGGGGGTCTATCTAAAAGAGCATGGGTCATGCCTTACCAGGGTCTACACCACTGAAGAAAATGATTCCTCTTCCTCAGTAACTATTAACCTCTTTGTGGAGGAGTAAAGCCTCAAAAGTCCATATTACAGCTGTTCAATGTTGGCATTACCACGTCCATCTTACAGATGAGAAAACCAAGATTTGGGGAAGTTGACAAGACTCGGGGTCAAGGGACACCCTGTGTGTTCCAGATCTGGTCCTGGTTTGGGAGCTGGAAGCTGTGTTCTTGGTTTGGGAGCTCCCTGGCAATGTCTGCTCTCCCAACATCCATCCCTGAAGATGTAAGAGTGGTCTTTTAAGCTCCTTTCCACTTCTTACTCTAATCTTCCCTCTGCTTGAATACAGTGTCTGCCTGTGTATGCTTCAAGATGCTGTCTGTTCCGGGTTTTTCTCTGTCTTCTTTTAAGTGCCGTTTTTCCTTTCAGGTCTCCCACCCACTCTGAGGAGGCTGGTGCTGGTCATTACAGGCCCACACTCCCACTTCACCTGGATGACCTCTCTTCGGGCCCGGTGGAAACCATAGATCAGTTGGCAGACTAGGGACATGGGTCAAATCTGGCCTGTTGTCTACTTTTGTGCAACTTATGACATAAAAGCTACTTTTACATTTTGGGGGGAGCGTATCTATGTCTAGAAACACCAGCTTTTGAAAAAAACTCATAATTTCTCTACCATACCGTTTCTGTTTTGTTGTCAAAGATTTGGTTGACTATATTTTTTTACACCTCTTTGGCCTCTATTCTGCTCCATTGGTCTGTCTGTTAATTTGCTAGGACCACACTGCCATGATCAGTAATGTACAGTAATGTACAGTAAGGTGTGGCATTGTGTTGCATTGGTCCTCAGTGTTGTGTGAGCTCTTTGAGGTCTTTAGCATCTCTGTGAAAACTTTAGAGTCAGTTTACTGATCCCCACGAAGAGTTCTACACTTTTCTATGGCTCTGAAGACTTAAAAGGGAGAAAAGCACCTTCCCACACACAAGAACTGTGTGGGACAGAAACTGTAGTCTCTGTGGATGAAGTTAATGCATTTGCACACTGCTTGTCGCTGCTTTCACAATATTGAAATCGTAAATAGAATGGAATGGCCATGACAGGGAAGAGACCTTAGGTTTCTACAAGACCTAAAGTGTGGACTATCTGACCTTCATAGAAAGCATGTGTCAGACCTAGTCTAGGTCTTGGACATGTGGCTTATACTGAGTTTGCTGCTTCCAAGCATGACCTTTGCCACCATTTGCTGTTCATGTTCACTTGGATCTAACTTGAACCTTCTGGAACTCACTTAGCTGCATATAAGGTGAGGTTGTGATGCTTATAGAGTATCATAAGGATTAAAGCAATTATTTTAGGTAAGTGTTCTGAATACATAGGAGCTGTATGGAATCAATGGCTAACACTTAGCTTAAATCTGCTATCCTGGCTTGGGAATAACATACCCTGAATGGTTTAGACTCTGCCCTGCTGACTCATCTCTCCCACCACTGTAGTAACAGCATCTTTAAAATCTTCTCTTCCAGACTAGCCTATTTCCCAGGGCTTAGCTTGACGTTTGTGACATTTGTGACATTTGCAGCTTTCAAGACCAGCTTCCTCTATTGCTGTCACCCAGTTCTTCCTTGCCTCCCAGTCACAGATCGAGTGCCCCAGCTTTTTCCAGAACTTTATGCTAGCCCACACCTCGTTGATTTCCTACCATAGGGCTCTTTCTGCTCAGAAAACAGGCTTCTGGGAACTTGAGAGCCAATAAGCTCCGGAGGTGGGCTGTAGGCATTGTTCATGGAAACTGGTCCCTCTGGGGACAGGAACTGGAAATGTACTGTTTCTCCTTCATGCAGCTCTCGATAAATTATTCTCTGGGTCAGAAAGTAAAGCTGCCGGAGAAGGCTGGGGTGGAAAATTTGTCAAGCCCTGTCTCTCAGGTCCCGTTAGCTTTCCCCAGGGTCTGCTGCTCAGACATACGGTGCACACTGGGCAGAGGGGCGGGAGAAGCATCAGAGGAATCTCAATCCACGACCAAGTATCATCTAAAAATGTGGAGCTGCTTAGACAGATATCAGCATTACATCACAAGAGGAAAAACACACATGTTGGCACATGCCTTTAGTCTCAGCAGTCAGAGACAGAGGCAGGCAGATCTCTGCGAATTGGAGGCCAGCCTGGTCTATGTAGTGAGTTCCAGGCCAGCCTGGTCTATGTAGTGAGTTCCAGGCCAGCCTGGTCTATGTAGTAAGTTCCAGACCAGCAAGGGCTATGTAGCTGGAAGTATGCTGGGATGAGGAGCGTGTCTCTGTAGTCTATGTGCCTGTCTTGTCTTCTCTAGTAATCCCCATGACTACCCTGTCTCAGTGTCCTTCAGAGCATTTTAGTATGCCATGTGCCTTTCTTGCTTTGTCCTAGATCTCCAAACAATGGCAGCTATCTGTTCAGCATTAGCATTCTGGCAAGGAAGCAGTATAGCAATCTGATAATGTGCCCATGCAGGACATGGGGTGACAGCCTATCTTAGACAATACCTCTGTACCTTGACCTGGGAATTATTCTACCACAGTGGGATGTATTAATGGAATCATGTTATCCTAAACTATGATAGCTGGAGAGATGGAATCTGTGCTTTTCTTCAATAAAGGACATTACTAATCCTTGGGGGTGGGGGGAAGGCTGTAAAGTTTGGGTAAGTTCAACTTTAAAAACCAGCTCAGTGGTGCTGGGAGGTTAGTCTGTATCTAAGACTAATAAATCCAGTACTTAGAACCTATGTAAACAAGCTGAGAGTGATGGCATGCTTGTAAGCCCAGTGTGGGGAGGCAGAGCTGGGAAGATACCAGGAGGCTTGCTGGCCAACCAGTCTTGTGAGGTGGATGAGCTCCAGGTTCAGTGAGAGATTTTGTCTCACAATATAAGGTGGAGAATGACTGTGGAAGACACCATCTCCAACACACACACACACACACACACACACACACACACACACACACACACACGCATACCTGGCAAAAATTGAATTAGTTTTGTTTACTTGCTTGTGTGTCTGTTTTATAGGGCCCTCCCAAGTCCAAGGCTTTTCTGGAAAGAACACATTGGCATGGCAGCCCCAGCAAGTGGTAAGAATTTCACCCTGGTGGGAGGTGTGGGGCCGGGGGGAGGGAAGTTGGGCTCTCTTCTAGTGAAAAATCCAAATTTCTGAGCAGGTTAGCGATGCCTCATTAAGGCCTTGACAGAATGGGCCAAAGGGTCTGCTTCCCCAGGCCAGTCAGGCTGCCTGGCAGGACGTTACCATGGCTCCTGAAATTTGGGGCTCAGCATCCTTAGAGATGGATGGGTGGTTCCCAGAAGTGACCTGCCAGCATTATAAATGGGCGTGTTATCACTGTGAACCTTGAAGCAGAAGTTGTAAGTTATCCGAAGGCATCTGGGTGAGGTCTTCCCAGAAAGTCCACAAGATAAGAGATGAGAGTAAGTGCTGGACATCTCTTACTGTAATCAGTAATTCACGAGAAATGAACTTATGCTTGTGGGATACCGAGAGAGCTCCATGCTCTGCCTGCCTCTCCTGCAAGGTTCCCTAGCACTTCCTGTGTCTCAAAGCCTGCTGTGTTATTCCGACAAAGAAGCCCCTCTGGATTCCTGTCACCCATACCCAGAGAGACCAATGCTGTCCTAAAGACTTGCATGCTGGCCAGCATATGTCCCCTCTGCTCTCAGTGATCCATTTGCCAATCTGGAGGAGACAGAGGAGGCTCCTGGGTTCATATTTACCCAGTTTGCAGCAGCAACTATGCTCGATGCCTCGTGTTCTTTCCTGTGTCACAATAGCAGAGGGACAGGCATTAATAAACGAGGGGCTGTTTATTCTCCTTCATCTGCCTTCCCTCTCCACCACACTATTCCAAGAATTGCACGTGCCACTTGCTAAAATCCTCATTAAGAGACACGTGTCCTGGCTCGCCAGAAGACCCATGAATGGAAGTTGGGAAAATGTGGTCATGCCAAGTGTTGCTTCTGGATTTTGAGCCTGGGAAGCCAAGGGCAAAGTCATTTCTACACCAGCTGTGTTAGCAGGCAATACTTGTGTGCGTGGAAACTGATGTTTTGTGTGTTTGGTTTCAGCTTCGGACCCTGAAGGATTTTTCATTCCCTTGCAAACCAAAGAAGTTAGAATTGAGTGTGCTTTCCAAGTCAGGTATGTAGCCACTGGCCATTAGCTGCAAAGACTCTGTGTCCAACAGAGGCTCTACCTCCATCTCTTTCCTGCATCTTGGTCATTTCTCTCTCCCTTAGCGCTTCGCCACACTATCTCAGTGGTTCTCAACCTGTGGGTCATGATCTCATGGAGGAGCCGTACATCAAATATCCTGCATACCAGACATGTACATTCCGACTCATAACAGCAGCAAAACTTACAGTTATGAATTAGTGATGAAAATAATTTTATGGTTGAGGGTCACCATGACATGAGGAACTGTATTAAAGGGCCGAAGTATTAGGATGACCTTGTAGCCACATTGGCCATTCTAGTCATCCCCACCTATTATGGGCTAGGTTGTTCTAAGACCTGGATGCTCTAATGGTTTTACATCTTAAGTGGCTGGGTGGGTGTAAAGGATGTTAAATACACACACACACACACACACACACACAGAGAGAGAGAGAGAGAGAGAGAGAGAGAGAGAGAGAGAGAGAGAGAGGACGTGACTTTCCTTAGGTTTCCACTTTAAAAACTTTAAGAAAAGTGGAAAATGGCATCTTTTATTTTACACTTAAATCCCCCCATTACACAGCCAGGAAGTTTGGTCTCTAGGAATTCACCCCTGTGGGCTAAAGAGATGTGTATCATTTGCATTTTTCTAGTCACTGACTACAAGCTACAGTTAACCACTGGGTACCCAGATGGCCTTAATTTTAGTCTCTGGGCTCGTCACCTATCAATCATAGATCAGAAATGCAGAGTCACAGGTAAATGGGAGGGGGCCAGGCGAGAGCCATAGGACAGCGGGACACCGGCTTGGAGAGACCAAGTGCAGCTCAACAGTGTGGCCTCCAGAGGAGAGGGGAGCCTTGAGTATGGGTTCCAGGATTCCCAGTGAGGACAGGATTCTGACTTGCCAGCAGACCTGGTCTTGGTGGCTGTACCAAGGCTGTATGGTGTGGATCTGCTCTGTGTAGCCCCACAGGGCATTCTCTGCCTACCTTGTGGTAGATCTGACCTTGCCCTGTGGACTCTTATTTTCACAGTTCATGCTCTGAGACCCTCCAACATTAAACTCGTGGCAGCCATTGGCAACCTAGAAACTGTAAGTATTTCCTGTGCTCGACTCAGGACACCATTTGGTACTGGTGACATTGTGAATAAGCTCCTGATGTCTTGGCATAATGTTCCACTGGATGCATGCATGGTAGCACAAACTTGTCCTCAGGAGGTGGAAGCAGAAAGTCAGACGTTCCAGGTCATCTTCGGCTACATAATGATGTGAAGGCAGGTGGATTCTATCTCAAACAGGGCTCCATTTGGGAGAGAGTGTTGAACGAGTCAAAGACATGCTAAAATCTTAGAGGACCTAATTTTTTAAAACGTCAAAGGAATGCCTAGGATGGCCCCAGGAAAGGGGATGTTTGAAGTTTCTCATCAATACGTTAAATTCATTTCTCAGAACCTTTGCCAACAGTTTTGAAATGTGTTGTTTAGGTTTTCTCCAAGGTACTTGTTTTTATTGAACATAGTCCCTTTTTATCACCTATCTCTTAGCATTCACATTATCTCTGTCAATTTCTCACCTCTCTTTCTGCCGTTAGTCACCCTTGATCCCCTGGGCTCCTCTTTGCTGCTAATTTCACTTCGTATATCCATTAATGGTTTTATGTATCTATAGAAGATATGGAAACTGCAATCAAGAGAAAGTGCACGGTTTTTGTCTTGCAGAGACCAGCTTGCTCACTCCATAGGATTGCCTCCAATGGCTTCCATTTTTCTTTCAACATGACTTGATTCTCAGCTAAGAAAAAAATTCCACTATGTATATAAACCACATTTTTGTTACCCTCTCCTGACCCCTGACCTTGATGGGCACTGGGCCATCACAGACTGCATGGACATACATGCTGCAAACATGAAGTAATTTTAGAAACACACCAACTTTGACAAAAATGTATGATTGTGGTAAATATGAATTTATACAGCTTCCTATCTTAGCCACGTAGACCTTCATTTATAATGTCTAATACAATGCAAACACAGGAAGTGGTGACAAAAAGATGTCCACACGAGCAGGGATGTGTCACTTCCTCACCCCCCTCCTTACTGCACCCACCACCCTCTTAGAACCCCCCTCCATTTCTTAAAGCCTCTTCCCCCTCTCTAGTTTCAAGGCTGCTCCACAACCCTCCTGGACTTAAGGACGCTGTGTTCTGCCACAAAACCACTCACACACCCATGTTTAAGCAACCGTCCACACAATAGCAGGGGACAGGAGCAGCCTAGCTCTGTCATCATGTGAACGGTTGTGGGCATGTGCTACACATGCACCATGGAATTTTACTCCGTCACAAGGGAAAATGAGGATGTGAAATGTGCACAAAAGTGGATGGAACTGGGGAATATGAATGAGATGATCCAGGCCTGCAAGACAAACATCTTCTCTCCTTTGCAGATCTGAGCTGCCATCTGAGTCATTTTTCAGTGTACACTCAGTAACATAGAGTATGCTCCCACTGTATAACCAGTCTCCAGAACATCCTTCATCTTACAAAACCGAAACCCTTCATTCATTAAGTAACAACTCACATGGCGGTTTCCCAGCCCACAAAACCCACACTGCCACTTTGGGTTTCTGTGAGTTTAACCAGAGACTTCACATCCTTAAAATCATGTTGTGTCTGTTTTTATGTAAATAGCTTCTTTTGCTTGACATAATTTCCTCCTGTGCCAGATACTTCCTTTTTAAAAGTGACTAATATTCCATTGTACACATGGACATACCATATTTTGTTTATCTGTTCACACATGGATATGAGGTTGTGTCAGCTTCTGGCTATTGCCAATCCTGCTAAAAACATTAAGTACAAATAATCACCCTGAGATCCTACTTCCATTCTTTTGCACAGATACCTTGAAATATAATTACATGACAATTATACTTTTAATCTTTTCTAAGGAAGTTGAAAGTGATTATGCATTCTTGTAAGTCCAATTTAGGAAGCTGAGGCAGGGTCAAAGCAGATTTAAGGCCAGCCTGGGTTAGATAACAAATTTCAGACCAGGCTGAGATATATAATGTTATTTTCTTCTAAAAAAATTCTTCTTTTAAGGCTGCATTGTATTGGTTTTCATAGAGCTTACAGGATTCACATTCCCATCAGTAACGCACAGCATTCCTGTTCTCCATATTCTTCTCTAGTTTTGGCTGTGGGCCTAGCTTTTAACAGCTGAGCCATCTCTCCACCCCCCCCCCCACTTAGTCTCAACACTTATTTTCCTGTTTTTGTTTGATGCTGTTGATTGGTTTCTTAAAGGTTTCTTTCTTGGGCTTTATTTATGTGTATGTGTATGTGTATGTGTATGTGTATGTGTATGTATATGTGTATGTGTATGTGTATGTGTATGTGTCTTCTGTATATAGCTACCATGTATGTGAATGGCTTCAGAACCAGAAGGGGGAAATCAGATCCCTTGGAGCTGGAGTTACAGATGGTTGTGAGCCATCCAGCATGGGTGCTGGGAACCCAGCACAGGCCCTCTCTGGAAGAGCAGTCAGTGCTCTTAACCATTGAGCCATCTCTCCAGAAACATGTTTGCTTGCTGTTTAGCAGGCATGAGGTGACATCTAATTGGGGTTTTGGCTTTAATTTTTCTAAGGATTAGTCGTGTTAGGTACTGTCTTAGTTAGGGTTTTGCTGCTATGAGCAGACACCAAGGCGGGAGCATGGCCACATCCAGGCAGACATGGGGCTGGAGAAGCTGAGAGTCCTACATCTTCATCTGAAGGCTGCTAGCAGAAGACTGAAGGCAGCTAGGATGAGGGTCTTAAAGCCCATGCCCACAGTGACACACCTACTCCAACAAGGTCACACCTCCTAATAATAGTGCTACTCCCTTGGCCGAGCATAGACAAACCATCACAGGTACCTCTGGCTTGCTTTTTGTTTTAAACTCTGAGTGGCATGTCATATGTGGCCATGCAAAGGGGGGAAGAAGAGGGTAAACAGAAAACTAGACGGTGTAGGGCAATGTCATGAGCTCTTATCGGCTCTCCCTGCCCTCATGGCACCTACCCTGGGGTTAGCAAGAAGCAGAATCCTGTATCCTTCAAGTTCTCATGACCCTGGCTGGGCAGAGGACTTGTCATCAGTGGCCCTTTGTCCCAGAACTCTCCTGTGTCTTTTACACCCGAGTCAGGAAGCTCTCCCCTCCCCACCAGGCTCTTCTTCCTCTAGTCCAGCCTGTGCTCCTTCAGTCATAACCCCTTCCTCCAGGCCCGGCTCAACCCACTGAGCTATGGCAGAACAGGCCCACCCAGAGCTCAGGGGATTCCTAAGTTTCCATCCCCATTCCTCTTGAATAGCTGGTCTCTCTGGAACTTGCCTGGGATACTCACCCTTTTATATTTGGGAATCCCACCTCCTCTTAAAGAGTGTGTGGGGCTCTCTGGCTCTTCCACATTGGACAAAGACACTTCCATGGGGTCATGTTCTAAATCAAAAGCTCTCACGGGCTTGGACCTTCCAGCTTCATTTTAAGATAGCGTTCCTACTCGTGACTGGTGACGTTGTTTGCTGTCGTTCCCTCCTCCCTTCCTGGATGGGAGTCAGGGCTACAGAGACAGAACAAGCTTAGACAAGGATGGTGTCATTAGTCCACAGCCAGGCCCTCTACTTTCAGAATGAGCCTTGAAGGCCCAGTCCCTTGTAGGCCACCCTTCTCTGTCTGCCTGAGAGCCACATACGTACTCAGCTAGGGTTGTGCGATAAGAAAACAGTCATAGAGATAGACAGACAGACATAAATAGTGGGAGACTAAACTTTTAACGTCTTTAAGGTTGAAATTTCTGCTTTGAGTTTCTGGAGACTCTGAAATGAAGGCATGCTCACTTATTTGGGATTCGCTTTTGAACATTTTAAAATAAGATATGCAAATATTTACAAAATTTATTGTTAATAGTCCCTGTAATTGCATATTTCATACAATAATAATCCAGATGTACGGGGTGAAAAAAATGAGAAGATCCATTCCTGTCTTGTGCCATAGGAAAGAACACTGGTCATTCTCATGGTTTCTGGGGCCTCCCAGATGTGCCTGCCCATCTTCTGGCCTGCCTTCTCTCTTCCTTCCTTCTTCCTTCTCTTGACCACCACCTTGCCTGTCGGGGCAAGATCTGCTCTCCATCAGCCAATTAGAAGAAGCAAATCTGTGGTCCTAAAATACTGTGTATCTTTAGTTCAATCAACCACCAACATCGAAACCAGGAAATTTCAAATATTTGTGTTTCCAGTATCTGACCTATAAGGTCTCTCAGACATAGGTTCCCTGTCTCTTGGGAAACTATATGTGCAAGCTGGCAGGCAGTGTCTCCTTTGGCTTGAACCAAACTGTCTACATGTTGCCACTATACCTGTTACATTCTAGTTACCAACTAGTTACCAACTAGTCACCAAGTTACCTACTTTTACCTTCTAGTAAACTTGACAGATTTAACCTTAAACAGATCTAAACGTTGTGTGTGTCTGTGTGTTAAGAACTATGAAAATGCTAATAATAGCTAATATTTGTGGGTGCTTTCAATGTCTTGGCCACAGCTTCAGGTCTCCCTTGGATAGGATAAAATTATCTTCCTTTCTGCACCGTGATTACCAACAAGGAGTAACCTGCATTACCCAGTATTTCATCGAGGGGAAACCAAACTCCCTCTAATTGTTGAGAAAAATACCCATTGTTCAACATTCACTGAGTGCTTACAGAATGCCAAGCGCTGAACTGGGTCAAAGAAATACAGCCAAATGCAACCAGAGGGTAGCAGCTACCTGGGATGCCTCTTATATTCTAGTCAAAGGGAGAGCAGAGGCACCCTTAGGTCATGGAGGAGGATCTTACTTTATACACCAACCTTTTGATTCTGTGTAGAATATAATGTGACTTACGTTGTGTTTAAATCTATGCCCCAAGGAAAGCAGTCTGCCATTTTGTTATGAGGGTCAGACTGACAAGCAGTGGAGGAGCAGAGTGTGCTTCCCCCCCCCCCCCCCCATACAGTGAGCAAGGTAGACTTGGTCTTTCTTTGGACTCGTAGCCTCCCTGAATCATGCTGCCTTCCACTGGCTGACTTACTCACACCAAGTATCTATCTCTTTCAGCCTCCGGCCCCTGGCTCTGGCACGGTCAACATGGAGAAACCTCAAAGGTACCCATCCTGGAGCACAGCTGGCAGAGACACACCACACACACCCTCATCTCACTCCTTGCTCCACTGATGGGGGACATCAAGGAGCAGAGAGTTCAAAGTCTTTGCTTAAGGGTTAGGGGTACAGCAGTGACCAGAACCACCCAGAACCACCCAGAACCTGGGGTTCCTGTGGCTCCTCTGGGTGAATGAGAGAGAAGTGGCAAAGACCAGAAAATTGGAATTCCTGTGACTGGCAAAGGGCCTCCTCCCTCTGCTCTTGGAGGACCTTTTAGGGTTTGGACCAGAATCATTTTACACTAGACTCAGTGTCCTCTTCAGCTTTGGACAGAACTAGAGAGCTTGGGAAGAGAATCCAGAGGGAGCTCTTTGTCCTTCACTGCCCCCAAAGCAAGGATAGGCTAAAGCTTGTTAGGAAATGGCCTATGGTGTCCAAGGAAGAGGCTCCCGTGAATGATAAATGCTGTCTGATCCTGTGTGATCACCTCTTTTACAGCATTGAGAACGAGCCACAGAAGGTGTGCATGGGAATCATGACAGGTGAGTCCTGAGTTTCTACACAGACCCCAAATTGTCCCTACCCCCAAAGACACAGAAGACATTTTGTTGATAAGGAAGATGCACTGTATTGCTTCATTACATCACCCGTGCCTGGAAAGAAGGGAAGGCATGCCAGGGAAACTGATAAGGGAGGCAAGAGATAGAAGGTCACAGGTCCTGAATAGAAATCACAAGAAACAGACAGGGAAAGGGGGAACTGGGAAGACAGGACCAAAGCCTGTGGGCTCCTGCTCCTGTGTGACTACCTCAAAGGTGGATTCATGGCACTTACCTAAGAAAAATGTCCTGGATCCTTCCTCCTGCCCAAGAGGAAGAACAAAGCCTAATTTTCTATTTATTTGTAAAATAAGACTTTATTCTATAACCTCTCCTTCACTTGCCATAGAAACATTCTGGGCTCTGGGAAGGGAAGTGAAGAAAGTGAAAAGAGTAATAATCTGGATTAATATGCCGGCTTCTCTGTATCCAGATGAACCCAATTGCTGTGATCTGGCATCTGCATTTGATGCCAGAGGACCTTTGTGACTCTCATAGGCTACACTAGAGCCCTGGGTCCATAATGCCACTGAGCTCGCCTGGGTAGTGTGCCATCCTGCTGCTTGTGAGATGAGTGAGCAAGGCTCAGCTGCCACCCCGCCAGTGATGAGCAGAGGGTGGCTGGTGCTCTGTCACGAAGGATCTGTGATGTCCTCAGTTCTTAAAAAGAACAAGGATGAGGAACCTGTCCATCATGATCCAGTAAGGAAGGTTGAGGCTACTATCCAGCACTCCTGTCACCTGATTGGCTAGTGAGGGGCTGATGAGGATTAGGATGGAAGGAGTCAGAGTGGCCTTTCACTAGGTGGCTGTCACAACTATGCTGAGGCCTAGACTTGTTTCTGTTCAAATGGTAGAAGAGAAGATGAGGTGGTCAGTGTAGGGGCACATGAGGATGCTCTTTGGTCTCTAGAACCCCCGCACCACCCTGTGAAGATGCTCTTTGGACCAGGAAACCCCAGGACCACTTTGTTTCTTTGCCTGGTTTTTTGTTGTTGTTGTTGTTTGTTTGTTTGTTTGTTTACCACTATCTCTCCTCAGTCCTCCATGTTTAACCACAATCAGGAACCCCACTTAGGCAGAGGGCAGCAGAGGTGACAGGGAGGGCTGACCTTGCCCCTGAAGTCCTCAGCATCAGGACTTCTGAAGCTGAGGGTGCTCTGAGTAGGGAGGAACACATAATGTCTGGCAGCCATTACTGACAGCCATGGCAGGAGTTCCACAGAGAAAGTTGTTTAGGGGTGTCCAGACCCATTTAGTGCATGATGGGGTTGACCCAGGCACAAATGTTTCCCTCTCTGACCTGAGTTTTAGAGTACTCTAGTGACCTCCGCATCAAGCCACACCTTTCCATCTGAGGCCATTTTACATATGGAAAAACTGAATGTGGAAAACAGATACAGACTTTTCCCCAAAGTTGTCATTCAGTAAGTAGCAGGGTCCCTGGAAACCCAGGGCATCTATCCCCTCGACCCTTGTCTTTTTGTTCTGTCCCCTACAATCAGGGAACCCCCAAGACTACGCAACCATAGACCAAGACCCCAGCAGGTGAGACAAATTGATAGACAATTTTTTTTGTGAAAAGTTTTAAGGGGAAGTTTGTTCATTTTTAGTTTGGAAAGTAGTTCTTCCAGTGACTTAGTATATGTGTGCTCTCACCAGCCTTTAGCAAGTGTCCTCACATGAGGAAGTGGTCCCCACATGCACACATGTGTGTCATTCTTATCACATTGAACTGAGTCCAAAGCTCTGTGCTTCTTACCCATGAGCCTGGGATCCTGCAAGCTCATCACAGATGAGAAAGCCTGGCTCATGTGCATGGGGTAAGGATGGCAACCCTGAACTGTGTGACTTTGGTGACCACCTGTGGTCATGAAGCCAGTCTCTTGACCCCCAGCCCAGCTTTTCTCTCTCTCCCTGCCTGTTATCTGCAAGTGTGTACACCCAGAGAGAATTCTCCTGAAGCCCTTTGAATCTTGCTTCCATAAACCTTGGGCTCCATGAGGATCAGGCAAAAAGAAGGGGGAGGAAGAGGCATTTGCCTCTGCAGCCCACCCTCCCTGATCCGCCCTGTCCTCTCTGAGGAGCAAGACGCGACTTAAACATTCCTGACAGCACTATTTTTGGCAGTCTTCTGGCTGTCAGCTTGGTGACATGTTCTCTGCATGTTCCCCGGAGCTTTCCCGCCCTGCTGTCACTCACGAGGAGCAAGGGAGAAGACGGGAAGGCAGCCCAGAGTTCCGGTTCTAATCCCAGCAGTTTCTGTCAGCTGGGGGACCTGACACTACTTGCTTGATGTCTCCATTTCAGTCTCCTTGGGAGTAAATGAGGGTACGCCTGGAGAGCAGTCGACCTTGGGCCTGGCCGACGTAGGCTGATGCTCGATTTAGCTCTCTTCCCTTTCCACGGTCCACCTTGGGGGTCACCTGATGGCAAAAGCCTTGGAATGAAAGCAGTAAGGCTTCTTGTCACCCTAGGTTGTCATTAGTCTTTTGAGGTGACCCCTGGCTCTCTCTGTAGCCCTTTCAGATATCATCAGACATTTCAACCCTTCTGTTCTGATGCCCACGTGTTCTGGGAAGAGCGCCGCAGCCCACACTGCTGCCGAGTAAGTTTTCTTCTTCCCCCTCCCTCCCTGGGGTTGTACATGCTTGCTGGCCTTGGGTATGTAGGGACTTGAGGGAACTGACAACTGTCAGAGAGCTTTGAAATAGAGGACTTCATTAAGTCAGTGTCCAAATAGCTTTCCCCTGTTGATTTCAGTGGACTTTAAAGGTTAGGCCAAGTCTGTGCCTCGGAAGCCAGGGCAGTTGAGGGCAGTCTCCGGCTCAGACATTGGCAGCTGCGCTGGGGTGAGGGCGTCAGCTTCCTGAACCTTAAGAATACGACCTTTTTGACTGTGCTTTTTACTCCTCAGAGACTTGTGGATTCAGGCTAAAGAGCTGGTGAGGCATCTGAAAGGCAACCCGGTAAGAGGCATTTGAACTCTGATGTGGGCAGAATGTCCAGGTTTTCTGCAAGACAATGGCCCGAAACAGAGTGCTGACGGCCCTGGTGCACACCTCACGTGTCCTGGGCTCTTAGGAAATGCCCCTTTCACTATAATGTTCTGAAGAGCACTTCAGAGGAAAGAGTAGCAGGCTCTGTTTAGGATGATTTATTTGGGATGATTTCTTGTGTGGAAGCAAGAGCAGAAGCTGGGCAGACGGACCTAATGACCTTTCCACAGACAGGTGGCTGGGTTCTAGAGAGACTGGCTTGCATATGACCTGGACTTTCCGCTTATCGCTGTGTGATGCTGGGCAAGGCACAGTCGACGTTCAATAAAAGCCACTGGCTATCATTGTCATTGAAGCAGTGATTGCTATCGTGACTGATTACTCAGTGCTGGGGAAATGGCTCAGTCAGAGACAAATGCCTATTGTGTAATCTCGAGGACCCATGTTCAATTCCTAGCACCCACGTAATAACTAGGCAGAATGGTATGTACCTGTAGCCCCAACACTGGGAGGGAGGAGACAGGAGGATCCCTGGGTCATGCTGACCAGCCAGTCTGACCAAATTTGAGAGCACTAGGTTCAGCAAGAGACACTGTCTCAGAAAAATAGAGTTGTAGAAGGAAATACCTACAGTCACACACTCACACTCACTCACACACACACACACACACACACACACACTCACACACATACACTCACACACACACAGACACACAGACACACAGACACACACACACACACACACACACACACACACACACACACACAGAGAGAGAAAGAGAGAGAGAGAGAGAGAGAGAGAGAGAGAGAGAGAATAAGTTACCTGACAAAAAACAACTCAGGGAGGAAGATTTTGGTTCATGGTTTGCAGGGTATAGTTCACCACGATGGAGAAGGCATGGCCGCGGCATGAGACATCTGATTGCATTGTGTCTCTCGGTCAGGAGGCAAAGAGGAAGAATGCTGGAGCCCTCTGGCTTGTTTCTGGTGGCTCTTCCCTCAAACCTCTCTAGAGCTGCCCTCTAAGGCAAGCAGAGAAGTGTATCTCCTGGGTGATTCTAAGTCCCATCAAAGCCAGGGATGGTGACTTACAGCCACACGGCTAAGGAGGCTCATCCTGGGCAATTTGGCACCAGCCTGGAGCACAGAGTTAGACTTTGTTCTCTAAAAACAAACAAAAAAACAAACCAAATCCAGTCTCCCCGGCAATGGACATTAGGCTATCATAATGATAATAAGAGTGCAATTGTTCTGCATAATAGCTGGGCAGTCCTGAATCTAACCCTGTAATTTTGAAGATGAAGAAACTAAAATTCCAAGAAGTCATGTGACAAGGCCAAGTTCAAGCAGTCAGTGAGAGCTAAATCCTAAAGGTCAGAATTCAAAGTGTTTCCTAGCAACACCGTACTGCCTCAGAAAACAAGTTTGTTTGGTTAAGTGCTCAGTGTATTCACTATAGAAAAATCAGAAAGCAAACGAAATACTAAACCACCCTTAAGCCCAACACCCAAAGATTACTGGTAATGATTTTGTCCATATTCCCTTTCACATTTTTTCTAAGTATGTATATCTGTGTAAAATGGTGTGCTACCGGCTATGCGTGCTTTCTGTACTTAACTTTTCTCAGTTTTCCTGGTGATGTTAATTACAGCTTCCATTTTCATTTTAACAACAACCAGTGCCTTGCTTACGTGAGCTTTCACAATAATACACTACTTCAGATGTCTATGCTAGTTGCTGACTCCCATTCCTACGGACAAGGCATCATTGTAGCTAAACCTTGTAAGGTCCTCTTTTCCTTAAAAATATCCTTTCAGAGATGAGCCTGGTAGAGGCCTGTGAATAAAGCTACTTGATAGACGGAGGCAGGAGGATCTCAAGTTCAAAGCCTGAGTACTTACTTAGTATGCACAAGACTCTAGGTTCAATTTGACATTGCAAAAGAATTTTTTATATCAAGGTATGCCCCTTAATACAACAAAATACTAACTTTTACTCCACGTTAGACTGTCAAGTACTACTTTTGACAAAAAGAAAGAAAAAAAGAGAAAAAGGAAAGAAGGAAAGAAGGAAAGAAAAAGAAAAAGAAAAAGAGAAAGAAAGAAAGAAAGAGGTCTGGAGAGATGGCTCAGTGGTTAAGAGCACTAACTGTTCTTCCTGAGGTCCTGAGTTCAATTCCCAGCAACCACATGGTGGCTCACAACCATCTCTAATGGGATCTGATGCCCTTGTCTGGTGTGTCTGAAGACAATGACAGCGTACTCACATACATAAAGTAAATTAATAATTCTAACCAGAAGAAAAAGGAGGAAGGAAGGAAGGGAGAAAGGAAGGAAGGGAGGGAGGGAGGGAAAGAAAGAACATCTAAGCTGGTGGTAAATCATGCCTATAATCCTGGTACTCAAGCGGCAGAGGCAGGAGGATCAGATGCTTGAGACTAACAAAAGCGGCCCTAACAGTGATTTAAGGTAGATGGGGAATGGGACTGAGAAACAGACGGACAGACTTCTGGCCCAAGCTCTTACGTCTCTGTTGTTACAATGCAGCAACTTGATTTTGAGAAGGACTGGAAACTCATCACTGTGTTCTTCAGTAACACAAGCCGGTGCCACCTGTGTCCCTCTGCTCAGCAGGTAAGGTCATCTACCTCCGTACACCCACTACCCTTTCTCCCTCCTTCTGCTTTTCTACTTCTTTCTTGCTAAATAGTTCCTCTTCTACCTCCTGCCTTAAAAAAAAAAAAAAAAAAAAAAAAAAAAAAACAAAAAACAAAAACAAAACAAACAAAAAAGAAAGAAAAAACCCCCTAAATTCTGCTGCATAGGAGAGAAAATGTATGTTTGTATTTTGTTTATGTGATGATCTCCAGGTCGTCTACTTTCCTGCAAATGACACAATTTCATCCTTTTTTATGGATGTATAGTGTTCCACTATGTAGACATACAGATGACACTAAGGCATCCTGACTTAGGATCCTTTAGCATTCTGAGGAGTGCTGTGTTGGCTTTTATGGTAGTTTTGATTTTTTTACTTCTTGACGAACCTCTCTACTAACTTTTCGGCAGCTCACTCATTCATACTGCCCCAGTAAGGAGCCCCTTTCCCCTCACCCTGAAGTGCTTGTTCATTTAAAGAACATCTTTCCGGCTGGGATGTGATAGATTATCAGTGTGATCCTGATTTGTACTTCTGTGTTGACTAATGACAGTGATCACCTTGTCATGGATTTATTGGCTGTATTCAGGGCATCTGGCCATTTGTTCTTTAGTGTTTAACTTTGTTAGTCCCTTATATACTGTGAATATGAACCCCCTGTAAAACACTGCTCGGAAGTTTCACATTGACTATGTTCCTACTGTGGATGTCTGTGCTCTCTAGTCTCTTGTACTGGAGAAAGAAATCGGGGCCTGGAGAAACTGAGTCAGTGACCGTTCTGCACCCCAAGAGAACCAGCTGACTAGTTAGCTAAGAACGGTTTTGCCTCTCTCAGTCCTGCCTTCCTGTGAGCAGCCAGTGTCAGATGCACACACTCGCCTCACACTAACTAGTGTAAAACACATATACTTGCCTCACACTAGTGTAGAACACATACACTCACCTCACCCTAACCCTGAGCCCAGCTTGGGTGGAAACACTGGTATTTGGTGTTTACCAAAGGTAAATGACCCGTGGATCTTCTTGTTGAGGCTCTTTGGCTTTCCTGGGAACAAAACATGTGGCCTCACTTAGTATACACGTAGATTACTACATCACAGATTGTGACTTCAGTGTTTACCAAAGACCAGCTCCAATCAGCTGAAGACGTATGGGAGCTAGGGAACATAGGCTGCAGCAATATAAAGGATACGCGCGCTCTCCCTTGTGAGTCTAAAGTTCAACTGCCACCAACCTCCACTTGCCTACTGCCCCTCAGTCCCGCTCTCAGGATCTGTCAGACCAGGGATGTCTCAGGAATGGCTACGTTTCTTGATGTGCCCCTCCCCTGCCACGTCTTGCCTTCTTCCAAATGCTCCGTATTTTCACCAATCCCTGGGCCACTATCAAAGCTTCCTTTCTTTAGTGCCGTAGGATCCCAAGAGAATCATGGTTAAAAACCTCCCTTCCCTGGCCAGCTCTCAGGCCTGTTGTCCCTGCAGATCTCCTGAGTGTGTTGTACACAGACTAAGACCATCTCTGTTCACCAGGACCAAGTGAACTTTACGTGTTCCCTTTGTTCTCTCTGGGGTCAAGTGCACCTGTGCATTGACATACACAATCACACACTTACATATTGCTGCATGCCTCTGCATCTCCCCTCATTACTCTTTAGCTGGTAACACATTACCAAGCCCATATGTAAATCTGCCCTCTCACATGTAGACTCAGCAATGTCCTATCGTATGTGATAGAACATGTATGATGAGTGTGCTCAGAACGGCATTCCTTTCTCCCTGGTGTGCGAGAACGCATTCACACTCATTCAAGATTTCTTCTCTGTCCTCTAACTTGCAGCTAAGCAATCTTATATGATTTTTTTTGCCTTTAATATGTTTGTCTCTTCAAACATTATGGAGTACATGATGCATTCTAAGTACATGTGACTTGGGTTTTTTTTTTTTAAATTAAGTTTTAGTTCCATGAGAAATACGCAAGTTTTTTTTTTTTACCTTTAATATTCTTCGTTTTCATTAAAATGTATTCAATATGCAGATCACCGTTGGTCACGGTTCACAGGACGTTCCCATATAGGGGTGCCCTGTGCACTTTTCACAACCATATATTGTCAAGCCCTGATCATGTTGATGCCGACAGACTAGACCGATTCTTGCTGAGCGATCTGCTCCCCGGTTTGGATTCACTGCCTCTCATTACAATCATGCGTTTACACACGGCCATACCGACAGCCACTTGTCTATTTTAAACATATAGAATTGTTTTTCTAGGTTGTCAGGCCATGGGTGCCAGGACATTAGTGGGTGCTCACAAATAAGTCAGAAAGGTCCCAACAACATTGTAAAATCAAGGGAGGGAGAAGGGAACAGGAATATAAAGTATCCTAGTGTACTGCATAGATGGAGGGGGCTGTGGACTCACGACATCTTTGCTTTCTCTGCTCTGAATGCATGCACTGGACTGCATCAGGAAGCACATAAACTGATTCGTGATGAAAGCAGTCTGAAGACACAGATGTCTGTGACAGTCATTGTATATCATGTCTTCCACTTGGACATGGGTGGTGGCTGAGCTAAGTGACAACCATTCCACTGAATGGCTAAACGAGACTAGATTCCCCAAATGTCTAGAGGCAAACCCTTGACCCAGGGGTTTCTAAAGCAAGCTTACACTTGGGAGTGGGAGCACCATGCTCTTCCAGGTCCCCAAGGGAGGAGGGATGACCTGAATATGGTACAGATGAGTTGCGGAGACCTTTCTGGACCCATGTCCTAAGGCTCTTCGGGAAGGAAAGTGTGTTGCTCAGAAGAATGCAGACAGTGCCTGTTATCACTGGCCAATGCCAACAGATGAGCTGGAGTCCAGCCTCTCACGGAAGCAGGAGCAGAGAGGCAGACATGGGCACTTCTTCCTAGGCTGTGGGGGGGGCCCTCCCCGCAACCTTCATCAGATGATTGGCAGCTGCCTCTACAGTGCCTGCCCCTGTCCCCCAGGTAATGACATAGCTTCTTGCCCTTCCTTGTCTTGCTGTCTGAGCCCCGTTGCTGCAGGGGACAGCTAGTCTGCAGCCTGCTGAGGCGTCTGTCTTCTTCTGCACTTGATTCTGCACATCGGAATGATAACCAGAGGTCAAATTTAGAGGTTCCCTCATCAGCTTAGTGTCTGCAAAGATGGGGAGAGGGCTGCACTAGGTGGGGTGGACGGATTTATACATCCCAGTAATAGGGTCCTCAAAACTCTCAGAGACTGTTTTTTTCTTACCCAGAGCAACTATAGCACAGGGGTGGAGGTGGAAAGGAGGGATCTGGCAAACAGCCCAGTTTGGAGTTCTGATTAGAAATCCAAAATCCACAAACTTTTGAGGATTTCAGGATTGGGAGTTGATAAAAATCTATGCAAATACCCCACACCCAAAAGACTCCAAAGACAAACACTTCTAGTCCTGGATTGCCCAGACAGTTAGCCTGTGCCCTGGGGAAGTTTTGGATTTTTTAAAAATTTAATATATTTTGTATCTGTGTGTGTGTGTGAGAGAGAGAGAGAGAGATGAGATGTCATGATGTGTGGACATTAAGAACAATCCTTGGATCAAATATGTTCAGCAGGCTTTGGAAGCACATGCGTTTTACCCACTAATAACTGCTTCAGGTCCTGTTTTGGAAGTTCTGAGATTTGACTGGGACTCTAAATCCAGGTTGATCGTATTCCCTCTTCAGATTCATTTTCTCTCGACCTTGGTCTGGAACATCAGAGCCACCATAGTGGTTCCCATCATGTTTCAGCCTTGGGCTTGCCCTTCTCTGATGTGGAGCGCCTCCCAGGTGCAAGGTGGAGGATGGGTTAGAGAAACACAGACTGGACCCAAAGCCCAAACCAAACAAAGCAGCTCTGAGATTCTACACTTGTGGGGAAGCAGGGTCTCCATCAAGCATTTGCCGTAGTCTCTGTGGGGTCGTCTGAATCCGGGTATCTGGGCCTTGTGTCCCCCCCATTGCTGCCCTTGTTCACCCTTTGTTTCCTCACAGAAAAGGCACGTGATGAGGCACATGGAGAAGCTGTGGGGGGTGCTGGATTACCTGCACCATGAGGTAAGACAATGGCTTCCCAGCCTCTGGGGCCTTGGGACATGGAACGTGAGGCAAGCATCATTTCTGGGTGCCCTGGAGGTTCTTCTCAGGACAGCATGGGCGGGGCTGGGTTCACTCTCAGTGGCATTTGCAGGAGTAAGAGGACAAGACCCTGAGATTGGAAAGCTCAAAGGACTCCATCTCCTTCCTGTCCAGAAAAGGAATGCTCCTGGGGTTGGGGGTAGGGTAGGGACTGGGCACTCTCAGAGAGCTAAGCGCCCCTGATTTCCAATGGAGACTGGCCTCTCCGGAAGCTGCAGGTTGTGAGAACCCAAGAACAGTGCTGTGGCTCACTTTCCCATATACACAGCGTGCTTCTGCAGAATATGGGCCTCACTGACCGCCAGAGAGGCAAGAGAAGCATTCTGAGATGCACAGCTGAAAGGTTAACACGTTTGACCAGCCTCATCCAGACCCTCTAAAGTATGGTCCCCAAGCCAGGCCCACAGGGTTCCAGAGGGTCCAGAGGCAGCCATAGCAGCTTGGCACATGGGTGTGTCTCTTCTTGTCTCTTATGTCTCTTCATCTCCTAGGTCCCCAGAGCATTTGTGAATTTGGTAGATCTCTCTGAGGTTTTGACCATGTCTCATCAAGATCAAGAGACTGGTTTCAGGTAAAATTGGGGTGGGAACAGACAGACAGACAGATAGACATAAAGTAGTACCACCATCTGTTGTGTTTGTAGGGACCTCAACGTAAGTAGGTCAAGACTCCAAGACCGTGTTTTCAGCACAAAGGAGATTTATTTACCCCAGAGGGACAAAGGGCGGGGATAAGGGACAAAGGAAGGGGGCAAGAGAGAGGGGTAAGGGCTATTTGTCCAGGAGGACAAAAACCTACCTCTATATAGAGAGGAGAAAGACATGGCCCATAGGAAAATGGCAGTTTAGAAAGGCAGAAGAAGAAACCCTGTATTAGGATGAGATGTTTAATTTTAATTGGGTATGTTAATTAGATGGGCCAAAGGGATATTTGATTACTGGATTTCAATACTTTGATAGCTGGACCTTGGTCATTAGCCTCAGGGGGAGAAGGTTTAGAAATTGGCCAAATAAGGGAGTGGACCTTGGGGACTAGCTTTAGGAATGGAATCTAGGAGTTTTTGGCAAGATGGGGAATGGTGAAGGGCAGGGCCTGCCAGAGCCATGTCTGCCATGCTCAGCCTGGCTAGAGTCCTTTCCAGTATTGCACGGGCTCTCCAGACACGCTGATCCCAGGGGAGACCCAAGCATGGAGGCTGGACAGGCCAATGGCTGTCCTGCTCACATGCTAGTGAATGCCAGAGCCAGCGACAATGTTGCAATATTTAATGTGGTTGACACAGTGACAGTACCAGAGCCCCACCCCACCCCCAAATGATTTGAGAGTTTAAACCACAGTTGAAAGAGTGTTTGCCTAGCATGCACAAACTGCTGTCAGTCTTCAGCACGGCAGAAAACTAGGCGTGGTGCCACAAACCTGTTGTCCCAGGACTTAGGAGACAGAGGGATCAGCAGGCAAAGCTGTATACAACAAAACTGAAGCAAGCCTGGGCTCCTTCATGAGACACAGTCTTAACCCTTAAACAAACACACAGGTTTGGCAGAGCATCTCTAGTGATAAGAAGAATTACTCTGGAAAATGACTAGAAAAAAAAAAAACAATGTATTTTTATGTCTCAGAACTTGATTCTGTTTCTGAAAATTTTCATAAGACTTTTACTTTAGCTTCAGAATCTTGTCTTTGATTCTGGGAAAGAAGTTCGTGTGAAGAAGGTCAGAGCAAAGCCAGCGGAGAAAAGAAAGAGGGGTTCTGAAGGGAAAGGACAGGATTGTAAGGATGGGGTGTGGGTTTCTGGGTGGTGATCAAGTGGGGAGCAGCGTGAAAGAGGAAGAATGTCTTCATGGCATATCCTGACCCTGGGGACAAGGGCTTCATGGGTACCTTTCACCCTGATCTGGCCATTTGTGTCAATTTGACACAGCTAGAGTCTTCTGAGAAGCAACCCTAATTGAGAAAAAATGTCTTTGTTAAGCCAAGCTAGAGACAAGACTGTAGGGCATTGTTTAGCCTCAAGATCAAGCCACACTCCTCCGTAGCCTCTGCATCAGCTCCTGCCTCCAGGTTCCTGCCCTGTTTGAGTTCCTGCCTTGACTTCCCTCAGTGGACCATGATTCGGGATATTTTAAACCATATAAATCCCTTTTCTTCTTTTTATCCACCATGCTTTTAGTCACAGTGTCTTATCACAGCAGTAGTAAGAGAAATTGGTACCCTAACTAAGAGAGATTGGTACCAGGTTTTCAGGGTATCACTGTGATAGACCTGATCACATTGTTTGGGCGGGGGTTGTAGGTTCACTTTGGAACTTTGGGCTAGAAAGGCCATTGAGGATTCAAAGGTTGGTGAATGAACCTGAGGTCAGAGTAGATGATGGTGGTCTGCCTTGTGAAATTTCAGAAGTCTGAGAGTCACTTGACTCTCAGCGTCGTTGCATATTTAGAATTAAGTCTCTGTGGTTCTGGTCAGCTGGGCTGCAGAATCAGCTGTGATTAACAAGAGACCAGAGATGAAGTCAAACCTTTGCTTTGCTGGGATAACTGATGCTGGAGCTGAGAAATTAGTGGTGATTACGAAGAGACCAGCATGGGTGAAGTGGAACCTTCTGAGAACTGTTTCTTGAGAGCACACAGAAGCTGAGTTCCAGAGTCACTCAGGTGGCACTGGTTTTGAAGACATGAAGGGATCGTGGAGAACATCTGAGGTTTGGCACTGTGTAGCAAGAATAGAGTCTCAGAAGACAGCATGGGAGATGGAGAGCCTAGGAATGAACAGACGTGCAGCGCAGATGCAGCAAGAGGTCCCAGAATGTGTAAATGCCAAGTACAACAGGTCATGCAGTACTGAGGGCCTGGGCTGAGGAGATGAGCCATGTGCACTCCAATGGGCTTGCAGAGCTGGGGAGGTGACCCAGGCCCTTTGGAGGCGCCCAGAAGATTGTGAGTGGATCCCAGACATTGGACACTGAGTGATTTACACAGTTGGAGTGAGAGTTTGCTTTATTCAGAGTGTAATTGTGCCCTGCCTTTTCCCTCTTGAAGTAACAAAGTTTTTAACTTATTTTGATTTTACAGGATCCCACAGTTGAGAGACTTTGAACTTTTAAAGAAATTTTGGAGTTTTATGGAAACTATATTTTAAAAGAGATTTTTTTTTTTTTTTTACCTTTTAGAAAGGACTACATTTTGAAGTGTTTGAATTTGTAAAGTCTATTTGGCTTTCAACTTTGTAATATGTTTTACACTGATATTTATTAACATGAAATCTAGGAGATGAACAAGAGAGAAAAGGTTATGGCTTTGTAGTGACGTGTGTGTCAAGCTGACAAGGGGTCAGTTGTGCTAGCCGGTTTTATGTCATTTTGACACAAGATAGAGTCATCTGAGAGGAGGGAACCCTACAAGAGAAAATGCCTCCATAAGTGGGACTGTCAGCAGGCAAGCCTGTAAGGCATTTTCTTCATTAATGATCGGTAGGAGAGGGGCCCAGCCCATTGTGGGTGGGGACACCCGTTAGTTAGGTCCTAAGTGCCATGAGAAAGCAGGCTCTGGAAATCAGTGGCAGTTCCTCAGAAACTTAGACATAGTACTACCTGAGGACCCAGCTACACCACTCCTGGACATATTCCCAAAAGATGCTCCAACACATAACAAGGACACATATTCTACCATGTTCATAGCAGCCTTACTTATAATAGCCAGAAACTAGAAAAAACCCAGATGTTTGTCAACAGAGTAATGGATACAGAAAGTTTGGTATATTTACACAATGGAATACTAGTCAGCTACTAAAAGTAATGAGTACATGACATTCTTAGGCAAATGGATGGATCTAGAAAATACCATCCTAAGTGAGGTAACCCAATCACAAAAATATACCCATGGTATGCAATCATCGATTAGTGAATATTAGCCCAAAAGCTCAGAATCCTCAAGATACAATTCACAGACCACATGAAGCTAAAAAAAGGACAACCAAGGTGTGGATGTTTCAGTCCTTCTTAGAAAGAGAAACAAAAATATTCTCAGGAGGAAATATGGAGACAAAGCTTGAAGCAGAAACCGAAGGAAAGACCATCCAGAGACTGCCCTACCTGGGGATCCAGCCCATATTCAGTCACCAAACCCAGACAACATTTCTGATGCCAAGAAGTGCATGCTGACAGGAGCCTGACATAGCTGTCTCCTGAGAGGCTCTGCCAGACACAAACAGAGGCTGATGCTCGCAGCCAACCATAGAACTGAGAACGGGGCCTTTAATGGAGGAGTTAGAGGAAGAATTGAAGGAGTTGAAGTTGTTTGCAACCCCATAAGAACAACAATACCAACCAACCAGAGCTCCCAGGGACTAAACCACTATCCAAAGAGTACACATGGACAGACCCATGGCTCCAGCTGCACACGTAGCAGAGGATGGCCTTGTTAGGCATCATCGGGAGGGGAAGTCCTTGGTCCTGCCAAGGCTTGATGCTGCAGTGTAGGGGAATGTCAGGGTGGGAAGGAGGGGTGGAGGATGGGGGGTGGACACCCTCATAGAAGCAGGGGGAGGGTGATCGGATAGGGGATATGGAGGAGAATCCGGAAAAGGGATAACATTTGAAATGTAAATAAAATATATCCAATAAAACCAGAAGAAAGAAGAAGAAAGAAAGCAGACTGAGCAAGTCATGAGTGCAGGCCAGTAAGCAGCCCTCCTCTGTGGCTTCTGCACCAGCTCCTGCCTCCACATTCCCTCCATCTTGAATGTCTGCCTTGGCTTCCCTCTGTGGAATAGATTAGCCAAATAAACCCTTTCCTCCCCAAGTTGTTTTTATCACACACCCCCAACCTTCCCACCCACCATTTGTCTCTGTTCTCTTTCACCTTCTAAGGCTGCAATGTCCCTCCTTCCTAAGTAATTCTCTGCACCCACCCCTACCCCATCATACCCTCTCTGTTGAAGCCCCCTCCCCATAGCCCTAACCCACCAGTATAATCTCTGACCTGCAGCCCTGCACCAGAGGTTTGCAAATGCTCAGAGGAGACAACAAAGCTCTCCCAGGCTGTCATGCAGTGGTCCTATCAGGTGAGTCCCAATTGGAACCTGGGCTGCTGGCTCTCGGGAGGGGGGGAGAGTATGGAGGAGAAGAACAGGATGATGGGAGACAGTGAACTAAGCTAGCTCCAGAAGACTTTGGTAAATTCGGGACTGCTGGGAACCAGTGAGGGGTACCCTGATAGTACTCCCTGTGACAATCCATACTGTTACAATAACCCACAGCATGTGTGATGGGGGAGGGCTAGCGCTGATAGCAGCTAGTGAAGAACTTTGCCCATTAGTTCTGAGATGTCTTTTGCTGCCTTGGTTGCTAGGTGTGTGGTTCCTTCCACCCAAGTGGTGGTGCCCCTATGAAGGCAAGCTATGGCTCCTGAAGTTCACAGAAGAGGCCAAGTAGGGTGTAGTGGGCTCAGTGAAAGACACCATTCCTACACTTGAGCTACTGAACAGCTCAGTACGGGCCTGCTGGCACGCATTAACATTATTTTCATGCAATTATTATAAGTGCAGATGTGGGACACTGTCTAACCTGGAGATTATAGACTGGGGGACAGGGTACTTTTGCAGACCTAGCCCCCAAGAACATGGCTCCTCCTTGGCATTTTGAGTTTCTGGAGAGGAGTTTCCAGCTCTCTATCTGGTACTTAAGAGACAAGGGAAAACTCCATTTTAGTCCTCAAGAGACCCAGAGTGGAAGGCAAGGGGGGCTCTTTGCAAGCATCTGATTGTATACTGTATGTGGAGGTAGTTGAGTTGAGGGGTCAGGGTGTGCTAAACAACTCTGTCTGGCTTGGGCTCTTGGCATGCACTCTCTCTCCCTTCAGGAAGCCTGGGAAGATCTCCTAGCCTCCAGCAAGTTCAACAAGCGTGAGTCCTTCGCCGTGGTTTTCCAGCCTTTCTTCTCTGAGTTAGAAGCACCCTTGGTGAGTAAGCTATGGGAGGCATTAAGAGTGTGGAAAGTAGATGGTGAGGAAGTCTGGACCACACCACACACATGCCCCTGCCTTTGACTCCTCCTCCTCCTCTTCCTCCACAGAAGCCCCAGACTTTATTGAATGTGAGAGGTACAGTCTCAGAGATAATACCACAACAGTCTCTCACCTTTTCTCATGCAGTTCCTTCCCAGGGTTGCATAGCCCCATGAGGCAGATCCTGAGATGCAGGGCAGCTCCAAAGTAAAGGGCAGGGACCCAGGGCTGATCCTGTAGCCTAAAGCCCTGCGTCTGGAATGGGTAACTGTGTGACTTCAGGAAAATGGTTTGACCTCTCCCTGCCTTGGCTTCACATCTGCTGAATGAGGACTGTTGCTAATATTCCATCATCTAGAATGGATGTGGAGATGCCATGAGTTAACACATGGAACTCAGGGTTGGGAAGCCCTGGCTACCTCTCACCTCTCTGCTTACTGAGGGTGGGGTCTTCAAGGCCACCACCTCTAGCTTTCCCCTTTGGATGCTCCTCTACCTCCATCTCTGAAGAGAAGCATTTTCATCTTCCTCCCCAAGGTTCCTGGTGGAGGGGCCACTTGAATCCATGGCACTGAGAGGGGGACGTGCCTGGGAACCTGTAGCCTCTGAGCCTTCAGGGCTGTAGCAGGGAGCAGCTCCTATCTGCTGGCCTCATTGTGCTTCCTCTAAGACTTACTTGCCGTTTAAAGCCATGGCTCATAAGGGAGAAAGCCCCCCGCCCATGCCTCACTTCTCCATTCAGACCACAGCTGAGTCACATCTCTGTCACCTGCTCCTGTTCTGAGTTCAGGTTTAGAGACTCACCCTGTTCCCCACAGCTCTGACTGGAGCTATAGGACAGAGCTGGATGGGTCACAGCCCTGTTCTCGAGGGTCAGTCAGTCTGTGGAGGCCACCACAGCCTGAGGGTGGGGAGGTGACAGAGTCCTTTCTCTTCCAGGAAAGGTCCTCGGCCCAGGATCCCACCACACTCGCACTCAGGATCTGGAATAGCATGGTGAGTGTGGGGCTCTGAGGCTCACACCAGCCTGTTGGCTGATTCACAAGGGCACAGCCTCTGCCACTGCACCCAGGAAGAGGTGCAGGTTAGCCAAGGGATGCTGGCCAAGCTAATGCTCAGAAGCTTGACCCCACCAATGACCGGACCCAGGGGAAGGTTTCATCCTGCTTTCCCCAGAGGCAGAGCCATGTCCTCCGAGACTGGGCAGTTGACTTGCTTCTTTCCATCTCAGAGCACCTCTTGGGGCACAGGCCCCCCCACAGCAGCTCCTACTCACTCTCCTCACTTAGGTGATACCATTCGGTGCCCAGAGCCAGTCTTGTCTTCAAAGAGATAATCTGGACTCAAATTAGATTCTTACTCTCAGACCTGTATCAATATATCTCATCCTTGATGTCGCAGAATGTGTTGATCTCTGCAGGGTAGCAATGACAAGTTTTCCCAAGTCCCCAAAGATTCCCCAGAGCCTTTGGGATTATTAGTGGATGGTGGGTACGGGCATGTCCTCCATTACCCCTCCCCCACCCCATCCATGCTGCCCAAACTTCAGAGAACCCAGCAAAAGAAATTGTTTTTTTTTTTTCTTCCTTGGATTAGAAATATTTCACTGGTGAAGAGTGTAGAGTAGCTGAGTTTCACATTAGCCCAAGGTGTCCCTCAGAAGTCAGAGCAAGGTTAAGGGCTGGTGGGGTGATCCCGTATGTGGAACACTTCACCAGGCACCAGGTTTCACCACAAAGACACTTGCAGGTGGAGTAGGCCTTGGATGGGGTTATTCCCTCCTGGCGGTTCTCAACCTTCCCAAGACTGCAAACCTTTGCCATAGTTCCTCATGCTGCAGTGACATCCCAACCATGACATTATTTCTGTTGCCAGATGGTGGTGGTGAGTGTCTTTAATCCCAACACTTGGGACTAAAGTCCTGCAGAGGCAGGTGTATCTCTGTGAGTTCAAGGCCAGCCTGGTCTATAGAGTGAGCTACATAGAGAAACCCTGTCTCTGAAAACCCACCCCCGATTATTTTCATTGCTGCTTCCTAAGTGGAACTTTGTCCCTGTGATGAATCGGAATGTAAATCGATTTTGGAGATAAAAGTTTGCCAAAGGTGGCACCACCCACAGGTTAAGGACCACTGCTGGCCTTTCTCCCATGAAGAGCAGAGAACAGACATCAGGCTGCCTAGTAGGGGCTTGCCCTCTGATCACCTCAGGGACAGGGTTGACTGTGCCAGCTCAGCCAAACCTTGGGCCTCTGCCCACACCATGCCTCCTCAGACGTGTACATGACCATGAGAGAGACCCTGGAGATGGGATCTGAAGTGGTGAGCAGGAAGAGGGTGGGGCAGGCAGCCTTGTGTGAGAGAACCATTTGAAGACGGTGAACCAAGTGCATCAGCGGGGGGAGGGGAGGCTGACCTGCCAGAAACTGGGGACAATGAGACCTAGAGCACAGGCAAGGTCTGGACAGTGAGAGGGAGGAGAGCTGGAGGAAGCCAGCAGCACTGGGTTCCTTTTCCCTCAGACAGCCAAGTGACTTCTGTATGCTTCTGACCCGATTTCTTCTAACCTGCTCAAGGGTCATAAGGAGCTGGTGCTCAGGGGGGACAGAAGGTGTCTCTTT